>NC_136280.1:6619579-7819579 GCF_964198595.1 Lampetra fluviatilis
AAAGCAGGAGCAAATAGGACTTTTCGGGTTTGAAGAGGAGAACAAGCTTTTGAGAGCATCGTGACAGCAGGAGAGTTCCTTTGTAAAGGCATTTCTTTTTTCTACAGAAAGAAAGGAAAGAACAAGAATTGCAATGAAAAGGGTGTGGGTTTTTTTTACGTGACTGTTACATGCAATTGAACAGGTAATGCAATCACGTGTTGATTGAAGTGATTTCATGCTTGCCTTTTGTTCCAATATAGGTTCAGACATAACGATAACCCCCTCGGTGAGCCACTCGTCCACCGGTTTCTTGGCTTCTTCCCCTTCCTTCTTGAAGATGCCCAGCCTGCTCTGCAGCTCCTGTATGACTTTGTCCTGTTTCATCGACTTATTGTAGATCACAGGTCCCATGCGCCTTCTGGGTAGCTTACTATTGTACATTGGATGAATATTGGTGGTCTCTTTGGTTCTCTTAATAACAAACTTAATCTGTACGAGTATCGAGAATAGGAAGAAGAAAAAACAGCGAGAAAGTTGCAGGTAGTCAAAGTAAAGTGACAACAAAACATCAACTCATTTGTATATATAAGGTGCTTGTGGTGGAAAAGTGAAATGTAAATGCATAGAAATTATGCTTTGTAATCAGGCCCCAATCTGTGTTAGTAGAAAGCCATGCCATTTTTATTACTGTTTCGAAAATAATGGGTTTCAAAGCAGCTGAACTGCCAATCACCCTTAATCAAAATGCAATATGAATTGCAAAATAATGAGGATTAATGAATCGTGCCTAAAAAAAGTTGAATAATTATGTATATAAAAGGTTAAAAGTGACATTGTCCAAAACATTGATCATTTAAAAATAAGGAGAATTTTGGAGTTCACACAGGAGACATGAGTAAACATTTTAGTAAAGTGCTCACAGCCTGCAGGCTCACAACAGGCATGCGGTGAAAGTCAGACGAAGGCACAGCCATTACGAGCCCATGAGTGCCAATGAAAGGGAGCCAGCAGCGTGCCTGCCGAGATGCAGAAACCTTCTTGATGCCCTCGGGTGGCAGAGTTGGAGGAAAATCAAAGGACTCGGATTTGATCACCACAGCATCTCCTGCTGCCTCATGCCCAGAATCATAAAGAATATTCTCCTTTTCATCCTTTCTTGTGTTCCCCGCAGTGCCTGGAATATCAGCTTTTCCATCTATAATCGAACAAACCTCTCCTCCAATGTTAATGGCGTCCACTGGAGATGGAAAAATGTTTTTTGACTCGGTGCAGAGCGTTTTCAAGGCCTGAGCATGTGGGACATCCATTTTGTATGGAGAATGTGCTTCCAGCGAAACTGACGGAAGACTTGATACTTTGGCCCTTTCTCTTGGTTTTGTCACAGAGAGCGCGGTCGTTCTTTGTGGACCGCTTACGGCATTCGACGTGAAACTGTGCAGAGACGACATTGCAGGGATCTCCGCTGTTTTCTCTGGTGGCTCGTTAATTTTCACCTGCGAGAGGTCAGCCAGCGCCGTAGCTGGCTCTGTAACCATTGACAAAGAGCTAGTATCTGTTGCTTTAAAGAGGGCCACATCTCCAGTTGAAGCACTATTTTTATTTACGTACATTTTTGGAAATTCTGAGAAAACTATTTGTGACTCAGCCTTAGCCGGGGAATTAGCACCACCTTCTGATGGTACTGCCGATATTTGGTTGAAACCAGTGAATGTAGGCCCTGGGTTCTGTGTAACCATGCTGGATTGAGACTCTGATAGTGGAGGGATGTTGGATGTAGAACCACCAGGATTCAGGAGCTTTGCAAGTGCAGAACTTTTGTCTTCCAATTGTTCAAAAGACAAACACTTTGTCACTGTGGTATCTGAAATGTGTAATACTGCTGCAGTTTCACTTTCTTGTAAGCTTTGCTGCCATTTATTTCCAGTGGTTATGGAATCAGTAAAACTATGAATCTTATTCCCTGGGCTATCAATACCTGATGACTCTAGTATTTTATTGGAAAGCATTTCGATGCCTTGTTCAGCTGTCTTCTCAGCAAAATATTGTCTTGACGATTGATCTGTTTTGATAGTGTATGGAACATTTGGCTTTGCTGGGTCCATGCTTTTTGAATTTAGGGGATGTTCCCAAGCTGTCAATGACAACACGAGCTCATTTTGCGAGCTCTTTTTTGACTGCACATCACAAATGACATCACCACGATTGGTTTCCTTCGCCTTCTGTGGCTCTTTACGATCCAATTGTTTTGAGAGGGCTTTCTTTTGAGCGACCCACTGAATCTCATTCCCTTGCATAGTGTACACTGAGCTCTCATTATGTCCATTATATATGTCTTTAGTTTTATTGAGGGTAAGAGGAAATGCATTCACAGGTGATGAGCTATTTATGTCAGAGGTTGAAAGGTCAAGTGATAGGGCCTCTTCGTTAATGCAGAGAACTTCAAGGGGGCTTGAAGATCGAGAGGAGAGATTGGGAGAGGTGGATGGCATGTCTGGCACGTCGACCTTTAAGTGAAGACCATTAGTCATAGCAGAGAGGGTCAGGTCTGACCCCGAATTTCCCCTCACGCCCTTCATTTGTAGTTTACTTCTCTTCGGCTGAGATGTGCTTATCATGTTTGAGAGAATCTTGTCAGTGGACGCGAGGTCTGTCTTGAGAAGAGAGAGATCGTCTGGTATACATTCATCAGAGGGTGCTGAAAACTGCCGGCACAAGGGATTACAGAACAGCGGGGAAACAGTAATAAGAACAGAATATTAAAAGAGAAAATAAAACATGGAGATCAAAGAAATGAGAAAAGCAACTGAAGCAACATTGAACGCACCAGGAAAAGGATTTCACATTGTGACAGCTTGGTGTTTGAAGTTTGCTCCACAGAGCTGTGCACCGATGAGCCCTGACCACAGCACGTTCTCACTGAACAAGGCATATATGTTTTGCATTACGCATCTCGATACCTGGGAGGTTACATCACCCAGCGCTTTTGTTCCTTGCCGTGAACGCGATGTGAAGCACGTATTGGGGATTTACATGGGGGAATCAGAATACCTTTCTCAAAGCCTCACACCGTGGTTATATATGGCCCAAACACTACAAGGGAGGAAGACCCTCGTGAACATTTTCGTTCTCTGGCGCATCTCTTTTTTAGGGGCCCAAAGGCATTGAGGAGAATTTACCCAAGTTTACACGAGGAGTGGGGATGGTGTTCAGAAGCCTAACGGCACCTGATGGGCCCTCCCCTCTGTAAACCCGCCCATGTATGTTTTCATCCCTGTGTTGTATAACTCTCCGGTGTCTCTTCGGCTTGCACCGCGCATTGTTTTGGCACAAAGTACACCATGCCAAATAACACGGGGTACAACCCGTTATCACATCAGAGAGCCCACTTCTTTTCTCTCATACTATCTGACTGTGACCTTTGCAAGGTCTGTTGTGGGCCTGACTGCCCATCACATTGGGCATACTTACATTGGTCTGTATTTTGAAGTCTGAGAGACAGGCCATGAGCTCATCCAGCTCTCTGGTGGCGGAGGAAGCAGACATTCGGGAAGGTTGGTGAACTGGAACAGCATTGCACATCTGGGCAGATGAGGGAGGACTGAAAGACACACGTTGAAAACAGACCATGAATGACCATACAATCGCCCGAGCACATACATGAAGAAAAATGTAACGGCTGCTACTTCAGTGCATGTCCACAGTTATTATTTACGTATTTTAGAACAGAACCCGATCGACGTTTCAGGAAAATAAATAAACAAAAGAAAGAAATGGCACCAAAGTAAAAGGCACAAACGACAACAAAAAGTTAACACGTAACCCTTTTTGCCACATTTTAGCCAAGTACCAAAGCCAAATGTAACCAAAAATACTGCAAAAGCCCACGTGTAAAAATAAAATCCATAAACACACAATAGGTCATTGAGCAATGCTATAAAATATCAGCAGCAAAGATAAAGCCCATATTTTCTTACAGGAGAGTCAAGAAAAATCAACGTCACAGAAAACTCTCTCTGTGCGGGGACAAATATCTCACGGGAGTGAATGCGTGCAAGTAAGTGCTCTTAGAGTTTCACATTTCAAACTTTACCAACACACGTGCCCCCATTGTATTACCTCATTACAGCAGCTAATCGATTGTTGCAGTTTACGTTTATAGGAGGGGCCCAACATTTTTAATATTTTACCAAGTCATTCAGGTGACTAATGGCTCGAAAAAAAGAAACTGAACGTTGTGTTTTTTTCTCTCCCAAGATTACCAAACGTTGATGACCATATTTTCTGAACTACTGATGTAATTTGCACAAGCCACGTTTAAGCTAGCTTGTCTTGTATTTTCTTAATATTCCAAACAAAAAGCCACAAATCTAGGTAACACTGTGATATGTAAAAGAAATGAAGTGGTTTGTTGCTCAAGGAGTTTTCATAGAACCTCACCTCCTGTTTAAAGTCACGTGTTGTTTACGGAAATTCTGCATTGCTATGGAAGTCAAACCATGGGACAACCATTGTTGACTTTCCACAAGAAGGAATTCCTTTTAATATCTACCCTCCCGAGAGATGAAAGACTGTGTTTAACCCTGGTAAATGAACACGCGGCCTTCCGATTGTAAGCCATGGCTCTCGAACCAATGAACCACTTGGGCAGTTCATGTTAGTATTACTGTAAAAATAAAACTTTATTGCCTTTCACAATAATTAACAAAATTGCACAAACATTATTAATTATATTTAATGGTTTATTTAATGGCTCACTGAACCACAGCTAAATGAACACGCTTCAGCCTGCTGCTCTTTACCCTATGTCAGATGTTCACATTTCTAGATTAATGCACAATGCAATGAGTATCCTTCATCACATATCAGCAGCTAATTACAGCTGCTGAAACCTAAAAAAAAGTAGAATTATATCACTGCGTAGGTTGCGCTGTGTAGCTCTCCGATGTGTGTTTGGGTTGTACCACGCATCGTTCATCACGAAATTGGACTCTTTCGCTCAGTTCCTGATGGAACTAAGAAGCTCCCAGAACATGGGGCGAAATGTCAGAATTCATGGGGAAGTACACCGTGCTACAGCCTAGAAACTCATGAACAAAGGTCCTTGCACAAGAAGCAATACAATCCGACAACACATTGAACTAAAACAAAGATTGCCTAACAAAGTATTGCTGATTGGCTGACACACCTGAACTACAAAGATATGTCCAGCATTTTTTTACATTATTGCTTACTCCAATAATTTAAATGGTAAGGTGAATTAAAAACCAGCACGCACGTATTAATGATTAAAATATGATACTATATCTTTGACTCATCGTTAGTCAGGAAAAAACTAGCCGCCGAGAATCTCACCAGGTTCAATTGGATTGAGATACAAACGAAATAGCGTTAATGACCTTAAGAAATATTTGATGACGTAACTTTGATTCGTGCACTTGCATATTGCACAATTATGGTCAATTTTTAGTTTTACAATTTGGTCATACATTCACGTCTTCATGTACAGATTAGGTTCTATGGTGTTGCGTATTAGCTGTGAAGTTTTAAGACCTAGGGTTAAAAATGTGTATAAAAGAGAGCACACAACGCGAGGTTGTATCTATTAAGGCATGACATTTCTACTAAGGCAGCACGTGTCATGCCTCCCCTCTTAAGATCCATCCATGTCATGTAATCTAATGCTAGAAACAAGCCCTATTAGCCATTTTCAGCACCATGCTCTTCTGCAAGAAGACTTTTCAGGGACGGGCATCTATGAGGGAAGACATTGTGGAGGCAGATCAATAATGAACGGAAATGGGAGGAGGGAATGAATGACGAAAAGAGTGGAATTAAATCAATCATAATTTATAACTGAAGAATATGGCATTTGAAGGATTATATGAGAGAAGCACTGATGTCCAAAAGGAATCATTCAAGTGCACCGCATGACCTTTTTATTATTATAAAAAATATTGCTCTGCCACGGTTAAGTCTAATCTCGGATTTCCAATAATTTACTGTGAAATTAAAACTGTATTTGAACTGGACACATTGGTAAATATTAATCCGTGTCCAATTTCACACATGGCCCTTTATAAAAAAAAAAATACATTTGACAATGAACACAGGGGCTCTGACATGTTTTCCTATTCAAATGTGTTTCTCAAGTTTGCTTTACCTTGAAAAATGAACATTATATTTAATATCAGGGTAGCTTGTTAAAATGAACACTCGCATTCATAAAAAAGACTCGTATGCTTACCGTACAGCACCACCGGTATTACTGACACAAAATAAACTGGAAGAAAGATGTCTCATCATCATTTTCTCATCTCTATTGGCCCATTTACAACAGCGCCGTGCATACAACGGTATTTTCCTTATGATTTCGTTACCAGTGTACACCTGAAGTCATCTTTGGCCTGGAGAGACCAAAAACTTTGAGACACATCCTGTATGTACAGTACATATGTTGAACTTCTTTCGGACCATACATAGAAAATCATGCTAATCGGAGGTGAGGGGGAAGAACAACAAACTGAACACAAAAAGCAGTTCTAAAAAAATTAGTTTTCAATCTTGATGATTAAAAAGTGCATGGCTCCAATGGTTTCCTAATATTGGAAGGAAGAGCGTTCCAGACGGCCGCAGAAGCACATCTGAAGGCGCGCAATGCAGTGACCGTCTTTGTTCGATGGCCAACCAAAAGCCGCTGCGAGGATGAGCGGAGTTCGCGTGATGGTTCATGCTCCTTGACGAAATCAGCAAGGTATTGTGGTTCATTTGTGGCGAGCACTTTGTGTGTATTGAGTGCAACCGGAAGCCAATGCAGCTCGGTGAGCACCGGATGGACATGGTGGGATCTTGCACGCTCGCTACAAGCCTCAGTGTGTTTAGGAGGGAGTGCAGGACTCACTACGTTCTCCTGGCTTTTGCTTAAACATTATTGCACTGTATTTGCATTTTATTTTATTGTATATAATGTTTTCATACCTTCTTGAGTGGCGGGGATATTACATTTAAAATATATACGATTTACGGTTGCCCTGTCAGAGCCGCTATTCGAGCCCCACCGCCTTGCTGCAACCCTACACACCGCCAACTGCTTACTGCGCACACCTGGCACGAGCACGACTGTTATTATAGCGAACAAAATACTTCCAAGGGCATATGAACGTTGAAAAGTGGCTGATTTTTCTCCCCTGAAAGAATTAGGATGTAACTTGTCAGTGTGCTAAAAAGTTTTTTCTTGTATTTATAAATGCTTTTTTTTGTTCTCGACATTGAATTGTCCATAAAACGGCACTGATGTTTCCCTTATAGATATAAAAAAATGGGGAAATTATGATTTATTTGAACGTAAAGTCTTGTAAAGTCCCAGGCCAATCTTTAAAAGCTTCAGTACTGTCATCGCAGGCCATGAATAAATAATGCAGTTGCTCTTAGACACAACTGCGTAGTGTCTCAACCAGCACATAAAAAAAACTAATTACATTAAGTGAATGGCGTTTAAAAGCTCGGTTTTCTCTTTTTCTGCACGATTCTCATCAGTAATCATTCAAACTTATTATGAGATTTCATATCGATTGAAGAGTAAATTACATTTATGCAAACAAAGTCTCTATTAAGTCGTACGAAAGAAGTTATTCTTGAGCATTTATATAATGCTGCTTAATGCTTCTTGGAGATGTATATGAAGCATTCTGTAAATGAAAGATTGTTTCATATGCCTTGGAATTTTACATGCGGTAAATTGAAAAGTTATTTCTTTCTCATGAAAATCCATTATTTTTCCTAAACCTTGTTACCAAGGCCAATCTGCACAGCTTATAGTTTACAATGGCTGCATATCTGAATAAAAGAAAATTCATGCCATGTTTTCACGACCAATGGGAACTGTGCTGGCTCGATTACTCATTTTCCACTGGCACAGCAACATCCCGGTTTACCTGGGAGATGCGTTCCTGAGTTGGGTGACGACGAATATCAAAACGACGTAAATCAAAACGATTTACTGGATAGGTGACGGTTAACGAGAAAGGACGGACAATGCTGTCAGCGACATAATTGTGGTTGAGGCGACGCAAATCAGGTTGCAGTGTTAATAATAAAGCGACGACGTATCTGAGAAACGACGTGAAAGGGGGAGATGTACATTCTGAGCTGAGCCAGCACGAGGCTCTCACGATACGAGTGGTTTTCCACTGCTTATTTACTGTGTGGAGCCTAACCAAACCATGATACACGCTGGCCTCTCAAGCCATCTGAATCTACCTCGATGCCAGGCAGGGCCATGGTCAGGGCATGTAAATGCATGTGACATCAATTAGTACACTATGAAGAAGATAAACCAATTAGGGCGTCAATGCACCATCTACGTGTGTCTCAACGTCACACATTACGCTTGACGCCAACGGGAATGCTTGGCTTTCGCAGTGCAAATACAACCTGCACCTCCTGGCCCGCCTGAGCCTGGTTCGGCCCAGTTCCAGCACAGCGCTCGTATGTGTCAGTGGAAAAGGGGTATAAGTTGGGCACTGGGCCGGGCTAAAGAACGTGCGGCGCCTTCACAGCGGATGGCCCTCAGCCAAGCAATCCCGACTTGGTTCTCAACCTGCCCCAAGAGCTTCGGTGTGACGTACGTACGTATATGTTGAACTTCATTCGCACCGTATGTAGCCAACCGTGTTATTCGGAGGTGCAGGAGAGGGGGAAGGACAACAAACTAAACACAAAATCAGTTCTAAGGAAATCATTTTCAATTTAGATGTAAAAGTGCATAGCTCCAGTGTCTTTCCTAGTAGCACGTGAAATATGGCCAGGGCTACAATAGAGCCAGCCGTGACGTCACAAAGTCAAAATGGATATGGGACGTTAACGCCGTGACACCACGAACAGAGTTCAACTCTGTGGCCATGTTAATGTAAAAAAACCCATCATCCATACATCCATCATCAGCCATGATCAATCGACTGCTGGATGGAGATTATGGGGGGTGGGGGGTTTGTTTGACCAAACTTCACAATCGATTTTAACTTAAGTGAATATCACCAAACTCATGCTTACATTAAACGTTGTTGGACAATTAATTTCATTTACTATTGATTTATAAACTGTGCCCGTGGCCATGGAGTAGCAGATGGGTCGTAGCAGGAGCGCTGGGCCCAACGTTGATCGAGCCTGGGGTAATGTTTTAAAACACACTCGTGCTAAAAAGGGTAACAGTTTATACTTGTCCTTTCCATTCTTAACGGAGGAACAAACCATGAGGCCCTCAGGTGCAAACGAGCGTGATCGTGACTCGAGTGATGAGCAGGTGACATGATACGTCTGTATCCGCGCCATCTCCTGCCCCCAAAGCATGTTCGAGGCGACAGAACTGTTTAGATGTGGAGTTAAGTGGTGGCGTTGTGGTTAGCACAGTATGCTGTGTGGTCCCGGTGACCTGCGTTTGAGTGATGCCCGAAGCGGTACAGGGTGGCCTCTTTACCAGGCTGCACTGCCAGTGTGAAGTATGGTAAAAAGTAAAAACATTCAAAGAAACGGTATTGGGGAGACTATTCATCCAGCAGTGGATTCACAAATGGCTGCACACTACGGTTTTCCTTTAGCAAAGCCCAAGCAACCAATAAAGCATATGAACACAAGGTCAGGAGAAGGGATCCATGAGGTCAAACATACAGGCTGAACATGACAAACAGAGAATACGGACAAGCGTGAGAAAGATGACAGATGGAGCAATGCAAATGCATCAAGACGTGTGCGGGCGAGAGAGAGCAAATGCTGCTGCACGGAACTGCTGAGTGTTTCCTTTAGCATTTGAAGCGGTGTGTCTAAAATTGCATAGGGAATCACTGATAATGGAAATGATGATAATAAAGATAACGGCGTGCAGTGGCTTTAAGCATGCTCGCGGCCTTTGCATGTGGAGTCATGTGTCCAGAGACACTGTACAAATAGTACGTCAGGGCAGTTGAAGGATAGGAGGGGATTTTTATTATAAATGTTCCGTCTTTGTATTTCTTTACATTCTCAGAGAGGAGACAGGTAGGCATTAGAGGGCTGGAAAATAGGGAAGGAGAGCAAACAACGGTATGAGAACACCTCGCAGGTAGCAATGAGAACACCTGGCATACAACAAACGGTCAGTCGTAGGCAACAGCCTTGATGCGCACAGGGTGGGGTGGGGGGTGTCTGCAATGGAGAGCTATGGGTAGGGAATTATAGACTCCGGGAGCAGCTGCAGAGAAGGCTTGACCTCCCATTGAGCAAGAGGTTGCCGGGCGGTTTCGACAGGAGGCCATGCTTATGGAGGCAAAGAGCACGTGGGCCATAGCAGGGGAAATGAGGTGGGTGAGGTTGGTTGGGGTGAGTAATGGATTCGCAAGAAGATGGTGAAAGTCAATCTCTCATTTGATCCGCTGCTAGATTAAGAGTCGGTGGAGGGATTTGATTGTCGAGGAGATGTGGTCTCTTTTATGAGTGCCAATGTGAGAAGTGTGGTGGCGGCATTCTGAATCATCTGGAGTTAGGAGATTAGAGATTTTTTTGGGAGGTCACAGAGGAGAGAAGTACGCGGTCGAGTTGAGCAGTGATGAAGGCATAGATCAGCGGTTCCCAACCAGCGGTCCGCGGACCCCTGGTGGTCCACGAGGTTATTGCAGGAAGTTCGCGGGAAAAAAAATAACATCCTCGCCAAGGAAGTGTACAATTTTCAAACAGTCCGCAAAATGTTTAGCGGTTGAAAAGGGGGTCCCCGTACAATCGAAAAGGTTGTCAACCGCTGGCATAAATACCTCAGGAGAAGAGGATGTAATGAAGTAGTGGATGTGGTCAGTGTAGGAGAACGACAGCTCGGGATCAACGACAATTGCTATCTTGATGTTGGAACTTAGAGCCCATTTGAAGTGGAGGCTTTACCAATAGCTTACTTTTTGTCGGTGAGAATTTCAGTTTTGGGTGCATGGAGCTGAAGAAAGTTTTAACCAATCGAAAATGAGACCGTGTCAAGAGCGCACAGTGAGACGGTGGTCTGTCAAGTCATTGTCGGATTGGGCGTCAACAGCATGGCAAATATGCTCGACGCGAAAGCTGGAGATTACGTTTGTTCACGAGAGGAAATAAAACGAGAAGCGTAATGGGCTGATGAAGGAACTTTTGTGGAGGCCACCGAGGAAAAAATTATGATCACGATGATATGCAAACAAAACCTCTCGTACAAAAAAGGATATTGCAGTTGCTACCCAGGCTTGATGCCCAATGTGCCGTAAACAAGTACGGTTTTCGATATTAATTCGCACATCTGAAACAGATTTACAGTAAATGCACCATTCATGTGACAGCATGTGGGTGAAGCAATCAGGAAGACGTAAGATTTCTGGATGTGATGCTCTGCTACCTTGGGAATTATGTGATATGTACACAGGACAACATTAAATGTATTGAAACAACATCATAGCTATTTTAAAAGGCATCAGCTTATTGGTAAATCAATAGTCCAAGAAATATACAGAATCGGCCCCCTTGAGACACATTTGGGGCCTCGGTACATCATCTCTGCTGGAAGCCCCCCATTCCTTCCCATCGCCCGTGACCGTTGTCAAAAGGAGAAAATTTTGCCTAGGCCTCAATCGTACCCAACAAATTAATGTGTGCGACGCGAACGCCGTTGCAATATTTTATCCGGGGCAGAGACCAGATGAAAAATATTGTTTGAAAATAAAATAGGTGGCAGAGACATTAATCACAAAATGACATGGCCATGTACCCTACATTTAGAATATATCATATAAATCGTTTAGATTGTCAGTTTCTTATTACCGATTTGTCTCCGTTTTCGTGATTGTATGAATACACATAACATTATGTAATTACATTTATATTAAGAAAAGTTTTATTCTGAAATAGGCAATTAATGTGCTTATTTTAACGTGTCAAACTAACAGTAAAATTACTTCAAATCAAGTTTTAACAAAATAATATGTTTTGCTTTCACTCCATGCAATAAAGGAGATATTAGGATTAGTTCAATTGTATTGTCTTATTTAGCAGGAGTCCAAACAATTCACTTGCAGCCCCTTTTCCTGCCACTCTCGCCATGCCTGGGCAGACCCGTACCGTCTTCAGACACGATGACGCTTATTTATACCATCCTACGGAACCATATGATGTATGCACGTGCTCACGCACGTGCGAACGTACGCGTAAGAGTTACTGCTTGCGGCGGCAGCAGCGCCGTTTTCTCTCACCCTTGCTGAGGTGGCACCGAGGCGCCAACACTGCCGTGTTCCCGAAGGCCCTCTGTGGCCGCTCTGCCTTGCGATTCCATCACTCTGGGGTCCATGCTGTGAGGTTGAGCCGAGCCATGGCTGGAGTCGACGGCGAGGGCTTTGCTTCCGTCTGCTGTTTTGCACGGCGAAGAAATGTGGATGTTTGTGAGCTGTGTTATATTTTAATTGTATGTTAAAAACAGTAAACATAGCAAAAACAGAACCAGAATTCGAATAATTGATCTAAAGACGAACCTAGTTTTGATATAAGACAGTGAAGAGAAGCAGAGGATAGAGTAGTGAAGAGAGAAAATTAAAATAGAAGATGAGAGAGGGATTGACAGCAGGTACACAACAGTGTAAAATTATCATATACTAGCTTGTTTGCCCGTCCTAGGAAGGAAGCTGTAATATTTACGAAAAAATTGAGCAGAGTATAATTGTATCTTGTGTAAATTAAATGGCAGTGAATCTGGCACAAAACGAAGTCGTAAAACACTTCACTTGCAGTTTACTGTAGCACTGCATTAATGGCAATGATTCTTGCACAAAACTATGTCATAAAACACCTCACTTCATGTCACCGTAGCACTAAAAATAACTGACCTTCAATTTGTTCAAATTCACTGCTCTGATACTTTATTCTCTTCTGCTTTTGGTCGCTGGGGTTGAAATAAATTGGAATTCGATACAATAGCTGGAAAATCACCGAGAAATGTCTATTTTATCATAATGTAGAAGCATGAATTAGACTTATCTTTTGTCTCAAGTGCTGAAGATATAAATAAAGACACCAAATTCACTTTGTTGCTGCGTAGAATTATTTATTAGATTCACTTTCAATAAAGAAACTTCAAACTTAAAGCGAATTATTTCCGCTCGACCTTCTTCTGCGCGAGTGTAAAAATCCACCCGCTCATGAATATTAATTATGAGGAGGGGGGTGCGGCACGTGGAGTGACGTCACGCACGTTACACACAAACATACATCCTTGGCTCATTATAGTAGTAATGAATGTAAGCTTGATAGCATTGCGGTGTTTTGTTTTGCCAAATTATATCTTTAGAATCTTATTCTAATTTTTTGTTTGAGTGGTTCAGGGTTTTAAAAAATATATATTCCAATGTTCAATCGCAGTCAACTTGAAAAAAATATATATATTAGTGTTTGATTGATCTTATCAGGATATCCTGAAGCAGATTTGTTGACCCCAAAATTGACTTTTGTATTTCCACTCAGAAATAATTGTGTTTTTCTGCTCACCCATGCATTGATATTAAAGCAGACACTAATATATTACCTCCGGGCAGCAACCATTAATTTAGCTATGCGCAGAAGCAAAATCTTAATTTACTTGCCAAGTTTCACATTTATTTAAGTCAAATGTCTTCCTGCTCCAATATGAGTGGGACAATGGGCATCTTTGTTGGTGGCCCTGTGCCAGCGCTTGAAGTTTCACATTCTTATGAAATTCTCCAGTCGGACCACAAAACCACCGCTGTATATTCTCGATGGTAAAGGTGCAGCCCTGCATTCTCTTGCTCTAGCCACTGCTGACAGAAGGGCATCCACCAGAAGGAGCTCGAGGGAGCTCTAGAGTATTTTCTCGTACTCTTCACTGCTGGCCAGGCGTACTGGAACCGGTGGGAGGACCAATGCTTTAGTGCACCTCACACGACCTACCGGCCGATTAATTGTGGTGCACCCAGTGATGCCCTTTGGTGGACAGAGGCCGGAGGAGTTCGTGCCGGTGACCTCTGGATTCCAAGCCCGGTGAGTCAACCATTACACCACAGCCACATCGACTTTCCAAAGTGGTACTTATTTTAACCCGAGAGATTATGAATTGAGTTCATCCCCCCAATGGGGCTTTTAAGTCACAATTTTATGAATACGGAAAGAGCAATCTAACTACTGTACTTAACCACCAAGCTAGATTGAGTTTGCCACATGTTTCCAATGCATTTAGCACAAGTAACAGTCAAGCACAATGGGTATTATATTCAGTACCAGTAGCTACCAATGGCCATCATGCACTTCAGTTCACGCAATTTTACTTGCCTTTCTGAAATTCATTGCACCATTCCAAAGCATTTGAATGTAATAAAAATCGCTTTATTACAAAAAAATGTCTGCCCAATTTCAATACTTTCACATACATACATGCATATGCATTTAGTTTCAACGACATGGGTTTGCATAAAGATGCTTTGCGTGCTCCCTCTATGCCTGTACTATGTTTCGTAAATGTTCCAGGACTCACTTGAAAAACTAAGTTCAAATGGTCTCCCTCCTGGCTTCAACTAAAGTAAATAAACTGACTGCACTGTATATACTAGTATATGCCGTGTCGTGTGTGGAGGTTATTTACAGCCGTGGCAATGCATTGCTCATGCCCATTTTATCACCCATCATAGCGTAAAGCAGTGACTTAAATATGTGCCCTTTTAAGGCCCTTCTGCTGTGCCTGCTGCTTGCAGAAAGGGTTCAGAACTGCAGCGGTATTGTTGCTTTACCGTGCGTGTTTGAGTTGGCAGGCGGTCACAGGCAGAAAAAGCAGAGTCCCGAATATAAACAGCACATGCGCAGCACCCAATGCTTGTAAAACGCAGTCATGAATGTGTGGGAGCCTTCACAGCATCCTGGTTCCTATGCAGCTGTCAACCCATGCATACATTTGGCTGCTTGTTTAGAATTCGAATTGTTCAATTTACTTTTACCGTTTGAACAATCCATGCAGCACACAGGTTTTTCGGTTTTATATATAGATATAAATATTATCTAATTCAATTAATAAATGCTCAGTGAATGACATGAATTTTAAACCTTGACATTTCTTTGGAGATGGCAACACGATTTCTGATAACTATACGTATTTTCACGTGACAAAGAGCCAGCAATTTACACATTTTAGCAATAATGCTGTGAAAATCACGTTATATGTGTGAATATCTGGAGAAATACTGAAACGTATTGTAGTAAAATTCAGTTATTCTACAAATGTCAACCTTAAAAAAAAGAATCAGCTGAGAAACGGTGACTGTGCTCGATGTATAAATTTCGCGTCTTGTTCATTATCAAATTGCTGGTGCATGCTCGCAAACCTAATCGAATTATATTGACAGGTCACCCATGTTATGGGAGTGCAAAGCATACATATTATTTCATTTCTGAGGAGATTCAGAGGAACCTATGTTGTCAATTATTACCTTATGAGCTGGCCGATGATATGAACACATTTATAAGTTAGGTCAATGTGTCAGGTAATTATTTTCCCTTTGTGTGCCCTTTTCCTGTCATCCATTTACTGCATAAAGTGAGGGAAACCTGTATAGACTTGGATTGATTAATTAAATACAATCTACAGGGTGTTTCAAAAAGATGGACCCGATTTGAAATCGCTATATCTCTGCAACCACGAACCACCCATGAATGAAACTCTTACCACTTGAAAGGGCGGGGCATAGAGTTTCAAATGATGACCGCTAGATGCCTCTCCCAGCGCACAAACAACCCCTAGCCTCAGTCATCCGCAACACAAGGCGTTTTGCGTTCTGCAGTTCAGCAAGACCGAATCCGTAATTTCGGTGCATCATAAGTGGAGGTGGGGGGTTGAAAAAAAGAAATCTGAATTACAATATTCTACCAGACAGGACAACATAACATACATTTTCTCTGTCTAATACATTTACTATTACGTATTATTTATTGTAAACTTTTTAACAATGTAATCATGATGTTGATACAGTATTGAGATATTTGTTTTCAATGTTCATTGCGAATTAACACGATTATAGTTGAATGTAATTTATATAAGAGTTTAACAGTTTTGCTGTGTGTCAAATCAAGTCGTGTAACAACATTTTTTTAAAGGATAGATTGGACAAAAATCCGATGCAACACTTTTCTTGATAACCTCTTTTCATTCCGATCAATTCCGATCGGACCATTGTTGAGCCGATCTCCTGAACTGCCAGATCGGATAAGCTGAGATTGCGCGATCTCCAATTACACGACCCAACGCGATGGATGGTGCACCCCAAGTAATTGCTACGGTAGAGTTAGCGCAGTTCACTTATTTGTCTTACATTTTAACTATAATTCCATTTGTTGTATTCACATCGTTGGAACGATGCGTACAGTGTTATTTATAATAGTGGATATATATATACAGTGGATACACAAAACAATATATCGTTAAATCAGGGAGTACATTAATTATAATGCGTTGATAAGCAATTATATTGACATTTATTCCACGACAGTGAATGATGAATGTCTTCCATTCACAAAGTTTTGTTCTGAATTTCACGGCACTGAAGGGACATATCCCAAATATTTACTTGACATTGAACCTCCAGATGTGATTACTTTCAATTGTTAATTCACAATCTACAAAAGTGTTCATTATTGGAATGAACAATTACATAGACTTGTCTCTTTTTGAGGATTCTGCCATTGAAAATTCCAGATTGTTTTGAAGCAAACTTATGGCTGAAAGTCTGACCTCTGTTGCAAGTGTTGTGCCAGAAATAACTGTCATCTCGACAACCATGCTTAGCACCCACGCATCAAAGGCACTGTCAAATTTATGGCAGCATATGCCAACTGTGTATATTTAAACTTGTGATGAATGGTTTTACCAATGGTGATTACTTTTTTGGCCTTGAAACTAAAATGATGACTTTATCCATTTCACTTCAACTCCATCCCTTCCCAGAGCAGGACAGAGCCTATGCGTCACGTGATGTTTTCATCACGGAAAATACCACGGGTGCTGCGAGCCATATTTGGCCGGTGAGTTGTTAGTCCGAGAACTCCCAAGTTAGGGCATATCATTTGGACTGTTTGGATTTGCGCTGACATTCAAGCTGGTTAGAACATCGTCAAAATGTTAAACATTCACGTCCTATGAAGTCAATATCAACCAAGGACGTAGTTGGAGAAAAGGGGAGTGCCAATTCAAAATGCAACAAATTACACAACAAATACCAATGTGAAATTTTAGCAAGGATTAGAGGGATGGAATTCAAAATAATTGATTCCTTATTTCTAATATAAGCTGCCATGGCAAATGATTATCACACTGGACTTGCAATCCAAAGGTCTTCGGCTCATTCTCCCTCGGCACTTGAAACAAAGAGCAAGTTTCTTCAATTCCCCTGCCTCTGTCCACCCTGCAGTATAAATGGGCAACACAACACAACACAACAGGGGTCGCATGTGGTGGGGTAAAGTGTGGGTACTCGCACCTCTTCCTAGAAGTCTGGCCTGTGTGAGGTAGAGTAGGCCAACATATCCTCTGGAGGGGATCTCTACGGCTTCCTCCAGTGGAATCCCTTCTGCCAGCAGCCGCGTGAGCAGGCAATGAGCAGTTTAACACGTAGGCTTTCACGAACAATATTGTCCATTTCACACGTAGTCTTTCGTGACCAATATAATCCATAATATAGGTTGCTTTTTTGGGATTAGATTGCGTAAATATAAATGTGTCGTTAAACCCGCCACCACCTGACAGAGCGGGTTTAACGACACTAACATTTATGCGATCATACCCAAAAAAAACTATATTATGGATAATATTGTCCTTAATAAAGGTTTTTTGGGTTAGATAGCGTAAATATAAATGTGTCACCAACCCACCACCACCCGACACAGCCAATTAGCAAGGTTTGTAACTTAAACAAAACGTGCTAATTCGTTACTATTTCAGCACATCAGTGGTTTGGAGAATAAACCCACAACATTTACAATTAGAGGACGAAGTTTCCCTGGCGATGACAACCAGTGTCATCAGGCGATTTGCCGGAATTGTGAAGAAGTCTTCTGAGCAGGGCTACACATTTACCTTTTTATTGTTACACGCTTTTATTTAACTCTTTTCTTTTGTTGTATCCTCAAAAAAGAAATCTTGTAACTCAATTTTTACACACTTCCCAATGTGCTATCGACTGCAAACTTCGTATAGCTATGTCATACTGATGACAACACGATATTCTATCATTAAAATTTAAAATATATATATTTAAACAATATTTTTAACGGATCTAATTGTCCACGCTCAACTGACGTTGCCTGTAAATCACCACGTGGTCCCTGACGTCACGGTAAGCCTCGGGGAGCCACGCCCAGGGGCGGGGGATGTAGAAGGAGGGGAGGGGCGATGAAGGAAGGAGGCAGGGGGAGGGCCAGCTCGGACAGTACATTTCATTAAAGCGTGTTTTTTTTTAAGCATTTTAAAATATTTCATTATTGACATTGTTGAGTGCTGGTGCATGTTGCTGTGCTGCAATGCTCACGTACCGGAGATGAGGCAGTCTCTCTGCGGCGATGGGGGAGAGTTAAACTGGGCAGCATTGAGCTCCTGAAGCAGCCGGTCCAGCTCGGAGAGGTTATTGCCGATAGATGAGCTCATGCTTGACCCTCTCACCTCACCTCCTGTTTCGCACAACAGCGGCAACATGCTCACAACTTGGCGCACACACACTTCACACTTTGAGTTACAGCTCCGGCATGCACACCCCTCCGTACACGCTAAAAATACGCGAAGAATGTTGAGAATTAAGTTGTGAATAAATCAAACCCAGGTTTTTGTCCGCATGCTCATGTAAACTTAAGTGTTCATATCAGGTATTGTAATTTTAAAAATGTATAGTGTATGAGAGGCTTTACATAATGTACCATTTATGTGTGGTCATGAAGTTAATCGAAACTAAAATGTGTTTATCAGTAACACCAACCATGATTAACAAATATAACAAACAGCTTTGCTGAATGGATTACATAGTCTTATCCCATATAAATGATAAAGAGGCTGTCCCACTGACATGGTACATGAGCAAAACATATTTTCTTGTCAAATTGGTACGAATTACATTCGCCACGATTTAGTTTCTGGGCACAACATGACTGAAGCTGAAGGGCCCCCCCTTTTGTGGAAATTGGATACGATAGTGCTGCAAGGCTGGCTGCTAGACACTGGCTTGGGGACAATGGCTTAGAAAACAATGGGACAGCTGAATACCTATCAAATGTATCATTTAAGCCATGTCAACAGATGCTGAGAATTCCTCTGTTCTGAAAAAAGCCTGTCCGTCATATCAATGATTTCTCTTTCACACTTGCAGTGATTTAAAAAAAAATGTGTTCACTGATGAGATTTAATATTTAAACATATTCTTTTCAGGGCTCACATACCACATCGTGTGATATCAAGGTTTTTACATTTAAACGCACTTATAATTTACGTGATATCACAGTAATGTACTGTCTACCCATATATATGTGCTGTGATGCACAGTAGGAGTATAATCCGATCGTTCACTTCGAGTTTGGAATCGTGCAGTGAGACGAGTAAATTGATCAAAAGTTACGTCATTTTCTTCACATACAGAATCAGAATCTTTATTTAAACTCCAAGAATCCGATGAGCTATGAAGCTCTTTATGACAGATGTTAGTTAATGACAGTGTATGTTATTTAAATTTGTACAACATTCTAAGTATGTGAATGTGTATCACGTGCAAAGAAAAAGGATTTCGTTATACATTATTTCATTACTTGTAACATTAACACGTAGGCTTTTGCGACCAATATCATCCATAAGAGGTTTTTGGGTTAGATCGCGTAAATATATAAATGTGTCGTTAAAACCCGCCACAGCCAACTAGTAAGGGTTGTAAATGTTGTGGCTTGGCTCTCCAACACACCGGTGTGCTGTTCTAGTGACGAACTGGCCACGTTCTGTTTACGTGACAACCCTTACTGGTGTCAAAAATACCCTGATGTCATTCGAGATGAGTAGGCCATTGTATGCTAGCGCTGAGTTACATTTTTGGCAAGTTAGAAAATTACCTGCAAATCACTTAATTGGGATAGCAATCGACTGTCGAGACTAATGCCCTATTTGCACATCCAGGTACTGAGTCACCTTGTGCCCACAGGGTTATCCCTTTCAAACGTTTGAGATGAGATGTAAAGCTATTTGGGACGTCTCTGCATAAAGGGCACAATATAAATACACAATGATAATTATTACATCTATTGTTCATCTGTCGATAAGAGGCGCCCAGATGTGGTATCATGGAAACGCTAAATTAAACATATTACCTGCGTGTTTTAATATGCATTTATTCATGGATAACTGTCTGAATAATTTCCCTGATAGGCATGAAAAAGCTTAACCAGCGGTATCACCTGCATCAACATTGATAAGGTGAGCTTCACTGTGAAACGGCCTCCTCCGTCAGAAAGTGGAACTTTCACCAGTAGCACAGCATTGCTGATGGAGACGAATACTAAAAAGAGCTCACTTGATTACAGACATAGTCTTTGGTTCTTTCGCTAAAGTCACGTAGGTATAAAATTAAATTAATCACGACGTTTCGGGCGCAACACAAGCGTCTGTCATCAGGTGGGAAAGCCTGAAAGAACCAAAGCGTATGGATTCCTGCAGTCACGAAAGCTTCAATTGAAGATTGATTACAGACACTTTATATTTTTCTACATAATACCATTAGCCTTTTATTGGAGGCTAGGCTCTTAATTAGTGCTGTAGCTATACATCAAGGTAATTCTAGTTTTTTTTCACTCTGAGTGTAAAGGTGGCAAAAACTGCACAGATAACCAAACAGCCATGGCAATAAATGGCATACTACAAATGATGAGTGTGCTGACAACTACACTCCTCTAAAAGAGGTACACATTCGTCAGAGTATTTTTATCTTGACTTTTCCAATAAAGCTTTAACCGCCCAGTTCACTTTCCTATACCTTCAAACCTGCATATTTTCAGCTGCTGACATTGCAAACAACACAGTGCTGTGCCCAGTAATTGGAAACGTGTGTATTTTTGTGCAGTTTTTATTTATGCCATTACAAAACTGAATGATGCTTTTTTTTTGCACAGAACTGCTTCTTTTCTGGTTGGGAAGACATGCGCGTGTAAGACACAATCACGCACGCAAAAAAATCGGACACAATGACATCGGTGATGTATTTACAATTAAAATAAGTAGCATATGATGTCACTCAGTGGTAATTAATTAGTGCCGCGAACAACGTGGAAATTAAAATATTGAAATTGTTAACGTCTCATCTTTGATTGAGCTTTCAAACTAATTGACCATACATTTCTCACCTACAGTAAAAACAAATAAGTGACATTCCAATGTATATCCTTGAAGGGTATACTAGAGCTGTCAATGTAAACTCCCTCCTTTGATCTCTCGTATCTAACTAAACTAAAAAAATGAAACTATTAAAATTATTTGTATTTTACCAGCTAAGGCCCACGGAGCTATATAGCTCTTTTTCAAAAGCAACCTGGCCACAAATGATAGCTTCATGAATTGGCTTATCATGTGGAGATTTATAGCAGCCACATACTCTAAACGTGGCGGTAAAAACTGGAGGACCCAGAGAAAAATGCATGCGACCACGGGGAGAACATGCAAACTCCAAATATACAGGCGTCAGGGTTGGGATCGAACCCACAACCTCCTGAATACCAGGCGAGATAGTTAACATCTCGCCAATCATGTTAATGCCACGTTACCAATAGTATATTATTACATTTTTTTTGTATAGCATTTAATGACGAAAGGATTAAATGGCAAATTGGATTTACTCCATGTGATGTCAATTTAACTGTTATGGTAGTTAACTTTAAATGAGAATGTGCCTTAAAAAAAGGACATTTTGGCCACGTTAAATACCACAGCACTGCTGCAAGGACAGTTCTTTGGAACTGCTTTTTTGTGTTTAGTTTGTTGTCCTTACCCCCGCACCTCCGATTAGCACGGTTGGCTACGTACGGTGCGAAAGGAGTGCAACATACATATAAACACAACATACACACAACATACATACAAGGGCAGCATTAAATACAACAGCGCTGCTGTAAGAGTATCAGCGCAATTCATTCCAGTAAAAGCAAAAAACAACCATGTAGGCACTTATACAAAATTCTGTTTGAATGTTCCACGTTGATATAAATACATTTCATGCACAATTAATGAGATACACGACGGCATACAATGTAAACTTTTCATCTGACAATTTTTTTTATTAAATACTAAAACCCCTTTATGTATATTGACTTGCGGTATTTACTCATTAATACAATGTACTGTATATCACATTCCACAACACCACATTTTATCATTGTGATCAGGAATTCCTCCAGTGGCGTGAATCTTGGCATATGTATAATTAATTAGGCTCTATGCTTCTGCATTAAGCTGCTATCGCCTCCTGTAACCTTCACGCCAGAAGACAAATTGCACACGTGGTTGATGCTATTTAGTGGCATATATATAGACGTCTTGCAGTTTTTTACTTATTACTTATTAAGGACGTTTATGCTAATATTATACACGGTTTCATGTTTTTCTTCCTCTTTGCAATAAAATAAACACACTGAATTATTCACGTAAATAAGTTACCACCTGCAACACGTCAAGGGTCCTGGGCCTATTTCACGTTGGAAGGGTCAAGCCAGATAGACAGAAGGTTGACATTGAAGCCCAAGAGAAGCAAAGTGCCGCGAGGTGACTGCATTTGCAATTCATGAGCTTCTTGCCTTTGATGATTTTAATGAGGTTTCCTTACCTTGCACATTAGAATTGTGGAAGGGGTCAGTTGATGTGCTTGGTAACCACGTGCACCAATTTTTCAGCTTTCATGGCCGAGAATTGTTTGTTTGGAGTAGGGCAGAGAATGTTATCATGTTGACTATACGCTTGTGGCCGTGAAACCAGGACACTGTGTTTCTATTAACTTTATAATTCGAAGCTTGAATTACTTTTAAAAAAAGAGGAAAATAAATATTACATGCCGTAATGAAACTGCGGTAATAATATTTCATACAAGAATTACATACTGTATAGTTTCTGGGGAGTATGTGTGTTTTTTTGTTATGTTATATTGGTTTAGATTTGACACTTCACTGTTATTAATGTTCACATCTATAGCACCTGTACAACTCCCAAGTTTGTCACTGGGTTACCACATTACATGGATATGTCTCAACAAATTGATAAAGTGACTTCTTCTGTACCATAGTTACCTTGCACACAACACTAAATCTGAACTTGACTTTTTTGTAACAAAATAGTAATCACCATTTTATTTCTTCAGGTCATTTTCATTTTACGAACACATTTCACCTTGTTTATATGACCACACTTTTTTTCTCACATCTCCCTTACAAAGGCAACTTGGTGTATCAGTGGGATCCCACTTGGTTTAATATCAAATAGTGAAGAAGTGGCCAAGGGACACAACTGTGATGCTTATTTTGATTCTGGGTAGTCCACCAAACCAGATCTTGCATGCAGTGAGTTGATGATGGGTTCAGTGCGGTTACCAATGACTGCTTTGACACTTAATTTGACGAAATTCCAGCGATGAATTTTTGTTGCATGATGATTTTGATTGCTGCATGCCAGAGCATGTAGCTTCACGGGGTAGGTGGGAAATTATGCTCCTCAATTTTGTGAATAAAAAATGAGACTTCAAATTACCTCAGATGTAGTTCTGCGATACCTCCATCTGTGGGCTGTTCTCTCGCACACGAGGTGATGGACTGCTCTGAATAGTTAATTCGCATGGAAACAATGACACTGATACATCAATTGGAACGAATTTTGGAGAAGAGAGAGAATGTATGATAAGGATGTCGGAGCAAAATATTTAATGGGATAGGGGCATCAGAGCACATCCCAATATTGAATGGCCGATGGAAGGACCAGTATCCTATAGTCCAATAACAATGGCGGATATCATTTAGAATGAGTTATATAAGGAGGGGTGATCATTTTGGACCCATGAAGCATAACCCTATTTTTCACATAAGGTCTATTATTTGTTGAACGCAGTGTTGCCCAAACCCCCTGTTCGGCAAGTTCTGCCTGTACAGTACTCTGAATACAGTGCAAGTCTTCTTATCCATGTTATTATGCGTGCACCACAATTGATCATAGAAAATCTGTCACCCGCACAGCCTATGTTTTATGTGCCTATCTGAGGAATATGAGTTAGTTAGAAGTGGTAGCAAAATCACCCCTCTTTTCCACAAATAATTCACCTTTACATACGACAACAAATATATGATTTAAGATTCTGTCAATCCATTCCTTGAGAAAGGACTACCTATACAATGTGAGAAGTGGTAGACAATTCATCCTATTACACATGCTTATCCAATAGTAAAGGAAAACTCACATTTGTCAAGAGTAACAGGAGCCAAACACATTTGAGTGGCTACCGTGCACTATGTACAGTGATACCTCGGTTCACGAACGCTTCTGTTCACGAACAACTCGGTTCACGAACAGAAAAGTTCATAAAAATATGCTCCGGTTCACGAACTCCGCTTCGGTTCACGAACAGGAGCCGCGCCCATTTTTATGCTAATTCCAGGCTGTCACGTGGTCGTGACTTCCTGTAGGAAGATCGTGGAGAGAAGCAGAGACACAGAAAGAAGTACTGTGAGTACTGTGAAGACACTTTCAGTGACTTTTTGCTTTTTGGTGTGCTTTTTAGCACATACAGTACTGTACTACTGTACTGTACAATACTGTACTTACTGTATTGTACAGTTCACCCATTTGAGTGCTTACTGAAGTCATCTCAAGCAAGGTTAGTGTTCTCTCTCTATACATTACTATACTGTACAGTACTAATGTGTATTGTAATTTGTTTCATATTTTTGTGCTTCAAAAACCAAAAAAAAAGGTCAGAACGGATTAACCGGATTTACATTGAACACTATGGGAAAATGTGCCTCGGTTCACGACCAATTCGGTTCGCGACCAGAGTCAGTTCACGAATTAAGTTCGTGAACTGAGGTATCACTGTATGTTGAACTTCTTTCGCACCATACCTACCCAACCGTTCTAAGCGGAGGTGTGGGGGAAGGCCAAACTAACAAAAAAAGCAGTTTTAAGGAAATTAGTTTTCACTCCAGATGATTTAAAAGTGCATAGCTCCAGTGGCTTCCTAATAGCAGAGGGAAAAGCATTCCAGACGGCCACAAAAGCGCATCTGAAGGTGCGCGATGCAGTGACCGTCTTTATTCGATGGCAAGCCAACAGCCGCTGCGAGGATGACCGGAGTTCGTGTGATGGTTTATGTTCCTACATTGCTAAGGGTGGTGATGGCAATGATAGTAGCGGTGAGAGACAGAAATGGAACAAAACATCGTTCAGAGAGCAAATGCAAGACAGCAAATCAAAATTAAAATCATAATTCAAACTGTTACGAAAAGCTAAGTGGGCTCCAGCAGGAAATGTTACGAGAAGGGATGATGGCCGCTGGTCGACACCAACAACGGAGTGGTGGCCAAAGGAGGGAAACGTGCCCAAGAGGACATCCTCTGAAGAGATGGAGTATGAGAATGAGATGAGGTCATTTGCTGCAGTTAAATTAATTGTTCCATCGTGTGATTGAGGGGGATGGATAGTGACGGCTTGGAAAGGCCTTCATCCAACAGGGGATATATCATTGCTTATGATCATCGTACCTTATTTAATAGATCTAGATATTACATGCACAATAAAGGCTCATAAAATAGTTCCTAAAAAAAGTTATAAATTAAACACAGGGCATTTAATCTACAGTCATGCATTATCCACGCAAGCCGGTTCCTATTGTGGTGTTTTTTAAAACTAAAACTTCTGGAGAGAACAGATAGTGTAGTTTCCAACGACATAGAAGGGCATTCAGATGTAAACTAGTAAATTCATGTCCTTTTTTGGGTGTGTAGTAACAGCAATTCTCCATCATCTATGAGTCATACTGCACGCATTCTTAAAAGCATTTGAAGACAGATAACAAATGGGTCACACATGCTGCCAGGGATAACATTTACGAATACACATGGTAGACTATTACCATCGTGTTTTAATGCAAAACAATTAATTGTGCACACACGTTTATCTATGCTCGAGTATATGGCATGCAATTGTAGCACATGTTCATTTTCTTCTCAGTGGGAAAACAATGTTTTTCTCTACCACACTGCTCTGTACAGTGCTATTGTTATGCTCCAAATGCAACAACAGACTGCATAGCTCAATTATGCATATTGTAAAGATGCAAATTACTTTGAAGTCAATCGCAGAAATATACAAAACTAATACTGTATGTTAATCTGGCAATATTCATGATAAACTACTGGAGTCGCGCTGGAATGTGTTAGTCCATTAAAGAATGTCCTGGCTTTTGAGAAAATGAAATCCAGACAGGGCCACACTGCAATTGCCCTTTGACCTGACAAGCCCCTTGCTCTCCCGAGCTGCTTATTTAAACCCAGTGAATTACAGCTTGGCCACACACTCTCATTAGAGAACACACAACCTGTGTCTTGTGTCAGCCAGTGTTCATTCCTTTTATGAGAAATCTTGGAACAGTTTAGCAAGCAGATGAGACAAATCAAATGCATGCAATATGTTGTTGCAATGCTGTATTTCCTTCTACATTATCAATGACGCAAGCCTAAAAAATGCAGGGATGCTGGGATCTGCATTTCAATGATTCATTGCTGGCACGTTTTTCTAATCCTGTCTTTTTGGACATACATTTACAAAACGTGTCCCGAATATGAAAGGCGTGCAATGCAATTTCACTGTGTACTATCAGCTGCCTTCTAATCAGTCAAGCAGACACAGCTAAACATTACTGATGAAAGTATCAAACAATATATTTGTTATGTATTTTAGAGCATAATGTTTAAGTGAGCATAACAACTTGAAAACACACGATCAAGGTTGGACCCATTTTCTGTAAATATAAGCTAAATATCTTGCCATTGTGTGTGTACCCTACACTTTGTGCAAAACAAGGCCACAGCCTGGATTTCTTTCCTCTGTTTTCATAATACATGAACAACAGTGGGCACAGGGGTTGGTACGCTGGGGGCCTACTGCAAGGTCATAGAAAATGTGAAACCATGCCGAATTCTTTAGAGCTTGAAACCCACGCGGAAAGTACAAAATGTACATTTATCTAGAACATACGGCATGTGAAAAATAACATTTTCATTCATCTTTCAGTACAAGTATAAAGGAAGGTAAATTGTGTTTGTGACTGTGGGTAAATAAT
This sequence comes from Lampetra fluviatilis, assembly GCF_964198595.1. NCBI lineage: Eukaryota > Metazoa > Chordata > Hyperoartia > Petromyzontiformes > Petromyzontidae > Lampetra > Lampetra fluviatilis. The sequence goes on from NC_136280.1 coordinate 6,646,918, forward strand.
TAAAAGCAACCCACTTGAAACTTCATTAAGGGTATAAACACAATACTCTACTGTACTGGGGATGTTGCCATGGTGTAAATGGTTAACACACTGGACTTGAAATGCAGAGATCGCCAGCTCAATCTCCCAGCGTGACAGCTGAAACAATGGGCACAGTTATTAAATCTCACCCGCCACGATCCACCAGCAGTAGACATGGGTAAACCACCGTTAGTCGACTGCCGGTTAACCTCTAGAGGGGTGGCTCTCGAGTGCTCCCTACTACTTACTAGCAGTGGCATAATCAAGAAATCGTAGGACTGCGCACCTTTACAATTTACACTTCTAATTTACATAGAAACATATAAAATCCATTATAGCCAAAATTGAAGTGTGACTTTACACATCTGACTAAATGCTCAACCACGACCCAAGAAGGCCTATTATCAATGAATTCACTACATTTATCTATGGAAAAAAATCACGGGTAATCCCAAACAGGATGAATTTGCGAATGAAGTCCTCCTACCCGTAAAAGATTCATGGAGAACAGGAGTTCCGACAATGTCCCAGAGCACATGCCAAAAAAAGGGCCAGTCAACACCCATGAATAACCCGAGGATAATATGAGCCCTTCCACAATGCAGGATGGGAAAACCCATGGGTAATCACAAATAGAATGAATATGAGTGTGCGTAATGGTACTTTTCACAGACCCTATAGTTCCCGTGATAAGGGGCCATTCATAAATGACGTCACGCACCTGGGGGGGGGGGGGGGTCAGACATTTGTGACGATGTGTGACGAGGGGGGGGGGGTTGAGAAATGTGACGTCACATCAAAATGCGCAACTTTAATTATAAACAACATGTTCTACTTAATTAAATAGAATTGTTATAACACTAATTTTGATACATTTTCATTATTAACTATTTGATTATTTCAATTTACTAAGGTCACCTTTTATTTATTCCATGAAGGAGCATTTTGCTTCTCCATCGGAGAATGGAGAAGCATAAATTTAGTTAGTCAACATTTTGATTTTCATTATTCTACCAGGGCTTTTCATTCTGTGGAATGAATATGTGATTGTTATAATTGTACTCTCCATTTTGCTTCATTCTACTACAAAGTTTCAAGTATTTTTTTTAAAGTTATAATTACTTTTAATATATGATAATTATAAGAGAATTTCAATATAATATTCTGAACATCTGCAGTTTTAGTTAGACGATGAATATTTTCATGTGAATTTTATGCTAAATTTCAGCTTTCCAACGACACCTTTTTAATACGTGTTTTCTCCTACAACATCAGAGTGCTGGGCCACATTAAATACGCACTACAATGACAATAGTTTAAAGCGATTTGAAGCATGTTTTATTTTTAAAATGGAAATATTGTTTTGGGGGGGGGGAGGGGGGCAGAGCTTTGTGACGTCATATTTGAGGGGGGTCTGACTTTTTGTGACGCCGTGTGACGAGGGGGTCAAAAATCGAGTGACGTCATTTATGGACGGCCCCTAATAGGAGTCGCAAGTAATAGTCGTAGATGAGGTCTACTGTACTATGCCGTTGACTGATAGATGTAAGTTCAGTGAAAATGCTTTTTCGAAGCAGCATTTACACGATCGTAATTGGAAAACAAGCGCACATTTCAATTTCGTACAATTTATCGAAGAGTGCTGTCCAGTACTGTGGATATTATATACAGGACACAGTAATGACTTCAAAAGAAGTGCAGTATAAGTTGGTGTGCTGTTCGATGAACTACTATATAACAATGTGTCCCTGTAATGGCCTACAAAGCAGAAAGTTATTTCATCCTGAAGTTAATCACCACATTTTAATAAGCTGTGTAAACACATCCATTGCTAATTATATTTCCATGTTAACGTTTTTTTTTCCTTCTTCTGATGGCTGGGTTTGCAGAGATAAGCTGCCCGGAAGCCACAGTTGAGTTCTAGGAAATTTTGTGAAGAATCGAGAACACAACTGGGAAAAAACGATATATAAATTACAAAAATCTAGGTCAACCACAGTAGAGCTCCTATTCTCTCAACGAGAATGTGGTGGCGCATACTCTCTTAGTGAATTATGTCCACGACTATCTGCAGAAATATACGTGAAGCATGAATCTGCCACTTCCGAATCCCACTTCCTGGTGATTTTCACCTACGGATAAACGCGGATAACATGATAAATGTTCAAATAGCCTCTTATCGCAAGTACTCTATATATAACAAAAACATTTGCGACCTTTATCAACTATGTACTCAGTCGAAACCGAGTCATCCCAGCTCTCTCAAATCCAAGACCTAAAAAAAACACATTTAGAAACAATGAAAATTGTTTACAAAATGTGGATACTCTAAGGCAGGGGTCGGCAACCTACGACTCCGGAGCCGCATGCGGCTCTTTACGGGTTGCTTCTTGACGATATGTTCGTATGTACAGTATGTACTCAGATGCATTGCGGCTCTTGAAATACTGAATTTTGTACCGAATTGGAAAGAAATGGCTCTTCTTGTTATTTTGGTTGCCGACCCCTGCTCTAAGGTGACATAACGACAAGCAGCAAAATAAATATTAAAAAGTAGTCAAACAAGCTGACACACTTTCACCGAAATTATCAGTGACATTACAATGTATGTTTCGAATTCTGGAGTGGAAAAGCTAATTAATAAATACAAATGGCGAAAACATCAAACATATCAGATTTGCTGATGATTGTACAACTGGAATAAACTGGACTTGTTTTATTACAAAAACTGCAAAGTTGGGCTCAGGACAAAAACTTGTAATGAGAAAACAAAGGCCATGTACAACTAGTTCACAAAACAATTGCAGATACTGCATTTGCGTAACGGACACAACTGGAAAACACAGCAGGATGTGTGCCTAGGATGTATATTGCAGTTGGACCGGAACAACAATTATGAAATTAAGATAGACAGAAGCGAGCAGGTGGGAGTGCTTTGACAAAGCTGAACTTGATAATGAAAAGTAATACATTGTACCGATTATATCCTATTATACTACATGAGAAAAACAAGTCTTTCTGGCTGGCTTCCTGGCTGGCTGCCTGGTGCACATGTCCATGGCAGTGACATCACCAATCACAGCTGCTTGATGATGTCACCTGCATTCCAAAGCGTTGAGCCGGGTTCGTAAGTCGCGATGACGTCAAGCCTCCGCCTACATGGGATAATATCATATCATCCTAGACTGTATTAGACAAAGGTTTTGCTGGCTGGCTGTCTGGAGGGAGGGAGGGACAAATGGATGGATGGATGGTCACATCCCAAAGGACGTGCAAGCTGCTAGTATGCCTAAAGAAAGCTTTTAGCCGGTACATGCTAATTGCTGTGACATATGGGTTCAGGAACATGATCGGTAATGACGAAAATGGAACGACAGTTCTGTAAAACTGAAACGTGTGAGAAAAAAAGCATTGAGAGATGCATGCTTGGAATTACACTGAGTGACAGAAAGATGAACACACTCATTAGAGAACATACAAAGGTTAAACAAATCATTCATACTGTTAAGAAATATAAGTGGGCTTAAGCTGAAAAACGTCGCTTGACAGGATGATAGTCCATGGTCAAGAATAATGATGGAGTGGCTGCCAAGGAATAAAACGCATCCAAGTAAATGTCTACTCATCAGAACGAGCAATTAAATGAGCGGGTGCTCGGTGGATTAGTACATCACATGACCAAAAGAGATGGCTGTAGGTTGGGGAGGCCTTCATCCAGCAGTGGATTGACCATGACTGATGAGCACCGATTATATTTGGCATCACAAGCAGTGGTGCTAGGATGGCTTGTAAATATGTTTTGAAACACTGTGCAATACAATACTGTACCACGTGTTTTAAGGATTTTAAAGACTACACTTGTAAATTAGAAGTTTCTGAATTCGAAAACTGATTAGGAACACTGCAAGTAAAGACTAGTACATTTAATACCATACATGGTTTAATATTTCATATAATTCCTCATAAGCTTTAGCTAAACGTATTCGAAATAAAATCGGCTTAGTCATTTTGCCGAATTAAAATAAGTGTGCTAAATATGAAACTGGATCACTGCCACGGTGAAACATGCAGTGTGGCATTAGTTTTCTTTTACTCTACACTCAATAAGGGCCTCCTCCCCACCAACGTACCAAGAATGGCTGCATTTTTTTTGTCCTGTAGCCTTTAAAATATTTAGCTTTAAAATCCTTCGATTTGTTGCATACAGTAGAATTACGAACGACACTTTTTTACGCGATCTAACCCAAAAAAACTGTATTATGAACAATATTAATTTGAAATGTATGTCCTTTCACGCACACTAATTCACAAGTTATTTATGGACTTTTTTTATATTCACGTTACAGTACTTCACAATGTACTCTCTTACCCAGCCCAGAAGCAGCAGTTTAGCAAAGTGGCTTGCAAATTAGAAGGTCGAGAGCTCAGATCTCTCTTTTGAGGTTCACGCCGTTCATCATCCCAATTGGGTCGATGATAATGAGTGCTCTCGTGTGAGGATGTCAAGAATAGTCGTCTCATGGAGAGATTCACCTCCATCGTATTCTTAGGTTTTTACCGAAAAAACCTAAGAATATGAATCCTTGCTGTCACGAAAGCTTCAAATCTAGACCTCCATCGTAGTCACGTGGAATGTCTACCACTGGCTCAGGGATGTAAGCGGGAGATGATCACTGCCTAAATGATCATCTGGGCTAGAAATCGCTTTGATTTGAGAGACTGTAAAAAAGGCAACTTCCATTCTCTCCCGTTTATAAATTAGGGTGGGGGGGTTATGGTTACGGTTGTGATTCCGGGGGTTTGTGGTTAGAGATGTGAAGTTATGAATTGTGTTGGAAACAAACTTGCATTGCCGTGAATGTGTGACAAGCCGCCCAAACTATTTAGATTAAATATCGTATTTAAAGCGAGGCTTGTGGAACTTTGAATTCTGTTTGGAACATATGGGACGTGCCTCAAGTGCACAATGGTTTCTACCAACGCCTGGCTGCACATGTGGCACTCATTTGGTCCAGAATACTGTATCCGGCCAAACAATGTGACGCTTCAGACTGAGAGCAGGCACTACAGTACTTAGTCTACTGATACAAAATGAGACTAAACTTATGCATTACAAACGAGCTGCAATGGATATTGTAATCACGTTTCAATGGATATTGTTCGTGCAGAGCCAATTGCATACAATACAATACCAGCAATGACACGGGAAATAGTCCTAAACTTCGAGCTTTACATTTCTGGTGTTGGTACCAACTTAAGCCCTTGGGCTGCATTCAATTTGAAATCCAGAGGTCCCTTTTTTGATCTCCCAGCACGGGATATTGAAACAATGGATAAACATCTCGAATCTCCCCACGACCTGCAAGTCAATTGCGGTGGGGCAAAGTGTGGGTATTGCAACCTCTTTAAAGATGTCTGGTCTCCGTAGAAAAGTAGGCCAAATGCCATATCGAGGGGGCTCTCTCGGGCTCCCTCTAGTTAAAGCCCTTCCGCGAGCAGTGGCGTGAGTCAGAAATTGCAGGGGCTGCACCTTTACCTATTAATTATATATCAGAAGTGCTCCATGAGCAAGCTAAAGTGCAGCTAACAATACTACCCTGCGTGACGTTTTTGGTAAGGGTAACAAGACACAGCTAACAATTCCATCCAGTGCATGTGACTTAAACGGAGAGCTATTCTTAACGGGCACCCAAAACAGCTACATTCATAAACATGCACATGATAACATTCGGCCTAACAGCACATCTCCCCTGTGGGACTTTGTGGCATCCACGGTTAACACCTCCACTTCCTCCACTCTCGTTGTGTTCTTCCTGCTGCTGCTGCTACTTTTATTTGCATCTTCTCTTTCATGCCGTTCTCCCATATGGTTGACCGGCTTCCCCTACTCTTTCAAGCACACCTTCCTCGTATGATCACCTTCCATAAGGCTACTGCTGGCTCGTCATAATAATCCCAAAGTAGCTCAGATTTCTATGGTGGACATCCTCCCAGCAGTCTGGTTTATATTTGCACTTTTTCCAGTACCGACTCATTTGTCCTTCTTGCCATTCAGGGAGTGCAAAGTATGCACTTTTAGCTTTGTATCTTTAATTATTGTATCCTTGCATTATTATTGCCCAAGATTCACATTAAACAATTGGGAGACCCGTTACATTTAGAACATAACTGCTTTTCCTATGCATCAGCTTCTATTTAAGTGATATGCCATAGTTGACAATGTGAGAGATTAATTATGGATCCAGGCAAAAACTAGCGGCACCGATGCTGCCCACTACGAATAATTGGCTCTCAGGGGATTGAGGCAGCCTTCAAGGTTCACATTGACTCGTTAACAGTTATAATAACCACGACATATGGTAGTAGCTGCTCTCAACCAAGCTGACAGTGTGTAAAACAACCAATCTCATTTTTTTGCAAAAATGCATAACCCAAATTAAAAGATTTACCACGTTATTTAAAAAATATATATGTTGTCTCCACAGTCATGGTTATGTTAATGATAGGGTAGCTCACAAAGAGGGGCAACTGCATCTCCTGCGTGTTACATGACCGGTTATTTTAAATCTCTTGACCAAACCTAAAAATATGTGGCCAGCCATTCCCCAAATGCCCATCCACACCCACAAGCCATCCATCCCCGCACCAGCCTACAGTCTTCACTTTCTCCCACACTCAAGCTCGCAACTCACGACCAATGCATATAATCAACGGGACTCCCCATTTGTTCTGCTCAATTAACCCTGTTGACTTGGAGATGCACTTGATCATTTGCAAGTCACCATGGGGCACCAGGGCTAGATGCCAGAACAGTCATAATGTTCAGCGTTCTGGCCAGACCCATCTGTTTTCATGCCACACATATGGTATCTTTCTGGATAAATGCCTGTGTGAATCGATCACTCCCAACTGCGCATTTTTTGCCTTTTGATTTATATACTTTGTAAGCATTTATTTTCCATGTGTATACACACACAACACTGCAATTTTCATACTTTCATAATATTTTCCCTACCATCTTGTTGTTCTCCGGCAGTTTTAACTCTTCGTAGAATCTCATGCGTTTTCACTGGTGTGTTATAGCATGACACTACACTGATTTACAGTGCCATGACAAAGCAATTTGGTTTACGGTGAGAGCTATGATGCGAAATTCAGAAACAAGACAACAATTTAAACGGGTAGGCTTTCGCGACCAATATTATTCGTAATAAAGGTTTTTGGGTGAGATCGCGTAATGTTTAGATGTGTTATAACCCTCCACCACCCGTAAGTTTTGTCACGTAAACAACACACAATTAGTTACTACTTCAACCTGAACCCAAAACCTTTATTACGAACCGGACAAGTTGATCACATGGACTACGCAGTACGAACAACATTGTTTAGTTGCGGCTGAAATGTTAATTTAAACGTTAAAAAACAATACAAGAAACATTGTTACATTATCACAAACCACGAAGAGTTAAAAGGTAACAATGTCATAAACGCCTTCGGTAGGAACCCACATTTTTCAATAAATCAAATTGCACGAATTAAACAACGGGTTAAGCAAACACCCAACCACGGACGTAATTTATCCACGAGGTCTCTGTTAATTAATAACAATTTGGCATGCAATTAACGCCGCTCTCTCTCAAAGTTTAGTGATGTCCCACCATAGTTACCTGTGGTTGCTGCGGATGAGATTAAAGCAGCAGTAATCCGTCGACAAGCTGTACACGGGTGGCAAATGCGTTGAAAGCACGGGCACTTTGGCTGCGTTAAAAGTTGCCAACTCCGGCTCTGACTCTGCGAGCGGCTTAAGCCTAAACAACAACTCTTTTCACCGTTGTACACCGCTTACACATGGGGGTATAGTTGCTGTGAGCTTGACTGTGGATGATGATGATGGCTTAGCTCGGAGACCGCTAGTTTTTTTTCAGCCCAGCAGGAAATCACCACCTCCCCCACACCCAACCCTGCCACTTCCTGCCAGCCCCGGACCATGTGAGGGCCGGGAGGAGAGAATTGGGATGGGGTAGTGGCAGTGTTACTCGTAAGTTAGTGGTGGTGTGAGTGCTTCTAGAGTGACATTTATTCATATAACGTGTTTGAAGCAACAGCTGCTGCTCCCTGTTGCTATTGCTCTGGATGGTGTTATCGATCCCATCGATTCTACGACTCGTGGTTCTTTCTGCATCTAATAAACAAACACGTTTCCCATGTTAATTTTACAATAGATGGTGGAAGGATTGCTCTGTGCATGGATGCTTTAAGAAAAGCTCCTGAACATTCTTCACTTTGAACCCCAACACATTTCCCCAAAATCTGTAAGTAGCATGCAGATATCAATCACAACTGGAAGATATGTTTTTATATCACAAATGTAAATTGAAACGAAAATCCCAACCTACATAATTCATTCGCCATCGCAGTTTCCCTGCTTTAATTTATCAATCAACTATTTATTTTCAATGAATGTGCAGCCCAGCATTTATTTATTTATTCTAATGGATGTACAGTGTGTTAACATTGTGTGTTAAAAATACAATTCACGCAGGGCGTTATATGTATTTTGTGTTCTATTCCGGTAAAGGCACCAGACGTGATATGAGTAAGGTACAGTATTACTGAAGTACGGTACTGCTCCCTGACCCCTCAAGGCCTACACACCAATCCCCTTGGCATGCATTAAATCTGCCTGTGCATGTAGTTATAAAGGGACATGCCACTCGCATATTAATAGCACCCTTGTGGAGTCTCTGCCAAATGTCCAGGGTACTTTTATTACACGAAACATGTAACCTGTGCTCCTGGTTTGTTATTTCCTGCGCGTGGCTTCAATGTGTAATAATATCGACTTAACAATGCAAGAACATGGTAATCTCTCACTGTACGTTATCATATTCATAATATGCATGATCATGTTCGTAATCTGGTGGTAATGATTTTTTTTGGTATATTAAACGGTCGGCAGGGCCCATGTGGTGGCAGGGTCAAATATGGGTACTTGCACCTGTTGTAAGATATCTGGCCAAGATACCCAAGAAGGCCTTCTTTCACCAGCGTGCAAGAGTAGGCAAAAATACCCTTCCACCAGCAGTGACGTGAGCAAGCAATCGCGTTGCTGCACCTTTACCACCTTTATATTTCCTTGTAAGAAAAAAATGCATGTTGGTTGAAATCATATTTTTAGATCGGTAAAATGTTTCAAGGCAGGATTTGCACAGACAGTACTCAGCATTTTTACTATTTTGACTACTTTATCCTCCAGATTTGACACTTAAAGTGACCTCTGGTCATGCAGCAAGTTTCTACTTACCCTAACATTGAGACTAATGTCCGACATGTAATAGTCAAACCAATATTTGTTTTTATTCTCAAAGTTGAAATTAAGCCAAGAAAAAATGTAGAATCAAATTGAATGCATTTTTTTTTAACTGACAAAAAAGGCAGGGATGTCTTACATGTCTTTTAATCCATCACTTTGGAGATACAATAAGAAATTACTCTGAGCAAGATTTTGACTGCGAAGTATTTTATCTGCCAAGAGCAGCCAAAATTATCCATCGTGATGTCTGCAAACTTAAACAATCTATCAACGGCACGAGTCCTGATGACTGCCAGAAACAAACCTGAGCTTGTGTGTGATAGCATTTTTCAGTATAAACCTAGATAGATCAAGCCTCCAAGAGCAGTTTGTTGAAGGGCAGCTATGCCCACCTGCTTCCGCTGACCATCTCACAACTTCTGGCTTGCAATACTGTAAAATGTAGACAAATTAAAACAGCAAGCTGCAAAATAACAGAGCTAGAGACACATCAGACCCATGTTGAAACAAGAACATGACTATTTGAGTTGTTTCCCCTACGATTGTGTGCTTAGACATTGCCAACATTGTTGTGTGTGCCATGTGCAAAGATGATGGTGCAGTCTTCCCTTCAAAACTTGCCAAGAAGGTCTTCTTTTACCAATGCCTGTTGATGATAATGTTAACCATAATATGAATCCACAACAGTGACAGACTCATTCCCATGGCTGCAGGAACTTCCTTGATGCAGCATTCAACAACAGTTTTTCAAGTCAGAGCCTAGGAAATGGCAGTGATAGACGGAGGTGTAGAAGTGTAGAATATAATGACACCTATGCCAGCAACTCTCCGGACACACGTGAAAAAGAGGATAAAAATACGTTTGCACCACCTGCAGTTGAACCTGTCACACCTGAAGTGCCCATTCTACCCAACGCATGCATCATCATCATCAGCCATGGTCAATCTACTTCTAAATTAAGGCCTCCCTAAACCACCACCATCTCTCACAATTCTGCAATGTAGCAATCCACCGAGAATAAATTAAATCTCCTTGGCGCCCAATACTTTAATCTCTTGGCGGACATCTTCTTCGATGCATTCCATTACTTGGCTGCAATTTTCTTAATATCCTTGATCACCGGTGCCCAATGGTTTCGGCAAAGAAGATGAATGGCTCAAACATCTGAGGCAGATAGTTGTAAAACCATAACTTGACAAATATAACATTTTATCGTGGGCAGCATATCTTCACTGGGCCCACCGTGCACAGGTTCCAGAGCAACTATTGCTGTGATACTATCGTATTTTTGTTTCTAGAGAATGCAATCAGTTACTGCGTTCCATGAATGTGGCCCAAGGCTGTTGTTAATTACCCGAATCCAAACAGTTTCTAGTGCTTGTAATGGATTAACCACTCTTTGCTGTTGCTAAAAAAAAAGCCAGTGAAACTCTCCGGACACACGTGAAGAAGACATGTTCCTCAAAATGGTTTATGGACTGCATATTAAAATGGCAGCATTTAGGATCCGAACAGATGACTGTGTAGGTTTTCGTAGTTTTGTTGTAAATCTTTCCGACGTGCTTTCAGGTTTTACCACGTGTTGTTCGGCATGATGTTCAACGTTTCACTCTACACGCTGGGATCTTCAGTTCACACAGAGGTTCCCAGCACGTGGAGTGAAATTTCGGATATCATGCCAGACAACACACGGTACAACCCGAAAATACATTGGGGCACTATCTTAGAAGACCAGCTTGCAGACGGTGGGTGTACACATGCCATGAGCGCTACTGATATTGCTCGAAGTGAAGTAAGACATCTCCCTGTAACAAGGCATGCCCACCAGATAACAGCAGCTGCCCTCTACATGCTGCACCATCGGGAATATGCTAATTACATAGAAACTGTGCCAAATGGGGAAAAAATACATTTGGTGTTCACAGCTTGCTATAAGGAAATGTCAGCTCAACAAGCCCAGTTTAAACATTGGTTGATTGCACTAGAACGAGAGCTGTGCATACTAAAGCAATTCGAGGAGTACATTTTGCAGAGTGTGTGGAATCACTGGCCAAGATAACGTTGTGGTTGGTTTACCTTTGATCACATCAGCTACGCAAGGTGGCTGTCAGCCCACACGAGGAATACTTCCTTTATGTGTTCTTTATTAGAAAATACACTCAGCTCTATATCATGAGCTTTGTTCTGGACAATTTGTGTCACACAAGACAAAGTTGCATTTCTCTTGCTATGGCTGTTGGATCGGGCACATGAGCGAGTCAAACGCCCGAGTGAAACGAGAAGGAGGAGGTGTATTCGCAAGGACATACAATCCAATAGCACTTAGATAATGGGCGATTGATAGACCAGAAGCAGCACAAAAGAGCCGAGAGTTAGAGAACAATACTCGCAACAACAACGAATCACAAAATATCATGAACAAGTATGAAGTGTCCAGGCGTCGTGTGTAAAGGAGATTAATTATCACTCTCGTCACTGTTTCTGAGTACATGGGAAACCCTGTCATGATGTACAGTGAAATATCACTGAGAAATGTCAGAGCTATCACTGAGAATTTGATATTGCATTAGATTATACAAGAGGTAGTGATGAAGTGAAAATATTGGTTCTATTAGGGCTATTCAGTGGAAATAAACACTGTAGTGTGTTTGGGTTGCTTATTACCCTGGTGAACCAGTTTGGAGTATGTAGTTGGTTTATGCTTATTTAATAGAATACCGCAATAGACAATCACTAAATGTGTTCATGTTATTGTAACCTTATCGACAATTAATGAGCAATTAAACAGTTTTGATGCATCTGAGTGTTCCAGCGAAATGCTTTGCAAAACATTCAGGTTCCTAATTGGACCACTAGGAGGAGCGTTGGTGGTGGTTCCAAATCAAGTTCAAGTTGAATGTTTAGGGCATATTAATATAAATATTCGTGCTAAGTTTCATGTTTGTAACGGTTTTGGCCATATCCTTCACTTAATCACCATGCTAGAGTTTTTGACTCATAAACGGAAAGTTAAAATCGTGCTCAAAGATACACACTTTGTATTTTCTCTCAAAGGTCATGAAGTAATAATAAGGGGTATTGGTAGTGCAGTGGTTAGCGCCCTGCGACGTGAACCTAGCGACCCGGAAATGATGTTTCAATGGCGAATTGACATCTGAACCAATCCTCACCTCTCAACCTTCATTAACCCGCACTGACAATTTCCATGACCCACACAAATGGGAACGAAGATTTTCCACCAACGGCATAGAATTGCCAATCTAAATTTCCAAGTACTGTACACAATTTCAGTTTTTGCAAGATAACAAAATGTGTCCATAATAGAGGGTTTTGGGCTAGATCACATAAATAGAAATGTGTCGTAAAACCCACCACCCGATACAACCAATTAGTCAGGTTTGTCACGTTAACAAAAATGCTGATTAGTTACTAGTTCAGCACACCGGTGTGTTGGAGAGTAAACCCACAACATTTACAATTTATTCGATTTGTAAATATATTGTAGTTGTGGTTTTACTCTCCAACACACCGGTGTGCTGAACGAGTAACTAATTGATACGCTTGTTTACGTGATAAACCTTACTAATTGGCTGTGTTGGGTGGTGGCGGGTTTAACGACACATTTATATTTACGCAATCTAACCCAAAAACCTATATTATGAATAATATTGGTCGCTAAAGCCTGCATGTTAAACTAACAAAATGTGTGGTTTCCCCCAGTTGAATACAAACGTATGAGCTATTGTATTGCTCAGACAATGTTAAATATATTTTAGATCTTTTTTTTAAATAGGTCACCTTATGTTGAGAATTTTATATATATACTGTATATAAAAGGGAAAATCTCCAGGTACACATTTCCAGCTAAGTACCGTACAATGTTTTCATGGTAAAAGTATTGCATTTCAAGTCACTGTACAGAATATAGTATGAGCAGTCATTGCAATAATTGTCATAAATTTGTAAAATGTTACATTTTATTTTAAAGTGTTGGTTCAAATGTGACCCCTTCTAAAATACATTACTTTACCGATAATTTTAGTACATTTTGAAAAAATACACTATTGATGAAGACGTTTTAATAAAAAGCAAGTGGATTGTAATAACATGCAGGGAAAGGCTATGCCATTAATACTTTGAATTCTTATACACGTGTAGTAACGCTTATGACTCGTTCACACCGGAGTTGGAGGCACACTTGTTTATTTAATACCACACGTTGTGACATACACACTGAGGGGGTATCGGCCCCCTCACCCGTCTATCTGAGGACACACCTCTAGGCTAACCCTAGCCTGCCTCTGAGTCCTCCTCTAATGGGCTAGGGGAGGCTATCTTGGCCCGACACTGGTCAGTCGGGCCCGGTACCCAGAGTCCAGACCAGCACTGGCTCTGGCTCTGGTACCACGCCACTGGCTCGAGCCTGCGCGGTCCTGATAAGGACGGCGTGCCAGGGGGAGACCAGGGCTCTATCTAGGACGTCTTCCGTCTTCTCTTCTTAGCTAACACAACACTCCCGAGCCCTTCGATACATTCCCCTTTTATACCCAACCCCTCCCTGAGGGGTGGGGCCCCGGGGGATCATAATGACCGAATCGACCCCCCAGGGTGTCTGGCGCGGACGTCGCAGAGGGCACCTGCTCGTGCACACATGTAGCCCCGCCTACTGTGTTTGTTTACCATAGGCTGCCATGCATAACGGGCTCTCTCTCTAACACCCCTACACACGCAATGACAGGGGTTTGATTGATAATTGTTTTTTTACCGTTCTATCTGGCAACAAAACTGACACCTTTTTTACAAGGAGTCATGTTTGCATAGACCACAATACCTGCAGTCATAATGCAAACAAAAAACATAACTCTGATAATGTGCACTGTCCTTGAAGTTGATTGGTCCACACCCGAGACAGCTTTCCTTAGAGCCTAGTCTCACATGGGTTGGACCAGATGACGCCAAAAGGTGTCAGTTTTGTTGCCAGAGAGAAGGGTAAAAAACCAATTATCATATTTTCTACTGGCAAATGAGGTTCCAATGGTGTGAGGGGTTTGATTCTCAGCCATGGTGCATTCCATTTTCTTCATCAATATCCATTTTCCGATGTATATGTTATAGCAGTTAATACACTGATTTAAAATGTTCTTAATCAGGCACATTGCTCTTTAGTCCTTTCGGTAAAGTCACGTAGGTATAAAATTAAATTAAAATAACCAAAAATAAATTAAATCACGACGTTTCGGAATCAACACAAGCTTCCGTCATCAGGTGGGACAATCACAGCAAGAACCAAATTACTGTTTCTTGCAGTCACGAAAACTTAAGATCTAAACTGAGACACATTGCATCTGCGTTACATTTGTAATCTATTCTATTCCTATCAATCTTCAATAAGTATTTATATTCTTTACTTCAGAAGTATTTATTTTTAATAAGCTGCAAATGCTTACATCTTCAACCACTGCTTTGATTCTTGTTTTAAATATGTTTAAGTAGTATCCACCGTTGCATTGTGCTACTGTTTTCGATTTATACAACACCTTGTATTTTGTTTTGCGTATATTTTTTACCCAGGTATTTATAACCCACCGTCTATTTGGACAAATACACTTTTGGTCTCATTGGGCTTTTACCTGGTTATAGATGAAAATGTACAAAAAAATTATGCATCTCGTTTCGAAATTCAGAACAGTATACTTGAGTTAATTACTCAGTACTGATTAAGCTTGCTGAAATGTGTAAGCGAGGTAAAACTTTAATTAGTTAAATTAGATTACATTCATCATGCAATTACTTTAGTACACTTATAAGAGTACAGTTAATTTGTTTTATATGAAGACTAATGATTGTTACAAGTAATTAAAGGGAACTCAAAACAAGTGAACATTTTTTTCTATATATGTAATATGTCACCTTATGGATAGAGTGGAGTGCAGCAATCACAGAAATGCATATAACAATTCACAGCATAGACATATGAAACAGTATTTATGGCCCAATCCATGTAGAATTTGAGTTGTTATTCCACTTTGTTTTCATGGAATGACAGCTGTTTTTGTTGAAACTCAGTCCCATTCCACAATTTTCAATTTACGAGGGGCTGATTCCACGGTTGGCGGCCAGCATTCCACCGCACCTCATGCCGCACAAACTGCATGGAATGGCTCAAAGTGGGTAAGATTAGGGCAGCATTGGGGTAGAATTTTCATTGATAATAACAGTTTCATGGTAATTTCATTCGATATAATCTAAGTTTATCTCTATGTTACCTGGAAATGGTCTCCTGAAAGCACTGACTTCATGTGATTGTATTCTTTTCATAGATAAGCAGGACTATTTGTGCAGATAATACAATTATATCAGGTTACATGTACGGAGTGAAAAATAATAGTTTCATTCTACTCTAACATTATACATGTAGAAATTACTTTCGAACAAAACAACTCGTGTTCTTTTTTCCCTGCAATCAGAATCAACAATAATCAATCCAATGCTGGATGAAGGCGTCCCCAAACTGCCACTATTTCTCATGATCCCGTAATGCAACAATCCACCTAGCTCCATCACCTCGGTAGATGTATTCTTGGACGTGTTCCTTTCTATGGCTGTAAAGCTCATTTTTCTCGTCAATATAGCATCGTTCTTTCTCGTTAAGTGTCCTACCCAACCCCACTTGATTTTTACAAGATGCCATGAATATAGATACAATATACTCTCACAATCTGCATCGCACATATTCCATGAACAGAAATTACGTATATGTCTTTTCCTGCCTTATCTCCATCATCCGGTGGAAGGAAGTTATTTCTGTAATTCCAGAGAACCTGGAAAGTTTTCTTCATGAATACAGTTTAGATGTTATGAAAGTTATAAAATTGCAAATAGAGTGTAATAAAAAAAATATCTTGTAAATAACTACAATTCTATCTTGACTTAAAGCTTTCGTGACTGCAGGAATTCATATTCTTTGGGTCTTTCGGTAAAGCCACGTAGATAAAAAAAAATAACAATATCACGACGTTTCGATCGCAACACAAGCAATCGTCATCAGGTGAAAAAATATAGCAGGAGAGCTGCTGAGGCAGGAAAAATATATGGCAGGAGAGCTGCTAAGGCAGGATGCTATAAAGGTTTGAGATGGATGTAGCCTAAGGCAGTGGCGGCACCTGCAAAATCTCTCAGGGTGGGCAAATGTCTGGATGATTGATAAGGATAAGGTCCACCCATGCAATGGATAAATTAACAGCTTAAGCATGTTAAGGCAACTTCACTTCTTTAATATTAATGAAAAATAAAGTGACTCTTACAATACATCTTGTTGGTTTCTATACTCACTATTAATACAATCCACTCAAGTTTCTTTTATTAAAGATTCCACTAGGTGGCGACAAATTATATTGTTGGATGAAACGTGCTTACGTATGATGACGTAAGCACGTTAGTACGAGCCCTCCCGGAAGCCATAGAGAATGCATTGCAGCGCCCCCCGTTCGAAAAAAAACATCTTTGAATGTAAGTCTATGGGGCCACTCGGGGCGATTCTTAGCCGGAGTGAAATCGCCCAAAAAGAGGCAGTACTCCACAGAACGTGACATGACGCTGATTGGACTATATCCAGAGGCACAGTGACGGCTAGCGTGACTCTGTAGTTGAATGACATTGGTGGTGCGTCGCCCAATCGCCCTAATGAAGAAACCTCCCCTGGCCTAAGGGTAAATAGGCGGGGCTAGAGATTAAATTTGCATGTAAGTGTAAGATTGGAGAGCTGAGCCTCATATGGTTCTTTCCAAACAGTTGGGGTGATAGCTTTACAGATTGTGTCGTCTGAATATCCATTCATCTTGAGGGCTTGGTGTACGTCCTCCAGGCTACTGGCTAGGTGGTGAACTACAGTTCTAGTAAGCTAAACAGACGAATAAAAATACCGCACGCATAACCTCTTCATTCCCAATTTGAGTGAGTATAGTGATATAAGTAACACGGCTGGAAATGGTGTGCTCGAAAATAAACACAGCAAACAGAACTGAATGTTCATTAACTATAATCAGCAAGTCAAATGAGTGTGTGGCTGTGCTGATATGTTCACGGCCCTGAGTAAGAGATTGAAATTAAACATTATTTTGGCAGGGTTGAGTCACTCCGTAAGACTACCATAGTTATGTAGGTTTTTGCGGTTACCCTGTGAAGCTCTCCGATGTTTTCAGGTTGTACCACAGATTGTTCACCATGTCTGCCGTTTGACTCCATATGCCACTTGCTGTATAAACTCCCAGCACGTGGAGCAAAACGTCGGACTTTATGTCGAACATCACGCAGTACAACCTGAAAACTCATCAGAGAACTACAAGTTTACTTTCTGTAATAACTCGTTGAGATGAAGCCAAAGTTATGGAACCAGAATTATTATGTACAACTAATTCACAATTTCCCCTGCTCCGATTAGTACCATGGTCTTAACATAGAGCAACATGAACACCATCTCGAAATAGCTCGGTGGGACAGGGTGTGCGAGCTATGAAACGAAAATAAAAGGTATTTTGAGTCCGCACTGCAAGTCTTCAACGCCAAGGTCTTAACAGGACAGCATGTACTTTATGCTTTACTTTACGCTTGTCACTAGCGTGAACAGTAAGACCATTATTAGCTTGCCACGTCTCAACCATTTTCTGTCTTATTTTGATACCGTGTTTCAGTCCATATATTTTGTTATCCTTTCATCCCTCATCCAAAATGTTTGGTTTATTTAGGTTTTATTTTGGCACAGGTAAAAACCATTGGCAATACATGCTCATTGCCGATGGGGACCTGGTTACACCATCGAAACTTTATTACAGAAATAAAAATAAACAAAGTAACTAACTGCGATACTGCATCACGCGTTGTTCAGCATGATGTCCAGCGTTTCACTCCCTGTGCTAGGACGTCGGTAAGCCAAAGTTATGCCAGGAAATTGAAATTGGCAGCGGCGCACGAGGTTATTGTCACTAGCAGCAAGTTGCCAGCACAGATCACTTACATGGGATTCAGGCGAAAGGTCGTTATGGCTCTGCCTAGGCTAACATATCAATCCACTGCGGGATAAGAGCCTCGTGGGGATTACTTGACCATAACTTCGCCACGCTGATCAATTCGGGTTGGTGAAGGCGAGCAGCACAGAAGTATAATATAGGGTTTTTTTGTTGGGTTACATCGCATAAATATAAATGTTAAACCCTCCACCACTCGACACAGCCAATTAGTAAGGGTTGTCACGTAAACAGAAGTACCGTACGTACAATTAACTTTGCTGCATTGCTTTCTTTCTGCCAACCGCACACCGGTTAATCAAACGGGCAAGTGCATACAGCGGGCATCACAGTGACCCACATGGGCCACGTGGCCATTTACCAGCTGCGAATATTGACGCAAACGATCGTTTGAAATTCCCGCCACGTGCTTTACAGACCATTTCTATTAGCCGAGGTCGTGTGGTACGTCACAGGGCGTGACGTAGAGGCCCTCGTCACGGCGCTGCTTGCGCAACCAAATGTGGACGTCTGTGTGTTTGTAGGCGCTCCGTACACGGCCGGCGTCTCTCCAGAGTGGTGCAATATGAGGGGAGGGGAGGGGAAGGGGGTAAATAAAAGTTGCTCGGCGCTGCGTCGCATGTAACGCGACATATTGTCACATCGACGGAAATTTCCTATAAGGTTTTTATATTCTTTTTTTCGCGAGAGCGGACTTTTGCGGCCTATGACTCCACGGGCATCCTTCGGCCTTGCCTAGCGAGCTTGCCCGCCAGACCGGGCTTCCAGTCCGGGGCACTGGGTCGGCCACGTCGGTACCATCCCCCCAGCTTCCCCTGCGCAGGGTCTGCCCGTGCTGGGCGCCTCTTACAGTGAATGACGGAGTGAAACAAAGCCTCTCTCTGTTTTATTGTGGTGATAATGATGGTGATAAACGTGTATAAAGCGGCGGGGGGAGGGGTACAAACACGTTTAAATGCTGGCGTATGTTGTGGACTGTTGCAGTCTGCTGCTGCAATTAACCTGTAAAAGTAAAACAAAACAACGCCTATGATTACATACTGAATAGGAATAACGAGGCCTTTACTAGGCGTGGAGAGCATAATTGTGCTCCCTTTCCAGATCAGCACAGCCAGTTATCAATATTAGCAGTCGCGATTACATGCAAGGATCACCTTTGTTTCGGTGGCACAATCTCATTGTATCATGGCCATATCGTGCGTATGCAGAATATGAACTGATTCATATGCACGACTCGGTACGTGTATCGTACACATGGTTTGTGCAAGTCTGAGAATTGTTTTTTTTACCCTTTTATCTGGCAACAAAACTGACACCTTTTTTTACAAGTTCTGTTGAACTTTCGCACCGTACGTAACCAACCTTGCTAATTGGAGAGTTTAGGGTAGGTTTGAATGTCATTTGTTTACTACTATGTGATACAATCCACGTTTTCCTCCTGCATCTTAATATAACTCCAGTCATGCATCACCACACTGGTCAAAGTTGAGGTTTTACATTACCTCGTTCATGTCCACCTTCATCCAGCAGTAAAAATAGACGTGATAATGACATGCTCTTAAACTTATTGCTCTCTCTTGTTAAACATGACATTTTAGACGTGCTGTCGAGATGAAAACCGGAAAACTCTACAAGCTTTGGGTTCATAAAAAGGGTTTTCACGAAAGTGGTAAGCAGTTTTTTTTCCAACAATATTTATCTCAACATATGCCTTGTTATTTGTCAAAGATATAGCGTTTACGCGAGCAGTGGATTAAACATGTGATGATTATTCTCTTATTAACGCCTGTATTTCTCTTTTACTAGACGAAGAGGTGGTAGTGAACCCAAAAGTATTTCCAAATGTCAAGATTGGCGATATTTTGGAAATTGCTCACCCAGATGATGAGTACAGGTGAGAATGGAACGTAAACAATAGCCTTCCTGAACCCATTCGTTATTGTCAAATGCACAGTTTAACTTTAGCCAATATAAAGCATTGATGATCAAAAATAAGACTAGGTTTTACCCTTTCTGGCAATATAACAGGTGTTAAGATTTTAATTTAAAGCTTTCGTGACTGCAGGGATTTATATTCTTGTTTCTTTCGGTAAAGTCACGTACAGTAGAAGGGAAATAATAAAATAAAAATACAAATATAAAACAATTATATTAAAATTATTGTTCACAGTGACAATCACTGACATTGTCAGGGACTAATAATTTCGTGTACATTGTGTTACATTTAATGACCTTTTTTGTATATCTAAATTCTAATTCTGTTGGCATTTTTCCATGAAATAAAAACATTAAGATTCGGAACTGCAGCTCGTAGTGCATGGGACTTTTGTTCGCAACTTGCAGTACGAATTTTGTGGCCGTGATAAATCGAACTTATTTGTTAATTGCACTTTGCCAAAAGATAACATCACTACTTCTGTGACGTCGTTTAAGACGAGGGGCAGATCTCTGTTAATGCCCTGAAACAAGAATATTCATGTGGGATCAAATTTTTTTTTGTAAGTTTCTGACCAGAAATTAACCAAAATGAGTGAACCACAAATTTTGTTTGATCGTTTTTTTGTACAGTCATTGCCGACCAGACAGAGATTATTGACTCTCTATGCTTGAGTGCCCAGTTTAACCATGGGTAGCTAAAACTTCACACTTGCACTCCTTTAATCCCTGAGCCCCTCAATCACCAAATGTACTCAGATTTAAATTTTGACTTAAAGCTTTCGTGACTGCAGGAATTCATATTCTATGGGTCTTTCTGTAAAGCCAATATGTACTCAGATTTGTTAACAGTTTTTTTTGTACTCATGTTCTAAATTGTGTGCGTTCCTAATAATTCCCTGTTTATATATTTTCTTTGAAGCCCATTATTACTCCAAGTAAAATCGTTAAAGGAAGACCTACAAAAAGGTTTGTACAGAAGTACACACCCCATACCGTGAACTCCATTTGCGTTTACAATGCTGAACACTTTAACATTGCATGGATATTCTTTTAAATGTACATATGTATAATATGTATTGTAAGTCATAACAATTATTTTAATGAACATACGGTATGTGTGTGCTTTTTAGAGACTGTCAGCGTGGACCAGTCAGTTGCAGGTGTATTTAAACTCCGTGCCTACCAGGATGTTTTTGTCAATGTTGTTGAACCCAGTGTAAGTACCGTCATCTTTTTTTAAATCGCATTTTCTGTCAGTTGCAAATTTGCAGTGTTACTTTATATCTGTTGTTTTTCAAGACACATTTGACAGCTTGTGGTTAAAAGGTAGCTGCATAATTTGAATATTGCAGCTTGAATCGCATCTTATATATACAAATTGAAATGCTGTGAATGGTGTTTTACAAAAAAATCCTAGTTTTTTATCAAGCATTATTGCCAAAAAAAAACACTACGTGTTTAAAGAAACGACTGCATTGCATGTGTGTATATAACTGACGATAACACATTTCCATCTAGGAAGATAATAGGATAATCAATTGGAGGGGGGGGATTAGCATATTGGGCAACTAAGGAACATGACCTGTCCAAAATAATAAAAATGAATCATTACTCCGTGTGTTTTTCCCCACGAAAGAGTTATCAAGGAAAGTTTAATGATCAAGTCATACGTATTTTAGTTTGTATGCAATGTTTCACTGCCTAGGCATGGACATTTGACTTTTCAAGAGTATTCCAAGTTATAGACACTGGTGATGAGACTTTTTGGGGTGGACTTTTACCCAACTTTTAAATAGGACGTCAAATCCATAATAGTGGGTTTTTTTTTGTTAGATCGCGTAAATATTAATGTTAAACCCGCCTACCTCCTGACAGCCAATTAGTAAGGTTTATCACGTAAACAAAACATTCCAATTATTACTAGTTCAGCACACTGGTGTGTTGGAGAGTAAACACACTTTTCGCCAGTAATTCCAAGATGTAAAATGTCATTTAAAAATTTAGCTTTTAAACCTCTTTGTAACATAGGTATGACATAAACTAAGTCAGCTCAGTGGAACTGCATTGACATTTTCTCTCCTTTACAACACAGTTTTAATTGTTAATTTGCTTGTTTTTAGGATGTTACACTTGACCTGTTGGAGCTTACCTTTAAGGATCAATACATCAGCCGCAGTGATATGTGGAGACTCAAGAAAAGTCTGGTAAAACATAAACTAAACTGCATTCACGAAAGCTTTAAGTCAAGATATTAACTATGTTATTATGCAGTTTATGAAACATATATTACCTCGATGTGCATATTGGTTTAACTATTATTATACCTTTGTTTTTAAAGGTCAGTACATGTGCATACATCACCCAGAAGGTGGAATTTGCAGGGATTAGGTAAGTGTTACATTTTCTGTTGAAAGTGTGATTTGACTTGATTCTTAAGATGGTATGTAAGGTCTTATAGATAATTACATGTGGCTTATAATATATTTCGTTTATTAGCATGAAATTATACTGTTGTATGGATTTGCTGATAATGATATTTTAATTAAAACTATAATTATTCAGGACATAGTCTGGAAGTTTGTTTGTTTTTAAGTATAGTATAATATTCCATTGTTTGAATTTGTCCAGATCTTTTAAAGTTCATATGATATTGTTGGGTTGCATTTCAATGCCACAGCCTGGTTGACGAAGACATTGCCTTTATATTCATTGTGTGTCATGTTTCAGGGCCCAGGCCAGTGAATTGTGGGTCAAGGGAGAGAAAGTCACGTGTGGGTTCATCTCTGAGGATACCAGAGTAAGTAATTAATCCAGGTTGCAAGTTTCTTCTGTTGCCATTTCTCAAGCAGATTTTTATTGTGGTCTATCTTTAGTTGTTTATTTATTAAAATCCAAGGCTCATTTAAAACCATTCTGAGGCTTTGATGCAATGTACTAGAGCATCAAATCACAACGTTTTAGAAACGTTGCTCTAAGGCAGCAGTGTTCATCAATGACTTTTTCTGAACAGGAAAATGTTTCATGAATTAGGTTTGTTTTTGTGGATTTTATTTATTTTGGAGTATAACTTGGAGTAGAGCATTTGATTACTTATAAAGAGGTGACCAGTTCATACCCAGATGATGGTTTCTTTGTAATATTTGTGCTCATGACCAAATTACCCTTAATTCAGCCGATCTCATCAGATATTGGAAGCCATGCAGGATTTAGTCCAGTAATACTTATGTGTGACCACCAGGACTTGCCAGGTTTTTGTAAGCATTAGGCTGCAAGAAGGCCAGGGAATGGCAGTGCTGAGTGTGACCCCATCATTCCCATGGGTTTTCTCTGGTTTCCCCCCACATGCCACACACTCATGAATGGTATTGGCCAAACATGCAAATAAGGACCCTACTGAAAAAAAGTTTTCATATTTAGTGAAGCTTTTCTTCTGTCAATCATTGACATTTGTATTACTGATAAGGTTTTTGACACTTCTAAACACAGCAAAATGCAACACACCTTGAGAAAAAAAGATGTAATAAGTGGCATTTCTGTAAATGGCCCTTCATAGCACATACATCACAAAGGGTCATTGCCTGAAACATGTCCGATTATGTATTTTTCTTTTGAAGGCAGTGTTGTTGATTAGTGTGAGTTTTGTTGTTAATTGTACTTGTGCACCACTGCCAACCCAGCGTCACCAAACAATTTGTACTTAAAATAATATCGTAAAATGTAAATTAATCACAGGTAATGTTAAACGTAGATATTTACGTCTACATTGCTTTATTTTACTTGAAGATCTGAACTTGGTATTTTAATTATACATGTTTAATTTTAATGACTGAATTAGTTGAAAATTTGTTCACATTTTTTGCAGGTTGTTTTTCGTTCGACCTCGGCAATGGTTTACATTTTCATCCAGATGTGTTGTGAAATGTGGGACTTCAACATCTCTGGTAAGACATTACGTTTCACCCTTTTCAGTGTGTAATAAACATGTTCTCATGCTATCTTTCATCATTTTAATATCCAGCTTCATAATGAATAGACATACAGGAGAATTATCAAATGATTTCAACTCAAAAGATCTGGTCAGTTACACAATTGCAATGCACGATTTTTTTTTTACAAAAAAATATTACTGGAATGGAGAACAGATTTTAAAATCACCATCTCACAAATTTAGTATGTCTAGACATTGGCATATGCCTTAATGGTTGTTGTTGTTGTTTCATTAATCGTTATTTGTGTTTCAGGTGACCTGTACTTTGAAAAGGCTGTGAATGGGTTTTTAACTGATTTGTTTACAAAATGGAAGGTAACTAAACTCATCCACCCATAATTTAGTTTCCATTACTCTGTTTGTAGACATTTGCAAAGAAGCAGTTTGTTTTTAAATTAAGCTGAGCTACATGCAGTTTCAAATTTATTGTGAAGGTGAAAGCTGTTTATTTTTCAGGACAAAAACTGCAGTCATGAAGTAACGGTGGTTCTTTTTTCAAGAACATACTATGAAGCTAAAAACAAAGGTACACAGTATTTTCCACTGTTTGTGTTAAATTGTTTTTAAAAAACTGCTTTAGAATAACTTTCCTTTACTTAACAACTTGATTGGTACTTGGGTTTTCATCTTAACCTAGATGACTTTCCGGAGGCACTCAATTGCCACATACAGCAGGACTTCAGGGGCCGCTTCTATGAAGATTTTTATCGGTAAGTTTATACGTTTGTCTGCATCAGCTTTTCCAGAGTTGTTCGACCGAGGCTATATTGCATGTCTCGTTTAATAATGAGATGGCTATGTTGATAGTTTATTTTCCAAATGTGACCACTGCCCTTTTGTCTAAAGTAATGGTGCACCAAGCTGTTAGCAATGAAACCTTCAAGCATAAGAGTAGCATATGCAATCAAATAATACAAATATGGCTCTTAACCTGTCAAACCATATTTGGTAAACTTTTTTTCAAATCACGTATTTGTGATTGAAACATACTTGATGGAGTAAGTTCTAAAATGTTAAATAAATGCAGAGAAATGTCAGTTTACTGTCTTTCATTTGATTGATACTCGTATATGCTAGGCTCATTAAATATATCCTAATATATCACAGTATCCAAGAACAGGGAATATATTTCAATTTGTTTGGGGTTCAATGTTTTTTATTTATTGTTATGTAATTCAGTGTAACAAATGTTAACTGTAAAATGTATTCCTTTTCATGATTTAGGGAATGAAGAAAGTTTCACAAATATATTTAATGCCACGGTGTGTTTGTGATTAAGGTCATTTGCTACATTTATTTTTATGTTTAGTTTGTTGTCCCTCCCCCGCACCTCTGATTAGCACAGTTGGCTACATACAGCGTGAAAGACGTTCAACATACACACAAAACTAACAAGATAGATTATAAACCAAAAACCTAAGATAACAAGGACATTTATTTTTCAGAGATGTTGCGTCCTATATTACGGCAACATTCTTATTTGTTTGAATTATATTTTTATTTTAAAGATTTATCTATATATATATCACCACTGGGGAGACAAAGGTGGGCAGGCATAGTGCTGGTGAGCCACCCCCTCCTGCACCATGCTGGTCTTCATAGGTGCAACCTAGCCAGCATTTGCTCCAACAGTCTGTTAACGGCTATACGGGGGAACTTTGTACATATGTGCACATGTGCATTTTGTGTAAGTGCTACTCCGCATGTTCATATGCCTGCATGTCTATGTGCATATATATGTGTGTGTTTGTGCCAGTGTGTATGGCTGCGTGTGCTTGCATGCATATTTTGCGGATGCACGTTTTTTACTTCGTGTAAAGAGTGTTGTCAGCCTAAACAATATTGAGAAAGTGACATAAACTATTCATCATGGCATGAAAAACTGCAGTGGAAATTTACAACAGTTAAAAAGATATATTAAAAAATATATATATGGAATACACTTTTATCTATGACCTACAAGTCTTCTTTGAAATGTTATAAATTGTGTAAAGTATACATGCGATATTTTTCTGCCGTTTTTTTGGAAGGGAGACAAATATATGCAATATCATGTACAAAATATGGTAATTAAAAAGCATGTACTTAAAAACAAAAGTTGTGCAGCTTAGTGGCATACTCACTACAGGTGAAGCTTTCAACGAGTTGAAATGTTTTCACAGACTACCTGTATTCTGTCTCATGGGACCTCCTTTGCCAGTACCAAAATATGAGAATAGGTTTTCCCCTTTTTTCTGGCAACAAAACATGTGTTAAGATGTTAAAACACCAAACTGAAACCTTCTACAAGGAATCATGTCTGCATTAACCACAATACTGCAAACAAAATACATACTCTGATAATATATGCATTGTCTTTGAAACTGATTGGTCCACACCAGAGACAGCTTTCTTTTGAGCCTCGTCTCAAAACGGTGTTAGACCAGAGGACGCCAAAAGGCGTTTTGAGACTAGGCTCCAAAGAAAGCTGTCTCTGATGTGGACCAATCAGTTTCAAAGACATTGCATATATTAGAGTATGTGTTTTGTTTGTATTCTGACCACAAGTATTGTGGTTAATGCAGACATTCAGTTTGGTGTTTTAACATCTTAACACCTGTTTTGTTGCCAGCAAAAGGGGAAAACCTATTTTCATACCTGTACACTAGCAGAATACCAATTACTGTTAATTGTTTGCCAGTCATATTGCTATTTCACGTATCTAGTATAGTGGGCATGCGTGGTAGTCTTCCAACCCTCTTTTGTTTCAAGAAATGAAATTTGTTACTGTCAACATGAAATAGTTACTGTCAATATGAAATATATTAAAAAAGGAATGTTAATGACTGTATTTATACTGTTAATATTGCTGGGGGGAAACAACTATTTGTTGTCTTTGTTGGTGGCAATAATTATATTGATTTAGAGGCTGGCATGAGAGATATAAATTGTGCTGAATGGATAATTACATTGTACAAGCTTCCACTCGATTATATAATTGGTCATTCACAAGTGATGAACACAGGACAGTGGTTCACAAAAAACTATTGGTAATAAATCTTTACTTAAAGCTTTCGTGACTGCAGGAATTAATATTCTTTGGGTCTTTCGGTAAAGCAGCCTTCCCGCTATATTTTTTCGCATGATGACGATCACTTGTGTTGCGATCGAAATGTCGTGATATTTGTATATTTTTTATTATAAATGTTCCATCTACGTGTCTTTACCGAAAGACCCAAAGAATTGGTAATAGCTAGATTCATGTCTCAGTTATGTGCAGATTCAAATACTGTTTTGCTTGTTTAAGCATTTACTATACAATTCTAATAACAGCTTCTATTTATTCTGTGCTCACATACAGCTGAAATTTGTATATGTAAAAAAATAATGATCAGCCATTGTGTCTACTGCTAGATGAAGGCCTTCTCATGTTTTACCATCCCTCGGGGTCGTGAATGGCAATATCCCCATTGAATTGTATCATCTCTTTGTATTCATATTATTTGTCATCTTTGGTAGCCTTTTTACTATGAGTCTTGTATGCTACAGTGGCAAGATGTTAACTACCTCGCCTGGTATACAGGAGTTTGTTTGTTTTATCGCAACCCTGATGCCTGTATATTTGAAGTTTGTATGTCCTTTCCGTGGCCACACGGATATTTCTTCAGGCCCTCTTGTCTTTCCCTCCACATTCATAAATATGTGTACATTTCCACATAATAAGCCACTTCTTTGAGCCATCAATTGTGGCCAGGTCGCTTTTGAAAAAAGAGCTACATAGCTCAGTGGGCCTTATGTGGTAAAATAAAAAAAGTTTGGTTTAGTGTTGTACTTCAGCCATCATCCAATCCTTTTGCATTGTGTTACGTTGCAGCCCACTTTCCTTAACAGTCCACATGCTTTCTTTGATTTACGTTTGTTCCCTCATCAATGTGATCTTTTCTTATCTCTCAGGATAATTATGTGTCCTTCCAACAATTATCTTAAATACTGCTTTGAAGTACCCAATGCGAGAACCTTTACAATTTTTTGCACCATTTCAATAATCAATTTTACAAATATTTTTAAATTTTTATTTATCTATAGGTCCTTTATACATATTTAACTTATGGAAATAAAACTAATGGAATACTCATAATACAAAAAAAAAATTGCTGTGGTTTTCCCACCTGATGATGATTGCTTGTGTTGCAATCGAAACGTCGTGATTTGTTTTTTATTTTATTTCTAACTACGTGACTTTACTGAAAACCAAAGAGTATGGATTCCTGCAGTTACGAAAGCTTCAAATCAAGATTTAACGGAATAATGTTGAAGATGAATTATTTTAAGAAGGCCTGGTTAACAATTGCAATGATAATGTATGGTTATTTTAAGAGTGGTGGCGCAAAATGAGAGGCGAGACGATTGGATGTCTCTGCTGGTCACCATAAAGAAGATCTTCATTCAATACCCCAGGCTTGTACGACTGAAGACCATTGGTAAGGTGGTGAGGCTAAGCATTGTGGTTGGATTATTGTGTCACTGGCCAGCATTTGCCTCATACCTGCTGGCACCCACAGTTGACAGCAGATGGGCAATTCGATAAAAAAAATTGTTACTTAAGTAGTAAAATAAAAATTATATTAAAGTTTTTGCCAGAATCGTTTAAAATTGCTTACCATTTCTTTGCAATTTGCTTGTTTGTAGATTGGGGAAAATTCTAATTCATTGGAGCACAGAATTAAATGTAGCGCACAATGCCTTCTGTGTGCTGGAAAATGTCTTTTTTAGCAATTTGCCACACAGAGCATGAACAAATGTATGTTTGCAACAAAAAATATGAAAATGTGTGACTTTTTGTCCTAGTTCAACACCACTCATACGGTATATGTATATACTATTTAATTATTATATGATTATAGTATTTGATTATCATTATTATAAAGTTAACTTGTACTTTTTTAGCTTATGGATCAAAAAGATTAATATTTAGTGTCGTGCAACACAAACCATATTTTATATAAATGTAGACAATGTAAGCAGTATGCTGTATATTTGAGTGATTTGTGAAGAATTATGTTTAAAGGAGCCATTGCTTTTGCATGTATTTTGGGAGGATGTTTGCCAATTACATACAGCAAGGACCACTTTTTTCCCTTGCACAGATTTTAGTGGCGTGATAGTAACAAAGCCTTGTCAGAGTTCATAATTATAAACCAGCACACTTTGCAGTCATATTAAAAGTTTCATTTTCTTTTAAAGTAATATATCTTGGTTTTCATCTTGTTTATATGAGTATATGATAACCAATAAAAAAATGCAACCTTTTGTGTAATTGAAATAAGTTTATTGTATTTTTTGTCTCCTAGAGGGTTTTCCAAAGGCCCACAATTCCACTGCAGCCCAAGGCAACTACTTGGAATCAATCAACCTCTCTTTCAATGGTAATTATTCTTTTCTGCAGATGCATTTCATCATCTGAATTTCATAAAGATATCAAATGTTACATGTATTTCTGTCATTTCCGTTTTCTACGTAATACTTTCTGCACACTCGTGTATGGTTGAATTGTGCATTTTAATTTGCCTAGGTTTACATTGTTGGACATTTAAATAGTTTCTAATGCTCTAAAAAGAGTGTGTATTTTACGCTTAAGTTTTCTCTCAGAATGTTGAGTGTTGACATTTTTTAATTGTGTTGACAAAAATGCTTGGTTTCACGTGCGCTGCATGCATTTTAAAAATAACCTTTTAAATATTACTGGTGATTTCTAAGAGCACACTGTTTTACATGTGTCACTTGTTTTCACAGTGTTTGACAAGCACTACATAAATCGTAATTTTGACCGTACTGGTCAGATGACAGTCGTGATCACACCAGGCGTGGGTGTATTTGAGGTGGATCGACAGCTGATGATTCTTACAAAACAGCGCATGATTGACAATGGTTAGTAACTCAAGCGCCTCAATGCACAACACAAATCTAAGTTAGCATGCTGTTATTCATGCTGCACTGGAGCTGGGATTTACTACCGAATATTCAGCTTCCTCAGCTGTAGTGAACCAAACTGAACATAACTGGAACAGAAATGCACAGACACAAAATTATCACGCGTAAAGACTAAACGTTAACACAAAAATGTAAGTACAACTCACAAAAAGCATTCACACATAAAGCACACAGACAAAAGTCGCACAGCCTATAAGACAGACTTACACACACCCACATAAATACACACCCACAGCACAGCCACATATATATGTAAATAAGAGCACAAACATGGATTTGTACATAACACATACATTAATGCACTTACATCATACAAAGACAAAGATCCCCCGTTTAGCTGTTAGCGAGCGCCTATGAAGGCTGGAACGGTACATGAGGTGGGTATACCGTGTCAACCCATACAGTTTACCCCTATTCTTGTACAGGGAAATTGAGTTTTCAGGTCCATATGGCGTACAGCCGTTTGCAATACGGG
This sequence comes from Lampetra fluviatilis, assembly GCF_964198595.1. Lineage (NCBI taxonomy): Eukaryota > Metazoa > Chordata > Hyperoartia > Petromyzontiformes > Petromyzontidae > Lampetra > Lampetra fluviatilis. The sequence goes on from NC_136280.1 coordinate 6,677,647, forward strand.
CAAAAAATGTGTCATTTTGTGTTTCTCCCTTGTGATGGGATTTTGTAGGATGAACGTTAATATTTATAAGGGCACAGGGTGACCAATAAGGTCTGAATTGGTCTGTAATAAGGTGGGCACTGATGAGGGGTTGACAGGCATGGGTGGTGGGTGGCCAGCACCACGCCCGACCACCTTTGTCTCCTGAGTGACGATGTTGACACACCGCACCATTTCCTCGTTTAAGGCTGAGTCGACCTAGCGGAGGAGGCCCAGGACCGGTTCAGATAATCGTCACTGGTGTTGGCCATGAGCCAGAATCGAACCCGGGAAACCCCGTTCGTAGCTCAGCGCGCTAACCGCTCCACATACATATATACACACCCACAAACATGTACTTATATAAACATGCGCACACATACACAACACAGACACACCTTATCCTCTAGACATGCAAAAACATGTATACATCAACAAAGATCCCCTCTATAGCGTTTTAGACTCTTGGGGCAAACGTGTACACAAACATGTGTACAATCCATGCAGTCGGTGCTCCTTCCGTCCTCCTCTGCACTCCTATTATTAACTGTCTGTGTGAGCCATACTCTACCCGCTGCCTATACTCAGGCCTCTTATTCTCTGCTGACACTGCACACCCAGCATTGTGAACCTATATCCTAGCCCATTATACCCTGTGCACTGTTTACCCCCAAGTATTACATATTTGGCTACCTGCTCTACCAAACCAAACATTTCTGAAAAAATATATATATTTTTCGTCTGAAATATTTGATTTGGTCAAATATATGTTACCCCTAAGTGGTTGCACACTGCATTTGTGTATCAATTATAGTTTGCTTTCTGCAATGAAAGCATTGCGTTGTATGTAATAATGTTATTAATACAATGTTTTCCTTCATAACATATGCATGTTTTATGTATTCTCTAAAACTGTTAAACCGTATTTAATAGAACATTTAATTCAACGTAAGTGGTTGAACAATTAAACATTGTTTTGTTAATCTGTACGAGTACATTTTATAAAGTTAATAAATCCAGCCCAATCAATGGAACCAGGCCACTGTTTTCCAAGATGCTTTTCGTGCCAACCATATTTAAACACTTCAGCAAAAATTTGAAGCAATGTTTAATGTTGCTTATTGCAAATCAATGCTGTATTGAAGAAAACTAAATAGGTTAATATATGGTTATGTGATGTAATAAAACTTTCAGATTTTTTTTGTTATTTGTACCTACTTGGCACCTTTTGCAATGTCTCAGGGTGGCATTCAAGAAAATTACAAAGATAACGAAGAAAGAACCTGTTGGACAAATAAGAGTAAGGGATGAACAAAGCTAAAAAGAAGAAAGCTGTTTTGCATAAAAAAGCAGTAAGAAAAGAGAGTAGCTACAATAATTAAAGAAGGAAAGACGGGTACGATTACTTAGCTAAAAATAAAGTTTAAATAAAAGTGAGTAACAGAAAAGTAATCGAGAAATAGTAAGTAGCAGACAGGAGCGGTGGAAAGCCGGCATTCTCTGCCAACCCAGAAGAGATTACATTACACAGCAAGTAATAGTGATTCCACACGAATAAACGTGTACATAATTGCATGGAAATAGTTTTTGCAACAAAATTTCCCCCAATTTTATAGCGATTGCACAAACTATGTCATGAGACAAAGTTTTCATCCGAATCTCGCAGCGCAAGCGCAACCTTTCATGTTTGAGATTGGCCTGCTGAAGTGGATATCAGAGCTACCGCTTGAGATCCCTTCAAGTGACCTCTGGTCTACAATGTAGAGGACAGCGCATTCCCACCTGCTCTGTATATGAGAATAATACACTTCGCATGTCATCAAAACTGATAATTTCATTATCAGGTCTGGAATTTTTCCTAATTTATTGACTTTTTGTGAAGTCGGAATCAGAATTGTCCCAGCCCATTGGTGAATGGGCTGGGACAATTCTGATTGGTGAATGGGCTGGATTATCACCCAGCTTCATGGCGGTATCAGCACTGTGACCTCTGAGCCACCTCGCCACCTCTTGAACCATTTAACAGTGATACTAATAAGCAATTAACTCATAAAGTTTTCTGGTGGATTTAGGAATCGGAGTGGATCTGGTATGCATGGGAGAACAGCCACTCCATGCTGTGCCTCTATTTAAGGTATGTAGCATTTCTTTTGTATACTAAAAAGGAGTGTAATACTTTGTAAACTACAAAAAATTTCTGGTGAAGGATAAAACGATGTCTCCATTGTTTTTTAGTTTGCACAGTAAAAGCAGCATGTAGATCATTTAAATCAATGGGTTTGATTTGTGTACACAAAGCGTAGCTCAAAATACAAAAGTAAATCGGTGGTGTGGTATCCATTAAAACAAATTCTCCGCTGAAAAAATCACTGATTGCAGCACTTAAACTTTCACACATAGGAACAAAAGCATTATTGTTTTATGCAATAATCCTGTCAGGTCAATCAACACAATCACACCTTTAAATATTCTTCTGTGACATTTTTATTCTTATGAGCTGAGTATTCACTTTGGCTAAAGTGTTACGACCATAACCTTTTGCTGCAAGGTAAATTTAGACTTAAAACTTTCGTGACTGCAGGAATTCATATTCTTGGTTCTTTCGGAAAAGTCACGTAAGTAGAAAACAAAAAATAAAATAAAGCAAAAAACCCACGACGTTTCGATCGCAACACAAGCGGTTTTCATCAGGCGGAGAGAAAGGTGATCATTTTAGAACTTGGTTTGTGTTTGCGCTTAACATTATACGTATTGTAATTGCATTATCTATTATACTTAAAGGATTATTTGGAACTCTAGAATAATGTGTTTTGTATAAAGCTTGTTATACTCATCATATTTTGCTTGTTTTAGCTGCACAATAGAAGCAGCAAAGATGGTAGCGTTGGTGATGACTACAACATTCCTCACTGGATCAATCACAGGTTGGGTACACATAGTGTATGTCGTAAAGAGTATACTTAGTTCACTATACTATGTTAGTACACCTTTGAGTTATAATATACCAAAACAAAGTCGTGATTATAATTGTTTTGGTTATTTTTACATACTATACCATGAACGCAAATCATTCAGCGTGTGCATAATCAACGGGCCACGCTGTAGCATTCTCTGTGGCCATGTGTAGTTCTAGTAAACTGCCCCAGAGCTTAATGGGCAGTCGTCAACAATAAACGACATTCTACAGTGCCACAGCTGCAGTGTGGGTTGTCCTCTGGCTGCACAGAGACCTTGTCTGTATTAAACCTGATCAGCAAAACCCGCAGACAGACATTTAACGGAATTAAAATATACCAACGTGACACCGTTTGTTTTGTACTGTGTTAATTTTACAATATTAAATCAATACTGTAGTTTTAGCACTAAAGCTACAGTATTGTAGGTTTGATAATGTGCTTTTCCCTTGCAGTTTTTACACTTCGAAAAACCTTTCCTACTGCGCCTCCTTCACTCCCCGCATCAAATTGGCTCCCAAGAAGGTTATGAGCCCCATATTTGATCTTTAATATATCCACTTCATTCCTGAGGCTTTTAGAATGATATGAAAATGTGACGATGTAAATTTGAAGATTTAGCCGCATGATAATTTTGAAGCGCTGAACCTGCAAATGTTTCCAGTTCACCTGTGCTAAATGACAACTTACAGATACCAGTTTATTTGTGGGACATGTTCTGCCATTTGTTACTGTACTATGCATACAGACGGTGTAATCTATTTAAATGTGATACATAGTGAAATTCGATACTTGTTATTGTTTACTGCATATACACCAAGTAACTTTTGCCAGCAACGTTTGCACAAATTACACCGTCGCATGCATAATGTTTTCATCTTGCTTTGTTCTTGTCTTAGGAAGCAATAAACAGTAAGCATATCCGCGACAATGGTACGTAAAGCACACTACAGATGTTTACAGCAAATGTATAATCTTCATTTTGTCATCTGGGCATATAGCTGAGGTTCCACTCGAATGTAGTGGAGGCCAGCAATTCCCAGCAAATGCTAATTATATTTTTGAAGCTACTGCTACTTGTACAGATGTTCATAGAACTTTATATTATTGCTTAAAAGAGCAATTAGAATGCATATTTCTGTTAGTGGCCCAATTCCATTGTCTCATTCATACCTTTTACCCCTTATGGTCAGTGTTGGCTTCCCACAAAGCAGTACCTATTGCATTGACGTTGAAGGGTTATGGTTTGGGAGTGGTCTGTTTAGAAACATGCCCAGCTGTCTTTATCTACCCAGTGCTGATGACCACAAATACATCAGTTACTCATTAAGACCATGTTAACCTATGCCATTTATAATAAAAGTTCATATGCTATATACAAATATCAAACAGGGAATTTTCGTGTAAGAGAGAGTGTGCATATACATGTGTCTCGCCATTATTATTGGCATTGTTTTCATTATCCAGAATCGAAAATATAAATACTGCTGGAGGCTAACAGTGATTTCCCTTTGAGATAGGGGGTTGTAATTGGTGTAAAACTTGAACAGGATGATGAAAGGCATGTTGCTGAGATAGTTAAACGGAATGATTCCCAAAGACCAGCGACCAAAGTTGCCACTTTGCAACCTTGATATTCTTTGAAGGACACATGGTGACTGCAGTAGTTCCTTGATTTGTAAAAGAACGGAAGTGGTGGCAAGATGTGGTGACACTAACTGTGTTGGGCTCTTGACTTTGACACGCACATTATATACAGATCCTTGTCTTTGCACTCCTGCCAGGCATCCCCACACTTCTCAAGGCTGTCTCAGCCTTCAAGGGACTAATCCGCTGTTGACAGCAGTTCTGCTGAGTGTATAGCAATTGGCACGCATGGGTGTACGCATTTGCACATGTGTATCTGCGTGTGTTGGAGATGGACCGAGGCCTGATTGGTCAATTTGGTATTTGGGCAAGGCTTGATGCCATTGGCAAAATGCCTTTGCCCCTCCCCGAGCCAATGATTGCGTTACCAGGGTCAGTTGGGAATGGAACCACCCCCATTCCTCCAAGTGGATTGGTACCAACATTCTACACGAATAAAGGGAAAATACCTTTCTTCAAATTCTGTCAAAAAACAGTATAATATAACATGTATTAAATAGAAGGGAAGTAATAAAATAATAAATTATTATTTTATTACTTCCCTTCTACGTGACTTTACCGAAAGAACCAAGAAGATGAATCCCTGCAGTCACGAAAGCTTTAAATCGAAATGTATTAAATAGTATTATTTAGATGACAAGTAATGGTTGCATTGCTCTGGTGTTGAGTATTTATCAAGTTGTAATTTAGAGACAGTTCTACACAATTTCACTGCAACATTGTTCACCTTTTAATGTCTAGCTTCGACTGCAGTTGCTAATACATACTTATCCCCTCTCTTGCTAAACAGGGATGTCTGCTGCAAAGGAGTCTGAGACTAGCCTACCAATACAGGTGGACTATGAAGCTTATGATGCCCAGGTGTTCAAGATACCAGGCAGCACTCGTTGCAACCGGAGTCTTCACAGCCGGTGTGCAAAATCATCTTTGGAATAAAAAGCCAGTTTTGGATGATGATGATGATAATGATGATCGTAAAGTGTACTCAGCATAAATACGCATGATAATACTGATGATGATGCTTGCGTTTGGCTAATGAAGAGAAACTATGAGCATGAAAGTGGTCACGCGTAGGGTTTAACAAAGTAAAATTAAAAACACCTATTATAAATGTAATGCTATTCACTAAAATAAAAAAAAAAACTCTTAATCCGCACATTCCATGAAATAGATGTGAAAAAATGAGCTACATTTTAAGAAATTGTAGTCTGGTCATTTGGCTGATCATGATTGATTGTGCGAAGCTTCATGTGTTGTTTTCCATTTACAGACCATCGCACGACGTGCGTGCTCGAGTCACCACGAGCTTCAGCGAGGTGCCGCCAAGCCCTGTCCTTTCGGGGAGAAGTCAGTGCTCGGAGGAGGCCAACAGCCAGGCTTCGGACGACAGCATGTTAGGCAGAACTACGGGCGCATGCCTCATACCGCGTGCTTGTCAACGCCAGTGTGAAATCAGCAGCTCCCTCGGCTACACCACCACACGAGGTTCACCTACATGCCAACGCGTGACAGGATATTCATACTATTCCATGAATTGGAGACCCTAGTCTCGTCAGGCACTACGAATTGTCGTGTTTTACAATTGTGCGTATGTTGAACTTCTTTCCCACCGTACGTAGCCAACTGTGCTAATTGGAGTTTGCGGGAGAAGCAGAACGAACCAAGCATAAAAATACATTTTCAAATAATTATTTTATGCACATACAAGATGCACCAATTGGTATTGGTGTATTTTGTATGCACATTCGTTACTTTTGTGACAATGTGCAGGCATTGATTCAAAGTTTTTTAATAGGCAAAGTTGTTCGAATTTTATTTTGCTCATATAAAACTTGAAGACAGACATTTTCAGCATTATATATTTTTTATTCTTTGGTATTAATTGTTAAATTATCCTCGGGTAAAAAGAACACATTTAATGGACTCTTATTTTATTATGTAATTTGCATGTTCATACTTATTTTCATATCTATACTGTCTTGTGTCATACGTGTTTTTAGTATAAACCATTATGATTATGTATATAACATTTTTTGTTGAAAAAAAAATCTGTTAATGAAGCACTGAGTTGTAACTCCCTGTTGAGATGAAGCAAGCACAGTAGAGTCAGTGAATCTTCAGCTAGTCTTGTATGAGTGCGATGAGGGCTACTGCCATGGTATAAGGAGTAGCATACTGGCCGTGCAGTTTAAAGGTCAACGGTTTGATCTCTGGGCACTGGAGTTCAAGCAATGAGCATGTCTCTTCAATTTGCACTTGCCTCTGTCCAGCCAGCAGTATTGGCTACATCACTGTTGATATGCAGTTCACTTGTAGTAGCGTAAAGTGTTGGTCTTCTCACATCTTTCAGCATGGAAGAGTAGGACAGTTATCTTCTATCAGGGCTCTTTAGCCTAGAAAAATACCCCCTAGTAGTGAATCAAAATCTGTATTTATACTGGAGGAATCTGATGAGCTATAAAGCTCATTTTCACAGATTTCTTGTCGGGACGGGTAAGAACATTACAACAACACTGCTGGCTCTTCCGCCAGCAGTGGTGTGAGCAAAAAAATTGCAGGGCTGCCCCCACCCCTCCCCTCTTTTACATTTTATTTTTGTATCACACGCCCGCATGTCGCACGGCATCAGATTTGGCAGAGAGGAACAACTACCGCGACGAGGGGGACTCGAGCGCTCCAGGTCGCTTCCAGGTGGGCAGCGCCGAATCGCTGCTGCGCACCAAGCATGGCAGCTGTCCCCCGCAGCGTGCGCTCATCAACCCCTTTGCGCCGTCGCGCATGCCCCTGAAGCTCACCTCCAACCGTCGCCGATGGATGCACACATTCCCCGTCGGTAATGTTTCCTTCGTGTCGTTACACGAGCCTGAACGCACGATAGCACTTTGATAATACAATTTGGAGAATGGCAAAAACAGCTTATGAAGATAAAAAAATGTTTCGTGTGAAAACGTAACTTTTTCTCTTTCTTGTCGATTGGCTTCAGGTCCCACGGGAGAAGCTTTTCAGATTCACCATCAGATGCGACCCAACCCAGAAGAGCTGGCCCTCCAGCTTGTGGATTCAGAAGAGTTTACTGAGAGTGAGAGTACACCCGATCGGTGGGTAACACAAAAGAAACACCTTTTATGCCATAATATAGTTTTTTTTATTCTTAATGATGTTCAATATAAAACATTGTCTTAAAAATGTTATCTTACCAGTAAAGACTTCTACCAAAAATAATTTTTCCATTGAAATTTATGAAAAAATTCTTTATTAGTTTATCCTGCAGGGAATACGACTATATTTATTTGCATATCTATAAATATATTTACGTACCTTCACCAACCCATACTGACCAGTATGGTGAAGTATCGTCCAATAGCCTCTGAGTCGCATGGTGTGGGGAGCCCCAGATGTGGCTGTACATCTGTAAGGTCCACAACCACTAATCTTGGTCTGAAATAAATACTGCACTTCTTGTCACTACTAATACAATGATAAGTTCATACATTTAGTAGCTTTTTAAATCTAATTTTGATTTGATACGTTCATGTCTACGAGGCTCAAAAAGGCAGCTTTAGCATCTTGAGTAAATAACTAATGTGGCTTGCTCAATGAGTATTTTAGAAGCAGTGGGAGAGGCAGCCAGAGATAGCATCACTGCCAGATGTTAACTTGCTCATTGAATTTTGCCTCTCGTCTCAATAATGAGAAAATTCCTAGTCACACCTCAGGGGGTGGGATATCTCAGACGGTAATATCACAACAGTGATGAATCCCTACACTATTTTTTAGGACTGTTTTTTATGTATGGCCTATTGCATTAATTTATTCAGGATTATTAGGAAATCATTGGCAGTGTCTGAAATGTGGAATAAAAATAAGGTCAGAGCAACAGGAAAGACTTAAGAGGCTGGCCTCCTGAGCAGTCTTGTTAACATCTGAAGTTGTTTATATGAGTATGAGCAGTACCTTTAAACATGTGAGAAATGTTTTAGCCTGGAGCGATGAGACTGGATAGGTTTTAAAATGTGTTTATACGAAATAGCTTTATAATGTCACTTTCATCCTCAAGCGAGTAGAAATGAGCCATAGCACCATGTGGTTTCTAGCATATTTAAGAGCTGTATTTATACACTTTTTGCAAGTGTCATGCGATATGTTATAATACAGATACATTATTCTTATCAGGTTATGTTATTTTGTACTCTAATCGAAATTCTATTTGACGTGCAACTTTAAATATGCTGCAGTGCTGTTCAGGCTATTGATGGTTCCAGTGTGTGTGTGTGTGGCGGGCAGAGGGGTAACTACAAACTCAGCGACCAGGGTTCGATTCTCGCTCATGGACAACATCGGTGACGAATATCTGAAATGCTCATGGGCCTCTGCCAGTTCTACTCAGCCTTAAATGAGTACCTGCTGCGTTCTGTAAACATCACCACTGTGGAGACAGAGACAAAAGACAGCTGGGCATGGTGCTGGCCACCCACCTGCCTCGGATACCTCCGATTAGTGCAGTTGGCTACATACATTGCAAAAGAAGTTCAACATACATATCTGCTGGCGGTAGTAGATGCTCTTGAACACGCACTTGCCCCAACAGTCTGTAGAATAATTAACGAGGATCGTTGTCTTTGTCTTTTATAAGGAAGCGCAAAAATTCACGGAATATCTCGGAGGACATTCCATTCCCACCGTCCATCAGTGGCACAAACCTATGCAGCCTTGAAGAACTCTCCCCTTACCCCCCCAAGCACGGTAATAATTATACATTTATATTCCCCTGTTGTTGATGGATGTCATTGCCGTCAGGATTTTTTATTTATAGTAAACTAATTAATAGTTGAGGTTTCAATGGTAATTTTCTTAAGGGCCCAAGGGATGCAGATTTATATTGTTCGTACAGTTACCATAATGGCTGTGCTATAAACTAAAAACAAACTACTCTTGTATTTATACTCTTGTCTTTTTGTGAATAAAACTGCTTTTGAATTGTTAATTGGAAAACACTTTGCAGCTCATGAACATACCAGAGTAATAAAAATGTGCTCGTGTGCAAATTATAATTAAACAGCAACGCTATAAAAAGTGCAAGATATTAATTTATATAACCTCACATTCACTGATGCTCTCACTACTAATGTTGTTAGTTTCTTTGCCCTCTGTTAAAAACTTCGTCACCCCTTGCAGGTAGACATATATTCTACTCTGTGTGTGTGTGAAATGTCTGTCGGAGGAAGAGGGTGAATTAATCGATTGTGATACCGTAGCTTAAACCTCAGCCTGATGTTAGACCGCTGCAAGGTGTAGATATATTTTACTGCTAATGTTGTTAGTTTCTTTGCCCGCTGTTAAAAACACATCTTTACGTCAGCCCTTGCTGGTAGAGGTATCCTATATTCTGTGTGTGAAATGTCTGTATTAGGCAGAGGGTTAATTCATCAATTGCGATGCCGTAGCTTAAACCTCAGCCGGATGGTCGAATGCTGCAGAGTGTAGTTATATTTTAGTATATGCTTCCTCCCCGACTCTATTTAAATATGTGTGCAATTTGCAATCTTGCCATGTCTTTATGAAAGCATTACCTAGACGGTAATGAGATTGTAACATGAGCGCTGCATCTTTTTGCAAATTTAATTGGTTTCATGTGATGCAGGTTTTTCTTGCAATGCTGTCGCGAAAAAGGCAGCCGTTTCAGTCGAGAAAAATCTACCCCCCCTCCCAGAGCCCAGTGAGTAACGAAAGCCCAACATGCTGATGTATTCATTAATGTCATTGCATAACTTGTGGTTTCCAATGTGCTTGTCAAAGCGTTATACATTTTTGTAGCGTACAGGTCACATGTCTGTTCTTTCAAAACAGTCGATAAAGCCACAGCTATTTAGAGGGATGGGTTTTGCATGAAATTTATTTAAATGGATAACATCTCATATATTCTCTGGCATTATTTCATGCAAATTATCTCCCCTAATGAGTCTCAAAAGCTTTTAGAAATCTACTTACTTTTAATGAGGACCACTGATATGGACGTTGAATTAGCATTATCACTGTTTATTTGGTTATAATTTTCTAAAACGAATATTTATGTATTCATACCATTGCTGACTGCAACTTTAAACCTAAATGCTAGTAGAAATGTTTATTTTTTTTACACCATGTACATAGTACTATATAAAAAAAGTTTTTTTATGGTGGCAAAGGATAACTGCAACTTTTGTTTTCAATTTATTAACTGGAAAAACATTTAAAACTGGCACGCCCTATGCAGCCATTCATGTGTTCACATAAGCACCTTAATTGCATACATATATTCGAATGCCTTGTAATTTCTGATTTCTGTGATGTTTGCAGTTGTGACTTTGTTATTGGGTAATTATATTATATATGTTCAATTATTGAATGCTGCGAATGTTCTTGTGTGCAATGTATGTTATCTCTTACATTATGAAACTTCGATTATTTTAACCAATCCAATGCTTATATTGATCATCACAAAAGTTGAAGCATGCATGTTAAACGCACTTATTCTCAGCATTGCACATTGCCTGCATGAATTTGTGATAATTAAACTGCTTTCAATGCTTTTTTAATCAATCTTTCTCTTTTTGTTGTCCCTGTGTCTCCTCTTATCGCATACTGTGAATGTCTTTCATGTTCGTGGGCTGTGTGTCTCTGCGTGCGTGCGTGGACATTTGATTTGTGATTGTGTGCTCGGGGGTGTTTTCCCACAAAGCTGACAGCCCCTCTCCTCCGGTAGTGCCCAGTTTCTGTTGCACAGTTGGGGTGGATTGGAAGTCTCTCACCACCCCTGCCTGTCTTCCTCTCACCACGGACTACTTTCCGGACAAGCAGTCCTTGCAGAACGATTACTCGGAGGGATGCTATGATTTGCTTCCGGATACGTTTGATGCAGACAGGTGATTGTCATCGGCAGCACAATGTGTCTTGTTGAGAAGAGTGATCATTGCTGTTGACATTTCTACATTACGATATATGTTTAAAGAGAAATGGGTGTTGCAGTTGGTTTTTTAATAGGCTAATATTTGAATCGTAATGAATCGTGCTTGAGTTGGGGAATGTCATATGCAGTGTGTATACACACATTTATTGGAATTCATCATCATATATGCAGCTAATTTCATTGTGCACTAAATCTAAAAGTTATTGGCCCAGACACTGTTATTTTACACCAAAACTTTTACATTCTGATGATGTCTGAGAGAAAGTTTTTACCGTATTTTCCCGCATATAGCCCACATACGCATATAACCCGCAGATGCATATACCACGCAAAAATAGCGTTTTGTGTAAAACAAATTTCAGATAGCCCGCACCTCCATATACCCCGCATGCATTCATATCTTTAACGTCGTTACCGCAGCTTAATTTCATCATATTAATACAAAGTATACATTTGTAATACAATCCACTATCAATTGTTAATATTAAAATCATAACGTGCACAAAGAAAACAAACTAACTGGAAATTAGTGAACTTAAAACCGTAAATAAGTAGCAAAAGTAAATATCCAATAAATAAGTAACACATAACTGGTAGATAAGTAAGTAAGCGCACTGTTAGGCTTACCAGCATTCGACCTCATATTACAGCTACTGGACCGGTAGTACAGTTTTTGCACTGGTAGATTGCGTACTGCGCAGATAATAGCGGCACTACGGTAACGCCATTGCCTCCTGGCAACAAAGCCATTGGAAGTTTGAAACAAAGCTCATGGTCGCGACTATATAGTGCTCAGCTACTAGCAGCAGCCTAAGGGACTCAGCAATTATGATTTTGCGTCTGGTAGACGCTTGTAAAGGCCCTTCCCATTGTGCAATCCATAGCCTCAGCTGAAACGTTCGCACCCCCCTACAGCCACTGAAAGTACTACGGTAAACAAAGTGCGCCCACTTCAAACATTGTCGTTTCATTGTACAAACAATTCGAATCATTTAAAATGTGATAACGTGTGCAATTTTAGTGTGCGTGGTTTATTCAGCAGTGCTTTAGTCAAAGGTAAGTGTTGCATAGTGGATAGTCCTACCATGAAAACATTAAACGAGTTATGACATGTCACACGTGTAAAATATTTTTGGGATAGCCCGCACCTCCATATACCTCGCAGGGTCTTGTTTTGTTTGTAAAAAGTGGTCTACCCCGCGGGTTATATGGGGGAAAATACGGCAATTGTTTTATTTTTGATTACAAAATGTCCTTTAGGTGATAATGAGGTGATTTCATACCAAGCTAAGTAATTGAACTGTAATAATGTGAGACATTTTGTAATAATGAATGCTCTTAAATGAATCTGGTTATTTGTTTTTATTATAAATCGAGCTCTTCCCCTCCACCATTTTGCCCTTGTAAAATGTACTGTCCCTTAATTTAATATATTACCTATATTCTGCAAACGACTAATTGGCTAAAAACACATCTAATGTGTTCCGCTTGTACAGAATTTACAGATACGGTATTCAAGTGACGTACATAATTTAGAAAATAATGTTCAATCTTGACCTATTTTACATTGCACCTAAAACACATCTTTGATTTGCAAGACTGCTGTTGGCATGGTGTGTATTTTGTCACCTGGCACCGTTGCAGAAGTGACGAGGAATGTGTCAAGAGGCTGACAGCGCAGCAAGTGTACGAGGAGTTTATCTCTCAGAGGTTAATGCAGGGCTACCAGCTGATTGTTCAGCCCCGCACCAACAAGACCAATGTGTCTACCCCAAGTCTACCATTGAGCAGCAGTCCACGTTTCACCAAAGGTGGGAGCATACGTACACTTGTGAAGGGCATATCTGGAGAGGTGAGTGGAGGAGCATTACTATTCTAGACAAGCATGGCTCAAATTTCAAGTGGATGTATAGTAGTGAAAGTTTTGGGTACATTTCTGGAAAAGTGATTACATGTAAGAGAAGTTATTTTTTTAAACTAATGTTTTCATTTGAACATAATTATCCTTGCATAGAAAATCCAAATGAATTTTAGATATTGTCTGGCTATTATAGACTATATAAAAGCAATGAATTCAATGGCAACTGAAGCAGTCATCCAAACTTTTACAAAAATCTAAATTATCAAAAGCATGAATAAAGATGAGATTGCATGAAGAAAGCAACAAAATACAAATCAGGTTAAGATTCAGGTAAGGAGATTCATAGCATATATGTTTTAAAGATAGCATACATTAAGAAAGTATTAACCATCTTAAACTCGGTGACAACTTGGTTAGAATAACGAATGAAAATTACCTTGTGTAAATGATTGAAGAAGTTAACATAGAAGGCTTTACAGTTGGATTCCGGATGAAGGAGCAAAATAAATGTTAAGTTTCAACAGCGTTGATAACAATATAATTGTTGGATTAACTCAAGTGGATAATGTCGGAGCATGTGTACTTCGGGCAATTATTGAAGGTGCATACGGATGAAATTGTGAAATAGAGATGAACAAGAGCAGGATAGAGTGCCTTTTAAAATCTGAATTTGATAACGGAAAGCAGTTTGCCTGAAGAATAATATTTTCAAGAAGTGCGTATTACCTTTTAGACATGGTTCAGAAACACACTGATATAGAAGATGGAATGAAAGCTGAAGAGTACAGAAAGAACCACAAAATAGCTACATGCTTGGAAATACACAGAGGCAGAGGAACACAGATCGGAGAGTAATCATGTGATATATACATTATATTGACTGTTAAGGAAAGTTGACTTTGGCAGGATATATCGGGATAATGACTGATGGATGGAGCCAGGTTTTGGAATGGCAACCAATGGAGAGAACACATCCGAGAGGGCGATCATCACAGTGATGGACCATTGATATCAGCTCATATGCAGGAGTGAGATTAAATGTGGTATTGCCTTGCAATGAGGGAATGACGATGTAGTGATGAGGCTGTGATCCAGCAAATAAGTCCATGGCTAATGATGATGATTATTTTTTTTAATTAACATTAAAGTTCCAACAATAGAACAAATATAAATGCAACATAAATGCAACAATTGCACTGCAGAAATTCGTTTTAACATACTTCGTTTTCATATATATGTATGTCCAGCCAAGGATTTGTGTTTGTAAAAAAAGTTCCTGGAAATTGGTGGCTTACCGATTTCGATTGGATTTGCCCATGGGTTTATGGCGATCTCTTATCAGTTGTTAAAAACCTCTTGAAAAGGCTGTCCATCATCGAAATCTCCCTGGCGCGACATGTTGCTCTATTAGCATAAAGGGTCACAGTTAAATTATCAGCACATGTGCACTTGGACAGATGGTTAGCCCGAACCTGATACACTCAGAGATTTCCCCCCCCCACCCCCCCACCCCCCCCAGGAAGCGTGATTACTCCAGCTTTGGGTTTTTTCACCTTATTTAAAATGCATTGGTAATACGTCTAACTCATATTCACCATCTCATTAGCAAATTATGCGTACAGCACTTGCATTATAAACAAAAGTTTGAATTAGCATCAATTGCAGCAGGAGAAATGCTTGTAACCCGGGAGCTGAAAAAAATTCATGACAAATATAATTCGTGCTGAAGTTACAAGAGAGGAATAACAAAATAAACTGGGTGCAATCTGTTCATTACATTTTTTCAAAAGAGTATTAATATTAAAGGAGTTTCTGCACTTCATACCAAATTAACTGATGAGATTGAGTGATATTCCTTAGAAAAATACTTGAATGTTGAGTCTACAAAGGAAAGTCAAGTTTGCAATTTGTGGAGAGCTGAAATAAGCAGGAATGTCTATCGGCCAATAAAGGTCACGGCTAACCTAAGTGGTTATTGATGTGGACAGTAGACATTCACAGGAATACTTCATTTATTGAACACTCTTTTGTATTTAGATTGATATTGGATTTGAAGTAAAATAAATAGTGCACATTTATTGAGCTACAATCTGCAAAACCAGATGCTTTTAGTTCAATAATATAAATACATTTTGAGGGTCATATGTGGGCCTGGAGAATTTACTTGGGTTTAGACTATTGATCGGCCATTGTTTTTCATGTTTAAAAATCCCCCCTCTGTTACTTTTGTTCACATTCACTTCGTTTTGTAGGATAAAATATCACCTTTTATACGTGCTGCGTTTACACCTGTACTTGAGTGCACTGCCGTATGTTTTTTTTTTCACTCAAGCAGCAGAGTGGTTGTGCAGTGGATTTCGTTGCGCTGATGCTTATTTCTTTAACACTGCACGAGCTTACCAATGCTTTTTCGAATTTGTTTTCAAAATGGATTTGAAGGGATTTTCTCCAGGGCACTGGTGGAGGAGGAGACCCACCACTGGCTCAGCATGGGTCGCAACCTGCACATGGTCTCTCTGAAGGACAAGAAGATCAGCGTCACACGATACTTACCGAAGTCAGTGCCAGATCTATTTTGAGAATTTTTAAAATAATGTAAAAAATATTACGCTACGATGACCATCCCATGTTACAGTAAAACCTTGGATTGCAAGCATAATTCGTTCCGGAAACGTGTTTGTAATCCAAAGCACTCGTATATCAGTTGTGATCATGTGATGCTCGGCAGACAAAGCGTATACGTACTACTCGTATTGGAAGACCTCGCTCGTTTATCAAATTAATATTTATTAAAAAAATTTGCTCGTCTTGCAAAACACTCACAGACCAAGTTACTCGCAATCCAAGGTTTTACTGTATTTATATTTTTCACTGGATATAATGAACCTTTAAGCTGTGTTTTTTTATGATTTAAAGTATTGAAGACTGCACAGCTCGCTGTCATCTTCTCACAGCTTCCATGAGTTGTCTGCGTTCTTGTGTGTGCAGGCACCCATATGAGTCGGCCCAGTTTCCATACACGTACAGCCTCTGTACCCCACACTCGGATGGCGAGTTTCTTTCCTGCTGGGTAGAATTCTGCCACGAGCGTCTGGAGGAGTACAAGTGGAACTACCTTGATCAGTACATTTGCTCTGCAGGATCTGAGGACTTTAGGTAATCACAGCTTCTTATGCCTGCATATGCATCCCATGCTTGCATATTTGCACACAGTGTGTGTTGCCTTATGAACTCTGCTTAAAATTCCGCTGCTCTTGCATGTATGTTGGACTTCTTTTGCACCGTACATAGCCAACCGTGCTAATCAGGGGGTGCTCTTGCCAACCATCTTTTAACAATTGTATTTTTATTCTCGAGTTCGGTGCCAGTTTTGATTCAAAAAGCAGCTTTCCATTGTGCACTTAGTCTCATTGAATCGCTCAAGTTCTGGAGGACACGATTCCTGCTCCTCCCCGCGGCCACGGCACTCACGAAGCGAATCTGTGAGGGAGAGGAGCCTTGCAACAGCTACGAGTGGCAGCGAAGCGAGGACGAGGAGCTGCAGCTCATAGATAACTTCATCCGCTTCATGGAGAGCCTCAATCGCATGCGAAGACGCCACCGCTCCGACCGCATCATACGCGTAACTCTTCAGCACCGTGCACCGTTGTAGTGCCTTCGCAAGTTGGAACTATTGCAGCATTTTACAGTTACTTGCGTACATGTGTACGCTTGCATCCCTTTGTAATTAAATGTTAACATTTTAAATCCCACACCTGATAATTCTGCCCAACCGTTGCTTACATGCACAGTTTTAGTATTTGAATATTGTAGGTAATTCTGTGAATGTAAAACATGTTTTTTTATTTAATTATCATTTTGATAATTTGTTGAATGTTCAAGATTGTCTGTAATTTGATCAGAAATATCAAGTTATTTTAAGATCCAGATTAAAACAACAACCCCCATGTATTGCAACATATTAATGCTTTACTGTTCACGGTAACAAGCATATTAAAAAAATTTTGCCTATTATATGTAGAAAAATATATATTTTTTGCTTCCAAAAATATTTTTCGTGAGTGTCCAACAAAGAAGCTTTGCTTCATTGGCCTTTGTGCCGTCACGGTTGGGTGAAGAGGCCGCTGGCTCTGCACATTTTTTTGCAAGATACCTGCAAAACAAGTCGAGATACACAAACAAATTCCCCACACCTTTGGCGTTTATGCCAATCAGATAGAATTGGTATTTTTAATGGCTAATCCATTATTTAACAGCTCTTAAAATTGAAATTGATTTTTGTAAGGTACAAGAACCTAACATTTTAAGCAATCTCTTTAAGTATTTTTCAAGGGTACATATTTTTCAGGAATAAATAATTGCACATTTAAACAAATGCATTTGTAATATGTTTCATCGGGTGCAACAGTAGTTAATAGTCATGTAAAGTTATGCAATTTTACCACCTTTTTTTAGACATGCTTACTGGTCTGGATCTTGCAAGGTTGCTACACTGGAAGAAAACTGGTTTTGTTTGCACGCTGGATAAAAGTGAAATCTAGGATTTATGACTCGTCACTAATCGAAAGTGATATACAATATTCCACATTTATTAAAGCCGGCGTACTCCTTAAACTGACAAATGTTGCTTGCGCTCAAGTGTTCGCACGCTCTTGTGACTTGGTTGTTAAATTGATGATGATGGAGGTAAATAGTAATGATGGTTCCTGAAGTGTGAAGATTGTCGAGTTAATGTTGGTTATTGTATTTGAAACTGACAAATTAGTTGTCCCCATTACAAAGTTATCATGTATACTTGAACAAAAAAGTATTTTAAACGATGACATTTCCACTGGTGCTCCTTATGATTACTTTACAAAATAACTCATATTTTCGCATGCCTTGTATTGTTTTCATTTACTTTTATTGATTTTGTTTTTACCTTTACCATGTAGTAATTAAAAACGAATACTTCTAACAACAGTGAATGCTAATTTTATAACTGCTTTATGGCCACAGAGACAACCGGATGGTATGGTTAAGATTCCTGCGTTGAAGCCGCCGGCGTCTGGTGCCTCCTGTGGGCCAAGTGTGGCGTCTATGATGGGCCAGGATCCCGGCAACCCAGTTAACATCAGAAAAGGCACATCTGCCCTTGCCGCTCTTCTGGAGATGGAGGCCATCCAAAGGTCAACACGCTCCAGGGAGCAGACTTTGTAGAAGCATTTAAAATAGCCACGGGAATCTTAGAGTTGTATTGCATTTAAATTATTGAACTGTAATGCTTGTATAACTTGCACATGCTTCCCATTTTCAATGCACTTAATAGACATGATTAAATTACCGTGTCCATAAACAAATTTACGTTTTTATTTAAAACAATATATTTTTTATATCCTTAAGTGAAATACATTCTTTAAGGGTTTTATTTACAGGGTGTTTGCCTATTTCATTGTGCCTGTTTGCTATGCAGGAGCGAAGAGGAGCGATACTCGGTGAATGCGATTAAACCTACCACAGACTCACAGCCTGGGGTTCCCAGTATGACCCCAACTTACCTGGACAGCCCCAGGAAGGTACTTGGAGAACATAAGGGCATCTCATTTCCATTTGAGAAAAGGCACATTTCCATTTTAGAAGTGTCACATTTCGACATGCCCCTTCACGTTCATAAAGAGTATTTAGAATTAATTTCTCGGAAGGTGCAATACTCACCTTAAAAATATAGCATTTTTATCATTTTATACCGATTATAAACACAAATGCAGCCAAAGCTAATCATGTTGATATTGCACCATAAGTGCCATGTTCCGGTACAGGAAGCTGCCAATCACAAGACTGGTGCAGTAGAGCTTGGCATTTCCTGCAGGAATCATATCCCAATTCCTATTACAAATCTGCAGAAATTACAATTTCAATTAATTGATTTGTCCAGGTCAACATCTCCATTCATTTCAACGGATTCTCACAGAAATTCTGGCCTGAAAGAGCCATTTATCTCAGCCGCATAGATGCAGGCAAGGGACTAGTTTGGGCTGGTCTCCATTAGGCCATTCAGAGCAAACAGGTACTTCGATCTTTCTTGAATGCCTCACTGATCGGAAAGAAATCTGAATAATTATATGCACTAGAAATACTATACTATTTAATGACAATTCTGGTCTATACTAGCCAACTGGTATCAGGGGTCAATTCCAGCCAGTATTAGAACCCCATTGAAATGTAATGCTTAGGAATCGCCCATAAGTAGTAATTGCTATTTTGGTCAATACTGTCTGGCTGGTGTCGGGGCTGATTCCAGCCAAGCCAGTATTGCTAAGAATTGCTCCCGTTTTATTAAGGTATCGGCCATATGTTTCAATGGCTATTCTACTCGGCTGGCCATGTCCCTACGGTTCCTGCCTTCCTGCTTAAATACCATATCGAGTTCTCCACAGCCTGCCCCTCCTCTCCCACAACAACCTCACCATGATTCTGTCTATCCCTTGATCCCATAACGAATGGTTATTTCCCATTCTTTTAGTTTGTTGTTCATCCCGCGCACCTCCGATTAGCACGGTTGGCTACGTACGGTGCAAAAGAAGTTCAACATACATTCTTTGAATGGAATCACAATTCTCGGCTAGAAATCGTGAGAATCACCCAGCTCTTTAGGGTGTGCGGTGATATTTGGCACAGCCCTGGTGTCAAGCGCTATAGAACATACGCTTTTAAGTGAAGCACTTTCAGATGCTCATTTATATTCAGGCAGCCACACGCGTTGGGCTTTGTAGAGAACAACTTGGTGGATGCTCTTACGGCATCATTTGTCGTTTGTCCGAGTTGTTTACTTTTCATTATCTGCTTACGTAGCTCCCTGGCAGAAGTATTCTGAGCACGATTGTTTTGTTGGCTTGGGTGAAATGCGTTGATGATGCTATGGATATTGTTTTACTTCATTTCCCATTATTGTGCTTTGACCCTTTGTATCCTCATGTTATTTGTTCTTGTGTCTGTTTTACTACGCTTACTACTGCGTCTTTGAAAATGTATTGACGTCTACTATTTTTTTTTTACTATATAATGTATTTATGTTTTTCCCATTTCCAAGCACCTTTCTCTTAGTATCTTGCAATATTTTCTTTCTCTGTCCGTGCACTGGCTGACACTCAGGAGGGAAGTTTCTTTGCCGAGGTAGTGCGAAGTCCTCGCTCTTCTTCCTCCTCCTCTTCTTACCACACACAGGTCAGTCAATGTTTTAAGCCACACGTCCATTGCTTAAAAAAGGGAGAAGATTTGGCATGCACCAGTCATGAAAGGGTGCGACACAGTGGTGAGATGTTAACTTCCTCGCTTGGTATACAGGAGGTTGTGGTTAAGATCCCAACCCTGACACCTGTGTATTTGGAGTTTGCATGTTCTCTCCCCCCCGTGGTCGTGTGGATTTTTCTCCTGGTCCATTTTATTTGGCTGCTATAAATGTCCACGTAATAAGCCACTTCGTTGAGCAATCATTCTTGGTCGGGTAGCTTCTGCAAAATAGCTACATAGCTCAGTAGATCTTACCTGGTAAATAAAAAATAGAATATAGTATGTTTTTGCCTGTCAAAAGCTACTGAGTAGTCACAGTTGTGAACCTATAATAATGTTACAAATACTTTACAAGCAAGTGGGGATGCATCTTTTTTTTAGTTTTGTCCATGTATTCAGATACATGGCTATTGTGTAAAGGATTTTATTATATGAGGAGTGTTATGAAATCACCGGTTTCACAAAGGGATGTACGACCCCTCTCGCCCCTGGTAAGTATTTGGCCATGTCTATTCCTTTTACAAATGTTTGCTGCTATGCTGACTGAAGTTAATCTGGTGATACGAAAGGATTGGTTCGCCATTGGTTTGTGTCTTTTTTTGGTTGAATGTATTAACCGTTCATGTAATCTTGTTATGTAAAAAATTATGCATTTTATGTTTCTAGATAATAAATTATAACTGTTTTCCGAGTAATGCGTTGTTCCTTACGTAATTGATTTGGACGTTTATTAACAGCATGTTTACACCTATAAGCTGATGTGTCTGCATGTTTTATTGCCGCTGTGAAATATCGTGATCTTTATTGGCTCAGTTTCATTCCAAGGTCATACAGTTCAGTCTGGCAATGCTGCAGTGCCACTAGCTGGGTGACTGTTGTAACTGCAGCTCTGGTCACTGTTTCAATATTGTATTTCAATGTTAAATCACATTAACGCACCTTGTTTGATAAAGTATTCATTAACGAGAGCAAAAGGCAACTATATTTCTTGATGTAGGTAAATGTGTAGCACAGTGTTCTGTTTAATATTTCCAACGTCTTCTATAGTTGAAAGAGTGTACAATATGTATGAGTTTAATTTTCGATTTAAAGCTTTCGTGACTGCAGGGATTCATCTTCTTGGTTATTTCGGTAAAGTCACGTGACTTTACCGAAAGAACCAAGAAGATGTATGAGTTTTGCAACCATATTTTGAACATGGCTCATTTTCATCATATCTAAAGCACATGTAAATATGTTTTCTGCAGCAGTCGATAACGGCAGACGTGGCAGCAGTGACCGTGACCTATGCCGATGGCAGTGTGATTGCTTCCAACGTGCATGGAGAGCAGAGTTCAACAGGGGACAGCAGGTAACAATTGATTCAAATAGATAATCGTTTTACTTCAACTTAAACATGTGTTCTCCTTTAAAGCAGTTCCAATACTATCTTGACTTATTAATTCACTTGAAAAGTTCACTACATTCAGATCTACGGCGCATTGTGATATATGGACAAAATGGCCCTTACAAATGAAAAGTATCAGTATCCGAGTAACTATTACATATGGCAAACCACTTGTGCAGATAGACGTATCAATCTTGCGAGGCCACTTGATGAAATAGGTTTTAATGTTTCTTGTATTAATGCTCAGCGTGGCTGGGATGTGTTGCTAATGCTGTGTACGCGTGTTGTTTTCAAAGCAGTTTGGCTCAACCAGCAGTAC
This sequence comes from Lampetra fluviatilis, assembly GCF_964198595.1. Taxonomy (NCBI): domain Eukaryota; kingdom Metazoa; phylum Chordata; class Hyperoartia; order Petromyzontiformes; family Petromyzontidae; genus Lampetra; species Lampetra fluviatilis. The sequence goes on from NC_136280.1 coordinate 6,700,048, forward strand.
TGCCTGATGGTAATGGTGGCCATGCTTACCTACTCAATATTCTGGACGCCATGAAACATCCTAAGTGAGTCGATTTTATCTTCACATAAAGGATATCGAGACACTTGTATTTTACGTCTGCATATTGATACAACTGCCCATTTCTTTTGTGGAAATAAGGGCTCTGACATTAAAGTAAGTAATATTCTTACGAACATATGCAACTAATTATTTGCTGATGCTACATTGGTGCAAAAATTAACACAAAAAAAATCTACACATTGGTCAATAATACTGCCTTAAAATAAAATTACACACTAGGTGACATTTTTGGCAATGGCCCTTCATAGCACGTCATTGTTTTGTGCTATGAAGGACCATTGCCCATCTATCATAATATTTTGTCTTTTCGGTGCAGTGTTATTGACTAACGTGAGTTTCTTTTACATATGTAACTATTGCCTTCATCACTTATTAAACCAGCATACAACCAAGAGACCTGTGAGCCATTGTTGTGAATGATAGCAGAAATAACTTGGGTATTTCCATGTGGTTTACAGCATAGTTTCCATTATTTTGCAGCTAAAAATTGCCATGGGAAAGAAAGGCTACGTGGCGTACAAGATAATGTCATTGCAGTGATAATTGGGTTTCATGAAAACGATTTTGAAGACCCTGATACACCGACTTCCAATTTGTCTATATCATAAAATATAATTTTTCTTCCCTTGTTGCCTAGTACTGGAGTGCAGTTCCTTTCAGAACAAAAGGGTTTGCCAACAAATTGCTTCATCAGCGCTGAAGCTGTGCACTGGGTGATGAGCACAGTGGAGGGAATGGTCAACAGACAGTGTGCGGTGGATATATTGCAGGTACGAGGAAGCAAACGATTTGTCACTAAGATGCCTCCGATTTTAACAATTCGGCAGTCATTTTGGTGCAATTTGTTGTTAGATTTTATATTTGATTCAATTTTAAATATCCAAGAATGTGTACACTCAAGACTTGTAAGCTTAAAATAAGGCATGATCTGAAGCATTCATTCATCATGTGAAACCAGTTCTGATGCTTAAGATACATTAACTTAATTGTGTGTGTAAGACATGCACATGGTATGTCGATTTGTCGATCTTTAGTGAATAAAAATAATAGTGACTGTTTTATTTATGATCTTTGGCAATTCTTAAATAGTAGTCCAGACAATTATATATCCAGTTGCTTTGCACTCCCTGCATTATAAGTGAAAACAGTTCACCTGAAATTATAGAAATTGTCTCTAGTAATGTAATTGTGCAAATCTTTTGCATATTTGTCTCAATTATACCATAGGGTTTGTGTGTGTGTGTGTGTAATGACGTGCACCTCCAATTAGCATGGTTGGCTATAAAGAGTGCAAAATAAGTTCAACATACATACAAAGCATCTTTGGTCTACACTTCGAGGTCTACTTCTAAACCACAACAAATATAGTCTCTGAAATGGTTTTAGAGGTGTTCTTGAATTGTGTTTTGCATTTTCTTTTTATTGTGTGCTACTAATTATCACCATGACACCATGGAAAAATAAATTAGGTATGCAGGACTAAATATGAATTGTTCGTGAAGGAAACTGATTTTAAATATTTCCATCATGTGCTTTCGATTGTCCAGCAACTCTGCTGTTCAGAGGATCTGCTGGTATTGGGTATTTTTTCAATTCTGACTCCGTTATGACACTGCTGCTATGGCCAGTTTTCAGAAACACTGAAAAATAGTCTTCTAAAATAATTAATCAGTAAAATTCAAATCTGATCACTATATATTCATTATTTGTACATTACAACCGATTAGTATTCACGAGAATTGTACAGAAATTGGTGGTGCAGAGGCTTTGCATACTGTGCCATGTACAACCTGAGTTTGATTCCCAACCATGGCTAACTTCAGTGGTGAGCGATATTTGAACCAGTGCTCGGGTCGTTGACTAACCAATACCTGTCAACCCATATGGTTTCCCCGTATTCTTGTACAGGGAAAATTGAGTTTTCAGGTCCATACGGTGTACAGCCGTTTCAATACGGGCAAAAAAAAAAGTCTATTTGTTTGTGTTTCTCCCTTGCGATGGCTCTTTGTAGAATGAAAATTGAGATTTATAAGGGCACGCAGTGACCAATAAGGTCTGAATTGGTCTGTAATAAGATAGGCACTGATGAGGGGTTGACAGGTATGGTAACCGACACTGACTAATGTGGTGAAGTTAAACTAAGCTAAATCACGACGTTTCGGAGGCAACACAAGCTTCCGTCTTCAGGTGGAACCGTTATTTTTTTTTTACCTACGTGACTTTACCGAAAAAAACCAAAGAGCATGCATCCTTGCAGTCACGAAAGCTTCAAATCTAGAATTAAACTAAGCTATTAAACTTTTTTTATTTTACCAAGTAAGGCCCACTGAGCTATATAGCTATTTTTCAGAAGTGACCTAGCCATAAATTATAGCTCAACTAAGCGACTTATGTGGAAGTTAATAGCAGCCAAATACTCTGAGTATCGTTAAACAACCCCTAAAACCAACACGGCATGAAGAGGCCTTCAATGATTTGAAGAAAACGCTTGAAAATATTGTCCTATTTTATGCTTATGGAGCAAACAAATATATTGTATAAAATACATAAAAATGCTACAAGACAGTAGAAAAGACAAAATTACTGATTGTTGAATTGAAACTCGACCCAAATTTATGACAATCATAAATAGTCCAATATATGTTATTTTATATATTTATCATTGTACTAGAATAAAGTCTCATACACACTGAATTGGTTCCATTATTTTAATCAACTTTAAATATAAATTAATGTCTTTTGGCCCTTTTTCGTTTCAGAAAATGTTGGACGATCAACTAATCTCACATGCATCTGGAGACACGTTGCGAGCTTTTATTTACGGCTTCTATTTCTACAGAGTGGTGACTGACACCGACACGGATAAGGGTACGTGCGTCTCATTCCCTTGACCCCGTAATCTTGATGCTTTGTGGCAAATGTAACCTACATCAAATTGAATAGACATTTGAAATGCTTACTGGGGCCACTAGGAGGCAGTAGTTGCATAGTGTTGGGTTATATTGTAATGCATGTTGAACTTCTTTCACACCCTAAGTAGCCAACCGTGCAAATTAGAGGTGCAGGGCGGAATGACAAACACACAAAGTTAGTTTTCAAATTAGATTTGAAAGTGCATAGCTCCAGTGGCTTCCTATAATGTGCTGATTAAAGCACACCAGGATAACATGACTGCAGTCAGTCACTGACATGTTAGTGTCTACGTATAATAGGATGCTTATGAAAAATATTAACTCGCCACCAAGCTTTGGTAATTGTTCATTCTTGTCATGTATCATTCTAAGCCATGTGTTACAGCAGATGAGAGTTAACTGTTCTCACACTTCTTATTGTGTGGGTCCTGCTGTCGCAACACACATGCAGTTATATAATCAGTCCAGGAGGAGCTCAAACAGAGCTGAATCCATAGTGCTGGCACATTTAAATTAAACTGTAACCATCTCAGCATGTCACTATCAAAGCAGAAATTAAAGGGACCGTGTTAGCATTGATCTGATTTTAACTTGTCATGTTTAATCTCACCACCTCGGCTTCTCTCTGCCTGCTGCGGTGTAGGTTTACAGTTTTGTTGTTCATCTGCATTGTCCAACCCCTTTTCTCCCTGGGTAGTTTCGTCGTACGGGAACCGAAGCACGGCCAGCGCTGCCTACGACCTGGCCCTGTTTCAGAAGAGTTGGTTCGAGGTGGCGTTCCCGATAGAGGAGTCGATTCACTCAAACATCCCCACCTTCCTGCTGCCCTGGTTGCCCAGCCGCCCCACGTCCTATGCCAGTCGCCACAGCTCCTTGAGCCGTAGCTTTGGTGGACGCAGCCAGGCTGCTGCTTTGCTCGGTACATTTCTACGTGTTTATAGGACGGCACCGCCAGCACACGTTAATATTTGATCTTTGTACGGCAATATAGTCCATCTGGTAGCCAAAGGGCTGCCTAAGAGGATGACAATCTGCATGCGGTCCACTTGTATCATATATATTTATGGAGAGAACTAATGTCATTACATTGGACAAATAGCAAAGTTAACATTGATGATCATGGAATGTGCACCAGATAACAGCAATGGAAACCACACGTAAAGCATGATTTTTATGTTTAATGTATAGCCCTTTGTCAAGCCACTGCTTAATGAAGGCCTGCTCACACCGTGCCAGTCATGAGAGTTGTTTTACCATAATTCACCACACTGGTCAGTTTGAAGGGGGGGGATTCCAAAGCTGACCGGTTCAGATATCAAATGTCACTCGCCACTTTTCGGCATGCCCCCAGGTTCATAGCACACTGCCTAAAGTAATGCACCACCACCCCACTTACACATTCAGTGTAATAGGATTTCATTGGATGTATTGATATAAAAGCAAAAAAAACATTCATAGTTGAGAATTAATCTTTGCTATTCTAGTATTCGAAATGTTAATTGTACACAAACACATTAAATCTTGACTTAAAGCTTTCGTGACTGCAATAATTCATATTCTTTGGGTCTTTCGGTAAAGGCACGTAGATAGCAAAAAGAATAGCAATTAAATAATTAATAATAATACAAATTAAAAAAAACATTTTTATAAAAAACATCACGACGTTTCGATCACAACACAAGCAATCGTCATCTTTTTTCTCCTGATGACGATTGCTTGTGTTGTGATCGAAACGTCGTGATATTTTTATATATTTTTTTTATTATTGTATTTTTTTTCTATCTACGAGACTTTACCAAAAGACCCAAAGAATAATAAACATTGCAATGCATTATAAAGTTACGAAGAAGTATTTAATAACTGCCACTATTTTAAGACTTTAAACTCACATGGCACAGTGTGCATTAATGAAAAAGTATCCATCATAACGTGCATGGGTGTGTGGTCTCCATGACGCGCACATGCGCAGTCATGCATTTCCAAGCTATCGTATGTCAATGTTGCTTTCACTAGGTCTCTATTACATAGAGATTATTCTTTAGGATTAATGGTGCAGGACATATACTCTCGGAGGGTGATATAAACCACATTGTAAAGGTTACACTATCCTGTAAATACATACATTAAAATATTTACCTTAAAGTATACTGCAATAGTCGGGTATACAGTTTCTGCTTCAATGAATTAGCACAACGTTAATTATACATTGGATTTTTTTACCCTCAGTATTGCCTGAAGATTTGCCTAAAAAAAATATTCGGTAAACAAACCTGTATTTTTAATTAATGTGATATGCAATCTGATATGCAATCTGATATACAACTGCATGTTTGTGGGAAGAAAATGGCAGTGCAGCACAATCCATTGTTGTACTGTACTTCTGTGATTCTGCATAAGTTTCCTTTGTTCACAATGCACATCTCGTGTGGTGAAGTATGGTCAAATTTGCATCATGACCTGCATGGCATGTGGAGGGCCTCTTCCAGCAGTGGATTGACAACAGGGCTGCATGATAATTGTTTTTTTACCCTTCTATCTGGCAACAAAACTGACACCTTTTTTACAAGGAGTCACGTGCACTCACGTGCACTCACGTGCGCCTTTTGGCGTCATCTGGTCCAACCCATGTGAGACCAGGCTCTAAGGAAAGCTGTCTCGGGTGTGGACCAATCAACTTCAAGGACAGTGCATACATTATCAGTTATGTTTTTTGTTTGCATTATGACTGCAGGTATTGTGCTCTATGCAAACATGACTCCTTGTAAAAAAAGGTGTCAGTTTTGTTGCCAGATAGAAGGGTAAAAAAACAATTATATTTTTTACTGGCAAATGAGGTTCCAATGGTGTAACAGGGCTGCATATACGGGAACAAAACCGCAATTTATGCTGGTAAATCGTCCAGACGGTTTTCAGGATCTTGAAGGTATATGTGTATTATTAATGTGCGTTTGGTATTGTTGTGTGGCACAGCATGCACTGTCCCTGAACAGAAGACAGTAACACTGGAGGTTGATGTCAATAATCGCAGCGACCGTTTGGAGTGGTGCAGCTGCTATTACCATGGGCAATATTCCTGCACCGGCGCCTTTGAGCTCAAACTTCAGTGGATGGTGGCCACAGCGGCTGTGCTTTTTGACATGGTAATGACTCCACATCGCCTGTAGTCTTACACAGCCATATCAGCAGGAAAAAAAAACCGGCATGCGCAGTGCATTTCAATTAATTTAACCCTATGTTTTGGCGACAGGTTCAAGGATGGTGCCGGAAGGCAACGTCCTGTGGGTTTCACCTTGTTCCGGCACTCGATGGACCCTTTGCACTTCCAAGTTACCTGTATGGAGACCCCCTGCGTGCCTCCCTTTTTGTGCCTCTTTCAGTCGGCTGCTTGATCACAGAAGGGAGTGATCATCTCTTCAGTGGTTAGTCACCGTGTTCCTTTTTTGCGTCGCAGACTTTCAAGGTGTAGCGATTATTTTAAAGTGTCAATATACACACCGTTCTTGTAAATTCAATGCAGGGTGTTTTATTAATTCATGGATGTGTAAAAACTAATACAAGTAATACAAAAATGTTGTGATTGTTTAAATTAACAAACCTCATCTGTCCAGGTCCAAATAGGTAATGAACCATACCTATTACTGTTAATAAAACCCATGAATTAGGATTGTCCTAAGAATGTATTGGATTTAGAAATTTACATTTTTCAGATGGTTTGGTATGTTTTCAGTGACATGGGTTACTGCCATCACTTATAAAGCACATTTAGTTTGTGTGTAAATATGTTTGGTTCTGATAATAGGTTTTTCCCCTTTTTTCTGGCAACAAAACAGGTGTTAAGATGTTACAACACCAAACTGAAACCTTTTACAAAGACTCATGTCTGCATTAACCACAATGCTTGTGGTCAGAATGCAAACACACAAGTATTGTGGTTAATGCAGATATGATTCCTTGTAAAAGGTTTCAGTTTGGTGTTTTAACATCTTAACACCTGTTTTGTTGCCAGAAAAAAGGGCAAAAACCTATTATCATATTTTGGTACTGGCAAAGGAGATCCCATGATGTTTGGTTCTTTATTACCCTTCAATACAAATATAAAATGTGTTTTACAATATTTAAATGATATTTTATTTGCAGCAGTACCAATTTATACAGCAGACTGCTTAGCGTGACCACGTATAACGCTGATTCGTTATAGCGCTCTTTGTCTTGGGAGAAAATGTTTACAAAAAATTAATATCCCAAAAACGACAATTCACTTTAGAGGGAGAACACGCGCCCGCAGCCATATTTGTTTACATTTACTCAGCGAATGAGAGTGATGTACGCTCTGAGGCAATCGGCACCCCATCCTATGTGATCAATTATCACGATTCATAGTCTCGATTACATTTTCTTAAATAGATTTGTTATTCAGAATAGAATCTGAATATTTATACTGGAGGAATTTGATGGGCTTGTAAAGCTTTTTTTCACCGATGTCCAGTAGATATTATTCAATGTTATTACAGTATGCCCTGAGCTATGCCGGGCTCACTGGATTTTAAAACACACACCATCTTCCTTGCAATAGCTCCTCAAACCTTATCTCCCCCCACTGCCATGTAGGAGTACAGTAGAATGCACCCGAAAGTACAGTACATCATACTGATGTTATTCAATGTATTTTCATTCGTAAAAACTAATATTTACCATCCGTATTATCACTTTTACCGATAATCCAAAGGAAGCCCTCAAATATTGCTTGTACGTAATAAGTGACAGTGTCGGGAACGCATCCCCCTATATACAATGGTATAATGACCTCTTTTAGCACTGATTCGTGCTTGTTTCTACAAGAACTCACATTTGAGCGCTTAAGGGAAGTCGGCTTTTTTATATTTGACTCGAGAAGCCTCTGGACATTTTGTTGTAGTGATTAAAGGAGGACTAAAATCAGCTAAGCACTGAAAATGTTAAATTCTTTGATCCATTTATCTGAAATTGTCCTCTCTTTTTTTCCCCAAAATGTGCCCCTTACAATACCTACGATAATCACCCAGGAATGTCTTTCCGAAATGCTCTTTACGTCACTCCACATCGACCAGCCCCCTCATTAATATTCATGAGCAGGTGACGTCCTTCAAATGGACCCTCCCCCCTCCATTCATAATAATTAGTGGCTGACGTCACTCCACATGGGGGGCCGATGCGCCTGCCCCCTCCGTCAACTTACAACCCTCACTACGAAGGCAGAACCCTCACGTCACGCGATCTCCGTAACGCTGTTGAGACATCAAAGTAAAAAAGGACAAATTGCACACGCATTAATGCAATGTATATCACGTCGCGGGTCTGCTTTTTCGCTTGCAAGTTTCAGTTACTTATAACCTACAGCTAGCCTTAATTATCAATGTTTATTTCATTGAGAAATTATATCACTTATGTTTTCAAGAATTATAACTGCACCAAACTAAAAGTGCAGATGGGTCAGCCCAAGGAGACTTTCAAATAGATGTGGATTGAGAATGGCTTATGGTAACAAACATAAAACTACTAATGCAATTGCTTTTGTTATTTACTGTCTAATTTTTGTAAAGTAAATGTCTTGCACTTCACTGCAGCATTTGACCAAGAGACATACATGGACAGAATGCATCTCTTCCAAGAAGCCATTCTGGCTAGGTAAGCCTCTAATGGTTAGCACACTGGACATAGGTCGCCGATTCAAATCCATCTTCTGGCACGGCAGTGGAGAATTGTCAATTTCCTTAAATTCTTCCCCCACCTCTGTCAACGCATCAGTATAAACGGGGTATGCTACATTTTGTGTATCAGCAGATCACGTGCAATAAGGTATAACGTGTAGATATTTCCACGTCTTTATTAAGTATGATCAGCATGGAAGAGTAGTCAATTTCAAAGCCACCTGCACAATAGTTAATGGTAATTTACACGATGTGAGTATTTAAGTTTTCAATCATTCGATGTATAATACCTTGTGCTATTACCTATGCTCTGGTTGCAGATTTGGTTTCATTCAAGACAAATACTCAGCTGCAGCATTTAACTTCCCAGCGGAGAGCCGGTCACAGTTTATACATGTCACAGGTAGAGTATAAAATGGGTTTCATTCACATTACAGTGATTCTCAAAGGTTCCCCACAGTCCATCTAAAATGAATGAAAAGATTCATTGAAAATGTGTGCTGCAATCATTATTTAGTTTCATACAATTCCCATAACCAGCAGGTAACATTATTTCAGCAAAAAAGAGCTTTTTTTATAAGAATAGGTTTTACCCTTTCTGGCAATAAAACATCTTAACACCTGTTTTATCGCCAGAAAGGGTAACATTTCTTATATTTTGATACTGGCAAAGAGCTTTTCTCTTTATGTTTATACTGAAATGTGGTTTCTACTAGTGTCCCATGAAAATGTAATTTTTTTCAAAAGCATTAAGGCGCCAGCTAATTTGAATCAAATGGCTATGAAGTGCAATACAATTGAATTTGTAATTCATACCTGGATTCATATTCAGACCAAATTAAGCAACCAATGTACAATTCAATAAATCATTGGTATATGCAGCTCTGGTTTAAATATTGATCTCTCATCTCACAAACATCCGTCAATGTGACTGTATTTGCGGCATTTGTGTAGGCGTGGCATTTGTCCAGCTTCCATACGTGAAACGCAAGCATCCCTCGGGTCAGCAACGGCGAAGAAGAAATTCTTTCTCATCGACAACGCCTGCATCTCTCCCTGAAGAAAAGCTTGGCTTTTGCTGGGCAGCCAATGGCATGTTGACCAAAAGCTGGCGCTCAGGAGCAACTGGTGATGAGCGCTTCCCAGACAAGCTGCTTCGTGACTTTTCCGAATTCTGTGCAAACAAAGACAACCGTCTCTTGCATTACTGGCAAAGCTGCTTGGAAAATGGAAGTGCTCCATGAATCTCCATAGCATCTTCCCTCGCCAGTACTTTATGCAATTGTTGAGGCCATGACATTGCCAAGTGATGTGTGCAGGTGTAAGTAGAATGTACCATATAGTGAAAAACTTTGATTGCACCTTGTCAGTTTGCTGGAGCCTAGAGGATACGTAATCAAAAACCTAAAAAGGCAACCGATTTTTACTAAGCGACTATCAAACCATTTATGGAATATAAAGTAAAACCCAAATAACACGCGTTGATATGGGGGGGGGGGGGGGGGGGAATATCGCCGATTGTGGAAGAAAACGGTGCGTGATTTAATAAATAGGTGAAAACTTTGCTGATAAAGAGGGAAGCGCCAACTCGTTACGAGCGGATAAATTAATCCGCAATTCGCAGATTCATCTTCTTGGTTCTTTCGGTAAAGTCACGTAGAAGGGAAATAATAAAATAATAAAAATAAAACAATAATTCTCACGACGTTTCGGCCACATCGCAAGCAGCCGTCAGGTGAAGACCAGGTCTGTCGGGAAGACAGCGTCTGAATGAAACAGCCCAGGCTTGGAGCGTTTATTTAACTTTTTCTAAGACCCAAATGGCACAAAGCTGCCATATGGATTGATATCCAAGTCTAAAAAATGCTAAATTATCTCCTAAATAAATTACGTAAACACAGCTTGTCTGCAGGTACGAAAAACAAACTTGCGTTTCCCTGAAGTTTTCCGTTAACCCCACCCACTTCAGTTTATGTCCATAGAAGCATTTTCAATGGTTAGTCGTGAACCGCCAATAATCTGAATTTTACAGGGATTCACAAATTATTGGATCCAGGATTATTGGAGTTCTGTATAGTAGATAAAGCAAGGTAATTATCAATTGTAAAGATTGTAACAGGTAGGGTTCATAGGATATTTTTGAAAAAAGGATTCCAGAAAAAAATATTTCGTTTGAAATCACATTGTTTACATGCAATTCATGTTTCAAATGCGTGCAGGTGCTGTCACATTCAAATATGTTAAGACTTATGAAAAATGTAATGTATTCAGAACGTGAATTAGATTTTTTTTCTCATTGTTAAAAGAAGCAGTTGAATTCACTCGCTTGCAGTGGTAAGTGTACTATTGTCATGTATTAAAACAATAAATGCACATTTTCCCATGACGATTTGCCTCCGAAATTCTGGCATAGGAAGTGGCTCATTGTTTTCTGTTCCTTGAACAAAATGTATACATTTATGAAAGTTTTGTTGTATTTTATGCAGGTAAAACTATTCGTAAGTTTTAGTCCCGATTGTTAAATATACATGTACTCGCAATTTGAATATCCAAATAATAAAATGATTGAGCATCTGCGTTGATAGTCAACCAATTAAGGCTAGCTGTAGGTATGTAGAACGTCTTGTGCCACGTACGTAGCCAACCGTGCTAATCGGAGAAATGACTGAAGAACCTAATAAAGGCAGCAAAATTGAACTTCAGGTGGAATTGAAAGAAAGGTTACAAAAAGGAAGTTTTCTAAACACATGAAGAAAATTGAAGAGTTGCAATTGGGGAAAAACAATATGTATAGGACAATTGTTGAATGCAGGACCGGTGAGCAAGAGCAGATTTAGGGCCCTTTGGGAATAGTTAATTAGGTAATGAATAAAAAAATATGTCAAAATATGCCTCGAGAACAAAGTGTTTTATTCTGTGTGCAATGCCTGCTATGGCAAATAATGAAAATCAAGAACGCTGACACTAGAACAAATGAGAACTGAAAAGAAGCATATATATTTTTCATGTTTTTTCCAATGTATTGTACGTAATCTTTTGTACAAGTGGACTATCCGCCCCAAAAAGAATAGATCATTGTATTTACTAGGAAAAAATCTTTGTTTTACGTTTTTTTATATATTCTGGACATGTGTTAAGCGCAGCGTAATAACGCTGCCATCTGGTGGTGTGTTTATAATATGCTGCACTCTTTACACCTAAAGTATGGAATAAATGAGAGCCTCTAAGAGGCCTTAACAGCTATATGGGAGGGGGTGGCTAGTATCACATCCGATTTGAGGCAGTTTACTCCACTTATCCGCCGGGACAATATGGATAATGGAAGAATCTGTTACTCAACTCATCTTGTTCCATGGATAATGTACGGGTAATTGGAAGCTATTCCGCTGACATCCCGGAAAAGTCGCAGATGATTGGCAGAGTAGCATCGTGGGTAATAGGACTTAGAAAAGGGTTCTCCTGTAGTCCAATTAAACACCAATAAAGTAAGATCATTATTTCGTGTTTTTGACATCTTGAGCATGGTTTAACACATTAAACAAATGTCTACATCAATAAACAACGAATTACCGTACAAATAAAAATGCAAACTACGTGCAATATTTCGAAAGTAAGCATTATTAATCTATTTCCTCAATATTGCACATTCATCGTTAAGTCTTGAGTTTTTTCGCGAATTGATCCAAGCTCGTGGATGCAGTTTACCGGACTATATGGTTTTAATCTTGGATCATACAAATATGGGAGTGCAAGATTTCCTTAACTTTCGGACTTTTAGCCAAAGTTCCGATATTCGTACAAAGCACCTGAAGAACTTGCTTTGACTGAACAATACAAATAATATGGTCTCTGTGGTAACTCGAATGTGATAACCAGTACCATTGGAGGACAGTACTCTAAATTCATACTGGTAGAAACATCCTGGTTACACCAGCCCACGGGATGATTGTGTCCGTCCGTCGTGCATCCAAAAATGGGAGGGGTGGGGCTGGGTGGAGAGGGGAGGGTGGGGAGGGGCTGGGTGGAGAGGGGAGGGGTGGGGCTGGGTGGGGAGGGGCTGGTCACCCCGTGGTGCCCTTATAAAACTCAACGTTTAACCTACTCACGCCGGCTTGTGCCCGCCCTCACAGTCGGTCATATTTGCGGAATACACCACGCCGCCGTTGACCCTGGCCATTGACAGAGCAACTCAACGTTCCTACCAGCTCCCTCCGCAGGAATGTGTTAACAGGTAACCATTGTAATCTCAGAGCAGAGGGGTAACAGGTTCACTTAAAAAAAAATAATCGAGCAGCTGCTGCTTGCGCTAATGGAAGGTGCCGTTCCTGATCTGTTTTAAAGGCCAAAAAAATAGCGAATTGCAGTAGTCAAACCTAGACAAGACCTCATGGTAGTGTAATAAATGACTTCCACTACAATCTTGACTGGCGTCTTTAATTGATATAATTCCTGCACAGCTCACTCCAGCTCTCCCCGTACGTTAGGTGAGAGGAGACTGGTGGTTCTTGAATCTGCATATGATGTCCAATCCACGTGTTCCTCTTTCAGTGTGACCCCATGCATCCATGCTTCTTGTTGCAATTCTGCTCCATGATTATATTGCTAACTTGTACATTTTTGTTTTTTTTTAATTATATTTGAGTCCAACTTTCAAGCCGTTTTTTTCAAAGTTTTTTTTTCTGAAGTTCATCCGAATGGAACGCTCTGAACGATTCTTCCAGTATCGATAAACATTATGTCAGCAAATGAGATGGTTATTGATTTCACCATTAATATGCACATGTTCCTCCAAAATATTTTGGGAAAATAAATAATTCCACCATATTGCAGTGAATAATTGTTGAAAGTATGTCACCTTGCCTTTCCTTTGAATACAGTATGTATTGAACATTTCATATTACATTTTAAAAAATCAGTAAATTACTTGTACTAGCTTGATATTTAATTTAATGCTTTTTACACGCTTTTATTTAACTCAGTCTGTTGTTGTTTCCTCAAATTTTGTAACTCAATTTTAACCCACTTCCCAATGTGGTATGGACTGCAAACTTGGTATACTTATGTCATACTGATAACAATACCATATTCTATCATAAAAAATGTTAAATAAAAATGTAAACGATCTTTTTACACGCTTTCTATAAACTCAGTCTGTTTTCGTATCCTCAAATCTTCTAACTCAATTTAAACCCACTTCCCAATGTGGTATAGACTGCAAACTTGGTATACTTATGTCATACTGATGACAATACCCTATTCTATCTAAATAAATAAAGTATTTTAAAACATTCATTTTTATATGTTATGTTTCGGCTTGGGTCTAATTGTCCACGCTCAACTCACGTTGGCTGTAAATCACCACGTTATGGAAAGCTTCAGGGCCACTTCCTGGAGCCGTGGAGTTCTGCCATTGCTAGTAGGGTACATTTCATTAAAGCGTGTTTTAAAAAAACGTGTTTTTAAATATTACTTATTTAGTCTACAAAGCCTATCAGCCCAATGGTGTTTGAAACCCATTAGTCATTTCCAGAACCTTATTAACATCATTGTCATGCGGTCGATGCTGGTAAAACTTACTCGATCTAGTGGTTAGGTGGCCTCTACATTGTCCTTTGTTCACAATAGTATTCGTGAGCAAATGTATCATGGCAGTTGTCGCTATTTTAAAGGATTTAGTTCCTAATAATTGCCCACAGCTCACTGCATCACACATTGGTACTACTGTCCCAACTTCACCAATTTAACTCACAATCCTATTAACCTCATTCATCGGGATATAATTATACGTGACCACCGTCAGCGCTTGTCCTTACTCTCTACAATGCCACCTTTAATCTACGTTGTTGTCCTCAATGTAGAGACACTGTTACTACACTGCTCTAAGTCCCGTAGTAGTTTTCGCGCCATGCAACGATTCGTTTATGCTTTGGGGGGGGGGTAACGAGGACGTCATGCGGCATTCATCAATCGTCTTCATGCCCCACACCGCCCGGAGCACCGCGCCTTTAACCCAGCGGTGCCGCCGCCACCAACCACCACCCCCACCACCCCCACCAACCACCACCCCCACCAACCACCACCCCCACCAACCACCACCCCCACCAACCACCACCCCCACCAACCACCACCCCCACCAACCACCACCCCCACCAACCACCACCCCCACCAACCACCACCCCCACCAACCACCACCCCCACCAACCACCACCCCCACCAACCACCACCCCCACCAACCACCACCCCCACCAACCACCACCCCCACCAACCACCACCCCCAACCACCACCAGCAACCCACCACACCACCACCAACCACCCCACCAACCACCACCCCACCAATCACCATCCCCCCACCACCAACCACCACTCCACCACCACCACTCCACCACCACCACTCCACCACCACCACTCCACCACCACCACTCCACCACCACCACTCCACCACCACCACTCCACCACCACCACTCCACCCACGTGCGCCCTTGCGTGGCGTGGTAAGCTCGTCCTGGTGGTGACGTCACCACACCCCGCCTCTAACGATCCCCGCGCGAGTCACGTGCCCCCGTATCCGACACGTTCCCATTGGTCGGCGTGACGACAACCGCTGCTTACCCCCCCCTCACACACGCCCAACATCCGCCCCCACCCCCGCATTCACCCGCAACGCTTCTCACGGGAACAAGTCACGTGCCTCGCGACCAGCCAATCGCGGCTCGCGTAGCTGCAGCCCCTTCATTGCGGCAAGCAAAGCGCGGGGGGGGGGTGTGGCGGCCCCTCCGGCGCGCGCGCGTTCCGGAGCTCCCCACCCCCCGCACGTGACCGGCGACGACCAATGAGAGCCGCCGGCGTCCAAATCCTGACTCGGCTTCCCCCCCCCACCAACACTTTACCATTCCCGCTCAATGTCGCCATAACCAATGAGGGCTGAGCCCTCAACGCTCACGTGACCAAAATCGTCGTGAGCCAATCGTGTTGCGCCGACGTTGCCCATCCGCTCCGGGGGATGGTGAGGAGGGGGTGGGGGCCCCTCAACAGAAAGCGCATAGAGGGCGGGGCTGGTGTGGGGGGTGGGGTTGGTAGACGGAGGGAGAGGGAGGGAGGGAACCCGTTGACCGAGGGCGTAACCATTGCGCATGCGCGTTCAAGCGGGGCCCCGAGGGCGGAAAGCGCATCGGAGGAGGGGCTCGCTGGGGGAGGGGGGGGTTATGAGGTAGGGGGGGATAGGATCGGGGGACGACGCTTTGTGCGCATGCTCAAGGGGCGGGGTAGCGGTGGATGGGGGCGGGGCTGCGGTGGATGGGGTGGATAGTGGGCGGGGCCACGTTGAATAGTGGGCGCGGCCGTGTTGAATAGTGGGCGTGGTCAGTCGATAGTGGGCGTGGCCACGGTGGAAAGGGGGCGTGGTCAGTCGATAGGGGCGTGGTCGCTATTTCCCGTGGCTCGTGCCCTGCGCTCGCGCCAGCGGAGTCTGAACGCGCGCGCCGCGCTCCCCTCTTCCTCTCCAGCGACCAGCCGCGTACCGCAATCGTCTGCAGGAGTTTATAGCTCGACAGTTGCGAGAGATTAGACAGAGAAACAAATTTAGACAACCGTTAACGATCATCGGTGAAGGCTCGAGTAATTACATCCTAAAGTTGTTTTTTTTTCTCCGAGGAGGTAACAAAAACCCCCCTTAAAAAAAATTACCCTTAGCGATTTAAACGAAAATAATAAAATAAAGCAAGACGCGTAAGATGGCCGACCGTGAGCTGCTGGTGCAGAAGGCCCGACTTGCCGAGCAGGCGGAGCGCTACGATGACATGGCGGCCGCGATGAAGGCGGTGAGTGTCTCCCGTGTTGGGGTGGTGTTGTGGTAGAGGAGAAGGTTGTTGTTGTTGAGGTGTTCTTCTCGATCAAACGTGGCGAATGAAAGATGTTCACATCTCCGGTTTTCGCCCCGCGGTGTTGCGACTGTCGTCGTTTTTTTTGGTGGCCGTCGTTTCGTGGCCGTGTTTGTTTCGTAAGGACGACGACGACGCTCTCTGTCCTTTTAAAAGGTGGAGTCGTTGCCGCCACGACCACCACCACGACGACCACAGCAACAGCCGTCGTCGCCTGGGCGTTGTCGCCTCCATTGGCAACAATGGAGGCGGCGGCGCCGCCTTTCGCCTCGAGTTTGGTGTAAACCTCGGGCCGCGTTCGTTTTGTTTTGTTTGTTTGCTTGAGGCCGTTGGTCGCCGTTTTTTTTATCGCCCCGAATTTTTGTTGTTGTTGTGTGTCGAGACCCGCATTTTAAACGGCTTTCGTCGTCGCGCGACGGGTTTGGCAGACGAGGCGCGGTGGCTGTAAATGGCGAGCGGGCGGGCGGCCTCCATTATTCAACTTCCTCGTCATCTCGCTAAGTAGCGTTGCCTCGCGTCCTTCATAACATAATTAGAGGGTTTTGTCTGATTGGTGGGGTAATAGCGATGGAGGGGGATGATTTAAACGTTGTTTTAGCTCTACATGCCGAGGTTACTGCACACACACGTGGGTTTGTGGGTGGGTGCCTCATTTCCACCACCACCAATCCCACGAATTTTTTGTTGCACAAATCCACAGGACACTGAGGTTTGTTTGTTACACGCGGTCTCAGCCTTTCGTGCAAATGCGACCGTGGTCTTACGGATTGGGAGGCGCTCCGCACACGACGAGGAAGCTCGTGTTTTGTGTGTAGATGGGTGTGGGTGTCAAGGCTTTTGGCATGGTTTTTGGTGCCATCGGCCATGTGCCGCTGTGCACGGAGGCGGAGGTTGGATCCCTGCCCCGCCCGATGTCTGCGGGGACGTCCTCCCGCAAATGGCGCCCTCACTCCCTCTCGTTCGTTCTCGAGATTGTTGGTCGCGACGGGGAAAGACCTTAAAGACCCGATAACATCAGGAGGAGGGAAAGCCTGCGAATTATGGGGGACAAAAATCCCACATTTGTACGTTTAACACTGATTTGTTGGAATGGTTTATCATCGCCCGCCACCCCAAGTGCTGTTTAATGTACGTCCCTTTTAAAGGGGCGGCTTATTACGATTGCCCCGTGCGATATTGGGTCGTTTTTTGTCACTCTGCCTTCCTGTTCCGATGGGATATGCTGCTGGTGGTGGTAACACGTTAAGCCAAATGAGCTGATGCAATGGCGGGCATGGCCCTCGATACCAAGCTGCACAGCTGCAGACAGACTAATGAGACCGCTGTTTAGTACATATGGCCCGCTTGGTTTTCCCTTTTTAGGTTTGCGGTCCCTGCATATTTGGTGGTTGCACAGGCATGGCTACAATTACATGCCTCCCGGGCGTTATGCTAAATTGCAAAAAGTGGAAATATCGCAGCAAACCCGACATGCCCACGGAAACTTACATTCTAATTGGTCGTGCAGGCACGTGTCACACGGTTGTCGTTTGTGTGAAAATATAATCCACCAAAGGGAAGTTGAGCCGTTTATTGCACGCAGCAATTGTCACCGCAGGTAGTGGAGCGTGGTAATACTAATGGGATATCGATCACCTCGTGTCGCCAAATAACCGTCCTCTCGTTTTAAAGGGGAAATACATTTTGCATTGTGGATAAACCCTTTTGTCGTTTCGCGATGTCGCTGTGATGTTTCCGGCGATGCTAACCCTCCATTGTACTTATGGGTTTGGTAATAAAATGTGCTCTTTGCAAGAGACCCTTGCCCCCCCTTGGTGATGCAGTTTTTGACACGCCTTTGTGAAATGGCCGAAAGTGCCCTGATTTGTTGCACAAGTGGCGGTTGTGGTATGCTAGTGTTGAGCTTTAGTTTAACGAGAATGTTTTTTGGAGGTGGGCTCTTAAGTGGTGGACTATTAATAAAGTCGCTAATACTGCAACCAAAATAGTGTAAAACACATCAGCTTTTAATCATCGCTGTGCTAAACAAATTTGTGAGGATATGTATAATACTGGCTTAAGAGTATAGGATTGTGGTCTATTCGTGGTGTTCCAGTAAGGTAGTATTGAGTATTTCACATGTCACTTTTTTATTAATCAGGGCTACTAGTTTACAGATACGGCTTTTAGTTATATTACACGTTGAATGCGTTATTAAATGGATTTGCTTGCCCACCCATGTGCCCTCCAGGTGACCGAGCTCAATGAGCCGCTGTCCAACGAGGAGCGGAACCTGTTGTCCGTGGCCTACAAGAACGTGGTGGGAGCGCGGCGCTCGGCCTGGCGTGTCATCTCCAGTATCGAGCAAAAGACGGCCGGTGATGGGAGCGAGAAGAAGCAGGCCATGGTGAAAGCTTACCGCGAGAAGGTAGAGAAGGAGCTGGAGACCGTTTGCCAGGTGAGGGAAACTTTTTTGACCGCAGCGCTCAGACTTGTACCTGTTAAAACACATAAGATCTAGGCATTGATTGCTATGTCCATTGTGTGGTGGGGTACTGTGCAATGTCTGAACTTGCCTTCGTTCGGGCATTATTTTTGTGGGATAATTGCCAAGAAAATAATCTGCTTACATTCTAATAACGAATACAGATTTGCCGCATAGTTGGGGAAATTCATGAGAAATGGCTTAATTTTGGAAGGCATTTTTATTTTGTGGAAAAATGTACAATGGTTGTAGATGCTTCTGCAATCAAATGTATACATTTTACAAAGCATTATTTTGAATTGGAAAAAAAATTTACATTGCAGAAATGCTGGTTTAGTTTATGATCGCTTGTATATTTGTTTATGGAAATTTTAACCATTTTAGGAGCATATAGGTCTCCCATGTATGTTCGGTGCAATACAACACTGGATGTGGGTATTAATGATCATGTAATTGTACTGCCAATTCATCTTTGACCTTTGGGCTTATGTTTTTTATTAGGATGTTCTTGACCTGTTGGACAAGTTTCTCGTGAAGAGTTGTGATGATTCCCAGCAAGAAAGTAAGGTCTTCTACCTGAAAATGAAAGGCGACTACTTCCGCTACCTTGCGGAAGTGGCGGCGGGTGACAAGCGTGATGGTGTTGTCCTCAACTCCGAGAAGGCCTACAAGGAGGCCTATGAGATCTGCAAGGAGCATATGCAGCCCACGCATCCCATCCGCCTGGGTCTGGCCCTCAACTTCTCCGTCTTTTACTATGAGATCCAGAACGCGCCTGAGCAAGCCTGCGAGCTGGCCAAGACGGCCTTCGACGACTCCATCGCCGAGCTTGATTCCCTCAACGAAGATTCCTACAAGGACTCCACGCTCATCATGCAGCTTCTGCGCGACAACCTCACGCTGTGGACCAGCGACCGGCAGCAGGATGACGAGCCGGAGGAGGAGAAGAATAATTAGGCAGGGCAGTCTCACACTTCACTGTCACTACCACGCAGGGGCTTAACGGGGGTTGTGAGGGGCACACAGGATTTCACCAGCCATTTACAGGCAACCCACATTCCTCTGCTTGGTGGTATTGTCAACATTTTTTTTGTTCCTTTCACCAGCTGTTAGATGCAACAGTCATTCCACAAGCTAAAAAAAGTGAAAAAAAATACCTGGCAAAGATAAATTTGATTTTTAGCTACATTCGAAGCATTGTCAATTGGTAAAATGTCTCCTGGTTTTCCAGGTGTGCATACAATGTTGGCCAAAAAAAACCATCTTGATTTAAGAAAAGATCTAGCTTGGAATGGAGTCCCCTGTTCGTTGTTTTGTGATAATGCATCTTGCACATTAGCTCAATTTATACACAAGCATGTCAATTTATAAACTTCAACATTACTTGGCACACCTTGAGTAAGATTGGCTTTGTTGATGAATTCTAGTGTTGAATATTCATGGTTCTGGCAAATATTTTTCTTTTTTGCATATTTAAATGGTTTAATCACTTCCTCTGTTAGCTACTGCATACAAGTGTTATTCACTATGTCCACCCCATTAAAAAAGTCGGCAATTCACTATGTGTGGGTAAATCACTGCCACCTGTAACAACTACTGTACACATCACATTTAGGCAGTAGGATGTAGCCAATTACGATTTAACTTTACGTGCTTACACTGTACAACATCCAGTTTAAGTGCTCTGCTTTTCTCGCCACAGTAGGCCGTAGCTACTTGATGAATGGTGAGACATTCCCCAAAAAGTTATTCTCTGCATGTAACAGTATACACGATCTTTTGCCTTAGCAGTTTTTTTTCATTTGATTAAATGTGGGAATTTCCTTAAATATTTTGTTTAAAAATAAAAAAAAAAGTTAGCCTGTTTCTGATATCCTGCAGTGCATTCATTTTACTAAGTGGATTTGTTGTTTGTGATGGTAAAATTAAAACAATAAAATTAGTTAAACACTGTAAGAAGACAGTCAATTGGTCTGTTTTGTGTTATTCTCTTTGTTACACAGAGCATATATTTGGTCATTAATGGTCTGTAATGGTTTTTTAAATATTTAAAAATGTGCATTCAAGTAATAATCAAATGCTTTCGGCAAGTAAAATAGGCCAGTCTTGGGTAGAGGGATTGGTGGGTTTGGGGGGGGTGTTGTAGGCTGGGGGGGGGGGTTCCCCTTGATTAAAGTATTAGATTCCCCTATCCCTTTTCGTCCTGTGCAGTTACGCATTTGACATTGCAGCAGGCATGACTGTAGACTTGTGCTGCCTGCTAGGGCAAGCTAAAGATCGTGATTCCAGCTCCAGAGTAGTTAAGGCTTTGTCGATGCGGTTTCCTTGACTGCAAGGCTTCGTTGTCTGCAGTGTTTGAGCTGTTGTGGTGTGTGCTGTGTGCAGTTTTTGGGAACTAAGCGGCAGAGTGGCTCCTGCTTGACCTTCAGTAACATGGCTTGGCAAACTGTTGCTTCACAAACATGTAGTGGGACAATAATAAATGGCTCTGTGGCATATCTGTGAGTGGCCTCATTTATTTAGAATGCCGAACAAAATGTTAATTTAACTACCTATTTGCATGATTCATAATTAGTTCTCTACAAATGCAATTAATGCATTTTAGTGTTTTATTTGCAGTACTTTTTAAAAAAAGTGGCTAAATTGAAAATTCTAGTACTGTATAGAATTATAAATAAATTCCCAGGAGGCACTGCTTCCTTTAAAGTACTGTAAGGTATTTTGGTGATCAGGGATGAGTTTCACCAGTCATTTTGTAAAATGCCAGTTATTTCAATTTGCACAAACTACATTTTTAAACATCTGTGTAGCTGCAATATATACTGTCTTATAAGTGGCTAGCTGCTTCAAGTCTTGCTAATTACAAAGCAAACAAGCTGTATTACCAAATTACATGGTGTACGTTTCATTGTAGCAGACATGCTGTTTTTCGTTGAAAACTAATTAGGTTTATTAGGCAGACTGATTTAACCTTTTTGAGTAAAAATTCAGGTAACTTAAAACCTTAGCTTTTTCAGATCATGTGCGTTTTGTGGTCAAGTTATAATGCACAGCAGTAAAACGTATCACACTTAAGCCTATTCTATTTGGGAAATTAGCAACTGAATGCTGTTTTTGTATTTAATGCTAATAATTTTACCAGATATAAAGTGTGAATGAAAACATTGTTGGCTGCAAAGGTGACCAGAATTTGTTTTTGTGGGAACTTGCACTTATTACGACTGTATCGTGACAACTTCTTCCTTCAAGGTAAAAGTTCTGAAAATGAAGTTGAATTTATTAAAGTAGGTTTTACCATAAGCAGGCCACACTGGCTGATTTCCACTTTTTTTGGGTTATATGCACAAAGCATCTGAATTACATTTGTCTGCAGTATG
Organism: Lampetra fluviatilis; assembly: GCF_964198595.1. Lineage (NCBI taxonomy): Eukaryota > Metazoa > Chordata > Hyperoartia > Petromyzontiformes > Petromyzontidae > Lampetra > Lampetra fluviatilis. The sequence goes on from NC_136280.1 coordinate 6,722,447, forward strand.
TGCATGGGTTATTGTTAAATACTTGGAAATCAAGAAATGTTAAACTTAAAAAATAACATTTTAAGCCTCGACCATGATTTCAATGATCATTTTGTCAGCGTTTCCACAAAACAAGCCTTGGCATACAGTATCGACGTTCTAAATTGTATTGAAAATTGAGTATTTTAACTCGTGTAAAACATGACTCATTTGGGTTCTAATGTGTCGTGTTCGATGTGCTCTGTTTTACCGGTGACTTGGATTTGCACGTGCATTTTCCTGGCTTCACAGTGAACAAGAGAAGGCAGAGCCGAACATACCTGTGAACGACACACCTTGCCCCTCCTACACCACAAGCCCAATTTGTCTGCTCCTGTTCTGTCAATGCACTGCATTCACCCTTCGTGCAGCCTGCTGGAGCAAAGCCTGGAGCTCTCTTCGTGCTCCAACCTGCCTGATTGACATTCCCAGCCATAAGTCATCTGGAGCTTTTTCTCCTTTTAGGGTGTGTCACAGGAGGGCGTAGCAGTTAAGCCGTCCTGTGTTGTGGGGCAATGGAAATACATGCCAGGGGCGTTGGAACGGAATAGGAGGGAGGCGGGTAGATAGCCCCCCAACTTTTAGACGAGGGTGGTGACCCCCAAAAATCCTTTTGCCCCACTTCCTGCACGAGATGGGCTTACGGCTACTTCTAACATTTCATCGCCCACCTGCAAAACTGCCACCGTGAATGTCACCACAACCAACATTTGTAACCACCATAATATCAACCTCCAACCATTATCGCACCTGCTACCTGCATTGCAACATCTACATTGCCACCATCTTCCGCACCACCACCAGGAACTCAACAACAACTGCCATTCGCCACTAAGTGCCAGTGATGTCACCACGACGATTGTGCCAGGCTATGTGCACGTTGAGGCCACGTGAAGTGTTGAACGCCCGCTGGCAGGAGGTCATGGGGTAGACCCAGGTGCCATGGGTCGACTGCTCGAGATGACTGGCCGATGCACCACCTGTGCCCCCTACTGTGTCAACTTGCTGTGCTTTAGTCACCCGCGCTCTGCTCGTTGTGAGCGTCGCTCCTTTGCCCACAGTTGTTGCTGGAGAGCGACTGCCTCCAACTGCCCAGCAGCGTCCTTCACGAGCCTCCTCCACAGAGGCCGATCTTGACACCGCTGGTACCACTCATCAACAAGTCCATTCAGCTCTATGTCCTCCTGTACCACATCACTCCATCTCTTCTCTAGCCCGTGCCGCACCCGTTTAGCCCCCTCGATCCGGCCGAACAAAAGCTGTTTAGGCCTGCGGTGGCTGGGCATGCGGGCTACATGACCCAGCCAACGCAGCCTTGCCTGCCGGAGAAGCTCACCGATGGGACTTTTTCCAGATATTTCAAGGATTTGTGAGCTCCTCACACAATCCAGCCTGGTTAAACCCTGGATGGATCGTAAGCAAGCCAGCCTCAATGTTTATAACTGACGAAGATGTTCAATTACGGGGTCCACGTTTCGCAAGCGTAGAGAAGGGAGGGCATGACTGGCCGAGAATACCTGAAGCTTCGTGTGGAGCAACAGACCAGGTAGCTTCCACACAGCATTACGCAACCGAAGTGAGACCTTTGCTGTCAAACCGGAGCCAGTCATGGGCACACTGCCCAGGTACGGAGTGTCTGATGGTACAAATACCAAGGCAGGTGCTTAGTTTTCGTGGGGCTGATGGTAAGGCCCTGCCTCTTAGTGGCACGCTGCAGGTTCACCAGCAGTGCCTCCAAATCCTCTTGAGTGAGCAGCAATTACCAGATCATTGGCATACATAACATGGTTAACCAATTGGGAGCCATTCCTTGACCGCACTCGGGCATCGATCAGCCTCACCAGAAACTCCACCACTACCATCAGCAGCACATCACAATCACCTTTAACACCAGCACGAATACCACCCAAGCAGTGTAACGAGCGTGAGGGCATGAGGTGCCTTGCCCCCCCACCCAACTGGTGGCCAAAGCCACGAGTTGGGCCCCCCATCTTGACAATCACCAAGAGGGAAACAGAGTTGAGGCCGTCAATTTGGGGAATGGCATCTCCAAGTTTGCCAACGCAAAAGCAAGAAGAATGGAGCCGTAAATGTAGTTATGTTGATCCAAAGCAAGCATAGGGCATGTTAAAGTTACATGTTCGAGACGAGCGTTTCCATTGAAAGCGTTTGTAGGAGCTATGGTGCGATAATTCTAAATCATGTATTCCTAAAGGATAGGCCTATTGTTTATTTTAGAGAAAAAACAATGTTGTGCAAGGGTATTCTTGTTTTACATGAATTAGCTACTGTATATGTTAGTGTAACGCTTACGTAACTAGATATTTAGTACGTGAAGTAATACGGTTTCTAAACGTATAGAAACATGATTTAGCGTAACGAAACATAATTTGCTTTGAATGACAGTCACTTTGGCAAAAGAACATTCGGTTTCTGCGATATTTATTTCGTTGGATATGCGTCAATTATACACTGGTCAAAAAAAAAAAACATATTTTTCTGGCCTGGACTTTTGCAGCTGTTTTAGACTAATTTCAGGGTGCCGATTCCAAATCTGATCTCAGATTTGCTCTATCACATCTCATTTTTATGCTATCGGCATACCCCATTTTCATTGATTTTACCCGAAATTAACTCTGTCACTTATGATTGCAAGTTGTTGCGAGTCAGTGACTGCTTTAGTGTTAAAATATGGTGCTGTATTTTTAGGATAGTGTGTTTATAATATCATGTTATGTAGATAGCCACATTTATTTCATATTTTTCTTCTGCAGTTTTTATTGAAAATGCAATATTTGATATCTCAAAAACCTGATGTGATAGACAAAAACTGATGCCAGATTTGGAATCAGCACCCCAAAATTACCTTAAAACCGTTGGAATACCTTATGCCAGAAAAAGTGTGTTTACCAGTGTTATATTATAATAATAATTGTTTTTTTACCCTTTTATCTGCCAACAAAACTGACACCTTTTTTCGAGGAGTCATGTTTGCATAGACCACAATACCTGCAGTCATCATGCAAACAAAAAACATAACTTTGATAATGTATGCACTGTCCTTGAAGTTGATTGGTCCACACCCGAGACAGCTTTCCTTAGAGCCTAGTCTCACATGGGTTGGACCAGATGACGCCAAAAGGCGCACAACTCAAAGTGTTATATTGCAAAGAGGTACTCCGTGGCTGTAGTGGCTGCATTTTGCGAAGACGGAGCGCCCCAACAGCGTTACATGTTCGAGACCGTGAGCGCAACGATGTGATAAGGCAAGAGGAGCCGGGATATATAATAGCCAAGGTGCAACACTTGCGAGACAAATCAAATATTGGGGGCCCACCTTACCGATTGCCGCACCCCCCTGAGCTGATAATGTCCTTACTACGCCACTGATATACCACCGCAATCTACACAATGTACTGTAGTACATCAGAATCATAATATTTATACTGGAGGAATCCGATGAGCTATAAAGCTTTTCTTCACAGATGTCCAGTAGGGCCGGGTAAGAACGTTAGAACAACAAACAATAGAAAAACACGATAGTCGTGCAAAGCACAATAAATTAAAACAAATCACCCAAACACATACAAATGAAACCAAACCATCCCCATCCTACCATCCAAAGCCCACTGCGGTATGAATTTATTTTTCAAAAGCGACCTGGCCACAAATGATAGCTCAACAAAGTGGCTTATCATTTGGACATTTATAGCAGCAAAATTAATCGAAACACTCTAAAACGCATGTTTTTAAATGTGGAGGGAAAAACCGGAGGACCAGCAGAAAAGAAGTTGATAGACAAACGGAGACTGCCTCCCACCCAAACCCCCATTTTTCCTTCATGATCCCCATGAGGTCACGAGGCCACATTTTGAGAAACGCCTTTCTCGTGTAATGAATTACGTGCCACAGAGAACATAACAACGAGTGTAATTGATGTAGCGTGTCAATTAGTGTAGTGGCATTTGAACACGTTCATCAGCGATAAATTGTATTGCCATGTTAATTTCTCATTAAGCGTGTATTCTCTGAAGCTACTTGATTTATAATAGGCAATATCTACTATACAGCATGTTTATACAGTAGTGTAACACTTAATGACAGTAAACACAAACGCCTAATTTATTTCCAGCAATTATATGCAATTGACGCCTTGTTAAATTTTACATAGCAAGCATGGTTAAAATGCAGTTTTCTATTTTACAGTCAGATAATTACCCTGAGGGTTTTTTTTCCTTCACTATAATCTCGCATGTGCCTTAACGAAAGCTGAAATGGAAAGCATTCTCTCCATTCATTGAAATGACTCCCATTTGTTGTTCCAATCACTTAATCCGTACAGATGAGTTCAGCCATTTAAGCTCTCAATGGGTTTAATTGAGCTTAAATACACATGACAGGTGATTCAGAGAGATGTGTAATGTTTATTGCAAGTGTCGGAGGAGGATCTTTACCCAACGAACCAGCTAGAAGTAAATCTACACATGACGGAATAGATTCACTCTCGATTAGCCCTTTGAATGTGTATTCAGAGATAATTTATATTATATGGGATATAATAGCAGAATTTTTGTAGGTGTTTTAAATGTATTGTCCTGATAAAAAGGCAGGTAAAAACCCACAACAGTAGAACTCCTATCCGTAGTGATACATCATGGATCCTATTTATCTGCGATGTTATTTGCAGATTTACATTTATTTGCAAACAATCCCAAATAATCGGAAGATTGGTGCTCAGATAATAGTTCCGTGGACCTTACATCCCTCCGGAGTAATGGGTAGTATGGCTGAAAACCAGAGGAGTTGTGCTGCAATTAATAAATTATACACTTTTGCGGAGGGTCTTTAGCGGTTAGGGAGCGAAAGGGATTTATGGTGTGGTGCTCATCTCTTAACACCCCTGGAGCCAGTGGTGGAAATTTCACATTTCAGCAGCAGAGCCGATTTTATCCAAAGGGCAATCACTGCTCAACGTCCATGAAATAGGAACCATTTGAATGGTACTCGACGGAGCCCAAAGAGTCGAAGGGATTAATTGAAACCCTCAACCGGCATTTGAACTCGCAACCATCGGATTGCGAGCTAGGCGATCTGACTACGCAGACTTAGCATAAACTTTGGTACATTACAGTCCTGCGTTTAACCATCTTGAGTTCCATATGGTTACTTACAAAAAATAAGACAGGAGTGCTGAAAATGTATAATTTTCAGCCCTTTGGCTAACCAATGCTGGATGAAGGACTCCTCCCCATGCCAAGTTGGGTTGGTGATGGTGAATCAGATCTCTATCACTTGCCTGTTGATGATAGCCGTGGCCAGGTGGCCCCCGGTGACGAGATGTTCATTCCCTAGCCTGGTGTGCAAGGATTTCGTGGGTTCAAGCCCGACCCCTGACGTCTGTATATTTGGAGTTAGCATCTTCTCCCCATGGTCACGTGGATCTTTCTCCGGGTCCTCCGGATTTTCCATCCACCCTTCAGAGTATTTGATACGCCGCTTCGTTGGGCGATCATTTGTGGCCAGGTCGCTTCTTAAAAATAGCTTTATAGTTCAGTTGGCCTTACCTGGTAAAAAAAATATATCGTTATATAGTAGTAGTATAGAAATTCGGTACCTTCAGGGTGCATACCGCAGTGCAATATCCAATACATCATTGCTACTCCTGTTTTATATACATCTATATTACCGCAGTGTCATGTTTAACGCACTGGACTTTCAGTACATGTCGCAGTTCGATTTTCCGACCCGGCAGCTCAAACGACGAGGAGGAAAGTTTCCCCCTTGCCTCTGACCGCCTTGCAGAAAATGGGTACCATCACATATGCGTGCGTCGGAGTAACGTGTCTATACTCTCACATCGTCCAAGGTGTTCAACAGCGTGGAAGAGTAGGCTAAAATACCGTCTAGAGGGGCTGTATAGACTACACGTCCCTCTATTAGTGGAGGATCTTCTACTCAACCACAAGGCTGCACTTTGTTATTGTTTACCTTCAAGTCACGTAAAACATGCACCACTGTCAGTGTCTATAAAGTGGTATTTCGTTAATGTTTCAACATTGTTACTCAATAAATTAACGTCCCGTCCTGCGGTGAAACTGCTTTGCAAATGGGAGTAGTCAAAAAAATGCCACGCAGTGTGAGTGTTCAACACTGTGGCCTCATAATTGAAGCACACGCCCTTTAATACCCCAGCAGCCAAACGACTAGGTGAGTCAGAAATTACGCTCTTAGGCAGGGTGTGGTGGCCTCCGTCTTCCCCGGGTGTAAGGAGGTTATGGTTATGGTGTATGACTGTACGGTGTAAAAGATCTGGCAAGCTGATGGCGATGAGTCGCTGGAAAGACATGATAGAAATCGAAAAATGACATCAAAACAGCCCTCTAAGTGGTATTTGTGGTAGAGGTGAATGTGTATTCTACGCTTTTTCTTGTTGATTACTCAACACGCAATTGCTTTCGTTGTCAATGGAAATCCAGTCACCCAAAAGCGTTTGCACTGTTACGAGCTATAATAACCAGAAGCACTTTTGAAATCATAGTTTATGGTAGATTTCACTGAAAGGTTTATCATTTCATTTTTAGTGCCATAGCTTGAGCACAGACATTGTACGATATTTGATACTTAATATTCAGCTTTTGACATGACTCGTGTTACTAAAGTCATGATCAGGTGATACAAAAAAAACTATCTTGAACTTGGACATCAAAGTTATTAAAGCATGATAGTAATTTGTATACGTTTAAAAATTCCACAACATTATTCTACCAATCGTAGCTTTACAATTTGGTAAAGCAAAACATGACCATATTTTCTTGATGTTTTTTTTGTTATTGAAGTAGGTTTGTTAGACGATAACCAGTTAGCCCGTATGCACTTTCTGCACTATAACCATTATCGTTTCCGAAAGTCAGGAATTTTAGTTATGAATGTGTAATAAACGACTGGACCACGATGTCTGGCTCAGTGTCCTTTATTCCGGTTCGTGCTGTACACCCACACGGCTGTCTTTACTCTGTAGCTTCTCCACGGTGCTGACTCCAATGTCGGCCCGATCCACAACAGCAGCCCCGCTGCTGTTTCTCTCACACAGCCCCCCTTGGCTGTACTCGCTGCAACTCCTCTCTCCCCGCAGCTCTGACAGCCTCGTGCTGTCTCTCTCTCTCTCCGCAGCTCCTCCTGGCAGCCACACCGCTGCCTCTAACACGCAGCCCTTCTGGCTGTCTCCTCTGCAGCTGCACACCACTCCGCAGCTTCCTCTTGTCTTCGGGGTTGGCTCCCGATGGCCGTCGGTGCCCCCCCCCTCTTCTCACTCGCCCGCGTGGCCTCACTCTTTTCCGCTCACACCCCGACTGACTTCCCCTTCCGGTTTACCCGCTTAAGGACCCGAACCTTCCACCCACGTCACATGACTCCACCCCCCGTGACGTCACATCCGGAAGGTCGCTTACGCCCGCATTACACCACCCTCCCCCGTAGAAAAATCCCAGCCGACCTCGGCTGACCAATAGCAAATCGTAATGCGGCGAACCGAGCTTCCCCCCCTAAAGGACACTAAGCATACAATGTAACAACAACAACGCAATTAACATCAACGAACGTACAAAAAGCATGCAATAAATACAACTGTAAGAAAAAAAAAAAATAACAAGACAGCAACAATCAACGAAACGTAAGCGATTTGGAACGTGTGCGGGTCGCCGGCCCGTCCCGGACGGTCGGCGGCCCACTCGCAGAACGGGAACGCGATGAAAGTCGAGGAATGACAGGGGGTAATCCCCCTGTCGCGGCTGGAAGTCCACCGACGTCCCATGTCCCTAAAGAGTTAGTCTTGGGCTTGTCCTGTGACCGTGCCCGCAGCTGGGTCGGAAGGGCTGCAGGGCTCGAAGGTCCCGCAGACCTGGCAGGCGTCCTCCGAGCAGGGCCCCTCGTCCCCCGCAATGTCACGGCCGGCCTGTCTGTTTCGGAGGATCTTTAGCCGACTTGACCGGTGCCGAGGCCTCCTGCTGCGGCGGAGCCGGGAAGCGGGCCCAGCAGTCTCTGGCGTAGTGGCCCCTACGCCCGCAGCGGAAACATTCGGCCTCGTTGCGCCGAAGCGCAGGCCTCGCCTCCTGACGGCCCCGTTCTGGTAGCGCCGCGCGCGGTCTCGGCCCGCCGCGTCCCGTCCATGGAGCGGAGGCGGCCGTCAGTTGTTGAGGGCCCCGGTCATCCGGAACATAGACAGCCTGCGCAGGGTTCCACCCCAGCGCATCCCCTTCTTTGACGGGCCCCCCCGTCCACGCCGTCACTTGTTTCCAGCGACGGAGGTTGAATTGCGCATCGAGACACTTAGCAGCCGTCCGGGAAGTTAGCTTCTCATGCCCACACACAGGCATGGGGATCCCTAGATCCCGAGACAGCTCCAACATTTTCCCTAATATGAGAGGCTCGAGCAGGTCCTGTGGCGTCTCAGGATAAGCTGCCATGGCCAGCTCCAGCACCGCACCCCTGAACGCCACGGGCGACTCCTCTGGTGCTCGTTGTCGTTGAGCGAATCGCCGATGCGCATCATCTGGTGGCTCATAAGCATCGGCCATTTCTTGAAAAACACCACATAAAGTTGCCTTCTTATCGGTCGTTATGGAACGGAAGAATCGGACAGATTCGTCGTCCAGGAGAGTCGGCAACACCTCCAAAGCCTCCGCATCGGTCCATCTTGCTGTGCGTACCGCCGCCAAGAAGCGGCAGGTGAACGCGCTCCAGTCCCCACCGACGGAAAATTCTTTAACCGTTGTAAGGTGGCGACTCCGACTCCTCTTCCCGCCGTCTTCCAATGGTGGTGGTTGTGATGGCAAATTCAAAATGGCGTCGGCCCGCGGCGTGGCCAAGATGGCGGTTTGGCGCCACGGAGCGCGCAAAATGGCGGCCTCTTGCCGCGTGGGCAATGGCGGCGGCAGGACAGGCAACGTGGCGGCCCGCGGAGCACCAATTGCATCATCCATCGTCCCTGGCGCGACGAGATGGCATAGATGCGCCAGGACGTCCTTAAGTGCCTCCAGTTGTACCGCCATCGCTTGCCATCGTTGATCCGCGTCTGATGATGTCGACGGACCCGCCACCGCGCCAACATCCTCCACTCCCGTTCCCGTGGTCGCCTCAGCCGGGCTCTCCTCCACCACCCCAACAGGATCCGTGGTTGGAGGGAGTTCGTCGTCGTCGGACGAAGAAGCCGATGCAGGCGCCGGATTAACTTTCTTCCTCACTTGTTTCGACATGCCGTTGCACTTCCGACACCAGTGTAATAAACGACTGGACCACGATGTCTGGCTCAGTGTCCTTTATTCCGGTGGGTCGTGCTGTACACCCACACGGCTGTCTTTACTCTGTAGCTTCTCCACGGTGCTGACTCCAATGTCGGCCCGATCCACAACAGCAGCCCCGCTGCTGTTTCTCTCACACAGCCCCCCTTGGCTGTACTCGCTGCAACTCCTCTCTCCCCGCAGCTCTGACAGCCTCGTGCTGTCTCTCTCTCTCTCCGCAGCTCCTCCTGGCAGCCACACCGCTGCCTCTAACACGCAGCCCTTCTGGCTGTCTCCTCTGCAGCTGCACACCACTCCGCAGCTTCCTCTTGTCTTCGGGGTTGGCTCCCGATGGCCGTCGGTGCCCCCCCCCTCTTCTCACTCGCCCGCGTGGCCTCACTCTTTTCCGCTCACACCCCGACTGACTTCCCCTTCCGGTTTACCCGCTTAAGGACCCGAACCTTCCACCCACGTCACATGACTCCACCCCCCGTGACGTCACATCCGGAAGGTCGCTTACGCCCGCATTACAAATGCAATGATGGACATGCGCTGATATGCAAACGACACGGCAGCTTAAGTCCGTGCGTGGTTCATTTGACCTCGTTTGCTTGCTCACACCACGTGACTGAACAGTCAAAGTGACTTGGTTGAACTCTTCCACGCTGACCAGAGGCGTTGGAAGAGGTGAGTGTACCCATGCTCTACCCCACCACACGTGACCTGCCGATCAACTACAGGGTGGTTCCAGATGTCTTGTGACCTCCAATGAATTGACCCCTCACATATTTGACCCCTTTGCGTGTTAATTTTGTTTCAATAAACCTTACTTTAAAAATTGTAAGTTTTACAGAATTAAATGGGGGTCACAAGACATCTCGCCCACCACGTAGTCAGTCATCCTTCGTTATACAGCAACGCAAATACGCAATGTACGGAAATGTACTGTTACGTAACTTATAAATTATGGAACGAATTTGATGTACCCCATTCGAATTTTTGATTTCTAAATTATAATCACCCTACAGTATTATTTATTTAGCGACTTATTTTGAGAATTATGAATATTTTATCGTACAACTATAGATTTATTTTATTAAATAGATGCTTAAAAATGTTTGCTGCATTTTTAAGTATGATATTACATCTTGGGGGCGATTTTTTGTTCTGTAGGAATGTACATCCAATCATATACTGTAATTGAAATAAATGGGAAAATCGAGTTCGATATATGGAATTTTACTCTGTAGGCAATAGTTCAGGAACGTATCTGCTCCGTACATATGAAATTTTTGGCCCAAAATCATAATTAAATCACTCCACAGTGATCTGTCCATAAACTGAAAAAATGGTCTATGTTATTTGTTCATTTTGCTTCTTTTCTAATCAGGGAGTAAATACATATTGGACCGTACTCTCAAAATTATAAGATTTTCTGGAAACTCAGGTGGACCCCAAGTTTCTGCCCCCCCCCCCCCCCCCAAATTTTACGAATCTGGTATCTCGCACGCACACATCGACCAGATTATAAGACATGTCCCCCTCCAAACGCTTGCAAACAGTACAGTGCAGGACAGGAGGAGTGCATCTTATAATCTTTAAAATAAGATGCAGTGTTGTATGATTGAAAAGATGGGCCACGACATTATGCGCAAGCTCTGATGTGAAAACGAATACTGTCGTCTGGTTTATGATCTAGGAATAATAGCTGAATATATGGTGATATGTATTAGAAATTAGTCGGACACCTGTACCTTGAGGTACAAGATCAGGTAATACTGTATGTATTATAGCAATTTTATGTATGTATATTATGTCTGTAAAACTACAACTGAGGCAAACTTGGTCTATGATTCAATCATTAATTGACATAACTCGTGAGTGCTGAACCGCTCATACTACTCTTTGACAAAGACAAAAAAAAGACAACCACACCCAGACCTTTTATTCGTCACCTAATTAGAATCACGGCCATGGTGGCATGACATCATAAACAATTAGCTTCCTTTACTTAAAGCTTTCGTGACTGTAGGAATTCATATGCGTTGGGTCTTTCGGTAAAGTCACGTAGATAGGTTCAAAGAAAATAACAAGAAATAATTATTATTTATGATTTTTTGTTCTTTTTTGTTATTTTCTTTGAAAAATTTCTTTGAAAATAAGAAAAAATATGTATTCTTTTTTGTTATTTTCTTTGAACCTATCTATGTGATTTTACCGAAAGACCCAAAGAATACAATTAGCTTTCCTTAAAATGAAAGGAAGTTGTGGCATGAATGGTAATGCCACATCAAGGATAGGTCATTGGAATGTGCTAAACCTTTTAGCAAGCAGATAAGGTAAACATGCCTCAAATCCCTATGTCAGGGACCGAAGAAATACCAACGAATATGGAAGCATAGCTTTGGTGAATTGTTTGTTCGTTTTATGAGAATTTTCCAAATCAATCTATACACGTACTTAGCTTTCGTTAAATGTGTTCATTTAATGGGAATTTCCCAAATCAAACTACATTCTTTAAACCTTTACTTTGAGAAACAATATTCTGTAATTCGTTTAACATATTCCAAACAACATGCGTTTCTTGTCATTTTGGGAGGAACTGGTTAATCTATGCCTTAATCTTCCGTCCCAATTGTATTTTTTTAACTTGTGCCCATACATTAAAATTTTAACAGAGAAAACAATCACGTGTATCTATAAAAAAAAATTTGACCTTAAAGTGAATAGATTTGCTGTCATGTATTAATTTAGCATTTCAGGATAATAATGCTCAATTTAAATTTCGATTTAAAGCTTTCGTGACTGCAGGGATTCATATTCTTGGTTCTTTCGGTAAAGTCACGTAGAATGGAAATAATAAAATATGTTACTATCATTAACCATGGCCAATCCACTGCTGGATGAAGGCGTTCCCAAACTGCTGCCCTTCTCTCACCATCCTGCGATTAAAGGCATTCACCCGGCACCTGCACGTGCGGGTTGATTTATGATTTAATCACTCCACCTCCTCGGTCCTTTTAGACGCGTTCCATTCCTTGGCTAAGGGGCCGTCCATAAATGACGTCACGCGATTTTGGACGATTTTTGCCCCCCTCCCCCCATCGTCACACGGCGTCACAAAAAGTCAGACCCCTCCCCCCTCAAATATGACGTCACAAAGCTCTGCCCCCCCTCCCCCCCCCAAAAAATAAAACATGCTTCAAATCGCTTTAAACTATTGTCATTGTAGTGCGTATTCAATGTGCAGCTGCACTCTGATGTTGTAGGAGAAAACATTTATTAAAAAGTCGATTTAATTAAGTAGAACGTGTTGTCTATATTTATTTAAAGTTGCGCATTTTGATGTGACGTCACATTTCTCAACCCCCCCCCCCCCTTGTCACACATCGTCACAAATGTCTGACCCCCCCCCCCCCCCCTAGGTGCGTGACGTCATTTATGGACGGCCCCTAACACCTCCATCATTATTAGGGACCATTGGCCATCATCCTTTCTAGCAATGTATCCTACCCAAGTTCACTTTTGGTAACTGTTGTAATCATGTCCTTAACTTGCATATCCCCCCCCCCCTCTGATCCATATTGTTTTTAGGTCACATATTCCAAAAAGTTGTTGTGCCAAGCCCGTCTTGTCATTGCACTGTCCAGTATATACTGCAATGTTGATGAAAGATCAAAAATGATAGAGATACCTGCGTATTCTACCAACTAAAGTATAGAACTGACTGGTATGGTTTGCAAAAGGAATGCATTCCAATTGTTCTACACTACAGTATGGTATATTACAGGACCGTTCAAACGGGCAAACGCTTCATCGGTTTTAGTCTTTTGGGTCTCATCAGCAACGTGTGGCTTATTAAAGCAATGTTATAAGAAGGAGCCATACGTTTACATTTTGGGGCACGTCAGTGTAAACCATGAATAACACTCTAGATTTGAAGTTTTCGTGACTGCAGGAATCCATACTCTTTGGTTCTTGCGGTAAAGTCACGTAGGTATAAAATAAAATAAATCACGGCGTTTCGGGCACAACACAATGACGGACGCTTGTATTGCGCCCGAAACGTCGTGATTTAACACATTCCTGCGGAGGGAGCTGGTAGGAACGTTGGGTTGCTCGGTCAATGGCCAGGGTCAACGGCGGCGTGGTGTATTCCGCAAATATGCCCGACTGTGAGGGCGGGCACAAGCCGGTGTGAGTATTTTTAACGTTGAGTTTTATAAGGGCACCACGAGGTGACCAGCCCCTCCCCACCCAGCCCCACCCTCCCACCAAGCCCCTTCCCACCCCACCCAGCCTCTCCCCACCCTCCCCTCTCCACCCAGCCCCACCCCTCCCATTTTTGGATGCACAACGGACGGACAGACACAATAATCCCCTGTGGGCTGGTGTAACCAGGAGGTTCCTACCAGTATTATATTTTATACCTACGTGACTTTAACGAAAAAGCCAAACAGCATAAATAACACTGTTAAAACATTGTACAGTATTGAGGATAATAAAAACAAAACCCATATTTTCTTCCAATATATTTTTTTACCTGTTTCTATTACATCAACTTATCGGCCTTCCGGGCCAATGTGCCAGAACAGGTGTCATTGAAGCTGGCGAACTCTGGACTGTTCAGCCTTATGGGTCACATCAGCAGTCAGGCTTGTTCAACCAGTGCTGTGAAGTTTATCGATGTTTTTGGCAGGAAACTACCATGCCCTTAAGTTATTGAGGCCCGTTGGTGTAAAACACTGTAGACTTACAATATTGTAGTTTTAAGTACAAAACATGCTGTTGCGAATATTGTAATTTTACAGTAAACGAAAACAGTTTTGTGATATTTGACTGCATTATACAAAGGTTTGGTCCATTGGCGCTAGAATAAACTGATACCACCTCCAAGTGGCAAAAACTTTAGCGGCAATAACATCTTAATACGTTTTAATGTTATCACTGTACATCCAAATGCAATTTGATATATGGATAGAGATCTTTAAAATAGTCCCTAAGTACTGGACCAACAATTGTGACTACGGATGTCAGTGGCAACATTCCTTCGTAAGTTCTTTACCTGCCTGACCATTGTGTACTCAATATGATGGGGGGGAGGGAACTGGTTCGACACCAGAGACACATTAAAACTTTTGAAGCTAATGTACCGGATGGCCCAGATGTCTTGTGACCCCCATTTAAAACTCAAAATATTTTTAGATAAGGTTTAGTTAAAACAGAAATGAATGTGGAAAGGGAAAAAAATTATTCCGGGTCAATTATTTGGAGGTCCCGAGACATCTGGACCACCCTGTATAAACAATATGATGGGGAAAATTGTTCAACAGCAGAGAAACATTTAATCTTCTTAAACCAATCTAACACATTCACTTGCTTCCACCATTAAAAGTCACGCACGCTTTGTTATAGCATCACGACGTGCCTCCCCCTCACCCAGTGTAATGCCACGAACCCCTAAGCTTTGTCAAATACGTAACGCCATCATATTCCTCGTGTTGGTAAGTGAACCTGCAAACCAAGACACCTGTACAGTGCAACGCAATGAACTCTTTAAGTTCAGCCCACCACGCCTTTACAGTTGTGCCAAGCCAAAGTGCTGCTGCTAAAGGCCAATACTGGTCTGACCTGTTTATCTTTGTCTGTAAAGAGGCACCATTTTACTTTCATCATTTCACAAGTGAAAACTTCATTTAACCTTTGTGGTGTGTAAATTATGAAATGTACAGAGTAGTCCAGATGTATTGTGACACCCTCCCCCCAATTAATTAACCCCCAAATACATTTTTAATTAGGATATGAATTTATGTTTTAAATAGACTTTCCTTTTACAAAAAGTGTTAGGTTTTAGAGAATTAAATGGGAGGGGGGGGCACAAGACATATGGGCCACCCTGTACAAAATTACCTATCACCTCCTACAGTACTGTAATATAAAGTTTTCTTACTTCATAACCCTAACTATTGCAGCAGTAACGCTGTCGATTTTAAACCATTTCACCGCATACCCAGTTTTTCACAGCGAAATTTTGTATTAACTTCAAACATGTTATAAAGTTATACTATTATCTTTAAAAAAAAGAGTCTGTGTATAGTTAGACGGGTTTAAACATCGCCAGCCTATTGCTTACACCATTAGGGTTGGCTACGTCTGCCCTTGGTTGGAAGCCAGATTTAGAGTATGCTGTTAAATTCCTGTACTGTACTTATTTATGGCGACTGTAACCGCTGCAGAACTGCCCTTTACAGATCGTGTCAATATGCGATTGATATAAACTGTCCAGTGGGACGGGAAAGAAGAACTTCACAACACCTCCTCGGCTCGACGTTACAGAACTTACACGGTCACGTCGTGAGACTCGCATTTGCAACCGGCAAACATTCTCAAGCCATACATCATCGTCAACCACCCACCCACAAAAGAAGGTGGTGTCAGCGAGGGGGCCTTAGTTTCTGGCACAAGGGCATTCGTACAATATAGTGTTATACTGGTAGGAACCTCCTGGTTACACCAGCCCGCACGGGATTATTGTGTCCGTCGTGCAGGGAGGGGCTTGGTGGGGAGGGTGGGGAGGGGCTGGGTGGGGCTGGGTGGGGCTGGGAGGGGAGGGTGAGGAGGGGCTGGGTGGGGAGGGTGGGGAGAGTCTGGGTGGGGGGTGGGTGGGGCTGGGTGGGGTGGGTGGGGCTGGGTGGGGAGGGGAGGGTGAGGAGGGGCTGGGTGGGGAGGGTGGGGAGTGTCTGGGTGGGGAGGGTGGGGCTTGGTGGAGGGTGGGGAGGGGGCTGGGTGGGGAGGGTGGGGCTGGGTGGGGGGTAGGAGGGGTGGGGCTGGGTGGGGAGGGGCTGGTCACCCCGTGGTGCCCTTATAAAACTCAACGTTTAACCTTCTCACGCCGGCTTGTGCCCGCCCTCACAGTCGGGCATATTTGCGAAATACACCACGCCGCCGTTGAGCCTGGCCATTGACCGAGCAACCCAACGTTCCTACCAGCTCCCTCCGCAGGAATGTGTTATGTTCTCACACGATGTTTGTCCGACAATAATAGTACTCCTGGCAACACCGAAGTGGAGGGCGAACATATGAAACGCTGGGGGGAGGTTATCATCTGTGAAATCACCACACTTCAGCCCGCGGGCGGGGAATTTTCTGTACATTTATCCGCAGATAATAGGACGGATTTGCTCATGAACGGCTCTTAATCCACGCAAAACAATGCGACTAGGAGGATGAATTTTCCACACCTATGCTTGAGATACATATACGTGTATTTAAAAAAAATCCCAATTATAAGGGGCATTTCAGTGGCGACTGAAACGGTGCAGCCTGCATCATGCATTGCGTACACCCTGGCCCCCTTCCCTCCATCGAGACACCTCCTCCGTGTCGACCACCAGGGTGGCAACACCTGGGACCCATTGGTGGAATTGAGGTGGCCTCAACCTCTCTTAACACCTGGGGAACGTAGCAGCAGCAACACCAACAACAACCCACCCTACAGGGCATGTGGTCAGCGAAAGGCGATGTCGCACATTATTGATGAGTGCCACCTGATTTGAGTCGGCTGGACTCGGCTGGACTCGGGTGACTTCAGGACTCAGGGCGACTCAGGAGGAATCAATGCTGATGAAACAGAATCAGATTCTTTATTTCACAGTTGTCTCTTTGCTCGGCTAAACACGCATGCTCTGCGTAATACACGGTTTTTTGGGGGGGGGGTTAGATCGCGTTAATACAGTATATTAATGTGTCATTAAACCCGCCACCACCCGACACAGTCAATTAGTAAGGTTTGTCACGTAAACAGAACATGCCAATTCGTTACTGGTACAGCACACCGGTGTGTTGGAGAGTAAATCCAAATGTGTTGGAGAGTAAATCCAACACACGCTGCCCTGATCACCATGGTGGACATTTGGGTGCACAGAGGAGTAGGCGGGTGAATTTACTGATTTAATCCTTTGATTCAAAATTATGTTTTTTTTTTACTATTATCGCAAAATGTGCATTCTTCCCCCGATCTGTAATTAAATACTTTTAGGGATAATAACCTCAAATGATGGGATACGTTTGTTGTGTGACTCCAATTATCTGCAAACAATGCGTGGGTGACACCGCAATGTAAGGATGGGAAAATTGTGGATAATTGTGGATAATAGGAATAAGAGGGCTGGAGATAATAGCTTTCGACGACTATTTTGGTCCCACAGTTGGTGATACTGTAGTTGTAGGTAATGTTTGCGGATGAGTTCTGCAGTAATTGATGTACACCAATCCAAAAAATATAAACCACCTGCATCACATGTTAAGCTTTTACAGTACAGTACTCTAAATCCAATCTGGAATTACTCAAATTTAAAACCACTCAAAGATGTACAGTTCTTGTTCAAACCATCGTGTAATAAGATGTGTCAACCTCTAGACCACAGAGTATTGTAAAGCCAGTAAATTATACATAAATATCCTATAGTATAGGGTGGTCCAGATGTCTTGTGAACACCAATGTATTGACTCCTAATATGTTCATCATAGAGGTCTGTTGGGTTAACATGTTGTTTCCTTTTTATGTTCGTTCATGTTATAAGTAAACCTTACTTTTAAAAACATAACATTTTAGGTAATTGAACGGGGGTCACAAGACATCTGAACCACCCTGTACTGTAGTTCTGTAAACGAGCACATGTTTTTCCACAGCTCCCAGAACCAATTGGTCAGGCCCCCTAGTGGTACTGATAGCAATTCTCTGTGCCGAGTGGCAGTGTTGAACTGGCCATAAAACTTTCACTCTGGGAATTTTGAAGCCTTCGATACTCAATTTTGTGCCATTAGGCTGCTGGCATTTTTAAACGTCTTTCGATTTTTTTTTTGGCCGTATGCTACAGTTCTGAGCATTGTAACGTAAATAAAAAGGTGCTTTAAAACCCACTCTAAAATTTAAACAGCCGCCAACCATCCGGGCAATGAAATGTACTTTAATTAGTGCACAATCAATATGTGATGGAATAACTTGATGTTTGGCTTCCAGGACAGTACAATGCCCGACACATTGTAATTGAGTTGTAAGCAACATCGGATCAGGAAAGTGCACAATGCAGCGTTTTTGTACCACCGTAATTCTTTGTACTTTACTGGGTTATAACGATTTGATTAAAATATCTCTCTAGGTAGCCAGCTGTGAATTCATGTGTTTCATTGCATAAACATATTGCACAGTATTACAAATGTAACAAGCAATATTATCTGTATTTATCATTCGATAGTACTGCATGCCTAATTCATATTTTAATATGCACATGACATGTATTGCTGCCAATAAAGTATTGCTTCACGTGATAATTCCTGTGATTTTGGATGGATGGTGTCTTCGGGCGCACACACCTTAAAAGCAGTGTGTAGGTGGTGACAGACTGTTTTTGTTTCGCTAAATAGAGCTATGGCAACATGGCCCGGGCCAATGGTATGAACAAGAAGGGAAAATTGCACGGAAGCGTTGACATCATGGTCCTACAATATCTTATAATTTTTGTCATGAAGAGTCACTTGGGATATTTAGATTCGGGGTTACGTGTAAATTGTTTTACCTCGTCTCTAATGCCTGCATTAAAAAAAAATGTAATAACCACCATTCTGTTGAAATGGTATTGGTCCTTCCACAGATGTCTGTTGGATATGGCTACATGCTGTATGACGAAATATTCATCGTGATGTATTTGGCGATCACATGGAAGATTGCAAGTCGTGACATATTTTGTCTGGGCGACATTATAATCCTCCTTTGCTGGGTCTTTACCAACGAAGCCAGCCGTCATTCTCTCTGCACATTAACGTATCCATTAGGTGTCTCATACCTTTGTCTGTGAAGAGATCACTAAGCTTATATGGTAACTGTGAACGTTTTAAATCTTGTTACGTTTGCTGTCGCTTGAAACGAACATTTGTGGCATATCATATAATAAAAAAACAGGTAGATTTGTTTTCCCAATGTTCAATTTATGCTATATTAAGAGTATGTAGGATACATAACATAAAATATGGTATATAACAATAACTCATTTGGTATATTATCTGCTACACAATCTGGATTTATATGGTTTTATAAACGGGTGTCTCCAGATATTGGGAGTTATGATTCTACCCTCTTGTGATTATTTTTTAAATCAATAATAGATTCATTTTTTACGAACCCATTAATCGATGACTGTATGCAACGCTGCAGTTCTTCTTTGAATGCAGCACACACTAGACCGCAGTAGTGCAGTGTATATAACTACAATAAAGTACAGTAATGATTTACAGTCAATCGTGAATCCATTGCTGGATGAAGGCCTCACTCCAGTTTCAACTGTGTGAATTGTTTGGCCACACTGCACCAAGCTGGCCTGTGTGGGTTGGTGAGGAAGGAGCCAGAACCAATTCAGATACTGTATCTGTCACTGATGTGAAACCGTGGCCAGGAATAGAACTCAAGTCACCGGGTTCACCCAATATAGAATGCATCATCATCAGCAGCCACGATCTATCCATTGCTGGATGATGTCAAGCTATCACCATCTCTCACGGTCTCACGATGCAACATCCATCTGGCTCCTGCACGTTCGCTGATTTAATTGCTCCAAGTCTGCGGTAGGATAACCTGGAGCGTGCTCTCTCCTTTGGCTGGCAAACCACCCTTAAGTCTCAATCCACCCTGTAATGCCACACAAAATCTAAGCCCGCACCTTGTATCACAACCTTAACGCTTATTGACTGATGCATTTTCTATTCTGTGCTATAACCAGTAAAATTCCATGTTTGTCCTCTCAAGAGCAGTGATAATACCACGGATACGGGAATAATTTCTTACGCATGGTGATATGGGGGACCAATGTTGTGAATCCTACGATCCGTATCCGTGGGACTATTCTTTGTTTTACTCCACTTATCAGGAAAGCGTGTCTAATGGTGAATTAAATGCATTTCCTGTTGAACTCCTCGTCTGAAAAAAATTGCAGATAAATAGTATGCCGTTTCATAAATAACTACTTTTTTGGGGTAAAACGCTCATAATTGTAAGAATAGGGCCGCCGAGTTTCCGGTCACGGATAAGAGTGTTGGTTAAAAATTTGGTGTAAATTGTTTGAATTAATGGGTAAAGGCTGCAGCTAAAAGATGAAAGGACTCTTGTGTGCCAGGGTATGGTGAAGGTGGAGGTATCTGCTTGGAACACATTACTGCGGAGGGAGCTGGTAGGAACGTTGGGTTGCTCGGTCAATGGCCAGGGTCAACGGCAGCGTGGTGTATTCCACAAATATGCCCGACTGTGAGGGCGGGCACAAGCCGGCGTGAGTAGGTTAAACGTTGAGTTTTATAAGGGCACCACGGGGTGACCAACCCCTCCCCACCCAGCCCCATCCTCCCCACCCAGCCCCTCCCCACCCAGTCCCACCCCTCCCACCCCCCACCCAGCCCCATCCTCCCCACCCAGCCCCTCCCCACCCTACCCTCCCCACCCAGCCCCCCCTCACCCTCCCCACCCAGCCCCTCCCCACCCGGCCCCTCCCCACCCTCCCCTCCCCACCCAGCCCCTCCCTCCCCACCCAGCCCCTCTCTGCACGACGGACGGACACAATAATCCCCTTATGGGCTGGTGTACCAGGAGGTTCCTACCAGTATAAACCATTGGTCGTAACGTAAGCAGGCTGAACAGCCAATGTGGCATCATGAGTCATGTTCAAAGCAGTGAGCCATGACTTCAGTGAGTAGCAATGTGTGGGTGTAATGATTAATAAAAGGGCTTATACTCAGCGCTGTCACAGGTGGTGTCATGTTTAATATAAATAATAGGGTTACATTCAATGTGCACTCTGGACGCGTTTTAGCAAGTAATGAAGGCATTAGACCCTCGTACAAAAAAACACCCCAATGTTTACTAAAATAAATGCGGTAGTGCATCATTAAAACATAAACTGTGAAACAAAGCAGTGAAATGAAATAACTTAAATGGGTTAAGTGTGGAATTTGTGTTACACGGATAAACCCGATGAATGGTAATTTCACAATCATTGCCATGATACGACCATTATGAAGGCACCTTCACTTTTAAGAAGCCTTTAAGAAGCTACCGCTAAAGTAATTACTTTTTGCCGATTGAAGCATTTGTAACAGGCAGGATGACTCATTTTTTCTTTAATGTGTGATACTGTATTGTGCTTATTATTCAGTGCCCACTGACACCAGTAGTCGCGAGGCCTGTGACTGACCAATTGACATTTGGACACCTCACTTAATTGCCTCATGCTGTTTATGGCCAACGTAGCTGCTGCCGATGCTGTTAGCGATGGTTTGGTGTAATTAGAGCTCGTAATAGTGGAAGGTGACAGTAAGTACAGTACGGTAGACTGTGTAGGACTGAAGTGTGATTGTATCACTCCCACTGTGCTGTACACTGATGCCCCCTGCTGTACCTTGTTGAAACACAAAAATTTAAATGCTCATTGTACAGCGTGGTCCAGATGTCTCGTGACCCCCCAATTTAATTATATAAAATTTTATATTTTTAAAGTATGGTTTATTTAAAACAAAAATGAATATTCAAAGGGAAACGCACACATTTGGGGTCAATTAATTGTGGGCCACAAGACATCTGGACTACCTTGTAGTGTACGTTCCAGGGATGATTGTATCCTTCATTTAAATTCGTGGATGGATGCGTTAACATTACTGTGCTATGAATAACAGAATAATCATTGCATGCCCTTTGTTTTGTAAGCGTTTAGGACTTGTGATGTAACGATTGTAAGTGCTGTTACCTCCACTTTGCGTGCCGTTCACTTTTTTATTCCATTTTCTTGGTCACATCCTTGGTCATGTTTAATCGGCATGCGGATGATATATGTTACTGATTGAAAACTTTCTGCAGTCGCATTAGTGCGGTGTTTTTAATTATCGAATTAAGTTTTTCCAAAAATGCTCCGTTATCATACTCTCTTTGATTGATGCAGGGATGTCACAGTCCATGGATCACGGTTTGATGTATGTCACAATGCACAGCGCAAAATGTGGTTCGGCCCTTAAATAGTAAAATCAGGGGTTGTACAAAAGTCAATAAAAAAATAAACACGAGTAATGCTCTCCTATGCTTTTGCCTATCGCGCATTATGCTCTAGCTGTCACCATCCAAGTATAAGAGAAAAGCCTGGGACGCAAATTGATTAATTGGCACTGGTGTTGATATTGTACCAACATGTGTTGACTTGTTTCTACAGTACACATTTAAGGGGGCTGGGTTTAATATAATCTGTTATATTTTCAGTCACAATTATCTTACTTATTGAACTACATGTTTGATATTGGCTGTCTTATGTTTGCCTCGAATTAACGTTGTCCTCTGGCAATATTGTCGTTTCATTTGCATCCAATCAACCTTGTGTTAAATTTTGCAAGGGCAATTACGTCCGACATTTTTGTGGTTTATCCGTGAGAACTCAAATTAAATTCTAATATCATGGGACCTCCTTTGCCAATACCAAAATATGAGAATAGGTTTTCCCCTTTTTTATGGCAACAAAACAGGTGTTAAGTTGTTAAAACACCAAACTGAAACCTTTTACACGGAATCATGTCTGCATTAACCACAATGCTTGCGGTCAGAATGCAAACAAAAAACATACTCTGATAATATATGCATTGTCCTTGAAACTCATTGGTCCACACCAGAGACAGCTTTCGTTCGAGCCTAGTCTCAAGCGATGTTAGACCAGAGGATGCCAAAAGGCGTTTCAAAAGATAATGCACTATCAGAGTAATGAGAGCTCGGGTTGAGCAGCTATATCATGGGACCTCCTTTGCCAGTACTAAAATATGAGAATAGGTCTGCCCCTTTTTTTCTGGCAACAACAGATCTTAAGATGTTCAAACACCAAACTGAAACCTTCTACAAGGAATCGTGTGGACCAATCAGTTTCAAAGACAATGCATATATTATGAGAGTATGTTTTTGTTTGCATTCTGACCACAAGCATTGTGGTTAATGCAGACATGATTCCTTGTTTCAGTTTTCAGTTTGGTGTTTTGACATCTTAACACAACTGTTTTGTTGCCAGAAAAAAGGGGAAAACCTATTCTCAATTATAATATTTACATGTTTGCTTCCTCCGTGCTAATAGATTTAGGTGATCAATATCTTTGTGGTGGTTGTATAAGCTGCATCGGATGCTCTCATTACGTTCTCATATACCAAATGTATTCCTCATCCTTATATATTCTCTTTTTTAGAGTGTGCTTTGCCCTCAATTAAACGTTGTTTCATTCCTTTGTAAGGTTGGCCTATTTATTCATCTTCATTGCTGTTTTTTTGGGGGGCATTTCTTGGAAGTATCTTTAGCTGATAGTGTCTCGAGAGCTTTCATGTTTTCTGGGGAAATTTGTATCTGACGGTACCTTTCAAATTAAAAATGCTGTTTAATTTCCAGAGCGACAAAGAATTCCCACTCCTCTTTTTCTCCTCCCAAAAAACTACAAGTACTGTAATGTGCAACTTAACAAAGTTAGAAGATAATATAACTTTAGAGGGGAAAAATTAAAACATCCCATTGGCTATAATGACGAAGAATTTGCTGAGCTACCAAGTAGCAACATTGTCCCCATGAACATAAATTAAATTAATCTCGACGAGAATGATATTTCAATGTGCGCAAATTAATCTTCAGTTAATCACCGCAAACATCGCACACTCGTCTCTTGATTCATACATAGATGTGTAGCTCATGGAATTTTAATTTGAAATGTCCATTATAAGGATAACCTCGCAGCATTTCATTTATTACCATACGAAAGGAACATGAAAAAACTAATTAAAGTACATTTATTATGGTAACATTTCCCAATAAAAACAGTATTGCATTACCAGATCTATTTTTTCAATTAAAAATAATTAAAATACATATGCATAATGCAAACAGTACTTAATGTGTAATATAGTGCGGGATTTTGAACATAGAAAATTGGCAGCTAATTCAATGACTTTTTTTAACAAGGCTATAATGTGGAAAGATAATTAAGAATGATATTATAAAGGCGTACAATTGATATACATTTCTCATGACCAAATCACTCAGAACGTACCCAATTTTGTCAGATCTTGGAAGCTAAGCAGGTGAATGGGCCTGGATAGCGATAGGGATGGGTCACCACCATGTTCACCAGGTTGTTATTGCCTGCGGGGCTATACGCTGGGCAGTAGAGAGCAGTAGAGTACAATTTATTGTGGTCTCGAGCCTGATTTTTATGCCCCCATGCTTGTCTTCACCAGCGTGACTTATGGTCAGAATTGCATAAAAAAATCCGTGACTTTTCTTATCGATTGGAATGTACAATACACAAGTTACAATCTAATATTGTCTATACATGTCTTCAGATTCTATATTTGTGGTGTTTTCATATCCTGCTCAAATGGGCGCTGATGTTGTGCCCATCTCCCGTTTACAGCCCTGATATAGTGGTGCAAATTACACATTTTTATGGCGGGCACAAGTTTACTATACCTTATTCAAGTACAATTACATTACCTATATATCCAGTGCAGTTGAAACATGAAGCATCTGATGTCATATATCTACAATATGTTTGAAAATCTTAAATTCGTTATTTCAAATGAATTGTAAAATATTTTGTATAGACAACCTGGTTCATTGAAAGGGGAAAAATACAGGCTATCACTGATTAATTATTGTAAATATACATAAATAATAGAAAACATGTATTTTATTTCTACCAATCTTAATATTATTGTGCTCCTTTAGAGATTGTATTGATGTTTTTCACACTTTTTCACACATGTACTACCATGCATTGACAGTTATTTCATATGATGCAGACTCAGGAACAAGCTGCACCTTTTAAATCAATTGCACAACGCAAGAGGTGGCGCGAGCACTGCACTGGCATCACTGCAATCCTGAGTTTGAATCATGATAATACCAGGATCTCAAGTATGCCTTCGTGGATGGTCTCTGGTCAGCAATGACTGCACAAAAATCCAGTCACGTAAAAAAATGTTGTTACGTAATTTAAATAAATGGCAGTTCTGGTTATTAAAACTATCAGATCGACTGCCACACGGAGGACTTGTCTAGGAATATCCCCCCCCCCACCCTAATGTGGATGAAAAAAGGTTATTTGAAGTAATCTCGGAGGTAGTTTTGTCCTATGTACTTCCTTAGGCTGTTCTTTAACATATGCACTGACCTCTCTGAGAGTTTCTTATGGATTTTTCATCTCATGCTATGACACTGATAGCACAATTAAAAAACTATTTTGATAAAAAGTCACGTGAACAAATTGCATACTGCAGAAATCATGTTTCACTCTTGTTTTTTATCCAAATGTGATTGTTTTGCCACTGCTGCTTATGTTTATTTGAGCAATATGTGCCACTTAAACTGCAATTCGAAACTCGTTCATGAAATAATTATGCATAGAACCCCCAGAAGAACACAGCAACTGTCATGATTATGATTGCATTGACATTGTTAAAGTTTCTCCATAGAGGTTTTTCAGAGATATCTGTGAGCAGTTTTTCTTGGGCCTCCATTTGCTCCTTGGTGAACTCTTCCTGGGGGCCAGAGTCCAAGCCACAGAACCACATGCCCGCCTTTCTCAGGCAGCCAACACAACCTCCTGAAAAGGTACATTCTGGTTTTAATAACACAACGAGACCACACTCGGTTATCACATTTATCATAGATTTTAGTGGTGCTTTGGATTTGCAAACCATCTGCATATTTACGACCTCAAATCATCACGGATGGCCCCGATATTGTCAGTTTTCTTGTCAGATCTCGGAAGCTAAACGTGGTTGAGTCTGGTGAGTATTTGGATGAGATGCCTGCGAATATCACTACTTGACTTGTGTTGGATTATGTGAAGCTATGTGTTACCCTTTTGCGTGGGAATGCCTCGGGGTGCTCCGGTTTTCTACCACATGAAAGCCGACAAAAACTCACGAATGAAATTGAACAAATATGCCAATGCAAGACCTTCCTGAAAAAAAGGCTGGCAACTCAGGCTTTGTATGAGTAAAGGACAGTGTCAGCATTCACTCCTGGATGCACCTGCTCTGGTTTTACCTGGTGGTGTTTTGTTTTCCTCAATTTCCTTTGCTTTCTTCGCCTCCAGTTTCTCCTTCATCTTCTGTGCATTTATCTCCTTTTCTTCTGCATCCAAATCTTCACGCTTCTCCTTGCTGTGGCGGAGACTCCACACCAACCTATGAAGCTGTAGGGTGGCACATGAGGATAGGGATTTGCGTTTGTAGGTCACTAACAATGCCCCCGCAACTCAAAGTGCCTTAAATCACACCTCAGATTAACTCTTCCTGCTATTGTATAGCCAAGAGGACCACTGGTGGCAGCTGTTCATTTAAACAAATTTTTTTAATGCCTTTTTGTTTTTTTCTACATTGCACTATCAGCATCATGCAATGATATGAAATATCCATTTGGATCTCTTGTAGGGCGATGCAACGCTTCCTCGTAGAGAACAGCCCATGGAAGTGGATATTATAGAGCTACTACCGAGATCCTTGTAAGCGATCTGTGGTCCACACAGTCAGGGCCAGATTAAGGCCTCCAGAGATTAAGTGAAAAATTATTTAATTTGTGAATGCTGAATTTTATTTGTTGTTAGCCTTGTAAAAATTATTTTTATTTAACTTTGTTTTCCTTTTGAAAATATTACTGGGGGCCTCACAGTACGTGTACTGTGAGGCCCCCAGTAATCTTAATCCGGCCCTGCACACTGCAGAGAGCAGAACTTTCCCACCCGCCCTGCGACAAACAGTAATGTTTATCACATTACAGTAAAACCGATGTTTTAATGCTCAGAGCTGCGATTTTTCCAAAATTAAGTTCAGAACCAAATTGTATGTGATAGCGTTTTGTGCAGTCATTGGTCATAGAACTGAGACCATCAACTCGAGACACTAGAGATTCTGGCTTAATTACGGGCAGCTGCTTGGATTCAAACTCAGGATCTTATCGGTGGTAGCTCAGAGGTCTGACCTCTGGATCACCTGGCCACCTCAGAAATCCTGCGTTCTAACGGGGGGGGGGGGGATGATTATTTCCAGAGGTCAACCATTCTTGACTTGCCCACGAAGTCAATACTGATCCCAGAGGGCTGAAGAGTTAAACCAAACTCCGACTAGGATTTAACTCACAACCTTCCAATATGTCAGAATATAACCCGCAACCAATGCATTTTGCTGCATGTTACCCAGATTTCAATTGCTCAAAAGACCTTGTATTTGCATTCATATTTAACTTGCTTCTTATAAGTGGACTTAAGGTAAAAAAGGCGCAATCCTGCAATTATTTGCTCACACTACTGCTGACTGAAGGGCCTGCAATAGAAGCAGCTCTAGAAAGCTCTTCGAGTGTGTCTTTGGCCTACTCTTCCATGCTGACCAGATGTCTTGAACCCCACCACATTTGACTTGCCTATCGGTTAACTTCAGGGCACCCATTTATACTTCTGCGTCGATATAAACGAGGCGATTTGATAAACTTGCTCCATTGTTTCAACTGCCACGAGGGGAGATCGAAACCAGCAAGCCGTTAGACAACATCGGCACCCCAAGTATCTGTATCGTGTCGTGTGCATATATGTTTGCAATGGTACTTACGTGTTTATCGTCAATGGGTTTTGTGAAAAGTGAGATGACCACAACGAGAACGCAGGTGATGGTAAAGAGGATAATTGCAAAGTAGAGGTAATGCACACCACAGATGATAGTGGGGCAGTTGGTTTTATTTTTGCAAGATCCTGTGCCATAAGCAAACTCAGCAATCAAGCGGGACATGCCAATCAGAAAGCCCAGAATGAGGCCCCAGAAGGCTCCCTGCAAAGGCATAAACACAGACACAACATTGAAGAGAAACTCGTGAAAATGATTGTATGCACCACAGCGTAAAACATTCAGCGCATATACTGCACAATCTTCGATGCAGCAACATTTTTTTGTGATCGACTTGGGTTCCGTGCAACTTTAGTTGCTGTTTTGTAACTTAAAAACAATGTTAGGAATGATTTAAAGCTGAGCTTTCTTATTGTTTCAGTAATTGATTACCCAACCGTTCATGAGTCCGATTTCTCGAACCTCGGGTAAAATAAAAATAGTTCCGGGGGAAAAAAAGTGTCACTTTTGTTTCCACATGTGCCGATGGATGGGAGGTGATGGGCTTCGCTTAGTGAGATCACCAGCATCGTCAGGAGTGTTACACTTGGTCTGGCTTGTGGTGCAATGGCCATGAATACATGGGCCTAAGTGATCAACCACAGAAAATGGTTGATTTTCAATATACTTAATTGACACATCGTCCCAGCTCTAGAATGATGTATATACAGTAATTAGCAATGAGTAAATGAAATCATTAACTTTCAACAATGCTCTCTTGCACATGTGCCAGGCGGATTGTTACTTCGCAGGATTGTGAGAGGTGGTAACAGCTTGGCGAGGTCTTCATCCAGCAGTGGATTGATCATGGCAGACTACGACGATGATAACGAATACAATACCTATGGCACCAGAGGACCCTTACCTCCTCATTGACACGCTTGACAAAGATGGCAAGCAGGAAGACGGCTGCGATGGGGGGCCCCAGGTAGCTGGTGATGGACTGAATGTAGTCAAAGAGTTGCCCACTCTGAGCACCCTCAATGATGGGAATCCAGGCGATGCTGATCCCAATGAGCACCAGAATGAACACCCTGCGAGTGTGCGCGCACACACACACACACATCCAGCCGTGCCAATGAAATTCGCGGACTTCGATAACTCGCCTATAGCCCACGACTTAACCTCTGGCGCATTCACATATACACGTGTGATGTTTCAAGCAACCATTCCTGGGTGCGGACTATGGTTTCCTGATAAACACTCTACACCCACCCACATACACGACTGTATATGTATACTAAGTATACTGTATATTACGTACGTATCCACTGGATAAACAGACCAAATCACCTGAAATACACTTTTCTTCGTTCTCAGAAAGCTAAGCATCGTTGAGTCCGCATAGCGCCATGTGTAAACAGGTGTTATAGGCTGCTGCTGGGCTACATTGATGTGCGGGTACTATCCTTCCACACTACCATGCCACTGGTGCCCATCTTTACCAACCCACGCTGACCAGTGCGGTGAAGTATGACCGAATAACACCCACGACCCGCACGGCATAGGGAGACCCTCGTACAGCAGGGGATTGACACAAAGGGATATGCATGAACTTTGGTGAGCGTGCAATATGCAAGCAACACGGGGCGAACTCGTGAATATGCAATTGATGATGTCCGCATCAGTGCATGGCGAAAGCTTGCCAGAAGATTTGCTCAACACGCGGTCTAACCTAAATGAGTACAGTTGGATAGCGAGTACCTATGTGCTTGCTTACATACATACGATTATTGTAGTTTTTTATATTCTTGGTTCTTTCGGTAAAGTCACGTAGAAGGGAAATAGTGAAAAAAGAGTTTCATTGTTTTATTGTTATTATTTTATTATTTCCCTTCTACGTGACTTTACCGAAAGAACCAAGCATATGAATCCCTGCAGTCACGAAAGCTTTACATCGAAATATTATAGTTGCGTTGCCTAATACGACGTACTGGATTGTAAGACCCACATAAAATTTGCCTATCCATTAAGTTACGTGAATCTGGTCAAAGAACAACAGCCACCATCCACTACTAAGTGGCGGTGATGTTATCATGGAGCTTGTGCCAGGCTAGGTGCACTCTGAGGCCATGTGAAGTGTGGACATACCTGTCAAACCATACAGTTTACCCATATTCGTGTACAGGCAAATTGAGTTTTCACCATATGGCGTGCAGCCGTTTAAATACGGGCAATTTTTTTCTATTTATTTGTGTTTCTCCCTTGTGATGGGACTTTGTAGGATGAACGTTGAGATTTATAACCAATAAGGTCTGAATTGGTCTGTAATAAAGTAGGGCACTGTTTAAGGGGTTAACAAGTATGAGTGTTGAAGGCTCACTGACAGGATGTCACGGAACAGACCCAGGTGCCATGGGTTGACTTGTCTGAGATGACTGGCAGAGGCACCACCCGTGCCCCCTACTGTGCCACACTCATGCAGACTAACTGGATCATACAGGTAGTCCCCGAGTTACGATGGTCCGACTTACGATATTTCGATCTTAGGATGGTGATAGCGATACGACAAAATTTCCATCAACAACCTAACATCGTTCACGTATGCAGACGACGGACAGAATCTTGGTGACTACAGTACAATGTGATACGTTACGATACGTTCAATGCATGTATGATACGTAGCTTTAGCGATTTCATTTTAGGGTTACCACGATACGATACGTTCAATACATGTTAAAAACTTTCTATTAACTTTGCAGTTCATATAGGTAGGCTAAGAATTTACCTTGTTTCTTTTTACTTTACATTTACTGTGCAATACAGTATTGTAATTAATAAATACATACAGTATATAGTTTATACAGTACGGTACTGTAAAATTGCTGTGTTTTGCTAAATTATCACCATATTTTTGACTTACGATGGGGTCGTCGTAACGCGTCTTCATCGTAAGTAGAGGACTACCTGTATATGTGTATTGGTGATACGCGCTGGCAGTAAGGGATCGTGTGGCAGCGCGTGGTGATTGGTCAACTAGAGTGGGTGCTCACATCGCGGTCCGCATAGGCTCCGCCCCCTCGGGAGCGGAGGACTATGAAAGGCGATGCGCGCGGGCGCTCGGGGAGTTGGTAACCAGTGAAGACGGAAGACGGAGGAGGAAGAGATAGGGCCCTGAGAACCCTAGCCCCGCTGTCCTTGTAAGGGCCGGGACGCTGTGTGGCTCAGAGGCGGGACCTTGGGACCCGCGGCCGGACGTCCTTGTGAGGGCCGGGCCTCTGGGACCCAGTGGCCGTGATCCATACCCAGCTGGGGGTGGGTCTGTGAGTTCCCCTGGAAGCTACGGGGCTGGAGAGCCCGTGTGTGTGTAGCCGGGTGGAACGTGTAGCGTGAGCTGTAGTTGACCACACGTGTTATTGTGGCTAAGGAAAGTGTTAATAAAGTGTGCTACCCGTCAAGTGGTCTCCCGCTGTAATTTACAATATTACATATATAAAGAAAACAACCCCAACTCTTGCTTTAAATTACAGGTCATCAAACGTGTCTTATAATCTGCAGAATACAGTGACGACTGCCTTGGAGATGCACACTTAGCCACACACACCTGCCAGCAAGCATGAGTTCACGCTCGGTGGCACTTGTGCGAATTTTGTTGTAGATGTCCAGGGTGAAGAGTGTGCTGGCGCTGTTGAAGATGGAGGTGAGGGAGCTCATGAGGGAGGCCAACATTACGGACAGCATCAAGCCTCGTAAGCCTGCACGATCCACAGCACCACACAAGAGATCGTTAGTGGAAAGAGGTGGAATCACAACAAACAACACGGTCGTAGACAATGGCAATAACACGCTCTTGCGCATATTGTAGCATTTGAGCTGTGGTAATTGAATTGGTTCATAGGGACACCACTTTTTTATGACCAAACTGCCCAGAATTACAAACTAACTTCCCTATCCTCGACCAGCGTGGTGAAGTATGGCCAATTATCACCACCCACACAGTATGTGGGGAGGCCCTTATCCAGATTGGATTAACAGGCAGTTGATTTAAAATAAAATAAAAATCGCTCGTGATATCCCCCAGGGGTGTGTATGTGTGATGCCTTACCGTTTGGCATGAGGTTGATGACAAGGAGTGGGTAGGCAATGTTGGTACAGCCCACGTCCGTGTCGCAGTACTCCTTACATTTCTCAGGCTCCACACATGCCACAACATCTAAGAGATCACCGAAGAGCAACACAATACACACAGTTGTGTCTTACGTGCTCAAATACTTCAAAACGCGTCTAATTCATACGCTTAATTAAGAGCAGTTCTAGTAATGTTAACAAGGCTGATCGAGTACCGTATACGTATAGCAAACGGTACACAATCTAGGTGCAGTAATTCTACACCACTAATTTATTTTATTTTTGAAACCCCCAATATGTTCATTGAAGCAGTAACTGTATATCTCAAATTTTTAAATATCATGTGATCAGACACGAAGTTGCAGTGACAGAAACACGTTGACAGCATGATAATCCAATAACGAATAGCATCATTAATCATATTACAATACCGTATTCCCAAATTATTTATCGCCAGTTTATATAACCCAAGACATGAATTGCGTACGTAGTGGAATGGGTAGCACACTGGGTGTGCAATCCAGAGGTCGCTGGTTGAATCCCCAGGCATTGGAGTTTAAATAATGGTGGATGTTTCTTAGACCTCCCTCCTCTATCCACCCAGCAGTATAAATGGGTAAACCACAGTCAATCGGCAGGTCACGTGTCGTGAGGTAAAGTGTGGGTACTGCCACCTCATCCAATACATCCGGCCAACATGGGAAAGTAAGCCAAAATCGTGGAGGCCCTCCTGCCAAGAGTGGTGTGAGCAAGTAATTGCAGGCCTGTAACTTTTCCTTAGTAACAACATTGTATTTGAATCATGTTTTGAATAATTGTATGGCACTGTATAATGATTGGTATGGCTTTTTTTGTTTGTTTCACCTGTGTACAAAATGCGGCTGATCATGCCCGGCATCACCATGAGGTACATGGGCATCAGCTTGAGGTAACCACACATGATGCAGCCACCCTTAACGTGGGACATGTCCTTGGCAGAGAGGCAGCGTTGTACAATCACCTGGAGATATGAGGTAAAACAAAACAAAACTGTTGCTACTGCATTGGCTGTGGTGCAACAAAGACAAATGATAAAAAAACTCAAAACACATTCGTTTATAACGCCTGCCATAAAACAGGGAAAGTAAAATAAAATAGGCGACGTCTTGGGCAAAGGAATTTTTTCATAGCAGAGCGATGATCTTAATAGCAGATAGAGAAGGTCCCTCTCTGCGATTATTCTTTGGGTCTTTCGGTAAAGTCACGTAGATAGGTTCAAAGAAAATAACAAAAATAACAAAAATCTACGACGTTTCAATCGCAACGCAAGCGGTCGTCATCAGGAGGAAAAAAGAGAAGAAAGCTGCTGAGGCAGACTGTTTAAAAGGTTTGAAATGGGTGTAGCCCAAGGGTCATAAAATAAGTTGGTGGGGCTATTGATGTTATGTCAATAATGAGCATGTTAATGTACGATGGAGGACGACCTCCACAACGAGCACGCGGAGGTGGCTATGTTAATGTGAGATCTGCCATTAACACGCTAATTTGTCACATTAACATCACTAGCTCCGCCCACTTCGTTTTTGACCCTTGAGCTACACCCATTTCAAACCTTTAAAACAGTCTGCCTCAGCAGCTGTCCTCTCTTTTTTCCTCCTGATGACGACCGCTTGCGTTGCGATCGAAACGTCGTAGTTTTTTTGTTATTTTGTTATTTTCTTTGAACCTATCTACGTGACTTTACCGAAAGACCCAAAGAATATGAATTCCTGCAGTCACGAAAGCTTTAAGTCAAGATTCTCTCTCTGCTGTCAGCTAAAAACTAGACACCACACAACCCTAACCACTTGGGAATTTATTTACGTAATAATTTTCAAAACCAGTGAGGGTTTTTAGGTAAACCAAGTCAAGTGCACATGTTTTGTTTTTATATAGGAACATCAAGTCTTGCAAAAGGAGAAGTGTTTTTATAAATGATATGTATAATCCTGAAAGTGGTTGGGATTTGGCCTCAGCAGATGCATCGCAGTGGTTTGAATGCTTTTGTGAAATTACCTGTGACATCAGGATTAATCACATTGCCATTTGCTCATGAGATAGCAGCATACAAATATGACCTCGTCATAAGCAATTCAACAGACCTGATTGTGATCATTCAAATATGTGATGAAGCCAAATACATTTATTTTCGCTCTACTACTGTGGTACTGGAGTACAATCTTCACCAGCAACTGACCAGTGTGATGAAGTATGGTCAAACAATCCTCACGACCTGCACTGCATGGGGAGGCCCTAATCCAGCAGTGGTTTGACTCAAGTACTGTACTTGTAGTCAACAAAATTACCAATCTATCCCAGTACACAAACGACGTAACGCTGCAGGAACACATTGATTTGAAGGTAAAGATTTGTTGGAGGGCAATTATATCACCGAAGTCCGTTTCCCGTGTCCCGCTTTGCCCCGTCTCTCTGCAAAACCCCGCTGCCCGTGATATGGAGGAAACGCTCGCGTGTTCTTTTTCTGCGCGTCGCTCACCTGATCGGTGCACCAGTACCAAGTCGCGATGATGGTCAGGCCAAATAGGAGGCCGGGCCATGGTAGATCGCCCGTGATGGGGTCCCTCAGTAGGTTCAGAGAATCCGGACGAGGTGTGTAGCACTCCTCGCTGATGTTCATCTCCGGCGGTGGCGGCGTCGGGATGGCCAGCATGTATTTATCGTACATGGCATCGTAGCCCCCCACAGCGTTGAACGCTGTCCGGAAAAGGGGCGCGTGAAGGGAAATGCACGAGATTAACGTCGCACCGTTTTGCAAAACAAAAGACTCCCTCCAAAAATATATAGCCCGTGTTCAATTGTTTATTGTCTTTGCCTTTGTGTACACCAAGGCCGTAGCCACGGAGTTAACATTGGGGGGGACCAAATCTTCCAGGGTGTCTGGGGGTCCCAACCGAGAAAAATATCTCAATTTAAAAACTAATTTCCTGCCTAAAATATTAAAAAAAATCACTAACACATGGGATGGACTTTTTATTTATTTTTTACAATGATGTCTAATAGTGTATTGTATTACATTGCTCTGTTTTTACTTTTTTACCATTTCTTGTTTCATTGTATGTAATGGCAGATATTAGTGATTAATAAAGTACAACCATAACCACAATCATATGAACATAAATCTATGCATTGATTTATATAAAGACGAGTCCAGATATTGTGGCCAATGTTTAGCAAATTGTTGCTTTTATTTACATAGCATAGCAAACATTTTTTTTATAGCAATATATTGGGGGGACATTTTGAGCATATTTGAATATTGGGGGGGGGTGTGTCGCCCCCCAATATTTGTGTCCCCCCCCATTATATATGATAATTACGGCCTTGGTGTAAACGTGTTGGTATGTTTAAAGTCAGTAATTCAGCAAAGTAAGATGTCCATGTGCAGTGACTGGTCAGCGTATATAAAATATTACATATTGGCAGTACGCAGTTGAGACGATTCAGGATATGCCAAAGTTTGGGATGGGTTTTTTTATCGTCCTTATGCAGAAACTTTCTCTTTTAAGAAACACATGAGTAGGTTGGCCTGGGGCTTCAACTCATAAATGTAAGACGTGGAGGTACGCATGAGCTCTTTAGACTACAGTATTGTACTACTGTACAGTGTTACTCAACTCCTCACGCTTTATCGCTTATGGCTGCCGTGATGTCATGGTTAGCACACTGATCTTGCTATCCAGAGGTCACCGGTTCGATATCATTACCTGGCCATCGAAACGACAGGCACAAGTCTTATATTCCCGCGCTACTGTCTACCCAGCAGTATGAATGGGTAACACCACAGTTAGTTGATCGGCACGGTAAAGTGTGGCTTCTCCCACCTCTTCCAAGATGTCTGGCCAATGTGTAAAAGTAGACCAAAATGCCCTCTAGAGGTTTCTCTCTAGAGCTCCCATCTAGTGGAGGCCCTTGTTGGCCAGCAGAGGTATGAGCAAGAAATTGCAGGGCTGCACCTTTACCTCATACTTGTTGGTAAATTGATCTTTACCTGTGTTCACATATCCCCAACTTTATGCAGGACAAGAGAGAGCCGTGCCTCAATGCTCTGGCAAGCCAGCATTGGGGTGGTGTTCATTTCTGTTTGCGAGCCAACGGTGGAACTCGCAGTATTCCAATGGTGTCTTATTTACACATTCCAAAAAGTTGTGGTAGTCCAAACCTGATTATTATTTGCAAGTACGATTGTGATCTCAATCCAACGGTCACGATTCAAGTTCATGAGTAGAATCTTTTTTTTCTCTCAACTATACTTTCTTGTCCGTATTGTGTCTCATTCATTTTGGCGATCAACCACCGACGTGGAATCTTTTTTTATATATATGTACAACCTGTGTCAACAAACCCCGATGGGGATTGTCGCAATTGGCATCATGTTGGTGATATTAACAGGAGTCAGCGTGTGCGGCCGATAGGGGACATTTGGGGTTGTCCCCTGACAGACCGAGCTCACCGAAGACCATGAGGATCATGGAGCCCACCAACATGATGACAGTCTGCACGGTGTCGGTGTAAATCACCGCGGTGAGGCCACCTGGTGGTGAAAGTTAAAGACAGAATTACAAATTTATCACCATTTGAAGAAGATTGTACACACCTATCGTGAGGACTTTTCAAAGTTTCTTCCATAAACTCCTTAATTAAGTACGTATTATTCCGAAAATTACGTTTCTATGCGCGGTGGGGGGAGGGATAGAAGTGGTTTTGCCTGCTGCATTGTGAAGCCGGATCCCCGAGTTTGGTTCCTGGCCACAGCTGGCTTTCGTGGAGAGAGATATCTAAACCATCTTCACCAACCTGCACTGACCAGCGTGGTGAAGTATGGCCAAACACCCCCATCCCTGTGGGGATGCCTTCATCCAGCAGTGGATATAGAGCTGTACATAAATGTTGTATTGTTTAAAAATACTTTTTTTTTTGGGTTAGATCGCGTAAATATATAAATGTGTCGTTAAACCCGCTACCACCCGACAAAGCCAACTAGTAAGGTTTGTCACGTAGCAAACCACAACATTTACAATCTGAGTACGACGTTTCGCCAGTAATTACAACTAGCTTCATCAGGCGATAGCCAGATTTGTGGAGAAATCCTCCTGTTTCTTAGCTTCCTTCAAAATAATACAGTTGAAAAATCTTGTTTCACCGATCCAAAATGTTTTTTCTAATTATTCGTAATCACTTCAAATGATTTAGAATAGTTTAGGCATCAATTGCACCCATCTCTATTCAAGCAGGTGCAGGTATAAACAAACAAACTGAGAATGTTAAAATTGATTCATGAACACCTTTCCATTGCGAGGAATTGATATCCTTATTTACATAAACCTCTAAAAAAAGTTATGGCTGCAGCACATTGTTACCTTTAATGTTGCATGGAATTAAAATAACATAGTCATATCAGTACACGGTTTATGCCCTTGCATTTTTCTCTGCGTAATTTTTTAATAATCTGGTCTTTATTTTTTTTTGGTAATTGCACGATAAGAAAAACATTATCCGCACACTAAAGGGCTCATTAAGAAACGTCACGTTCAATTTACTGTGCGATGCGTACACGACACTCGGTTCCTTTAAATTGCCAAGGCGTTAAATGACAGTGAAATTAGTGCCACATTATTCGTTCCACCCCCCACGGGAGGCGGGGGGGGCAATGTCACAGATGCCCTGTGCTCACCAGTCACAGTGTAGAGGCCGGTTATTATAAGGAGGCAGATGACAGCCAAGTAGATATTCAAGCCGATCGCTTGACGGATAAATATTCCTCCGGAAAACATGTCAGCCTGTAACAAAACATGTCAGCGGTAGGCTTTAGCGCTCGGAGTGCACGCTCGCTGTTATCACGGTTTAACGTCGTTCCTACAACTTCGCTCACTCATTCCACCATCCACCCACGTTGGTGACTCAGTGTACCAAACTGACTGTTTCGTCCCGCTATGGGTGCTTAACCCACCACACCGCAGGTCGAAACACAAACTCACTCAATTGAAGACGTGTGTTAACGCTTATCTGCAGTATAATGGCTTCAATTGTTCTGTTCGTTACTGGCCGTTTGGCATTTTGAGGCTTCAGGCCTGTGCTCAGAAATTTTGATTAACAAAAAATAATTGATGGTCGAAGCGACTTTTCACACTTTGCCCACCTCCCGTCTCCCATCCAGAGGAGGATGTGATCTTGCTCAGCTCCATAACTTGAGAATTGATCGTTTGATTATTTTTTTTGCTCTGAATAGTAAAACAAGTAAATAAATACATTTGTTGTTAATAAGATGGCTTCTTAACCCTTTTATTTTTCTGTAAAACATTTCCATTGCTCTGTGAAACAGTCATGGAAAAGGTGACGTTCTCAATTGCATAAGTTGCAATGGCCAAGGTGCAAACCTACTGAGATAATGATTTACTTTGAACTACTAATGTCTACACTGCGCTAATTCTCAAACATGCGTAATGCATGCACTTGCAGTTAGTTTTTTTGGATATCCTTTTACATTCGGATTACGACGTAACTTTTATTTTTACGATAATAGGTCATTATGTTTCCCAAACTACTAATTATACGAGGCACACATTTAGTGGCGCTGCCATGGTATAATGCTTAGCGGACTCGACTTGCAATCCACATCTCACAGATTCAATCGCCCGGCAAAAGTTTTCAATAAATATAATAATTAACCTGATATTTTTTTTTTTTACAAATTTTATCTACGATCAGACACTAACAACTACTTCAAAATTAGATTTTTCTGCAATAAAAAATGTTGACGACTTGATTCAACTACTTACAGTTAAAGACGTACCCATTGGAAACAGCTCAATTGAAAGATTCCATTCTTTTTTTATGAGAAAGAACAACAACGTATAAACTTAATACTCTTTGAGGGGAAGCTCCTATATTTTACCGTCAGATTTGAACATCATAAATGTATAAAAAAATTTCGTTCAAACTGCTTTAGTCCGAAGATCTGTAAAACAATCATAGATAGCACAATGGTTCTCGCTTTAATTGTATTTGTTGTTTAACGCTCTATCAAATGAAAAAATCAATCTTATATTTTGAACGGTTTATGAATTACACGCACAAACATGTTCATGAGTGACTTAAAATCGAGATTTGGGGTCCTTAAAATGAAAAAAATATTTTTTTATATTTTACTGTTGTTTTTGTCCTAAAAGCTACATGTGTACCAAATTTGAGCTGTCCACCTTGTCGTCTTCGAGAGCGTCTATGGGACAAACCAGGCATCACCTTCAGGATACAGTGTAGTGTTTACAGAGAAGTCCTCGTTTGTGCTCTGCTTTATGGCTCTGACACTTGGACCCCTTTACCATCGCCCTTTACATCAACTCAACAATCTCCAGCAAAGACATCTGAGAAGTCCGATGGGGAGCAACTGGCAAGATAGAGTAGCTAATACTAAAGTCCACTCCAGAGCAGGAATGACTGCAGCCTCGCTGGCCTGGACACATCGTCATAATAGAAAAAAAACAATTGCTCTTTGCTCAATTCCATGGAGGTTGGAGAAGTAGAGGAGGTTAACACTTGTGCTATAAGAATGTACATCACTCAAAATTGAAAAGACGTGGAATTCCTCGGGGTTCATGAGAAAAGCTGACTCAAAACAGACGGCAATGGCATGCAGGCTTGTTCTCACACTGCTCAGTTGCTTGAGAGATGGTGTCTTGAAGACACGAATAAACAACAAGCTAGGCGGCGAGGGTCAGAAGTGGTGGTTGTCGAGTGGTGAAGCTGGATCTCAGGAGTTACACTTAGCCCACTGTGCGTGTGATCTCTGTGGAAGGGTGGCTTGTCGTTAATATGCTGGTCTTGCTCGTCACAAGTGAACTCACAGAAACCAAACATGAGCAACCGTATGAGATGCCAAAGAATGATCGACTCCTGGTGCAAGATAGGTCATCGTCCTTGAGGATGGACTGCAACATGATGATGATGATGATGATTCATGCTCCTCTCAATGAACAATGCAGTCTGCTTTATGTATACGTGCGACGATGATGCCACCAAACACAATCCGTTCCTTGTGAGAATAAATGATGGCTTACCGATATTTTGGTGAGTACATAGAGAATGAGAGACAGGCCAGACAAGTAATATTGTATCCTGCTTCCCCCAAAGCGCTTCTTTAAGTATTCTGGCATTGTAACGACCTGTCAGAAAATAACACAAACAAACAACAGGTGATGTTATCGCAAAGACGTGCAGAGCTTAACACGTAGGCTTTCGCGACCAATATTGTTCATAATCAACGATTTTTGGGTTTAGATCGCGTTATTTATAAATGTGTCGTTTTTTACTGATTGGCCGTGTCGGGTGGTGGAGGGTTACGACACATTTATAAATAACGCGATCTAAACCCAAAAATCGTTGATTATGAACGTGCAGAGCGTTGGTGCATAGTGGGTTGGTTCCCCTATTTGCGCTGGCACATTTCAGAAGCAAAACTGATTTTCAGTTTGAAAATGAATAGGTTGTTTAATTTTAAAAGTTATTGCATACTCTGCAAGCGGCTACCTGAACCTGCCGATAATGGAGGAAGGTAAAAGTTAAATGCTGCATCTGGAATTATCTGGTAATGTAGATACATTTCATATATACATTGCGATGCACATGAATGTAATTGCAAGATATATTTGCCTAATTCATCCACAGTGGTTTCCCTTAACATAATGAAGTAGATCTGCAGATGATAGCATAATGAATACACTGAGCAGATACATGAGGCATAGATGCAAGTACACAAAGTTATGCTAATACTGGAAATCTCACGAATGACATAGTAATCAAAACTACTTGACACGTAAATAGTCAGAAGGTGCAGGTGTTGTAAAGTTTTTTGGATGATTGACGTTTGTACAATCTGTGCAGGTTTGATTTCCCCCTTGCGGTATTTGCGGATGTTAATCTGCATTGTTCAGATTAAAATCACAGAGTTAATATTTCCTCTTCACTTTATCAGCTGCAACGTCGTCGGCTCTTACCCCTGCCGTGATGTAGATTGGCACAAACAGCCATCCCAGCAGCACCACAATAAACAGAGCCTGCAACAAAAGAAAGGTTTTTTTTTATTTTCCTGAACAAGATGGCTTTTTTGTTATAACACGAACCACTATATAAGAATGGCATTTTCATAAGAAGAATTTTAGACTCCCTCAACAAAAGTGGAAGTTACCACCAGAGAATGCCACTTTGTGCAGAGAATAGCTCCATAAGATTGCATCACCGAACTCTTTCTGAATTCACTTCAATAGGCCCTTAAAAGCGTTAATCATATACCAGTCAAATCAAATGAATTAAAGAATAACTTAACTAATGAATAATGTAATTTAAGTGAATGTTTAACATTTCTATCATGGATTTTTTTTTGCACAGTCAATTGGTAGCATGAGAAAGCAATTGCAGGGACTGCGACTTTAATGGGTTTTTTATGACAACTTTTATTCCAACTAAACAATCGAAGAACGTTAATGTTACACACAAAACATTTTTTTTCCATGAGGGCCTTTCCAATTAAGCCAATGTGTAAAAGTGGCATCTCCCGGTGACGTGTGTCATCTCGACAAAGAATTGCAGTGTTCCATCGGGGTGCCAGCCGTACATTCCATTCGAAGCCCCCTTGAGCAATCCCGGCCGCGGCTCCTGACCCAGCCAGGCCCACGAAATGTCCGCTGCCAATATTGCTGGCAAACAGGGAGGCACCGATCTGCAAAACATGCACGTGTCAGCTCTCGGCACCAACCACTGCTCCCACAGTAGCTCTGAAGGTTGCCTTGTGTGACACTTTACAGTTAATAAATAAAGGTCTCAATGCAGCTAATGTGTCAAAAAAAAAAGTCAGGGCCGATGTAGTTAAGAGACAACCCTGGTTAAACACTTCCTCGAACCGCAGTGAGGCAGCTGCTATGTATGTGTTAATGTACTACTAGGCTACCCTTGCTCCATTTGCCGCTTCTGTGCTAAATGTGAATAAATCAATCCATTGAAAAGAGGGGGCCGGTGAGGGAGTAGCCAGTGCATTTTCTTGGCGGTGTAAAGTTTAAAACTCGAAGGTGAGAAGCACAAATGCTTCAAACATTAATGTTTTTGAGTTCAATGCACTGTACGTGTGGAGCCCATAGTTTAAATCCTCTGTTGGATTAAGACCTATTCACCCTGTGCGGGTCATGGGGGTTATTTGGCCATACTTCCCCATGGTGATCAGTGTGCCTTAAGAGCATTAGATACAGACGAATACAAGTATAGTACAATAACACAACTGATTTTGCAGCCCCATGGCAACCTATTCAAGCGTTGTGGTCATCCAAACAATCACTACACTGCCTCAATCCTACTCAGCTTCTAATATTTGGATAAATTTGGGCGTATTATGGGCCATTATATTTATTACGAGTTGA
This sequence comes from Lampetra fluviatilis, assembly GCF_964198595.1. Lineage (NCBI taxonomy): Eukaryota > Metazoa > Chordata > Hyperoartia > Petromyzontiformes > Petromyzontidae > Lampetra > Lampetra fluviatilis. The sequence goes on from NC_136280.1 coordinate 6,764,959, forward strand.
AAATGCAATTGGTATGACATGCCATTAAAGATTTAGACGAATGACACCATTAGTTTTTTCACACGTTTTTCAAGTAAGGTTTGAAAGTTTTAATGCATTAACTCTGTCAGTCTGCCTGCAATAGGGGACACGATACTTCTCTTACAGATGATCCAATATATATATTTTTGAGAAATCTGTCAGAAACATTTGAAAATGAAGGGCACTTACAGGCCACCACACCATGCTGCGACCAGCAAGGAAAAATCCTCCCACAGTGCTCCGGTTACTTTTGTACATGGCCTGTGAACACGACACAATTTTACATAAAAGCAATTGATTATCATCATCATCATCATTATGTTTCTGATCCTATAATGTCTTAACAGAAGTCTCTGACTGGAACATTTGGGATTTTTAATAGCTGAAAGATACAGTAATAAATGAATGTTAAATATGAATGACGTTACATTTACATGTGACTTGGTGTATTTTAAAACAAAATCATTATGGGTCCATTTAATTTCCACATGTCTCAAAGACTCGCCCTGACATCTAATTTGGGTACTGGCATGCTATAATCAAAGTACAAATTACAAAGACTCTGACACAGTCGTCAATACCACAGCCATATCATTACGAAGTAACCAGCGAATATTCCTCATAATCAACGATTTTTGGGTTTAGATCGCGTTATTTATAAATGTGTCGTAACCCTCCACCACCCGACACGGCCAATCAGTGAAAAAAGTGTCACGTTGACAAAAGACAAATAGTTCACTGCTTTAGCCCACCGGTGTGTTGAAGCGTGGAACCACAACATTTGCAATTTGAGTACGACGTTTCGCTGGTAATTGCATCCAGCATCATCGGGCAATTCGCCAGAATGGTGAGGCTGATGATGCTGGATGCAATTACCAGCGAAACGTCGTACTCAAATTGTAAATGTTGTGGTTCCACGCTTCAACACACCGGTGGGCTAAAGCAGTGAACTATTTGTCTTTTGTCAACGTGACACTTTTTTCACTGATTGGCCGTGTCGGGTGGTGGAGGGTTACGACACATTTATAAATAACGCGATCTAAACCCAAAAATCGTTGATTATGAACAATATTGGTCGCGAAAGCCTACGTGTTAAGCGTATATTCCATCGGTATTGTTAAAGCGTCTTCCAAGTCAACGTAGGAACTATGAAATGCAAAACTCTTACTTAAAAGCACAACATATTCAGCAACAGCTCACACTTTTACAATGCACTCTATTTTCAACGGCCACTCGAAAGTTGTATAAACCCTCTTAAGGCACAGCAAACACATTGTAGATAGGGAGTTAGCAACACCAGTGTACCTGTACATATATGTTTAGAGCATTGCACGGTACCCGTAACATTTAAATTCTGATGTGCATTTTAATGTCCATGTGAATCAATGGTCACAACTATGAGTTTCGTCTTATTGTCATATAAAGATGTAATCAATAGGTGTGTTCTTTCTTTGTATGTATGTATTTTCCACACACACACAGTTAACTTTCCTTCCACACAGACAAATACTCAGAGAGGTTGGCTCAACATCTTAAGCAAACCTTTAGAAAAGCCTTGAAACGTCAGTGAGTGTACATGGGTAATGGTTTTAAAATATTATGTTAATATTAGTACTTGATTTACATCTATACGGTAATGAAAATGCAATTATAATTTGAAATTATATAGCGTCTAATGGCAACTTCGTCCCAAGAATTAAAGGGTTATAAGTTGCAATAAAAATGATGAAATTAACTTTTGTGATAAGTATTGTTTTGTCTGCTATTCATTCTCAACCCGTCAATTATCATGGCACTTGCAAACACATAATTAAAAGCATATATTTTAAAACAAATCAGTATACATGTTCAATGCATACTGACTCTAAGCAGTGTTGTTCATGTCTATGTTGTATGTACATAATTTAATGATTCTAATTTACATTATATTGTCAATCCACTTCTGTATGAAGGTCTCCCCACACCCTATCATCGGGAACGTTTGACCATACTTCACCACACTGGTCAGTGCGGCTAGGTGAATGGTGGGGGGGGGGAGCTCTCCACTCATTACTCATGTTAGCCATGGCCAGGAATCAAACTCAGGTTGCTGGGTTGATAGTCCAGTGCACTAATCAATGTGCCACCACTTCTTTGTTTTTTCTTGTGCTAAGAAACATTCTGAAGATATTCAGTGAACTTTGGAGTTCAAATGCAGTCGAAAGGCATTGTTGCCCGTTTTTTCTCCTTCTAAAGTGTAACATTTAAACTATTGCCTTTCTTCTGCTATCTATCGGGGATTGTTCTGTCAACGTTTATTATGAGTTTCATAAACTAATAAAAAAACCTTTATAACAAAATAAAATGTGTCAAACGCCCCAAGATGTATTATTTTAAGTATTTTTGTTGCGTTATGCTTTTTCTATGTTTACACATTGTAGTCAGTTTAGAGTACTGCCATTTGAACGTTTGAGTAACAACGTAAAATATCCTCGTTGTCAATAGTCTGCTGTGTTATACTTTAAAAAAAAACGAACAAACTTTTCAACGACCTAGAATTTCTTCTGGGCAAATCAAAGGTTCGATTTGTTTTCATGGCCGACAGAGCCGGGTGTAAGGGGAAGACGTGGCGGAGGTGGCAGGGCAGTGCTGAAGGTTGTGGAAGATTTCTTTTTTGCACCTCCTGTCGAGTCGTCTCGTCGGGCGGCGTCTTCGTGTTCTGAAGAAGCAAGGCAGTGACAGAATTTTCCGATGTTCTTTTTGTCCGGTGGTACATGACTGAGAAAGGAGAGCTCCAAGGTGGTTCGAGGAGTGCCCATGCATTGGCGCTGGAATTAGCAAAATCTCGTGACCCCACCGTTCCACTCCATCCTTTGAGGTGTTCAGAGTTTAGCGACTCTTTCAGCGGGTTGCTTCTCCTGTTGTACTGCCTATGGGGTCTCCTCTGACCAGCTTGGAGTATGTGTATGGCTTACGGTGGTCACACGGCGGATGTATTTCGTGGCTGCTGTTATGAGGATTTAGGTTTATTGCTCAAAGGTTTCTGGTCTAGACTCAAAACGCTCTATCCGTTCTTCAACTTCGGCATGTGTAAGCAGCCACAGTTTGCTTTGCAGAAATTCCAGCTTGGCTTCGGTGCAGATACTATAAGTGGCACTTCGATGCCTATTTGCACAACGGCTGGGCAATATTGATTTTGGGGGAAAAGTCCAAGCGTGATTCGTGAAGCTGATAGGATGCTTCTTCTGTTATCTTTTGAGAGGAAGCAGAGGTCCAGATTGTGGTCTGTGTTCCACATTGTGGAGGAGAAAGTATCGGATTTTTTGGGGTCGAAGAGCAGATGGACATCGTCAATCGAGGCCCAGTCTGCCAGTTGCTTGCCTGCTGCATTATTTGTGTGCTATCCCCAATCTGCATTGTCACCGTTATACTGCCGGATGAGGGAGGGATGGGAGCGTGGGATTAGCCATTCGGTGTTCGGTGGCTTATGGACATAAACCAGGGATATTCGGCCTACTCTTACTACGGTGTGATAGGTTCCTGTGGCCTTCTTTATCTCAATGACCGGCATCTGATGTATGTGGCAATACAGCCCTTCGCTGCGTTGACAAGAGGCGGTGAGGTTGTAGCCATGGATCCGGTACCTTGCGGCAATCTCTTCGATTCCGGTACGAGTCTCTTGCAGAGCGATGACATCTATTTTGTTGTCGTTGAGTATCTTCGAGAGGTATTCACAGGTACATGTTGACAATTGCTCTGCATTCAGCTGGTGGATGCGGAGGACCGACCAAAAACGTATTTGACCTTGGCCCTGTCGAGGCCAATTTTTGTACGTTGCTAGTTATAGCAGGTGATCGATGTTGTGACGTCTGGTGACCTCTTGACGACGTTCGTTGTGTTGATGAGCAGCACATAACGTGTAGGCACAGAAACACTTGACAGGAGCAAGTGGCATGAAGGCTGTAGCTTTGTGCCGAAATCAAGGTGATATCAGTTTTCCAATGCAATAAAGTTACACTTCACACACCTGGGTACAGATTTTGTTTAGTAAATAAACTGAAGTTTTTAAAATGTTCAACCATAGCAGAAGGAGAAATATTCACCCGTGGAAAAGTGTTTATCGACACTGAGATAAAACACAGTCAATACCCTAAGCAGCCCATTCAGATTTGTGGAATGTACGCTAAATTGACATTAAATGACTGCACCTAATTTGGACTGTTCATTTCTCGGCTTGTAAGGAATGCAATGGTATCAATGCTAATGGCGCATGATTTAATATCATGAAATATGTGTATAGATGAATTCCAGACATTTTAAATCCACCAACGGATAAACACCTCCCCATGCCATATCGCTCGTGGGTTTTTACTTCACTATGCAGGTTGGTGATGGGAACAGAGGGCAGAACCGGTTCTGATATCACTCGCCACTGATGTTAGACCTCGGCTTGCCAGGTTTCTATAATACAATTTTTTTATCCAGCGTAATTCATGCAATTGCATCCCACAACGCTGCACACCAATTATCTAGTTTCGTACTAGATAACAGATAATACAAAAACAAAAGCCACTACTTATCAAATAAAAAAAACATGAATACATAAATAAAAAATAATAATCACGGAGAAAATAAATAAAAAATTAATAAATCCGTTCGGCCTCCATACCCCCAGTCCACAATCCCAACATTTCGCCGGATTTTGGAGAACCTTCACTGGAGGGGCTGTGGAGTGGCCAAAACGTTACAAGTCAGTTGGGCAATAATGTAAATGCCTATTTTCCAGCATATGCCAGGACAAATAAATAGGCCAACATGCCAACAATTGTACCATCACTCCACCCTCAATTGATTTATAAATATTCAATGACATTCCCCCGTGAAAACAAACTGTAAACACATTTTGTATCTGTGCTAAAATGCTAGGGGGGGAAAAAGCCTCGAGTCAACACCCCAAAGTGAGCTTATGTTCAAGAAGCCCAACTTGAGAACGTTCAAGTGCTATTCCCACAAGCGTGACAATAAAACGCAGGCTTCAGCAGTATGACGCAGAGATCTCCATGGATTCAAGATGTTTCAGAAATCTCTATTTTTATTAATACACAATCATTTACCGTCTTGCACTAGATAAGTTTATTTTATAAAATTTTTGTGCCAACTTAATAATGTTTGCATTGCCCAAGCAGGTTGAATTTTTTTCTTCCATTGAATGCTATGCAACACAACAAGTATTCATTCTGTTAACGCAACGAGTGACGACAATTCCCGCCAACAAAGTAGTTTATTTTAACCCAACTATGACCGTGGAAATGTTATCAATCATGACAACTACCCACGGAATGCCGATGAAAGAATGAAGACAGACTGAGATCATTATTTAGTCACGTCATTGGAGACTGCAGTGCACTGACGAACAACAAAAATGGTTATGGGCTATTCTGTACCGTGCAATTTACTTAGTTTACCGATTGGCTTACCTGATAATATTGGGGGGGGTAATTACACACCCTTCTATTTTACATCGGCATTTACTAAGAATGACCTTAATTTTTGACTGCTTTAGTAGACTGGACTAGAAAAATTATTGACAATTAAATGATCGCCGTCTAGATTCTCGCTGAAAAAACTGAATACAACTGATCGCAGTGCGAAAGAAGTTCAACACACACACGCATACGTGACATTTAATCTTTGATGCAAGTCACACATGGCAGAGCACCCCCCCCGCCCCCCTCTTACCCACAGGCCGACACCAAGGACAAACACAAAGTAGCAGGCGATCACGGCGATGTCGGCCGCATTGTTGATGCTGTTGGTGCTTTTAAACGGAGGGGTCGTCGGCATCCCCGTGAGCGTGGTCGTCGTCGATTCCATCGTGGCACGCGTACGGGTTTCACGACGACGCCACACGTTCAAGACGAAAATCGTTCCCGATTCAGGTGCGGGGGTGCTTGGAAGAAAGTGAATGGAGAATGCATTGTGGTGCGGGACAGGCAAGGAAGGGGTTTATATCTCGCAGTGTTAATCATCGACAGGGAGGAGCTTAAAGGTGAATGCAGACTCCACCTATGCTCGTGGCAAAGAATGTACAAAAATCCCACGGCGAATTGTAAACTCAACTAAAACTAAACTACGTTTTATTGTACCAGGCAAGTCATGTCCACGTACTCCCGTCCGCAAGCATCACGTGGAAATTCATAGCAGCTAAATAGTCTGAATGCATGTTTCTAAATGTGGAGGGAAAAAACGGAGGATCTGGATAAAAATCCACATGACCATGGGGAGAACGTGAACACTCCAAATAGATTCATTTTTCCAAAGTAATGTACACATATTCTCGTCCGTAAGCATAATTTTGTACCAATGGTTGCTGGTAAGGCTTAATTTCTCATCCAATATTTTCCGTAACTGTGGGAGTACAAGGTACACCTATCCATTCTAATTCTACGTTATTGTACCCATCAACAGGTTTATGGGGAAATAAGCTGACATGGATGTGGTGTGCAAAAACTATTCCCTGAACAGTGTTGCAAACTGTGCCGGTTGAAATTAAACACTGGTTATAGTTATCATGTGAGGTCTCAAGAGGCATCAGGCAGGACAAGTACATTTATAGACACACAACTCTTATATCAGAATGCGCATTATTCAAACATTGTGAGCTCAATTGAACATTTCTGTCTTGCATGTTCTACTAAACTGGTTAAATGTCTGTGAAGAGTCTCGAACATCGCGCAGTGGCAGTTAGCTCCAGGCCGACGGACCTCTGAGTAAGTGAGTGGGTGAATAATTAGGTGAGTGAGTGGGCGAGTGGATGGGTGAGTGAGTGGGTAGGTGAGTTCCAAGCCGATGGACTTTTGAGTAGGTGAGTGGGTGAGTAAGTAGGTGAGTGGGTGAGTAAGTAGGTGAGTGGGTGAGTGGATGGGTGAGTGAGTGGGTAGGTGAGCTACAGGTCTGTCGGGAAGACAGCGTCTGAATGAAACACCACCAGGCTTGGAGCGTATCCCTGCAGTCACGAAAGCTTTAAATCGAAATATCTGCAACTATTTATTTTACACGCAAGCAGTTTCATCCAGGATCCAGGCAATGCAACCTCAGAAAAATTAAACATCAATTCACATTGTATTTGATTTCAAAGAACATATTCTAGCCGTTCAGTTATGCCAAACTAATTTGCTCCTAATCCTATGATTTTATTAAGGTTTTCATTACAATTTTTTCATTTTGATTAATTATTCTGGACATTTTTAAAAGAGGGGTCATTACAGCATGTCAACCCGATACAAAAAATACGTATCCTGTTTTGATGTACAGTTTATATATGTGGCTGTCCATGAAATGCCAAACTCCAAAGCAATGTATTCTATTATTTGAGTGGTTATGGACACAACTGTTAACTTTGAACCCTAATACGTCATCCTAAAGCAATCCACCCAATCTAGTGCATCGTCGGCTAGATAACATGGGTTGCCTAACACTAGTGGTCCTTCAATGAGCTCTATCTCTTGGTCATGACCGGGTCATGGGATTGTTTTAGGTAATGTCTTACTCTCAGTGTGTGTCTGCTACATTTGTTTTCGAGTGGCCAGGCTACGCACAACTCTAAACATCAAGGAAACAGAGTAACTTCATTCATATCATTTGGGTCTTTCGGTATAGTCACGTAGATAAGTCAAGATTTAGAGTAACATCCTCTTCAAGATGAAACCGTTTTCAAAGTAATTGCTAAGATACACAACTATGTAGGGTCGTAAAGCATTTGGTGCTTTACAATCCACCATATACTTCATTTCAAGGTAGCTAGCTATATGTTTTTTTGTAGAATTGTTCATTTGTAGCTAAAGGACCTGCATAGGAAAGCAATTCGGCTGCAGTCACGTGCAAACAACTAATACAGTACATCAAAACTTGACAAAATACCACGTGGAAGACGTCTACAATCAAGCAGAGGTGCAATGCCCAGTACGATGGCATTGTGCCGTTTCAGTTATTTTCTCTCTACTGTCACAACTACCCTGCCCGTGGTTTACTATCGCTGTGAACGTCAGGTTATTGATTCCTCCGCTCATGTTGAGGTCTCGGTCGACCAAACCGTGTCCAAACCGTCTCACCGCAGACGACAACACTTCTCTTTGCTCTTATTTTCCTCAACTTCGGAATTCCGTCCTACCGACTCTTTTGCCAAGTTCTTATGAATCCTGCTCAATTCAGGAAACCTGTTGACGCATAACCATCAGACTTGGCGTTTTGGACTTTTTGGGCCTGTGCTCATAAACTGTGAATAACAAAAAAAAATCCCAAGCGTGACATCAATTGGGCTTCTGCACTTGCTTTAGTTCGTTTACAATTGTCCATTATATTTACAGCCATTTTTTTAGTCCCTTACTAGAATAAAGGCTTTTACCTTCACTGTGTCAGTCATGGGGGTTGTTTGGTAAATTTTCACATTGCTGGTCAATGCAGGTTGGTGAAGCAAGGGACCCGGGACCTGTGCAGACATCACTCGTCACCGATGTCCTCCCTGACCGAGAATCGAACTCGATGTCAGCTGGTTTGTAGTGCAGTGCTTCGTGCACTGTGGCCACCCCCTCATATTGTGTACCGTTGGCCATGATCTAGCTGGATTGAAGGCCTCGCCACTAGCTCCACCTCTGCGGATTCACATTAGTTCTCAGAACCAATGATCAAACCATGCTGTTTTAAAAAGTACAGGGGCACTGGGCAAAACTGACATGGTTTTTCCCACCCCGTAGAGTTCCAGTATGTTAGGCAAGTGCAACTCAAGTTTCACCTACCCCTCTGATAGAAAACAGACGGTACTGTGCTAGATTACATCATTCAACCTCTGAAGAAAAGTAAGTGTACAACTCGTAGCGAGAAGGGATGATGGTCGATTAAGGCAAGGAATGGAACGTTTCCAAGAGGTCGCCCACTGAGGAGATGGAGCGTTTAAATCAGCTCGTTCACAAGTGCTGGTGGATTATTACGCCGCGGGATCATGGGAGATGGCAGAGGCCTTCGAAGGCCTTCATCCAGCATAGCTGAATATGATAAAAAAATATATTGTGGTTAAAGGTTGTGTATATTGCACTGCATTATACACACCCCCAGCATGTTAACATGACTATAAAATACGTATGTTTTACACTCCCTTTATAATCTAGCTACCGCCCTTATTTAAACATCTGGTAATCCGTTGTGCAATGGGTTGACTCCATGGATCGGAAAGTCATAAATCAAGTTTCAAGGCAACTGCGGTTTAACGGGCTCCCCAGGGCCTAAGATGTTATCTCATTTGCCTGGTGTGCAGGAGGTCGTCAGTTTGATCCTGACCCCGACTCCTGTAAATTTGGAGTTTGCTTGTTCTCCCTGTAGTTGCATGGATTTTTCTCCGGGTCGTCGGTTTTTGCCCTTCGCATTTCGAAACGTGCGTTTAGATTGTTTTGCCGCTATAATTTCCCACATGATAAGCCACTTCGATGAGTTATCATGTGTGGCCAGGTCACCTCTAAAAATGTAGCTAATAGATACATAAATAGTTTAGTTTTTTAGAGTATATGAGTTCAGAATACCGTTGTGTGAAATATGATGCCAGGTGGTGGATTAAGATAAGTAGAAAGGTGCTTGTTTAACGACACACTGAAATTTGAATTGCATGTACAAAAGCTCTCAGCCTTTTCCAGACCACCAACTCCAAAGAACTGTATGTGTTGCCATTTTCACAAATAGTCATCTCCATACATCGGGTGCTCAAAAGCATATTGTAACAGCAGAAACATTTGGTGACCCTACTGAACTGATGAGTCCTAATAAGGGTTAAAACGAGTCAACAGTTGTGTTTTTGCTGCCTGTTTGCTAACCACATTTTCTCGACTCTTTTGAGTTGGTGGTTTAAAAATAATAAATGGGCAAACGTGCGGTCCTTTGGAGCTGGTGCAGATCTCTGTTGTTAACTATTTTTTGTTCCTGACCTGCACTCTTACTTCTTGTTATGTAATTTACAGGTTTCAATCTGCAATTAGAGAGGTTTAACACGTAGGCTTTCGCGACCAATGTTATTCATAATCAACGTTTTTGGGTTTAGACACGGCCAATCAGTAAAAAAGTGTCACGTTGACAAAAGACAAATAGTTCACTGCTTTAGCCCACCGGTGTGTTGAAGCCACAACATTTACAATTTGAGTACGACGTTTCGCTGGTAATTGCATCCAGCATCACCAGCGAAACGTCGTACTCAAATTGTAAATGTTGTGGCTTCAACACACCGGTGGGCTAAAGCAGTGAACTATTTGTCTTTTGTCAACGTGACACTTTTTTGCTGATTGGCCGTGTCGGGTGGTGGAGGGTTACGACACATTTATAAATAACGCGATCTAAACCCAAAAACGTTGATTATGAATTAGAGAGGTGTTTGCAAATGTATCTGGCTTTAGATGTTAATGTGAAAGATTATTGTGGTTAAAGGTCGTGTATATTGTACTGCATTGTTCACACACCCCTAGCGTACTGGCTGGAAATGCATATGCTTACACTGCTTTTATTATCTAGTTACTGCCCTTGCTAACACACTGGTAATCTGTTGCGCAATGGTTTGGGTCCATGGATCTGCATGTCAGGCTGATGTTATAAGTAAATACAAAGGGCATTCTGAAGTGTCAAGGCAGCTGCGGGATAATGGCAATGACGCGAACTCGACCGTTGTGGGACAAATGCTCAGTGGTCCTCTGCGTTAACCATGGCCTGGTGTTTGTCATGAATTAAACGTTCAGGGGATTAAATGTTCTATATTAGTTGGCTTGATGTACATTACTAGAGGAGCGACGATTAGGTAGTTAAGTAGCTTAGTAGACTCAAATATTGTAATCACATACTTACAGTATTTGGGATATGTGTTTATGGACCTCGTAAAATTGGCAAATGTCCTAACATCCTGTCTCCCGAAGGCAGGAAAACCCCGTAGAAGCCAAGTAAATCGTGACATGGCTGATGATGCCAATACTGTCATTAAGCTGGCCAGTTGGAGTACCCACGCTTTACCCCCAGTGCCGGATTATCCTCGTAGCAAAAGTAGCTATATATGCTACGGGCCCCGCACTTTCAAAGGCCCCGCGCTAAATGCTTTCAAGCTATCAATTCCGGTTCAGTGATTCTGCACTTGCTCCATTTCTATAGTACTATACTGCCTTCAGATTTATGAACGACTGGGTGTTTAAGGTTAGCGATTTGCCATATTATCTGGCTGTATAGCAAAGGAAAAAATACAATTGCTTTACTATGCAAGTACATTTTTGTTAAATATTTACGTGTTTATTTATTTATTTAGGGCCCCTTTATAACATATGCTACAGGCCCCGCACTAGCTTAATCCAGCACTGTTTTATCCTGCAACCTTTGGATTGCAAGTCCAGTGTGCAAATCATTACATCCTTATTCGAATAACATGATAGACGAATAACATAATAGGCAAATAACATTATCGATAGGCAAATAACATAATAGGCAAATAACATTATCGATAGGCAAATAACATGATAGGCAAATGACATGATAGGCAAATGACATGATAGGCAAATGCTATACACGTAGGTATATATCTATCAGACTATTGAGCCAAAAGAGAAAAAAAATCTATTTAATTGGCTTAATGAATAACACAGAGTACCTATAAAGTTGTCAGAATAATTGCCCTTGCCCATGCAGCTTCATCGAGGCCATATTTGGTAACTTTTGAATAACTTAAACGTTTACATATAAACACAATTGCTGTTCTATAATGCACATTTCTTAACGGCATTCCAAAAGATAATAATATTTGACATACAGGTGAACACTCTGAGCGTGAAAACTTTGAGAAAATGTGTTTAAAAATCCAGCGTACAGGTCTTCCAAAGAAATCAAATGTCAGGTTGGCTGAGCTACTGGCTGAGGTGAAGGAGGGAACCCGGCGTAGGAGAGAGGGTCTGACGGGACGTGTGTTCATCGGGGTGACACGAAATAGTTCCAGAGGCTCAAATGGTTTGGAACCACAACTGGTCTGTGGCATAGAGTGGCCGTCTAGAACTTCCAAGGGAGGGGGGGGGATCAACTGCTGCTTGTGACCCCCACCCCCCTCCTCCACACCGTCTGCGCTTCTGAGTGAGCCACGAAGGGCAATCCATGAACTGAGAATAAGCTTATTCTTTGGTTCTTTCGATAAAGTCACGTAAAGAGAATAATAATAATAAAGTAAATAAAAATAATACTAATTTATAATTAAATAATAACTGTATTATTATTTTTATTCACTTTATTTTTATTATTTTTAGCTTCAATTTGATTCACTTTATCTTCTATCTACGTGACTTTATCGAAAGAACCAAAGAATATGAATTCCTGCAGTCACGAAAGTTCTGGATGCTTGTATGAGTTGACTCGTGCGTGCTTGTAAAGGTGAAGACAGACCACCCCCCCAGTGGGCCTGGTCTTGCTTGTTGAAGGGTGCCGTATTACAAGTGTTAGATTGTTAGAACACGTAGCCCCGGACCAGAGGGGAATGAAAGGGGAGGTGGGGGCACAGAGGGGGTACAGCTGCAACCAGGGGCACAGAGCTCTCGACAAGCATGAGTTCACCACCAGGTCAAGGTCGAGGCCGTCTTGGGGAGATTTTTTTATGATGTCATAAATACCACAGACATTTCATTACTCATCACAATCAGGAATGTGTGTCGGAGTAGCATGTGTGTTATAATGATGCTTTATTGTGAAATATTTCACAAGAGTGTCCGTTTTAACTTTAGATTAGCATGACCCAATTGAACCGTATTACAAAACAGCTACTTTATGCTTTTACAAATAGTATCAGTACATAGATACTCATTGCACTTGTCTTTTTAGTCGACGACTTAATTATTGCAACATTATTGTAACCTGCAGTGCCATTTGTTATCGGATTAAATGTACTTTGATCTGTTTTACAAATGTTTGCTGACTTGGGAATTTTTGGGCAAATAAAAAAAGTATATGTATATGATTACCATATATGGCATTTATTGCATGTTTAGGGTATCCAATAGATGGAACTCTAAGATAGCCCATTTTGAGGATATTTAACCTACTCTTCGATGCTGGCTCGACGGTTTTTTACCCCACCACACGTGACCCGCCAATTGAAGAACTGGTGTACTTATTTACACTGCTGAGTGGACAGTGTTGGCTCGTGATGATCATGCCGAGTGGGGGGTTAAAGCAGTCGTTTGTCATTGGGCAAGAGGCAAATCCTTTCCAAATGCAAACTCTTTGTGTTTTCGTAAGGGGCCGTTCATAAATGACGTCATGCAACTAGGGGGGGGGGGGGGTCAGACATTTGTGACGATGTGTGACGAGGGGGGGGTGTGAGAAATGTGACGTCACATCAAAATGCGCAACTTTAATAAATAAATATGGACAACACGTTCTACCTAATTAAATTGACTTTTTAATAAATGTTTTCTCCTACAACATGAGAGTGCAGCGCCACATTAAATACGCACTATAATGACAATAGTTTAAAGCGATTTGAAGCATGTTTTATTTGGGGGGGGGGGGGGCAGAGCTTTGTGACGTCATATTTGAGGGGGAGTCTGACTCTTGTGACGCCGTGTGACGAAGGTGGGCGGGGTCAAAAATCGTCAAAAATCGCGTGACGTCATTTATGGACGGCCCCAATGTCGCTCATTGGGCCTTAATTGGCAAAATAAACAATCGTTTCAAATAGTTTGGTTTCATTTCTGAGCATCGACAGCCTCAGCTTGTATTCAAAGACACGCGTGCATAATGGGGGAGGGTATGTTTCCGAGAAAGGCACTTGAGTGTACTGACCGATTATTAACCGAGGGGGAATTTGAAAGCCAGATATGATGGTTGTGGGATAGGTCCACTGTAAAAGCGAATGGTAATGTCTGGGCGTTGGCTTGGCAATATGTAACTACGAGATCCAGCAACAGTAAGCCATGGTGAGGTGTCATGGCATAAGTGGCATTTGACCATGGTGACCTTTTCACCTTTGACCTTGGTGTAGTTTTTGTTAAGGTCTCGTAACAATAATCATTCAACAATGTTGTGAATAGGGCATCGTGGATGTATTACATAAAGTTTGCATTAAAAGCAACGTCGATGTTGGCATGGTGTAACGATTCGCACTTTTGAAATGAAAGGTAAAGAATACAAATGTTTCATGAATGTATGTTTTAATGTTTGACTCATTGTGGTAACAAAACATGTAACAAAAAATAAACCCCAATGTTATTCCAGATTTTCTACCAACATTGTGGCATGAGACAAAGTGCACAGACAGAAATTTAACAGAGCAGTGCAGTGTTAGAGAACAGCCAATGTAAGCAAGCATTATATAACTGCTTCTGTGATGCCTTACATTGACTTCGTATGCACTTTCCCACATGTCCTGCTCTAGAAATGTTCACCAAATCCTATTGCAGTAAAACTCAAACGTGTTTTTATTCTCGGAGCCATCATTTGTTTTGTCAATATGAAGTGGAAAACCAGATGCATTCTCATGATGGGGTTTTTGTTGCTGTTGTTGTTGTCGTCATCAATGTGCTACAGTTGAGAACTCTGTACAATAGCAGGCATCTGAAACCCTGAATTTGAAGCCAGCATCTCAGCAGTGTCGGCTCAGTACTGACCACTGAGCCACCCCCGGCCACCTCAATAATATATGTCTCGTTAAATGTTTGTCATTAACCTCAAACAAGACGAATGATCCCGAACAAACGGGGTGACACAAAAAATGCGAGCCGTGAAGCTGGTGCAAGATTAAAGTGAGTTGGAAATATTTCACTCTACCCCCCATCGATTTTTAGAAAGACGACGAGGGAACTGGAGGCGAATTAAAAAGTGCAACATTTCACGTAAATGTGGATCTAGGTGCCAGATCTATATGCAACAGCAAAAATAACACAGGGCAAGTTTATTGTTGGAATAAAAGTGCTTGTCAGCACGTTACATGCAGAGGACCCTGACCTCAGAGGACGCGCTTCGCCTGATGGGTATCGGTTGACGGACTTTAGAAACATTCTACCGTTGTCATAGGGTCCAGACAACGCCTGTTTTTTTTTATACCTCAATACAGATTAGATTAGATGGTGGTGGTCAAAGTTTATTTGTGCTTACAGCTATTGATGCTGGTGATTTTGCAAATGGTGCCCTGCAAGAAAAACAGGTCTGACTGTCCTCTACTGGAACATTATTGTTATTATCACGTGAATAGATTTTGTTGAAATACGGTACAGCTTTACTGCATGTGCACAATTTAAAGTAAAGGGCTCAATGTTTCTGTTCATGTTACATTAATTGTGCTGAAATAATAAAACGTAAATGCAAACATTAAAAAAATAAGAATTACTGTCATCAGGCAGTGAAACGGTTATTTTAATCAGTTACTCAAAATCAATCTAGATTTGAAGTTTTCGTGACTGCAGGGATCCATACTCTTTGGTTCTTTCGGTAAAGTCACGTTGGTATAAAATTTATTCTATATTTATGCAATGCGTTTGATGGCTTGAGAATGAATATTGATTATTAATGCTGGGTGGAATGGTTGTGCAGCTGTTTGCTGAGTGCACGATGAAGCCAGCGACTTGAGTTCGCTTCCTGGCCACGGTTAACATCAGTGGAAAGTAAATATCTGAATCTATCCTGGGCGTCGTTTTCCCCTTTGTCAGCCTCACCTTCTGCGTGGTGAAGTTTGGTCAAACAACCCCCATCCCATGACGGATGCGGCATGATAAAAACCTTCATCCAGCTGTAAATATGTATTGTTTTAACCATTGCTGGCTTGTGCGTAACCAATCTAATCTGGAACATTTTAAATGGTAAGGAAAACATGGAAATAAGCGAAGCATCCGAGTGACATGCATCACATCCAACGAATTGTTTTTGTTTGCATCCTGACCGCAAGTATTGTGGTTAATACGGACATAGTTAGACGAGGTATTTCTGGCTCTGCGATCTTGCATTTACTTGCAAATTCCATCTCTAGCCCCGCCCACTCTAAGCATATATAACCTTTGGCTGCAGTAGCTCTCTCGCGATATTTCTTCCTGCCTCAGCAGTCCGCCTGCTGTATTTGTTCACCTGATGACGATTGCTTGTGTTGCGATCGAAACGTCGTGATTTTTTCATCATTTTATTATTTTTCTATCTACGTGACTTTACCGAAAGAACCAAAGAATACGGATATTTTTGTATAGGTCTTTTTTTTTTAATTATAAACTAGCTTTACTCCCCGGCTTCGCCCGAGACTTGGATTCTTGTCTTGGATTAATACACGGCCTACGCGGAGGGTGGGGGGGGGATGCGTGACGTCAGCAGGCACACTGCGTGATGCTGCCGCATGCGGGTGACATCACAGATGTGACGTCACCGCTCACTTGCCGTGCAAAATACTGTATATGCATTATTGCGCCCCCGCCCCCCCCCCCCCCCAAAAAATACAAAAGTCTATTTTTATAATTTTTGCATGGTGTACAGTCTGGAAAGTACCCACATGGCAAATTTGAAATTTGTTGCATGTCGGGAAGTATGCTAAACATTTCGAACAGACACACATATTCACAAATTTCCCTTTAATAGATATAGACAACGGGCCAGCAAGAGATGACATTGTGAATCATTCCGCACGTCGTGGCAGCAGGTGGCGCGCGTCATGCACCTGCGGCCCCCACCCCTTCCAATCTGGGGAGTACCTTCGCTGCAATCCACTCCTCTCACTCCCCACCCACGCTCCCACCCCCGGCCATCACCCACTCCCATCCACCGTGCCTATTTCCTTTCACCCATCTGCTTCCCGTCGCCGTTAGTTGCATTCCCGACAATCCCATCAATGTTTTCCCTCCCACCACCCACCAGATCTCATCTGCACCCGCCACTCCCCACCACCTCCACTTCAAGCTCGGTCTCTGGAACTCACGCTCTGCGGGACAACCGCTGCCACTCGGGAGGCCTGCTTCTCCCTTCATCTTGATGCCCTGGTCCTCACCCAAACTCTTGGATGTGTTCAATTAACACTGCAGCCCCTACTGCCCTCTCTTCTTCACGCTCTTCATTTGATCACTCTCCCCGCAACTACTGGCATGAAAGGTGGTGGTGTTGACATTCTCATCCTCTCTTTCTCGTCTCCAACCCCTCAACTCGCTGTGTTACATCTTGATTTTTGCTCTGTCGAGTGCCAACTCTCTCCTGTTTCCTTCCATCATTCTATTTCTTTCCTTATAATGCATTGCTCACCTTTGTCCTTCCCGCATCTTTCTTCGACCATCCCGACTTCCTGCTTGCCTCTATTCTCGCTCTCTCCCAAACCCCTCGTTCTCTTGGGTGACTTCAGCCTCCACCTCAATTCACCCTCCATTACCGCAGTTCTCCACCTCTCCAAGCGGTTAATTTGATCTCCACTTTCTTTCATTCCCTCCCGACCCATACACCAGGCAACATTCTGGACTTAATTTTCCTCTGCGATTGCACAGCTTCCCCCATCACCGCTGAACTCCACCCCCTTCCGATCACCTTCTCCCACTTTGACCATCACGTTGCCCTCTCCTCCCACCTCTATCCCCCACCCCCTCGCCCCATTCTTCCACCGCAATCTCCCTATTCTTGATCCATCTTTGCTGATCTCCATCTTATCATATTCACCAAATGATGCCCCTTCTGCGTTCGCTTCGCAACTTTCTTCCTCTCTCGACACACTTGCGCCTCTGCATTCCTTTCCCCCATCCCCTCGGCCCCCATCGGTCACGACTTTGTCCCTTAAACATGACCGGTGCTCGGTCCACAGAGCCGAGCGCTGCTGGACAGCCGATCCCTCAGCTGCAGACTCACGCACTTCGCCTTTCTCTTCTTTCGAAATTTCCTTCAGATCACGAATATGCGAAAATCAGTCGTACTTCCTATCCCTCACCTCTTCCCTTGCCCCAACACCCTCGTCTACTCCCTCTCCACCATCAGTAACTTCCTCCATCCCTCTTCCCAATGCCCTTTCCTTTCCTCCCAATGCCCCTTCCGTTCTGGTCTTCTCCCACTATTCCTCCTCTAAGATTGAACTTATTCGGTCGTCCAACGTGTCTAACCCCTGCCCCCCCCCCCCCCCTACTGATCTGTCTCTTGCCCGTTCCTTTCCTCTATGCGCACACTGTCTCTCCTATCTCCACCTTCACCCTGACTTATCCGGCTGAGCTCTCCATGGTCATTTCCAAAACTCACCAAACCTCTCCCCCCCCCCTCTTGACCCCCATTCCTGCCTACCTTCTTTCTTGCCTTCTCCCCCTTTATCTTTCTCTACCTTACTAATCGCATATCTGCATTTCCCATAAATATGCCAAATTCCTCTTGATATGCAAATTATTTTGTCAAGGCGCTCTTCGCCCCTCCATCCCAGCATAAAAAGTCGCTCCAAGCCTGGGGCGTGCCATTCAGACTCTGTCTACTTGACAGACCTGTTTTCCACCTGAAGATGGCTGCTTGCGTTGTGGCCGAAACGTCGTGAGAATTATTTTATTGTTTTATTTGTATTTTTATTCTTTTATTATTTTCCTTCTATGTGACTTTACCGAAAGAACCAAGACGATGAATCCCTGCAGTCACGAAAGCTTTAAATCGAAATTTAACTTTCTCTACCTTGCGACTCTTTTTTAACTCCTCCCTCTCCAACGGTGTCTTCCCCTCCACCTTCAAATCTTCCATCATTTTTCCTCCCCTCAAAAACCCTTCACTTGACCCCACCATTCCTGGCAATTACCACCATTTCTATTTATTTTGCCTTACTTTTCAAAAATTCTGGAACGTCTTCTTCATAAACGATTCTCACTCCGAAATTCTTCTCACTTCCTCTGTCCCCAATTCCAATTCGGTTTCTGCCTTCTCAATTCCACCGAAACAGCTCTCCTCAATGTCCAGCACCATCTAGCAAACACACCTTTCCAAACTCCTTCAACAAAAGCTCTATAACTGTTTTAAATATGAAAGTGCGCTGGACCTCACGATGAAAGTGCACTGTAAAATGAACCAATTTACATAATTGGCCAGAGTAATCCATGTGTGTCTATTCCGTGGCTTGAATCTGATATGTGATAATTTCCCTCAACCTAATAAATATTGTGATTACTATTAAATACTCGTTTTTTCCCCTGAAAGTCCCGCTTGAGAAATAATCTGTTCAGATCTCTTGCGGAGCAGTACAAGCCTGCATGTTAGAGAATAGTCCATGGAAGTGGAAACCACGAAGCTACTTCTGATATTCTTTCAAGTGACCTCAGATCCACACGATGGGGGGCAACACTTTCCCGTCCACCCCACCACAACAAAGTAATGTTTGTCACTTGACATTCCAACTGTGATTGTTTTAATTCGTCAAAGTAAGTGCAGAATCACATTTAATATTTTGGGGATTTTGTGGTGATTGGTTTGAGAACATCAGCTAACTACACTTTGGAACCGAGTTTCATCATTGGTGGCCGCTTAGTTTCGAGCCAAGGATTTCAGAAGTTGCATCTCAGCGCTCTAACCTATGACCTCTGAGCCACCTGGATGCCTGTGTTGAGTGTTTCTTTAGTTCACACATGAGGAGTAATGTATTAAATTGCATTCATATGTTGCACACTCGAAATGAAGGACGTGGGCAGGTGCTCCAAATCGAGGGCAAGCACATTTATTTATTGTGGTTAATATTAATCTTGTGAAGAACAGCACCGTCACTCTGTAAAATGCAACAGCGCGTGTTACACGCAGCAATCCTTCCGAGACGCCATTAACCATGTGGCTGGTCTACACGTGCGGTTATTCATTAACCCTGCCAGCCACCTACAGGCCCAACTCAGTCATCACATGCTGCTGTACACACGTGCATTGATGCACTGCACAGCACATCAGGACTTTCACAGAACCACACGTTACTCCCTTGCTGCACAAGGATATAATTAAAAGAGTGATCTATTCCTAATGTGCCACACATGCACTTCAACTGCAAATCATGTTTGCTGACAATCACGCTGATTTTCTAGGTTTATTAACAAATATTGGCTGGCCATCACTTTTTATTGGCTTTGAATTTCGCGGGAATGTAAAAAAAGATCGGGTGTGAAGTGACATTTGCCGAGAGAAAGACCTCTCTGTGAAGAACGAACACGACCCCTGTTTGCTGTGCCAAAAGGCCTTGTGCTAGGGTTTGGGTTGCCACCTCTGATATAAAAAGAAAACCCGGGGCATATCAAGAGGGGATAAATACACTTAAATGCATTGTCTTGAGCGGTGTATGACTATGTAACTAACAAAAAAAACTGGACTTTTAATGTCCTAGGAAGATTTACAGATTTCGCAGGACAGTGGTCTTGAAAATAGAAAGATCCTGGGAGAAACTAGGACAGGTGGCAACCCTAGTGAAGTCTGAGCCAGCGTGAAACAGAAACAATCGGAGGAAAAATTGCAATTTAAAATATGAAGCGTGCGGATTTATTGAATTGATGCACACATCAAAGTGGCAATAAGCCAAATGCTGCCAATGCATATTTGTATTCAGTTGCATTAAAGAGGCATGCATTTTTTCTTATTTTTCTACCTACGTGACTTTACCGAAAGAACTAAAGAGTATGGATTCCTGCAGTCACGAAAGCTTCAAATCAAGATTTTCTTAAGAGCCTTGTAACAGCGTTTTTCCTGTCCCGCTTTTGCAGAATGGATTCCTATTTGGTATTATTTTTGCGGATGAGAGGAATTGTGTGAAAATTTTAGTATACAGTATTTATATCCCGGTTATAAAATTTCCGGCCCACATCGTCGCAGATAAGAGGTTTTGCTGTGTTGATAATGTTGGTTATATAATTGTTATAGATGTTAATAAGCAGTACAATATTCGTAATTCCAGCCACGGTATGGTGAACGCGAGATGCTGTTTCAGAAATTAATTTCAGATTTTCTGCATTGATTAGTTATTGTAATAAGCATCTCCATTTGCACGCAAAAATCAATATCGAGTCATCAGAGCCAGAGATCACAAATACTATATTACATGCAGGCCAAAAGTTTAAACTTGCATTGCATATAAGTATGAGAAACCAATCATAGATTTTAAACCTGATATAAAAAAAGTAAAATGCTCGTCCACAATCATCCCATATGATATACTGTTTAAAAATAACCATGCATAAATTTCTAAATCAAATCAAGTATAATATTGTTTAGAAACAAAAACACACATGTGTGTTTAATAAATGTATTTGATTTGCGCCATATATATTTTTTCTGCTTATATGCACGAGTGAGATGCATTGTGACTTCACGCGACCAGGAGACAGCATGAGGCCTTCATCCAGCAGCGGATAGACAATATCCAACGATTATTAGGGCATATAACAAAGGATTCCAACAATTAAGCAATGATATTTATACATTTAGATAGATCGCTGCTGACGATGATGATTATTATATTTCATGACAATAATTATTACGACAATTAAAAAAAAACCCCACATTCGTTTGTTTGCTCAAGGTCAACAGACAGAATATAAAGTAACAACACTCAACGCAACCGTTTTCGTCCAACGATCGGCGCCAAATTACGTAATTCTTTCGCTTAAAAAAGAATCGCACGAACCAATTAATGGCATTTCGTTGAGCGATGCGAGCAGGCCCGTCGTCATGTGTGTCAGCCCGCCCATGTTAATAACCCCCTTTTGGGATGGATCGGAACCCTTGCGGTGCCAAAATGTCCCCGGCGGTCTTTGCCCCGCGGCTCATCTCACTTTCTGTGCACAGCCGCTTGCAGTGTTTGTTCGTGTGGAGACTGCCTGTCTGCTCGCCGCCTTTGCAGCCCACTGCTACTTTTGCATGGCCCCGTTGGCACATCTTCCTGGATGCAGATGAAACGCTTCCCGTGTGGCCCTTGTGCTCAGGAAGCCAAGGGATTTTATATGGGTTACTTATTGTACATCACGGCTGAGTGATAGAGCAGTATACTCCCAACTCGTGCCCCTTTCAGACATTTGTCACAATTTTTATTTAGCCCTTCAGGAGCCAAAAAGGAGATTCCTACAAATTAGCAGTGTTATTTGTTGACAATTATTATTATTGAGGAGTAAAAAAACGAATCTTATTGATGGTTGGTATTATAATTGGTGTGTATAATTGATGTGAACTCTCATAGGAGCTGATGTAAAATGAAATGAATGTACATTTACACGTGAATATATCTTCAAAGAATGCCTTGATTTCAATGCTTGACTATATATATTGTGTTGTTTCAATTATTAAAACCTCGGATATAGTCTTACATGGCTACCAGTTATGTAACAGTATTAATTATATATCAGGCCCATAAAGCAAATACCTATGAGTTTATATTCCCAGAATGTGTGAAGGGCACCATTGCAGTGCACCCCCAAAGCTGTGAAATATTTTATTTAACTATAGATGTTTGCAGAGTGCCTGGGTCAGGCGTGACCACTATATACCATTAAGTATGGAAAAAAAAAATCAATATTTCATGGGGTATGGCACGTGGAGATTTGCACATTAGCCTATTGAGCAAGCTTGAACGCGAGCCAAGTAGGCATCAGTCACGGGAATTGGAGACAGTCATAAGGGGCATCCCGGCGTCGATCTGCACATTGCGGTGCTGTAGCGTCTCTTCCTCTGTGAGTGCTTTGCCTCTACAGCGCATCATCATCATCATCTGCCTCTTGTAACCCTCGTGTTCAGCCGGCTACACCTGCTGCAGCCATGCATGCTCTACTGCAAGGTCTCCTGCTTCTCGCTGTGCTCCACCTCTCGACACAGAAAAGTGAGTGCAGCAAGCGCCAATTTTACGGCCGCTTTTGCGGGTTTTCATGGATGAATGGTTATAAATTTATATTTCGGGTGCGTATGTTTTTTTTAAAAGCCTCATCAATTGACACAACTGTCCACAAAACTCGGATATTTTTCATCCATTGCTGAGTTCACAGTGACTGCTTTCGTTTTTTTCCAGGCACATTCAAATTATTTGCAGAATATCATCAATGTTAACCTCTGAAAGGTGACCATGCAAAGCAGATCTGAAGTCCCTGTGAATGAAATAAGCAGGGTTGCAGATTGTTTGGATAGGTTGAATTATATATCATTTTCAGAACTAATGAATGCTATTACATCAAGCTGCTAAAATGTGCATGCACCATTGGGTAGCTCTTAAGGGAGATCAAGTACGCAGTCACACAATGCAGTGGGTGTTAAAATTAAACGAATTACCTGCCCAAATATTTACACATGACTTTTTTTATCTCTCTGCGGAATACCGTGTGAGAATTGCAAAAAAGAAACAAACATCACTACAAATTTACAACCAGTGAGGCACCTACTGAATTCCACCAAGACTTGTAAGTGGTGTGTGCAGGAGCTCAAACGCGTTTTAATCCGAATGGGGATTTGTAGACATTAACGGTGCAGTTTCAACACAGAAGGGATATTTTGGTTTACTTTCATTTGGGAGTCTAGCCAAATTTGTAGTTATAAACTACATGAGCACGAGTTAGTCATTAGGGAGTACATTTAGAAGGGGTTCTTATTTCCAAACATTCTTACAGACTTGATTTGAAGCTTTCGTGACTGCAGGAATCCATACTCTTTGGTTCTATCGGTAAGTCACGTAGGTAGAAAAAATAATAGATCACGACGTTTCGATCGCCACACAAGCAATCGTCCTCGGGTGGGACCACCTGAAGACGATTGCTTGTGTGGTGATCGAAACGTCGTGATATATTATTTTTTCTGCCTACGTGATTTTTACCGAAAGAACCAAAGAGTATTCTTACAGACTTTATAAAATTGTAGCCAGTTGCAATCCTCCAGGATATGCGAAGATTTTATTGTGCAGAATAATTTTACAATCTTACTTGAATGAATTTAACAAAAGCGTGCTTTTCCTCCAAAGCACGTGACCCATGTGATTTGGGTTTTGTTGTTGTACAGTTGCTGGTAGATGATGGGCACACACAAAAACACTCCAACGCATTTGTTGTAGGGTCTATGTCATTCGCTGGCAAACCCAGTGCTGTACTTCATCATGGCCCAAATGCCTCAAGCAGGAACCTCCTAAAAAAAGTCTTAATATACTGGTAATAATTATATTAGCAATTGGTGTTGTGGCAAGATGTTAACTACCTCGTCTGGTATGCAGGAGGTCGTGGGTTTGATCCCGACCCCTGGCGCCTGTTTCTATCGAATTTGCATGTTCTCCCCGTGGTCGTGTGGATTTTTCTCCGGGTCCTCCGTTTTTTCCCCTCCACATTTAGAAACAAGCGTTTAGAGTATTTAGCTGCTATAAATGTTGCACGCGATAAGCCACTTCATCGGGCTATCATTTGTGGTCAGGTCACTTCTGAAAAAGAGCTATATAGCTCAGTAGGCCTTACCTGCTAAAATAGTTTTTGTTAACTTAGTTTAAATAGTTTAGTTGTCTTGTTGTTATCGTACAGGTTTATTTAGATTATCCTAGGGTGAAATAAAGAGAGGGACTGTGCAACATTTCTTTTGTTTGAAATAAACGGGCGGTGGGGTGGTGCAGAGTGGTAGCAACGCTCGCGCCTCGCGATTCGCAACTCGCGCGCCCTTCTGTGTGAAGTCTGAATGTTCTCCTCCCTGTTCTGCATTGGGTTTCCTCCAGGTTCTCTGGTTTCTAATATTGGCCAAATACTCACACCGCTGCAAAATGACCTGCAAAATGCTCAATTAGCATTGCACACGTCAATGTCACCCCCTACGAAGACAACTGGGCAGGACACTCCTGAAAAGGAGTCTGGAGACTAAGGGAGGCTTCCTTGGATGAACAAGCATAATAATGATCTGTTCGTGTTACAGTCATTTTGCACGTTCATAGTCGTGCCTTGTTTGAAGATCATTATAATGGTGATGATTGGCAGCTCGTGAGAGGGATAAAAGGGGACAATTTTAAGCAAAGTCAATTTGTATACATCTCTAAACACAATTTTTGGCAAGGATGGAACTTTTATTAAATCAGATATACTCCACCTGACGCATGCATTAGAATACCAGCCGTGCCTTGAGCCTGTTAAGCATATTCTAAATGGAATTGTGTACATTGAAGGTTTCGTCCCTATGCCGCTGTATTTTGCGGTTGGTTGTGACCCCCTGGTAATGCTGCTGTCGACCAGGTCTCTACGACAAGCCGCTCGGCTATGGAAATGGACAACAGGTTCGATACCAAGGCCGAGGAATTGGCGGCTACGGAGGAGGTACAGTACTCCTAGAGGTCCATGGCATCCATCTTGTCTACCGTGGTCCGTTGCATTTGTCCCTCCAACTCAGTGGTTCTTAACCTTTTTGGAGGTACCGAACCCCACCAGTTTCCTATGCGTATTCACCGAACCCTTAATTGGAAAAATAAAATATGATTTTTTCAAATTCAAAACATAGGTATATGTTTTACTAGTGCACAATCATATGAGTCGGGTGTGTGTCTTAACCTCCACCGAACCCTTGAGACTGACTCACCGAACCCCTGGGGTTCGATCGAACCCAGGTTAAGAACCACTGCTCCAACTGTCATCACCGTGGGCTCCATTACACCCACGAAGTCGTTATTCAGTGCCACACTGAGCAAGCGACCCCGTAGCATCATGGCAGAGGAGTGCGGGGAGCCTGGAGGGGGTTTAGCTCCCCCCCTCCTCCCCCCTTCTGATTTCTTATAGTCGAGTTAAAAAAATGTTGGTATAGTAATTTACATCATTGGCAACATTTTCCCATTTACATAGTGGCTTGGGGGTTGGAGCAGATGCACAATTAGAGACAATTTGTTTAAAATGTGTTTACATTTGACTGTGTTGGGTCCCCCATGCGTCTTTGTACACCCCAACTCTGAACAAGGTCACATTACACGGATTTACATTCTGAAGTCAAGCCTGTAGCTGGCTCTTAGTGCAGCTATGAGAGCCTTGCAGTCACTTAGCATTGCACCTGCGTGGTGCAGTAAACGTAACTGTCATCACGGGCACCACCTGACTGTTAATGAGAGAGACCATGGAATTGACACAATACCCTATGGTATTCATAACATTCAGCAAACGTCAATCCATCTGTTTTGTAAACGTTGTGGCGTTATCATCAACATCAGGCCAGGATCAATCCAGTGCTGGATGAATGTCTCCCCAAGCCATCACTATCTCGCGTTATCCTCTGATGTAATAATCCACAAAGCATCGGAACACGAGCTGATTTTATCGCTCCATCTCGTCGTTGAATGTCCTCGAATGTGTTCCATTTCTTGGCTTGATACAAATATTATAAATGTTACAAATGTGCATTAATGTTGTTAATATTGTTTCATATGCCATGTTTTGCATTGATGTTGCTACACATGACTTTTCATCCACTAATTACTCGTCACTGCAAGACATGTGTACTGCCGAAGTAGTACAAAGAAAATAAACTTTGATATACATCCAAGAAAATCTATTGGGATTTGAACTAATATTTAATGCTTTTCATGTAATGGAGCGAGAGTACAGTGGTCATCGCATACACTATGAACACCGCAACCTAAGTATGATTGCTGGACACAGCTAACGCGAGTGGCAAATGATATCTGAACTGGTCGTGGACAGCCCCTTTACCAATTCCCACTATCCAGCATGGTGAAGTATGGTCAGAGCCCCATGACTAAAATATGTGGGGAGGTTTCACGAGGCAGTTTATTGATAAAAGGTTAAACGTTTTTATCGCTGTATGCGAGGCACACAAGATTAGAGTGGCAGCCAAGGAACGGAACGCATTCGAAAGGACATCTGCCGAGGAGATGGAGGGATGAACTAAGCTCATGTGCCGGCGCTAGATGGATTATTGCATCGCAGGATCATGATGATACAGGGAGATTGCAGCGACTTGTGGAGGCCTTCATCCAGCAGTTGACTGACGATGGCTGATGACAATGTACGTTGATCTTCTTGGTTCTTTCGGTAAAGTCACGTAGAAGGGAAATAATAAAATAAAATAAAATTTACGTGATAAAAAAAAAATTCTCACGACGTTTCGGCCACAACACAAGCAGCCGTCCTCAGGTGAAGGAACAGAGCTATCGGAAAGACAGCGTCCCAATGAACACTGCCAAGCTTGGCAGCGTATATTTAAGCTGGGTCTTTCGCATTGTACGTAGCCGACCGTGCCGATTGGAGATGCGGGAAATGACAACGACGACGATGATGATGATGGACTTGAGATTAGAACGTATATATTATAAGTTTGCTGACGGAGCAACCTGGTATCCGAGATGAGAATGTGTCAGGTCCTTTGGGACGCCAAGGCTCTGCCTGGGAGCAAACACGTCCACCAGCCAGCGGAGTTACTATGGATGCCTTCACAGTTTCGAGCTGGCACTTCCCAACATTTGTGACGGCTTAACGATGGCCTAGAATTTATCTGCTCACACTCTTACGCGATTGCGATCATATAGACGTGATAAAATATTTGCACCTGATATGGAACGTTTTTTATTGCAATGCCGAGCAGCACAGACCAATTTCAATTCTAAAAGTGTTGTTGGTTGAGATCAAGTACTCAACGACAACAACAACAGAGCTAGCATGCAACACAACAAAAGTAACAGTTCCTTCGCGAAAGTATCTGATTGTGTTGATTCCTCGATAAACCTAAAAAAATATACAGCCAAGGGTAGCTGCCGGTGTTAAGATAGGATGTCTATTTATCGATTTTAGTCATAGTTAGTCTCCTTGATGACAAGTGAATTTATTTTGCCAAGTCTCAGTCTGTGGATTTCACAGTCATTCTCTTAGTCTAGTCGACTCAAGGAGTCAAAAATTTAGGCCATTCTGAAGTACAAATGCTGGTTGTAGGTTGTGTGCAATTCCCCCCCCCCTCTCCCAATAGTATCAAGACAACCAATCATTCAAAAATGTACATTTTTCCAGATAAATATTATTATTACATAGCAAATTACCATTGTTCATCTTCCTCATTGGACTTGTAGTCTCTAATAAATGACTTGGTATTTGTCTTCATTCAGACTCATTAATTTTGCATAATCAAAGTCAGTCATTCTTTGGTCTTTGGTGGGTAGCAGCCGTAATCATCACCATGCTTGACGATTTTCGTCCACTCAAAGTCACCGTTGACCAAAATAACAACAAACAAAAAAACGTCCCTAACGAATACTGTGGTCACTAATTTCCTTAACCAAATTAACACCGGCGGCTTGAATGTCCCGTTACGTTCTGCCTCCCTGTGCCAATGGAGACGGCGAAAGGTGGGCACTCGCTGTTGCATCTACGTGTGACAGGCCGTGTTTAACTGCCGCTTGTCACCCTCCCGTAAGGTCAAGGATACCAAGGACAGGATGGAGGCTACGGCTCCCGCAGGCGGGGAGGGGTGAGAGGTGAGCAATCAGGTGGCCCACATTTATGTATTAACACAGGGACCGTCGCGTTTTCTCAAGGTTCAATACAGAACATTCCATCTGCTTAATGAGATTGTATATGGTGCACTCACTGTATTCAGTCTTTCCTGAATAAACTGCACACATATTTAATTCCTCACGCGTGCATACTTCTGTATTCGAGTGTTTAGTTTGACAGTGGCAACAAGGGGGGGAATGTAACTGGATGTCTGTTTTCCAATGCTTTTAAACATTTTCAATCAGCGTTTTAAGAATGATATAAAATGGCGCAAATACAAAAAAATACTTATCATTTTTTTTTTATAATTATCACTGCATCTCCATGCTAGCTCGCCAATGTATATTACTAATTGTTTAATTGGAAACGTTTATTTGTTAAAATTATTGAAATTGCTATTTGGTTGCAGTCATTCGCATGCACAGGGGACATTCCTAGCTAAATAACTCTCCAACGTTTCCCTGTTGATTATCTTTTTCAACCATCCATGTTTACGCCATTTAAATTTGTTACATTTCAATGGAAAAAAATATCACGTGGCTTGGAGTGGAAATTTCTGTCAGCTCAGTTGTGGTTACTGACTTGCTCTGAAATTTTAATATTTTTTTAAAATAATTCGATGAAGTACAAATGCTGAAAATGAACAGAGTACAATAGTCTACTTAGACTACAGTCGTGGTGATGAATCCGCTATTAATATAATAACATAGAAAATGACACTAGGGAATACACTCACGATCTTATCTACGTATGAACAATTTAAAATATTTACATCATGGGACTTCCTTTGCCAGTACCAAAATATGAGAATGCCAGTAAAAAGGAGAAACAACATTATACATGTGTACAGCAACAACATAGGTGTTACCAATGTGGTTAGGGGTTTGCCCAATGTGGTGCACATACAGTGGTAAACCCCCTATGTGGAGCTACGTGACTGCAATCATTGCTTCCATACACCCGCTCTCTATAACTAAATCATCTGCGTTCTGCTGCTTTTTGACTGCAAACAGCCGACGGTCGGATTAATTCTGGAAAGCTGCACAACTTATGTAACTTGTCTTTGTTTTAATGATTAATGACAGATTATGGCTACGGAAGGAATGGGAGGCTTGGCAAAGGACCTGGTGCTTATTATGGTATGCTATCATTCCATGCTCAGTCGTTCCATGCGGCATCGTGTTTCCATTGTCATCGTGTTTCCATTGTCATCGCATTGCTTTTGATGTGTAGGAAGGATCACTTTTAAATGGCTGAGATGAGTGGGGTACGAGGCTGTCAGAGAGAGAGTGTGTACATTGCTGCTTATAGGGCTCCCATGCGAGCTGATACCGAGGCTCATGACATTTCACGCCCATTAGAAAGCTCACAGAGCCCATTTTCATTTCACTATGCCTCTGCCTGTGATGGGGGGTATTACTGCAGTTCATGATTAAACTTGCAAACATGAGCGGCCACTCTGATGTCATAACACGCCCATTAATTCCGAATGCACACACAGGTTGACTCTGTGATTAGGAAAATGCAGCATTCATAACACCACTCAATAATTACACCGGGAGATTTTATTTTAGTTCCAAAATAACGACCATGCAGTGCTTACCGATATTGATATTTTTTTTTGTGTGGGATGCTGCATTAATAAATGAATGCACACGAGCTGTCTCATGAACAAAGCACATGACAAGCTCTGCGGACAACCAGCGTTTTACGGATAGCTCCTAACCCCAACTCCAATGAACGTCAGCGAAGATCGTTCGTAATTATACACAGTCATGTTGTTGTTGTTTTCTTGCAAGTGACGACTCTGTGTTGTAAGATATCTGATGCCCCGTGTTTAAAGGTGGGCTTGACGGCGGCTTTGGCGGTGGTGGTTATGGTGCCGGTGGTTACGGCCCTGGCGGTGCTGGTGGCTACGGTGCCGGAGGATATGGAGGTGGTCCTGGTGCTGGGGGCTATGGAGGTGGTCCTGGTGCTGGGGGCTATGGAGGTGGTCCTGGTGCTGGGGGCTATGGAGGTGGTCCTGGTGCCGGGGGCTATGGAGGTGGCCCTGGTGCTGGGGGCTACGGTGGAGCTGGAGGGCTGGGCAGGTTCGGTGCGTAGCCTGTGCATTCATCCCGCTTTGAGCAGAAAACCTCTTTGCCTATACTGTTACATTTACTGATGGTGCGAACCAATGGGCTCGAAATCAGTATGAGTGCTGGCAGGCATAATTCAGGGTGTTTTAAAAAGATGGACCCGATTTGAAATCTCTATATCTCTGCAACCACGAACCGCCCATGAATGAAACTCTTACCACTTGAAAGGGCGGCGCATAGAGTTTCAAATGATTACCGCTCGATGCCTCTCCCAGCGCACGAACAGCCCCTATGCTCAGTCATTCGCAAGATGGTGACCCCGCAACACACAAGGGCGTTTTGCGTTCTGCAGTTCAGCAAGACTGAATCCGTAATTGCGGTGCAGCGTGCATTTCAACGGCGTTTTGGCATTGATCCGCCAATGTCAAAGAGCATTCGTCGTGGGTACCGACAATTTGAGGAAGCAGGCTGCTGTTTATGTAAGGGGAAGAGCACAGGGTGACCACGCACCTCAGAGGAAAACGTGAGAAGAGAGGCGTTTGGAACGAATTCAACTATCGTCTCGATGTTGTCCGTACAGCAGGTGGAGGGCACATAGAGCATTTATAAAATGGTTAGTAAAACTTCATAACTCATTAAACTGTTTGTAACTTTTTGTGTAATTGGAACATGTTGCCATCGTGAAATATACTGCTTTGAAATTGGGTCCATCTTTTTAAACACCCTGTATGTGGGTTGTCAGTATGTCTTCGATAGTCCTCAGAAGATATATAGTAATTGTCAGTTTCAAAAATAAAATTTTCCATGATTTTGTATTTAAGTAAAAACGAGTGGCTGATTTCTCAAGAAATTATATTTGACAATAAAATGTAACAAAACAATTACGTAAAAAAATTTAGTTGTTTACGTCTGTCAAGGCATTGGTATTTTTGGTAATTAGTTGGCTTCGTGAACTGTAGCCCGTAATGAATAACTACTGTCATATGGTTTTGTTAAAGACATCTACAGTATAAATGTATTCCATATATGATGACAAGAAATATCATTATTATGGGCAGTTGCATGGATGGGAGTTGATCGATGATATTACTGTCATCAACTTAACTTGGAATCGGCGCAATTGCAGATATGTGAATGCATACTAATTGCATTTACCGGGTGACAATGGTGGTGAATATTTTTGCAGGAGGTGGATACGGGAATCTCCGTGGTCAAAGAGGACAGGGCAAAGACAAGAGTATGTATCACCATGGCATCACTAAGTAAAAGTTCACCTTCAGAAAGACAATTTACAGTTCTATAAGAGGACAATAATCTGTTATTTTATTGCATTCAATGAAAACATGCAGTTGTTTACTGTCGCCTAATGAATATATCTGTTTAGTAGTTCACATTCTTGATACGTTGGTAGGGTTTGCATTTTGAGTTATTTAGAGATGCATGGAAATGGTGCACTGCAGACTGATGCAGGAATCAGAAGGATTGCGATGCCTTATGCTTAATAATACTATTAATTGGGATTAATATAGCATCTTAATACTACCAAGAATCTCAGGATGCATCTCAGATGCTGTACAGGAACAAATATTGATATCAAATGATGTGGATGAAACATCACATGTATTAGAAATTATCGGCAGTCACCTAGCATACGTGAGATATGCTCTTAAACTGTAAATGTTGAGTATTAAGGGTTACCAGTGTAGACATTGCTACAGCTATTACGAGTTATTAGATCGTAAACTTCTGAGGAAACCAATGTTTGCTCAGAGCAAACGCTTCTCGTGTTTTAATAAAATTCCTATAAATCAGGGAAAACAAAAATAGTCGGGATCTTTACAAATAAATTTAAATAAACAAAATGTATGTAGACATTTCATCAAGAGTACATTCGAGGCAAATTTTAGTTCATTCAAGAATGTTTCACTAAATCACGTCTCTATTCCATATTAATTCCTTAGAGACATCTGTCACCATAGAAGATGCTCTTCCCCGAGTTGCGATTTAGCCCTTTTGCAATACTGTAGATCTGTTCACCCTCCACTTAGCAACACCTAACCCCAAGGCGTCCATGCATTCCATCGCTGCCCATCAATTCCATGCTCTCCATCTTTAGACGCAAAGCAAAGTCATGAATATGCGTCACCTCCATGACATGCAGCCATTTCCCCACGTGTGTGTGTGATGTGTGAAATGCTCTTTAGCAGGCTATGGGGAGCAGCAGTACCCTTTTGGCGCTGGCGGGTACCCGCAACAAATGAGCAAGCGTTACGGTAGGCAGCGCAAAATAGATTTGTTTTGGATTTAAAATGCATCACTGATGTCTGTAAGCGGTGAAAGTTGCTGTGGTCCTCTAAGCCGGGAAGGGCTTATAATTCAAGTGGGGTGTTTGCACACCAAATGTACACGTTGACCTCGAGTGCCTCAAATCTATCAACAAAGTAAAGGTATAGCCCTGCAATTGCTTATTTATAGGCTACATATGTACATTCGACACATTTTTCATGGCAAGAAAATGTGGCTGTTTAATCATTCGTGGGAAGAGTTGGTGACGGTGCAATGGCGCTGAACTCCAAAACGTCTATCAAGAATTTTCATGTGAAGTTCCATATCTGTTACATATAAAAAAAAAACATGTCATTATTGGCTACAGCATGTGGTCTATAGGTACAGTGCAGGTAGAAATTTCACCATGAACAATTAACATCTTCATCAGACGGGAAGTGTTTATTTTACAGGATGCATGACATAACTCCTGATATGAATGAAAAATAGCATTACCGTAACTTCTTGGGAACTGCAATTGATACCAAAAGTTCACAGAACATTTTGTCCTTTTGTGACATAGTCCGGCTCAATTGCTGGGTAGATGCTAAGCGGCACTATGGTCACACACGTTTTATGTGCCGCCCTGAAAATACAGGGCAGGGCCTGGGTTATGAAGGTGCTGGAAAGCAGAAAGGTAAAGGTAGGTTTCTTCCCTTCACTGACCTCCTCAATGCAATGCAACACACCTGAAGGGTAGACGATGTGCTTGCCAATGTGTTCCTCCATCAGAAAACTGTCAGGTAAATGGTGTTTTAAATCGTGTGTTAGTGTGTGGTGTTCCATTTTTTGTCATTTTTTTGTTCTTCTTTGCATTTGCTTCCATTTTTGTGTGCAAATTGTCTACTTGATTTGCACGGTGATGCATGTGGGGTAAGAGGAGGAGCTGCCTTTTCAGAATGTCTATCACCCCGTCATTCACCGTTCTAATGAAGCTTTATCTGGAGATCATTGCCTGAATTAATGTTGCGTTTTTAGAGCATGAATTATTGTACTGACAAACTTGATGTAAATATATTCTTAGGTTTTTTCGGTAAAGTCACGTAGGTAAAATATCAAAATTAATGAAAATAAAATAAAAACAAAAACAAAAATCACGACGTTTCGGAGGCAACACAAGTCTCCGTCATCAGGTGGGACCGTCACAGCCGAATTAGCTGCATCAAGTGAGGCAATGATTCAAGAAGTAATCCCTTATAAGCAAGTTGAAGGGGGGAGGAGAGGGGGGGGGGAGCTCATCAGAATGTGGTAGCCAATGAATGGAACGTATCGGGAGAGAGGGGGCGGGCCTCAAAGACAGCACGGAGCGCCAAGCACAACGCATCGGGAGGGGGGGGGAGCGGGGCCAAAACAATGGACGACGGCTTGGACGCGGCTGCCGCTGCACACGCCAACACAATGGACAGAGAGGGGGGAGGGGAGGTCTGATACACATGATAGACAAAAGAACGAAAATGCCCATGCCTACACCAATGCCGGCTGAACAATGAAGAGAGCACTGCCAAAAAACAACTGGGGATGTTAACACTCGGTAAAGTAAAGTAAAATAGTGCATGTCAGATAAGATGGTCCAAAAAAGTGTAATTAAGTCTTTTTTGCGTGGTTGATAACATCTTTCCAATGATTACTAAGTTTATACCCATCATCACGGTTGAAATTATGTCTGTGTTTGTATATTTGTATGGCTTCGTGTACAAACCTTTGATGGTAGCCGGGAGGTTTGCAGAGAACCTTGGTCTCGGAAAAGACAATTTCATGAGAGCCCACCGAGTTGTAGCAATGATCGGCAACGGCAGAAGAATCAGTTCTGCCGTGTTTCAGATCTGATTTGTGCTCGCGGACACGATCAGAAACATGACGTTTCGTTTCTCCAATGTAGCAATCACCACAAATGCAACTCAATTTGTAAACTCCAGGATACTGTAAGTCAGGAACGACATCCTTCACAGATGGAATCAGATCACGGATTTTATGCACTGTACTGAATCGGACTTGGATCTTATGTTTGTTTAGAATTTTGGAGATCTTTTTGGTCACGCCTGCTATGTATGGTAACGTGATGGTTTTGGTCGGAGTTTCAAGTGGCTGTTTCTGTGTGGTGGGAGAGACAGCTTGGCGGATAGTACGGTCAGAGTATCCGTTCATCCTGAGGGCCCGATGTACATGTCTTAATTCACCGGTCAGGTGGTGTTTGTCAGAAATGCCATGGGCTCTGTGGTATAGCGTTTTGATGAGAAAATTCTTTTGAGATGGGTGGTGGTGGGAATCCGGTTTCAAGTAGGAATCTGTGTGGGTGGCTTTCCTGTAGACAGAATGTCCCAAGGATCCGTCAGGCCTCCTCTCAAATCTAGAATTGATGTAAATATATATTTACGGCATTGGGAAGAGTGCTTTAACTACAGGGAAATATATAAGTAATGATATTTCAACACTGTATTAGCTTGCAATGTAACTACATTTTAACGTGCAATATACTTACAACTACATCTTTTTTTCACGAAGAAAATAATTCAATATCTGCATTCAATTATGGCAATATCTCCATGGAAAAATCTTTGGTTAACAATTGAGCGTGTGGTAATGCATGCTGTTGAGCAGCATTTTACTCATTTGCGAGAATATAAATTAATCTCCATATTCCCCATGTTGCTGCTACTCACAGATGGCTATGGAGGAGAGGGCTTCCCTGAAAATGGTAAGATGCTTAAAACCAAAATGTAAATTGTTCACATCTTAATGCGGTAAAGCATTTGACTTGTATCTGAGTAAAAAGTTATAAAAAAACTAATTGACCTCGAAAAAATTTAATCAAACCATATTTTAGGTCTATAATGCAGTTTTTTTTTGGGTTAGATTACATAAATATAAATGTGTCATTAAACCCGCCACCACCCGACATAGCCAAGTATTAAGGTTTGTCACGTAAACAGAACATGCCAATTCATTACTCGTACAGCACACCGGTGTGTTGAGTAAATCCACAACATTACAATTTGAGTACGACGTTTTGCCAGTAATTACAACTAACATCATCAGGCGACAGCCAAATTTGTGGAGAAATCCTCCTGTTTCACTCTTAAATAGAGGGATTTTAGGTTTCCGCAGAGTTCAAACATTTCTCATTGTTATAGTTTAGACATCAATGGCGATGTGTATACACCTAGGACTTATGTGATGTAAGAATGTTGTATGTTATGTTTTCCATTTTTTTTATCATTTATATTCGACAGTTGATGTTGAGCATTTGAAGTGTCTTATGCTTAAAAGTACCCTAAAGTTATAGACAAACACATTTTATTTGAACCCATGTAAATGTACTTTATCAGTATTTAATGTCTTAGGCATATATCTAAACAGACCCTAAGATTTTTTTTTTTATAAAGTTTTTTTTTCTTCTGTTGAGGTAGGTAATCACAAATACAAAACTAGAGAACAGTCCATCCTACATAATACGGGGTGATGTGACAACTCACAAAAGCCGTACACCTGACCCTCACCATGCACCTGACACTCCCCACTCACCAGACACTTATCATATCGTGTGGTGCAAATTAAATTCGCTATAATTTCTAACGGTGTGTTCTCAATTGCAATTAATGATGGAAGGACAATGGACAGACAGTGGCGTTTAAATATATACAATATTTCTACAATATAAAATTACTTATTTGCTGTACTTTTTTCACAGGTGGCCTTCATGGAGGAGATTCTTATGGTATAAAAAAACTACTTAAAATAAAGCAATTATTTTCATATCATGTTGTTTTCTTCACGAATACTTCCTATTTTAATTACTGTAATTGTGTTCTTAAGTTGGCATACAGTATTGACACTACAGTATTTATTACGGAGCTAAAATGTATAATTGTGTGGATATGTTAAGTCCCAGGTCATTATTCTGAGTTTAATTCCACTCACGCACCACATATCCTATTTTGGCAATTGCACGGATAATTACCGTGTATGCACGCCACCTGGTGGTGATTATTTTTTCTGATTTTTATACTCGTTTCACAGGTGACTACTTGTCAGACGACGGTGGGCTTGGATACCCTGGAGGTGAATTTCATGGTGGAAAACAAATGACTTGACACTTCAATGTTCTTTCCAATTCAGCAGCTAGCTAGCAAAGTGAAGGACAAAAACAACTATTTCAGAATCATACATCTGTATTTATTTATACTGCAGGAGGAACCCGATGAGCTATAATGCTCTTTTGCACAGATTTCCAGTCGGGGCGGGTCGAAAAGTTATAACAAACAATACAAAAACACGATAGGAGTGAAAAGTACAGAAAATGTGAGCAAATCACTAAAACATTTTTTAAAACGTTTTTTTAAAACTTTTTTTTTTTTATCCAGGTAAAGCCTACTGAGCTATTAGCTTATTTTTGAGAAGCGACATAACCACAAATCATAGGTCATCGAAGTGGCTTATCATGTGGAAATTTATAGCAGCCAAATAATCGAATATTTGTACACATCTGGCTGCAAATTCTTTCCTTTAGTGTGTAATATTAAATTGTTAAAATTTGCTGCCACAACACAAAGGTGACCAGATATGTCCAGTGTCTTGCTGGAAATATCTTCCTACCCTCAAGTAGTTGAAATATAAATATTTATAATTTAAAAAAGTATTATCATTTCAAAAGTAATTGTCTTGAACTTTTGTTAAATTTTAATACATGTTCAAAATATACACTACTTAAGCAAATGAGTAGACACAAAATAACTAATAATTTGGTGGTGAGTACAATTCATATGCAGAAACTGGATTGTAAAATACAAGTGACACGCCTCGACCAATTGCGGGTGCGTGGGAAATCCTTCTACCCCTTAACTAACCTTGTACAATGTACATGCATTCAGGTCAATAGTGTATCAGTATTAACGCCTTGGACACTTCGGCCTAATTCGAGCTTTCAACATAGTGACAAATATATATCACATTACCTAATTTACATATAAATTGAATATATTTGCCGATGTGAAAGACATCCGTGATGGGTCCCAAGGCCTTGGCTTTGAGAGCCACTGACATGAAGTGAACCTCGTATAGACCTTGAGAGACGCGCTTTGTCTGCTGCCCTGATTGTCTGTGGGATGTGGTGGTGTGACCCCCCCCCCCACACTTTCTTGTAAACAGGAAAAGCTCAGCAGAAGAGATCTGGCAGGTTGGGTGGGGGAAAGCTGTGAATCGCTGGCTGCGGACATTACCCTCCTGCACGACATGCATTTAACACACACACAGGCGGATCTGCACAGGCATGAATTACAGGTTGTTTGTCCATCGTGAGGGTACTTCACAGGGAAAAGGTGTTGCCAGTATTGCAGGTCAACAGCTAATGAAGTGAACCGGTTTGTGGACGCTCATAAATTGTAGGCTTAAGGCAGATCTGCGCAGAGATGACCTTAAGCCATATCCCATTCCTTATGAGTAACAATGCACACTTTTTGCGACAACAGGTGATGAAACCATAAACAGCCCTAGTGTCAGTAAAACCACGTTTTTATTTGAAAGCAAAACCAATCGCTTGCTTGTGACTTTAAAAGCGGTAAATGGTGATACAATCATTGCGTGCACTGTAAAAAAAAGCCAATGTGTCACTCAACAACAGGCAAGGTGGACAGATCCATTAATTCTTGTCCATGATTACCTACACATATATACATGATATTCACTACAAATAGTCCACACCTTTCAATGCAGTGCCTGCTCATCAAGAGTTTGTGTACATTTTGTATTGAGTTCCTATGGCTCTTCGTAGCTGTGGCTTGGCACCTAACTTGTTCATCTTGTATTTTGTTCTGCGGCATATTATATACAGGTCAGTGCTAAGAGAAATATTTAGGATAATGTAGCAACCGTTATTCCCCTCTGTGAAGATGACGTGTGTTCAGTATGAGCACCAGTGGTATAAGTAATGCTTTAGGTAACATTTACACGTGTATTTCACCTTAACGTAGTGGTACAGCTGGTCATTTTTGTAGTCTTCTATAGACCCGATGATTAAACAATGCTGTCTATTGTACGTGTAATAGTCCTTTATATAGAGCCGAGATCTATGCAATACAGTATTAACCCCAACACGCATTGAAACTTTACGTTTGGCAGTTTTGTACGCTTGTTGTATTCAATAAAAATGTAATGGTCCAAATAAACCCTGCAAAGAAACACAGCGGTCTGTGTTGTACATGCCGATGCAAATATGAAGGTAAAGATGGAGCACTGCAACTACTTGCATCACTGTGACTGCTTTCAGGAGGTGCCACCAACTGGAGAGATATCTTAGAGTGCCTCTCTAAAGGGTGGTTTTACTGGTAGGAACCTCCTGGTTACACCAGCCCACAGGGGATTATTGTGTCCGTCGTGCAGGGAGGGGCTGGGTGGGGAGGGAGAGGCTGTGTGGGGTGGGGAGGGTGGAGCAGAGTGGGGAGGGGCTGGGTGGGGCTGGGTGGGGCTGGGTGGGGAGGGGCTGGTCACCCCGTGCCCTTATAAAACTCAACGTTTAACCTACTCACGCCGGCTTGTGCCCGCCCTCACAGTCGGGCATATTTGCGGAATACACCACGCCGCCGTTGACCCTGCAGGCCATTGACCGAGCAACCCAACGTTCCTACCAGCTCCCTCCGCAGGAATGTGTTGGTCTGCTCTTCCACGCCGGCCAAAGGTGGAAGCACCCATACGTGTCACCATCGCACATCACCCGCTGATGGACTGTAGTGTACCCATTTTTATTTTTTTCAAAAATAATAATAGGTTCTAACCTTTCTGGCAATAAAACAGGTGTTGAGATGTTCAAATAACAAAAATATACCTTTGGCAAGGAATAAAGTCTGTCAGAAAGGGATAAAACCGATTCTAATTTTTCACACTTTGATACTGGCAAAAAGGTCCCGTGGCATTTTTTGTTTATACTGCGGGGTGAACAGAGGCGGTGGAGGGGGAATTCATGAAACTTGCACCACTGTTTATACTTTGCCACGCTGCCGGGAGACCAAACTATACGATTTCCGGATTGCAAGTCAGACTGGAGGAATCCGATCAGCTACGACACTTTTTATCACAGATGTCCAGTAGAGTCCACTGTGTGCTTATCCATTTCTTACCAAAGCAGCATCTCTATGGTGGGTATTATATTAACAAGTAAGACGTACAAGGGCCCGTTTCAGAACATAACAGGATTTATTTTGTCTATCAGCCACTTGGCCTTGGACACCAATAATACATTCCAGCCGCGCTATTGTGTTTAGTTGCTTGTCTTTCTCCCGCACCTCCGACTAGCAGAGTTGGATACGTATGAAGTATTGGAATGACGGCAGGAAACCACTTGACGGGTAGCACACTTTTTATTAAACCTTGACTTGTCACGATACAACGTGTGGTCACTATTCCTCTGACTACACACACTTCACTTGACACGTGTGGTCACTATTCCTCTGACTACACACACTTCACTTGACACGTGTAGTTACTATGCCTCACACTGCATGCTCACACTGCACTCCGTCCCGTAACGTCCGTGGTGCCTACAGGCCGACCCCAGCTTGGGCGTGGGCCACAACCACTGAGTCCCAAGGGCCGGCCCTCTCACGGACGCTCGGCCCCGGGTCCCAGGGTTTCGCCTCTGGGTCACACAGAGCCCCGGCCCCTACAGGACAGCGGGACTAGGTACCGCAGGGCCCTATCTCTTCCTCCTCCGTCTTCAGTCTTCGCTGGTCACTCGCTCCCTGTGTGCCTGTGCGCACCACCTTATATAGCCCCCGCTCACGGGAGACGGAGCGTATGCGGACCTCGACGTGAGCATCCCCCTTAGTTGACCAATCCCCGCGCGCTTGCCCCAGGATCCCATCGCTGTCAGCGCGCGTCACTGATACCCAACCAATCACTGCCTCATAACCCCCGACCCCGCGCTGACCCCTGATCCTTCACCGTCAGCGCGCGTCACCAACACACACAGCCAATCACTACGCGTTGGCACACGATCCCTACCCCAGCGCGTATCACCACTACATCACCCCCTCCAACATAGCTCGCAGCCGGCCCGGCTGCTAAACAACACAACACAACGTCAACACAACAAAAACCCCACCCCCCAGTGTGCCCCGTAACGCAACAACAACAACACAACGACACAACACCCGACAACAACCTATGTACAAACCGACAACCAACACAATAAAAGTCAACAACAACACACAACACCTAGACAACAAGCTATGTACAGCCCGACGAACAACACATTAAAAGCAAATCCCAGGAAATGAACGTGTCCAGTGTCTCTGTGACTATTGATCCCTCCCCCCTCCGCTCGCTCCTCCACCGGGGTGATAGAGTGGTCGAGCGGATGAGGAACGCAGTGACGAGGCGCTCCGGCCGCATCGGCTCCTCATTCGGTTGGTCATGAAAAGTAGCGCGACTTAGCGCGAGTCCGCCTGGCCGGTCCATTGTATGGGACGGGACGCTGACGACCGTCCGGTGGCTCCGGCAGCCCTGGACGGCGCGGATCGGGCCTGGAAGGACCGGCCGCGCCGCGAGGATCCGGCCGCCGGTGGTCGGCAGCTGTCAGTTCCGAGACACCTGGGAGCGGATCAGGCGGAGACATGTGAGGATCAGGCGGAGACATTTCCCCCCTTGGGTCGTCGGTCACGTCACATGCTCGGCCCTCACGACACAAAGGGAGGCCATATGGAGGCGAGAACGGTTTCAGTCGGGAGGGGTGGACGTACCAACGGCGCTTTCCCCATTTTATTTGAACACACTGGGGGCGTGCAACCCGCACGACCTCCACGGGTCCCCGCCATGGCTTCAACAATTTAGGCGACGTAGCCAAAGGTGCCTGAGGGCAGTGCAGCGCTGTCAGCGCGCGTCACTGATACCCAACCAATCACTGCCTCATAACCCCCGACCCCGCGCTGACCCCTGATCCTTCACCGTCAGCGCGCGTCACCAACACACACAGCCAATCACTACGTGCTGGCACACGATCCCTACCCCAGCGCGTATCACCACTACATCACCCCCTCCGACATAGCTCGCAGCCGGCCCGGCTGCTAAACAACACAACACAACGTCAACACAACAAAAACCCCACCCCCCAGTGTGCCCCGTAACGCAACAACAACAACACAACGACACAACACCCGACAACAACCTATGTACAAACCGACAACCAACACAATAAAAGTCAACAACAACACACAACACCTAGACAACAAGCTATGTACAGCCCGACGAACAACACACTAAAAGCAAATCCCAGAAAATGAACGTGTCAAGTGTCTCTGTGACTATTGATCCCTCCCCCCTCCGCTCGCTCCTCCACCGGGGTGATAGAGCGGTCGAGCGGATGAGGAACGCAGTGACGAGGCGCTCCGGCCGCATCGGCTCCTCATTCGGTTGGTCATGAAAAGTAGTGCGACTTAGCGCGAGTCCGCCTGGCCGGTCCATCGTATGGGACGGGACGCTGACGACCGTCCGGTGGCTCCGGCAGCCCTGGACGGCGCGGATCGGGCCTGGAAGGACCGCCGCGAGGATCCGGCCGCCGGTGGTCGGCAGCTGTCAGTTCCGAGACACCTGGGAGCGGATC
Organism: Lampetra fluviatilis; assembly: GCF_964198595.1. Taxonomy (NCBI): domain Eukaryota; kingdom Metazoa; phylum Chordata; class Hyperoartia; order Petromyzontiformes; family Petromyzontidae; genus Lampetra; species Lampetra fluviatilis. The sequence goes on from NC_136280.1 coordinate 6,807,372, forward strand.
AGGCGGAGACATGTGAGGATCAGGCGGAGACATTTCCCCCCTTGGGTCGTCGGTCACGTCACATGCTCGGCCCTCACGACACAAAGGGAGGCCATATGGAGGCGAGAACGGTTTCAGTCGGGAGGGGTGGACGTACCAACGGCGCTTTCCCCATTTTATTTGAACACACTGGGGGCGTGCAACCCGCACGACCTCCACGGGTCCCCGCCATGGCTTCAACAATTTAGGCGACGTAGCCAAAGGTGCCTGAGGGCAGTGCAGCCAGGCCCTATCACCTGGTTTCCAGTCATGCACGGACACCTTCCGTGCACGCAACCGCTCGTTGGCAATTTGGCGAGTCCGCGAATTAAGCCGTGCGGCCTCCCGTGCCTCGGTCAGCTTATGAATGTTAAATTTAATATGTTCTGCCAATTTCGAATTTGTTCGTGGTGCGGACAGTCCCAGCTGCGTTTCCATGGGCGGGTCGGCTTCCCGACCATACATCAGATAGAATGGGGAAAATCCCATTGCTGCATGGGGGGCCATTCTATACGCGGCGAGGACCCCCGGGACCTGCAGGTCCCAATCAACATGTGCCTCACACACCTGCTGGCACAGCATAGAAGTCAAAGTCCTGTGGAGTCGCTCCACCATCCCGTCTGTCTGTGGGTGGTACGGGGAGGTACGCACCTTCTTAGTACCCAATAGGTCGCACACCTCTTGCAGCAATTTACTTGAAAATGTTTTCCCTTGGTCGGCCAGCAAGCGTTCGGGAGCCCCCTTGTCCAGGACATAGCCCTGGACAAAGGCGTTCGTCGCAGCCGCCGCCGACTGGTTGGCGAGTGGCCACGCCATAGGCCACCGGGTAAAGTATTCGACACCAACCAACAGGTACTTATTACCCCTAGGCGTGACTGGAAAAGGCCCCAAAATATCGAGCGCAACGAGCTCGTTAGTGCGCGAGACCTGAATAGATTGCAGCGGTGGATTTGATGCCATGGGCGGCGGCTGACGACTTGGGGCTCGGTGACCACCGGGCCCGGAGCTGAGGCCACGGCAGCATTGCAGACAACCCCCTGTTTACGCTGGAGGACCTCGTGCGCCTGTATACTTGTTGCGACCCGCAAAGAAGAAATATCGACCTCGTCGGCCGTGTTGATAGGGACCCCCAGGTCCTGCGCCAACTTGAGCAGTTGCTCCAAGACCATCGCGTCCTGGCCCTCCTCGTCCATACGAGGGAATGCGGCGTCGGCGAGAGCCAATAACGCCGTGCGGTAGGCGAGCGCGGTCTCCGTGTCCGCCTTCCGCCGGGCGCAAAAGTGATGGCGATACGCCGAGGGAGGTCCGTAGACCTTGGCCATGAGACCCAGCGCAGCCTTAAGCATGGAGCGGTCCGACCTCTGTGCGGACGTGAAGGCCGCGAGCGCGTTGTCGTCCAACATGGCAGGCAGTGCCCGCAGCGCCGTAGCGTCGGACCAGGCGGACATTTCCTGATGCGCCAGAAACCTGCGCTGGAATGCGCCCCCGTAACGTCCGTGGAGCCTACAGGCCCACCCCAGCTTGGGCGTGGGCCACAACCTCTGAGTCCTAAGGGCCGGCCCTCTCACGGACGCTCGGCCCCGGGTCCCAGGGTTCCGCCTCTGGGTCACACAGAGCCCCGGCCCCTACAGGACAGCGGGACTAGGTACCGCAGGGCCCTATCTCTTCCTCCTCCGTCTTCAGTCTTCGCTGGTTACTCGCTCCCCGTGCGCCTGTGCGCACCACCTTATATAGCCCCCGCTCACGGGAGACGGAGCGTATGCGGACCTCGACGTGAGCATCCCCCTTAGTTGACCAATCCCCGCGCGCTTGCCCCAGGATCCCATCGCTGTCAGCGCGCGTCACTGATACCCAACCAATCACTGCCTCATAACCCCCGAGCCCGCGCTGACCCCTGATCCTTCACCGTCAGCGCGCGTCACCAACACACACAGCCAATCACTACGCGCTGGCACACGATCCCTACCCCAGCGCGTATCACCACTACACGCACAATGCGAAAGAAGTTCAACATACATACAAGAATACTGGATCGCTTATTTTTTTGGATTCTCGTCTAAATCTTTTTCGCAGATGTCCCATAGGGGCGGGTCAGCAAGTAACAACAGGAAACGATATTTTAACAAAACGATAGGAGTGCAAACTAGATACAGTAAAAGGTTAGCAAGTCATTGAAAATATAAAAGTATATAACTACAAATTGCATAAGCCTGGCGATCATCTGTGAAGGATGGATCCGTTTATAATTGCTTGGGTGGATAGATCGAGACGGGGGGGGGGGTTAAGAAACGCTCCCAATGTTTCATAATCAGAATACTTTATCTATACTCGAGGAATCCGATGAGCTATAAAGCTCTTTTTCTAATGAATGATATCTTATTCTTGGTTCTATCGGTAAAGTCACGTAGAATGGAAATAATAAAATAATAAAAATAAAATAATAACATTCTCACGACGTTTCGATTGCACCACAAGCAATCATCATCAGGTTGCAATCGAAACGTCGTGAGAATGTTGTTCAATTTTTATTATTTTATTATTTCCCTTCTACGTGACTTTACCGAAAGAACCAAGAATATGAATCCCTGCATTCACGAAAGCTTTAAATCGAATACTGTTGTAATGTATTCGCATGCATCTACTCCAGTTGACTTCAGAATCTAAACCTTCAGACTGGAAGAATCCGTTTTCACAGATATCCAGTCGGGGCAGGTCTTGAAAATCGCCTTGCTCATATTTGGCATACGTAGCTTAAGGGAGGGTTTTTTTACATGCTCTAATTACCAAATCATCTTGAATGATTTCGATTTCACAGCGAGGAAGACTGGAGCCTGTAGTACGTGGATGAGGGGCCACCATGCATCAGCATCAGTGCTGCTGCAGGTGTTCATATAGAGTGCTGTTGGGCTGGGTTGTGGACAGTGCATAAAACTAACATTGCACCGTGCATCTATGCTCACCGCCTGCACTGCCTAGCGCGGTGAAGTATGGTTAAACTAACCTCCACGGCCCGGGAAAGACCTAACCTACCAGTAGATTGTCAAAGTCTGTGGATGTACATTATGGGTTTGTTCTTTTAAGCATCGTAAGTTTTACACCAGGGTATATATCTCAGGTGGTACACATCAGGACCATCACAAATATAAAATTGGAGCTTTTCATATAATTTTTTAAATAAAAAAACCTGGCACAGGTTAACAAAAACAATCAAGATTACCAACCCAACCAACCGATACGACATACATTATACTAATTATTTAGCGATACTGCGTTGGCAGAGCGATGGACAAGCACAATGAACACAACTCAACACATGTGTCCATAACACTTCCTTAAAATAAAATATTTATTCGGGAACGTTTCGGTGAATGGACCTTCTATGCAGCAGGGCCATTGCCCGAAACGTTGGCGATTAGGCATTTTTGTTCTCCCTTTTCAACACAGCATGTACACATAGGTACAGTAGTTGTTATTGGCGAACGCGGTCGTTGAGTCGTTAAGCTCTAAATCGCAGTGCGTTGCGTCTCATCGGAACACGTGTTGGGCAGGGCTGTTCCAAAGCGGGCGTGCCATCCTCAACAGCTGGTTCCCATCAGGGAGGCGGGGCCACTCGACGAGGAGGCGTGGCCTCGACAAGAGGAGGAATTTTTCGATTTAAAGCTTTCGTGACTGCAGGGATTCATCTTCTTGGTTCTTTCGTAAAAGTCACGTAGAATGGAAATAATAAAATAAGGGGGAAATATGTATTATTTTATTATTTCCATTCTACGTAGAATTCTACGTAGAAAGTCACGTAGAATGGAAAGAATAAAATAAAAAAATATTTATTATTTTATTATTTCCATTCTACGTAGAATGGAAATAATAAAAGAAAATGTTTTATTATTATTTTATTATTTCCATTCTACGTGACTTTACCGAAAGGAATGTAAATAATAAAGTAATACATTTTATTATTATTTTATTATTTCCATTCTACGTGACTTTACCGAAAGAACCAAGAAGAAGAGGAGGAGCCCAACCGGCGAGAAGGGCGTATGCCCGCCCCCCCTGTCAATCAAGCCGCTGCAGTGGCTCCGCGTCACGTGAGGCGCGGCGGACCAATAGCGCGAGGGCTGCGCAGCGCGAGCCCAGGGGCCCCCCAAGATGGCGACGCCAACGCAAGGAGCCGCGCAGCAGCCCGAGGTGGTGAAGGGTCAGGTCTTCGACGTGGGCCCCCGCTACACGAGCCTCAGTTACATCGGCGAGGGCGCCTACGGCATGGTCTGGTGAGCGAGCCGGCGCGATGGTGGGAGCGTCGCGTTGTCGAGGCGGCGAGGGGGTAAGCGGGGTGGTGGTGGTGGTGTGGTGAGAAGCTGGGGCGGCCTTCATTTTCTCTCGGCTCACCAACCGCCCCCCCCCGCTCACCCCCCCGGATCACCCCCCCCGCTCACCCCTCCCGCTCACCCCCCCCGCTCACCACCACCCCCCGCTCACCACCACCCCGCTCACCCCCCCCCGCTCACCCCCCCCCCGCTCACCCCCCCCCCCCGCTCACCCCCCCCCCCCGCTCACCCCCCCCCCGCTCACCCCCCCCCCGCTCACCCCCCCCCGCTCACCCCCTCCCGCTCACCCCCCCCCGCTCACCCCCCCGGTCACCCCGCGCACCCCCCCCCCCGCTCACCCCCCCCCCCCGCTCACCCCCTCGCTCACCCCCCCCCCCCGCTTACCCCCCCCGCTCACCCCCCCCGCTCACCCCCCCCGCTCACCCCCCCCCTCGCTCACCCCCCCCCTCGATCACCCCCCCCCGCTCACCCCCCCGCTCACCCCCCCCCCGCTCACCCCCCCCCCCGCTCACCCCCCCCCCCCCGCTCACCCCCCCTGCTCACCCCCCCCCCCGCTCACCCCCCCCGCTCACCCCCCCCCGCTCACCCCCCCGTCTCTATGGGAGCGATTCGAATGCGTAGTCCTCGTACGCGCGCGCTGATTGGTCGCGACGCGCACGGTGGCCCGTGCGGCTCGGGCCAATTGGGGGGGGGGGTGTGGGGGTGGTAGAGAAGCCGCGCTCAGTCGGCGGCGGCCGCGGCCGTGCGCGCCGCGCGGAATGCGATGGCCGAGAGTCTCGGGCTACGCCTTAGCGGGGGGCGGGGGGGGTGTTCACGACTCGGTGGTTCTCCCACGCTTTCCACGTGCACTCGCATTTTCGTCGTTGCTGTTAATCGTTCGTCGTTGTTGTTGGGAAAGTGTTTGAGTGGGTAGGCGGTGATTGCTTTCGAAAGCAGTTGTTGTTTTTGTCATCGTGGAAATGCGAGGAGACACGCCCTGCGGTGGTTGGCCCATTGAGATGCAAACAGCGGCTACCATTGAGAACGTCGTGAGCGGGGTGAGGAGTAGGAGGGGGGCGAGGAGGAGGAGGCTTTTGCTGTTACCGACGAATTATTTCTACGTTGGGGGTTGACGCGCGCCTCTGCGTGCGAACAGCCTCGGGGCCGACCGAGCCGAGTTTTTTTTCTTCCCTTCGATGATGATGAAGATGATGATTAGGCAGGCAGGCGGGGCGGTGTGGAAAAATTAAACGTAAAGTCGCCGTCCTGTTAACCCCCCCCCCCCGTCGTTGCACTCTGGCGGGTTACATCATTATTGCCTTTCGTCTTCCAATGCGATGGCTTTGCAGCGTCGTCACCTGCGGTGGCACGCTTTTGACCTCGGATAGGAAAACGCCCTTTCTGCACGAAGCTTTCTTGGCTTTCGTGCCTGCAGGAATTCATATTCTTTGGGTCTTTCGGTAAAGTCACGTGTAGATAGGTTCGAAGAAAATGTAAGAAAAGAACTACGACGTTTCGATCGCTACACAAGCGGTCGTCATCAGGATGACGACCGCCTGTGTTATGTCATCTTACCCTGAAGCTGCACCCATCTCAGACCTTGTTTCAGTAGCTTTCTCTCTCACCTGAAGACGGTCGCTTGTGTTGCGATCGAAACGTCGTGATCTATTAATTTTCTATCTACGTGGCTTTATACCGAAAGACCCAATGAATATAACCTCCTTCACAAGGTGTTTCGCTGGAAGACGAGATGGATTTTTGTTGTTGTTGACGTCTTTCACGCGGCACGCACTGGAACGATGGCCCAGTAGCATAAGTATTTGGGATGACGAGAGTTTGAGGTAGGTTGTGGGAAATAGGCCCTTAACGCTGGTGGAGGGCGCAGTGCTTAACGGAAATCAACTACTTACTGTCTGCTTGTTTGTCAGGAAGGTGCACGTTTTGGAATTTCAATAAACGTTTCAAGAAAATGAAAGATGAGCTCATGATCATTTCCAATAAATGAGCTGTGTGGCATTAAAATGGAGTACCCAGAAAATGAATTCGCACGTACAAAGGGAGTAGCGACAGCTCTGCCCATCTCACCTACAACAGAGGGTCCTGGTGGTCACCCATCCAGGTTCAACAATGCTGAGCTTGCAAAACCTGATGAGGTTGGACACACGTAGTGGTTTTGTTGCAGGCAAAGGCTTTGCTATGTGAGTGCATATATGGGTTTACATTTTATAGGTAGGCCCTACAGCCCTCTTTCAAAGGCAACGATTTCTGATATTTTGGGTGAGGTCAAGCTTTGGTTTACTGAATATAGCTAATGCTTAAGTGAGTCAAGTTATTTGGATGGTGTTAGGTTCAATAGACGTATATGCATAAACATTAAGTATATATTGTCTGCTATTACATGGATCAGAAATATGGACACTAACAAATAAACTACAACGATATCGGAAAAGTGTGCCAAAAAGCATGATGAAGTGTAAGTTCAGAATGACATTGAGAGTCAGGAACGCATGAATAAACAAACGCAAACCAGATATATCAAATGCAATTTTTATAAACATCAATTGTTAAGACGTGGGCTTCCGAGAGCGCATCTCCCATATGGGATGATGGAATGGAAGCCATCGGTGAAGGTATGCCTTAGAGGATGACCACCAAAGAAATGGAACAGAGACCAACTTATATGCAATAACTAGATTAATTGTTGAGTTGCGAGACCATGAAGGAGGGTTGCAGTGTGGGGAGGCCTTCGGCCAGCAGTGGATAGATTGTGGTTCATGATGATGCTAATCCAGCTCTCGGATTCCAAAAAATAATCCTCGTTTGTGCAGCTTAGTCCCGGTGTGATACTTGATTCACATCTGTACATTGTTACTAGCCACATTGTGAGCGCTATATTTTAAAATGTCGCAGGGCTGAAATCCGTGGCCACCTTTGACATGCTGCACACACCGGTGCACTTGTACACTGATTTCCATTGCAGTAATACATGTCTGTAACTGATATGTGAGGCAGCAGATTCGCATCCATAAATTATAGCTATTGCAAAATTATGCAGCATAAACAGCTGAAGCGTTTTTTTTAAACGGATGATCAGTGTTAATGGAATTAATGTAGTTACCAGTAAACTTTGGTGAAATTTAACATGCTTAATGCTGCTTAAAATGTGTAATGGGGAACGTCCATTCTTCCTTGTGAATTCATTTCAGACGGCATTGGGCCAGGATTGAGACACTGGTGAATTTGCACCATTTTGCATTGAATTTGTGTGATGTTTCATTGCATGGGGTGTTTTATTTAGATTTCTGGCACCACATTTATAAAATGACTGACATTTTAAACATTTTATTTAGGAAACGCTAGCTTAAATGTAATATAAAACAAAGAAATATGTGTTCCAATAAAAGCCACATTGCTTTTAAATAACATAATTTTTCGTACTTGGTCTATGTGAGATGGTCAGCCACCGATGGTTTATTTAATCTCATTAATGAGTTGCAACTTAATTACACGTGAATAAGTAAAGCATTGTCACTATGCACCATAAGAGACGATTAGCATTATTTACGAATCACGTATGCAGGAGTGTGATAATTGGAAACTCCAACCTTGGAAATCAGCTTTTCTTTCATAGAAGCCTTTTCATTAGGATTTTGAGCTATTTCTAGAGCAGTTTGCCTGTGGGAGAAAACGTTCCAGAGAACTCAACATGTATGTTGAACTTCTTTCGCACGGTACATAGCCAACTGTGCTAATCCGCGGTGCACATCAGGGGAGAAAATGTACGCCTGCAGATGGCTTTCCAAAAACATTCTGTCTATAAAACCACCAATGAGTGTCTTGTTGTGTTCTCGGTAGGTGTCGCACAACAGCGTGTCCCCAGCATCAGTATCGGGACCAATTGTTTACTTAGAATTACTGCAAACACGTGATTACAGTGAGCCGCTATGGACACCACAATGTCCCGAGACAAATAAATTGTGTTCATTGCATTGTATAACTTCGCCGTATTGTTGATAAAGTTGTCCTCGTTTGTGTAATTCTGACTTCCCTCCACACACATGTTTACATTCAGATCGGTGATAGTGCTTTTTAATTGTAAACCAGACTGTATTTTCACCACTAATATAACCGTCAATGGACATTGCATGTTAACATTTGTGAAAAGGACCACGTTTTCTGTAGTTACATTCAGAGGCATGTACCTATTAGAAATTATGCAGTGCAGGTACAATGAAACTGACTCGTGATGTACTATTGTTCGAACATGGGCCCTTCTTGAAGCATTCCACTGTATGTTTTACTTCACCTGCACAGGGATGGTATGAAACCGTGCACCTGGTAGAGCAATCTCGTACTTTTATGTGCAAGCTATGTGTGTACAGCAGAATGTAATGTCTTTGTGTTTGTACACCATACTAAGTTTGCCCCTTATCCGTCAAACGGAAGTTTGTTTGTGTCGCCACAATGTTTGCAGTAAGCAAGATAGCCAGCAAGGAATCATGCTTGTGGTTTTGCATTTTTTTCTTATTGCTTGGTAAAGCAAAACGCATAAAGTCGAGTACTTAAGAAGAAAGTACTGTATATTAATACTGTGCTTATGTGCCTATGATATATGTGTTGGAATAAAACAATTCTGAATCTACAGAACATTGGTTAATCAAGCTAACACAAATATTACTTCTGCCCTGTCAGCTACTTAGTGAATGGGCATTTTTAGAAATTTAATGTAAAAATATGCCAATTGGCCTCATCAGAGAAATCAGACTTTTGATAACCAGAAGTCTGCAAGTAATTTTATCTCCAGTTGTCTACATGTTTAAATTTTGTACAAGAGTATGGTTCAGATGTAATCAAAAATGTTTATCCTTCAAAAATTATATCCGTAATTAAACACCGTACTGTATATACAGAGACAGTACAATATATAAATTACCTATACCGTGCCTGTTTATGTAGATACTGGAGCTGTAATGGGAAAGTATTTTTTTCATTGACGAGCTGCCTGTTAATCCCTTTTTTATTGTTTTGCTGAATTCAGTCCTTTTCAGTGTTTCGTAGATGCTGCTTGGTGCATACTAGTGAGGGGGTAAAGAGCTGATTTACATGTAACAACGTTGATTAAGTTGTTAAGCATTGTGTAATGATGTAGGTTCCAGCCACAGCACAAAAGGCAAGAAATGGGAAGTGGGAAATGTATTCAAAGCACATTGATGTGAAACAATGTTTATCTTGTGGACCACCTGTTCCTCCCTGCTTCTATATTAGTCTTCACTGGAGAGCTGTAGTAATTTGAAATTGTTTTATATTTGTTTTTCAGTGCTGCCTTCGACAATGTAAAGCTGGTTCGAGTGGCCATCAAGAAGATCAGCCCTTTTGAGCACCAGACATATTGCCAACGTACCTTGCGCGAGATAAAAATTCTGCTGAGATTTAAGCACGAAAATATCATCGGCATCAACGACATCCTTCGGGCATCGACTATTGATCAAATGAAAGATGTGTATCCTTTATCATACTAAAAAGGGTGTTTGTAGTTCACTTACCTTTTTGTTTATTATAAGTTGTCTTATAGATTTCACGCAATCTGTTCACACGAACACAGAATATTGATATTTGTACTACCCAAAAGCAGTGTATCAAGGAAAGGTTACATTGTGGAAATTTACCAAAATATCTCCTATTTTATTGCAGATTAAATAATTGAACACATTTTGCATACGCTTCATTGTTATAGCACAGGGCCTTCACAGATAGTTCTGTCTTGTACAGACGAGTATCATTTGCAGTGGTTTCAGAGTAGGAGGTGATGTTGCATTGTTGCTTTACCCAATTTGGCGATTTGCGAGTGCTCTTCAAATTTGGACCGAGATGCAGACACAATTGGCCGACTCTTTTTCAAATAATGTTAAGGCGACATTAACAGTCGCTGTGAAGCAGACGATACATTTTTCTAATACACCTGCAGTATTAGCCAAGACAAGCGTTGGGCTTGAACCACATTTGCAAAAAGCAGAAACCCGTTAGCTCTCAGCTATGTCATCATGGTTGGTTACAATATGAATGTAGGGACCCCTTGCTAGTCTTTGATTATTACACATTTACCGTCACTATTGGCCACACCTAAAATTAGCAGAGAATGAAAATGTATAATTTTTTTGAGTGAAATAATAATTGCAATTTTTAAATGCATTCAAATAATATTCCTTAACCCATTGTCCAGCTACATAGTTCAAGATCTGATGGAAACGGACCTCTACAAACTTTTAAAGGGGCAGCAGCTCAGCAATGACCACATCTGTTACTTCCTCTACCAGATCCTGCGTGGCCTCAAATACATCCATTCAGCTAATGTTTTGCACCGTGACCTGAAGCCATCCAACCTTCTCCTCAACACCACCTGTGACCTCAAAGTAAAATGCTTTTTTTTATCGTTTTTATTATTGAACTGGGTATACTAACTAGTAACTCTGGATACAGAATCAGAATGTCACAATATTTATACTGGAGGAATCCAATGAGCTATAAAGTTATTTTTCACATGTCCAGTAGGGTTGGGTAAGAACATTACATCAAAAAAACTATAGAGAAACATGATAGTGCAAAGTACAATAAAGGTTAACAAATCGCACAAATTTACAAATAAAACAAAAACATTCCCATCATACCGTGCAAAGCCCACTGAGGTGTTATCTTATTTTTCAGAAGCGACTTGGCTACAAATGAAAGCTCAGCAAAGTGTCTTATCATTTGGACATTTAAAGCAGCAAAATAATAAAGATTTGGGTGAACGTAAAATGTCCCAAGTTAACAGGGGTGTTACTGTTGACCTCCCCTAGCAGTGAGGTGATTGATAAAACAAAACTACTATTTTTAATACATGTAATGTTATGCATGTCTTGTGTACTTAAGAATCGATAGTGATGATTTAATGCATTGTTATAACCCAACTAAAACGGGTGGGACTTTTGTGAAACAGATCATTTTCATATTAGGTCTTGTGTGATGAATCAAAATAGCTGGATGTGATCTGCTGTGGAGTGAGTAGATAGAACATTTCAGATTATTGTATTGAAATGTGTAATATTTATGCCAAAATGTTTTTTTCTCCTTCAGATCTGTGATTTTGGCTTGGCTCGAGTAGCAGACCCAGACCATGACCATACAGGTTTCTTGACCGAATATGTGGCCACGCGTTGGTACCGTGCTCCTGAAATAATGCTGAACTCCAAAGTAAGTAGTTCACAATTCAATTATTTACACAGCGAATGTTGCTTTCAACAGCTAATTTGTATACTTAAACCTTTTTTTTGTATTAATGTTGACTTCTGTTTTTTATTGTTGTTTATTTTAGGGATATACAAAATCCATCGACATCTGGTCCGTGGGCTGCATCTTGGCAGAAATGTTGTCCAACAGACCTTTGTTCCCTGGGAAGCATTATCTCGACCAGCTCAACCACATCCTAGGTAACGATGTGTTATGGAGAATGTGTGTCACAAAATAAATCCTGCTTTTAAATGTTTACTTCATTAAAGGTTCTACAATGAGCTCATTTGTTTTTATTAGCTGAACGTTTTTTCCCCTCTTTTTGCCTGTCCTAAACTAGACTTAACATGTTTTTTTTAATCATGCATCTTTGGACTTGTATTAACCTCCTACAGTACAAAACCACAAGATGTTTGTTTTTTTATTGCCTTGGTTTCAATGTTTCACATTTGTCGGCTATTGCTGGTGTCATGCCTATACTTGCATTTAACAGATGAGAGTATTCTTTCTGAATGTAACGGAATATAATTTGTATTAAGATCAAAATTATTAGAGCGAAAAGCTAACTTTTTATTTCTTTTGGACATTTTGTTGCAGGAATCCTCGGTTCACCTTCTCAAGAGGACCTGGACTGCATCATCAACATGAAGGCCAGGAATTACCTGCAGTCTCTCCCTCCGAAAGCCAAAGTGCCTTGGAACAGGCTCTTTCCGAAAGCGGATTCCAAGGGTAAGTTATGCATGTTGTTGAACTTCTTTCACGCACCGTACGTAGCCAGCCGTGCTAATTGATGTTATTTCTGTTTCCACATCGCAACTTGCGCTTTTGAACATTTGATGTGGTTGAAGGTAATTCTTTTTTAACAAAAATTTGCTGTGAAATATTTACTTTGCTGTTCCACAACCCTAATGTGGCCCAAATATAAAATCAAACAACACATTCCTATATTAATGGTAAATGAAACTGTCTTTTATATGTTTATGAACCAATTTTGAGGTTTTTAGTGAATGTTTCTTTTTCAGCTTTGGATCTGCTGGACAAGATGCTCACCTTCAACCCCCATAGGCGCATCACCGTGGAAGAGGCCTTGGCTCATCCGTATCTGGAGCAGTACTATGACCCTTCTGATGAGGTTAGAAGTTTAAGTCTATGCTACATACAGCTTGCTAGTTACAAAAGGAAGAAAACCATACATGTGCATGGATTCTATAATGCTTTCCAACGTGCACGTGTCCTCCAAAATATGTATTAGTGATGAAGTTAATTTTAAATGCGCAGAGCAAGATGACGCCATGAGATGTCATATGTAATTATGTCATCGGAAGGGGAGGCTAACTTTCTTTGAGATGGTTCTGTAAATCAATAGAAACACAACTTTATACCTTGATTTACATTGGGACATCTTGAACAGTTATTGTGCCACCCTGTTGCGGACGAGCCAGACAGCGCTATACCGTTATTGCTCTGAATCTTGGTTGGAGAGTGTTAATAAAAATAAAAGCAACATCTCATACATTTAATATTTTGTGAACTGTTGTACTTGGTATCTATTGTAAATTATCGAAGCTAATCACATTTTTGTTATCTATTACACTTATCTATGTCGCCCTTTTAAAATGTTCCTTGTGGCCTAATTTATTTATGCAGCAATACTTATGTAAACTCTTTACATTTATTTTCGATAAGGTAATATTGATGGAATTTATAGGTAGAGGGAAATGTATTTAATCAAAGAAATTAACTTATTTAACCACTTGTTCGGTTGTGTCTATGCATGAGAAAATGTCATGAATTATATTACAGATAACAACATGGCCTATTCTTCTGACAAATTGCTTTCCCTACAGCCTGTAGCAGAGGAGCCGTTCAGATTTGACATGGAACTGGATGATCTCCCCAAGGAGCGGCTCAAAGAGATGATCTTTGAGGAAACTGCACGCTTCCAGCCAGGATTTCAGCAGGCGTGATCCTCTCTGCCACCCCTGCCTGCTTTGCTCTTGTGTGTGCTACAGATTTATTGTTCTTATATATATTAAGATATTACTAAGACGTTTTAGTACATTTAAATGTAACGTTTTGCAGTGAAATGTGGAAAACATGCTCAAAGGTCGATACAAAGATTGAGCTGCTGTTGCAACACTGTCATATTTTTCTTCATTTAGACTCGTGAATCTACAACAATGATATATACTGGATGCTTTAATTCCAAGGTGTTTTTTAAGGCTATTTGTGAAGGGTAATGCTGATATTCACCTGCCTGGCTCCCTATATTCCTGAAAAAAACGCCTTTTACCAGCCGACATATATATATTTGTATATAACTGACATTTTCTGGTCTTTTGCACATTATTAGATGAGAGTGTATGTACTTTTAAGTAGTACTTTACTATTGTGGAATATTAACTTTTTTGTCTCAAAATAGCAAAGTGGAGTCTCCATATGAATGGCATTTTCGAAAATGATAAATTAGTCCAATACTATTCAGCTGGGGATATTTGAGATATGTATCCAATGTATATGGTTAAAACAGTTTGCGATTTAGCAAATTTTCATAAATTCCTTTGTCTTGATGAGGTTATCCCCCTGTTTTTCTTCCGACAGATGCGTCTGGTGCCTGACGACTCCAGATACAGCTGAAAAAACATGTACACCGCCTAACAAAGATATTTAATGTCCTGCCTGGTGTCTGCAATTTGTGAGGCCATCCCACAGTTTCTCACAAGAGACCAGATTCATCCTACTCCTACACAAAAAGGGATTCAGCAAAAAAAAAAGAAATCTGTTTTAACCTGTAAACTTTGGGTTGTTGGGCTGTTTGTGCTGGGTTTTTGTGAGCAAGACACAATTTCCTCCCCCCCCCCCCCCCCCCCCATGTTAACTTGTCCTTTTATTTTTTGTGAGCTTGTTTTTTTGTATAAAGTGGCTTTTGTATTTGCTTGGTGCAGAACTTGTTACATTTGGTATTTCGTGTGAAAAAAAAATATGGATGAATTTGTTTCCTACAAGTTGCGGATGTGTTCACATTTTGTGCCAGACTTGAGTCTTGGCATATAATGGCTTTTGTTTGCCAATACATATTTTAGGACTGGTTCAGACTGTCATTTTCGTAGTGTTTGCAAAGCCATTTGAATTCCTGTAATGTAGGATGGCCTTCATTATTACACTTGATTGTTGTGATTTTAGCAGACAAGCTTGTCAAAAATGTTATTTAGGGAGCTTTGCTTTAGATGCAGGTTAAATCTGGTTAATAGGCCTGTATGAAATATTGTGTTTAAATGTACATTAACTGATTTGGGTAAGCCTTGGATGAACTTTTATTATTATTGATGTTATATTATTTTATTGTTAACGTTGTTGCAATGAAAACCCACTGTTAAAACTAAAAAAACTGTAAAATTTGGTAAATATTAGGTTAACCAAAATGTTTAAACCAACTATAGTGTTCCCTTTTAATACTGCTAAATAAAGTAATTGATTTGGGAAGATGCTGTTGGAAGAAATTAAGCACTTGTACTTTTGAACATTGAAAGTTATCTTTTCCATAATTATTTAAAAAGTTAACAGTTGTCCATTGTTTTCAAGAATGAATACTTAACTTCACTCAGTGTTCCTTATGCAGGTGTACCCCTTTCCCATACACAAATTAAAATACTATGCCAATGCATATGCGCCATTCACATGGTATGTATGCCACACCATTTACCAAGTGTTTCAGTTAGGTACTGTACTGCACAATTTGAAGAACTGTCACAATATGGTGTAATGAAGTGGGTCAAATGTGTTTAATTTGTCTATGCTTTTTTGGTTTTTGAAACTATAATATAGTGGCCATTCACTTATAAATTTGTACTCTATTGCTGGTGTGTTAAGCAAGTACATAATCTTGATCCGTTGTGTAAAACATTGAAGACATGATTCTTAAACATGCATACATTGGTTTCACATGAATATGTACCTAAAGCAACCGAGGTTATTCTAAATTATAATTGGTGTTTAGTGCAGGCTGCTAACATTGGAACAAACGGTTTTTCATTACTCATGAGATCATAACGTTTTAATTAACACAACATTACATTTGGTGTTTGCCTTATTCATTGTGCTTGTGTTTTTGTGTTGTCACAGCTGGCACCATTACAGTGACGTATTGTACGCTTTTTCGATTAAACATTTGAATTGATAAAGAGATTACTTTTATGGATTATGAATAAGCTTTGTCTAGGCTAGGTACAAGATATAATGTGATAACTATCAACTTCAGCAAAAAATAAGCGAAAAGATTAATCCAGGACAATAGTGTGCTTTACATTGTACTTTTTGATGAATTCTGTCTATGTGTATAAAGTAAGCATTAAACCACAAGATAACGTATCGCTTTTGTTTTTGAGTTTCAATTTTTAAGTGTCCCTATTCAGCGCTGTTCCAGGTGGGTTATTTGGAGAACTGGTTATACATTCAAGTTGAAATAACATGCTTTTACATTGTTCATGGCTGTTCCCCCCCCCCCCCCCCCCCCAGGATCCTTATTTAAACAAATAAAAACCATTTTAGATGAATTTATTGTGTCCAGCATGGTAAAATG
The DNA here is from genome assembly GCF_964198595.1 of Lampetra fluviatilis. Classification (NCBI taxonomy): domain Eukaryota; kingdom Metazoa; phylum Chordata; class Hyperoartia; order Petromyzontiformes; family Petromyzontidae; genus Lampetra; species Lampetra fluviatilis. The sequence goes on from NC_136280.1 coordinate 6,823,539, forward strand.
TTACAGCATAATAGTTTAACATTTTTTATGACGCAACGTTTTTGAGCTTTTAGGCATTGGACTGTGAGCATGCACCCATGTCTACTGCGACTGCCATTTGAAGTTTTTTGTGTTTTTATTGTCCTGACGGCCTCGTGGAATGGCCTTGAAAAGTGATTGAAGATTCGATATCATTTGTAAAAGCCTAATGTGCATCTAAATCTTGTTTACATAACCGTTCTAACCTTGTATGTCAGACTGTTAACCACAACTTCAGTATTGAAAACCAAGGTAACTGTTTAGCGATGTTAATGGTGATGCAGAAATAATAACGTTTGCTGTTGTCTTGCTAATATAGGATATTGGGCATTGCAACAGTAGATGGGAGCAGGTGATATATGGACAGGCCTGGGTTATTTAAGAATGTAAAACAGTTGTGGGAAGACGATCAGGATATTTTTCTCACTGCAGTGTGTATAAACTAAATCCATGTTTAAACCTAAAGGACCATGTCAACGTATGAATGTAGTACAGCGTACTCTGCCTTAACCTAGAAAGTTGATGTCTGTGGTGACGCAAAGTCTTTGACTTGTGTATATGGCAATGCTTTTGCTCTAACTGTATATGTCCAGCCCATTGAAGCTGGCTTGGATATAGGTCTGTGATTTGCATGCAGTATAAATAAACTCTGTTAAAAGCCACTTTTGTTGCATATTTGAATCATACTAGCCGCTTTGTTGTTGGAACAGATACTGTAGTTAAATGACATGTTGAGACACTGGCCAGGACAATATTGTGGTTTACCCCGTACCTTTTCGTCTGTTTCACAACGAATAAACTTTAGCAACGGTAATAACTCCAAACAACAATATCCGTTGGGGAAGCAATAATAAACGCCGGCATATCTATTACATTCATTCAGGATGTAATGGATTTTTATTACCGTTTCTATTAGATATTTCCCTGTCCCTTGCCTCCACAACTGAAATCCCCATACTTGACATAAAATATGTTTTCACTCATGTTTAAAGCCATGTCTAGAGAGTGTTTAAAAGTCCACAAGTGACAAACCGTATGGCGGCAGTGAACTCAAGACGCATATTTCGCCTCTGTTTAATGAGTAAAAGCACGTGCTTGCTCATTGCGAACCATTGAGGACGCGGTGTTTGTGAGCGCCCAATTTCTGGAGTTGTGATGGTTGTCAGGATGAGAATACGAATTTATGGCGCTGTTGATTCACTGAAGGCCTTCCGAGACTGTTGGTCTATCGCCACTGACAGAATCGCTTTACGTTGCTGAAGGTCTCAATTTTTTTGTTTACATTAACTCTAAATCCTAAGATGCATTTATTTACACTGAATCAGCCAAACTAAAAGACAAGATTCGAAGAGTATCTGGAGATAGGTCCCATGACGTGCTGGACGGCTGCCCTTTTATAAATCATCTTGCGTGACGTTTAGTTACATCTGGTGAAAATACACAGGTTCAACACAGAACTAAAGCGAGGATTTGCAAATAAAATATGCAAATTCTATTTTCCTTCACGAGCTAAACAGCCTCAACGGAATGGCTTCTAATGGGTATCAGTGCGTGCAATTGGAACACTTGTCTTTAGGAACAGTCTGAACCGGCCTGGGAACTGGGAATGCCAAGTTCAGCCTCAATCTCATCCAGCATGGAACTTTGCGCACAGATGCAACACATGGGATTGTGGCTGGAAGCAAAGAGAGAGAGACTATCTCCGGGAATTGGTATTCGTGTTGAGGTGGCAGGAATGTATTTAGACCAATATCTGGTGATACGTGTTGAACATCATGGAAGTACAGTGGACCGCACAGTTTTCAAAAACCTAAACTGACTGAGCAAAATTTGGGGTTTGGTCTGCGAAAAAGAAAACGAGCATCTTCTGCTGCCTTATGGTGAGTCCTGTATATCTGAATTGTGGTTGGCAACAGGGCTGCTGTGAGGGGTGAGTGGTGTGGTTCTCAAGATTGGAGGGTGGGCCCCTAAAGGGGACACTAGGAAGGGCCAAAACACCTTATTAGGCTGGTCCGACGTGGATGGGTGTAGGAGGAAGGAATCCCATTGGAGCCTTATCTTTCCAGCAAAGTAGGAAATGGTATGCGTAAGAAACCACTCGCACGCGTGTAGATAATGTCAAGCTCAACTTGTTTCCGGTAACACTTGCAACATCTACTTGGAGTTGGGAGTGCAGACAGGGTGGTCCTAATGTCTTGTGCCCCCCCCCTCCCACATTTAATTCTCTAAAAAAATGTTAAAGCGAGGTTTATTTAAAACAAAAATGCTAAGGAAAACAATGTTAGGGGTAAATGACTTGGGGGGGGGGGGGGGTCACAATACATCCGGACCAGCCTGTAAATGAAGGCACATTTGAAGGTACAGCTGTCCATAATCAAATCTTATAAACATGTTTATATAAAAAAAAAGGACAAAGCAATGGATGTTGCGTGCCAAAATTAATCCGGGGTCAGCATTCCGGACTTAATTGTAGGTACAGTATTTATTTGTTAGAAATTAGGTCTCATTTTTCATACGCAGCTGTTTGGACGGTCTCCCCCACGCCGTTGGCTCTTATGTGTGTTGGTTTGACCATACTTCACCATGCTGGTCGGTGCGGGGTGGTGGATCCCACCTTGTTGAGACCTCCTGGTCACCTTGTGGAATAACCTGTGGCATGCTCAAGTGTTGTGTGTGTGAGCTGTCAGCTTAGGGAACAGGTCCTAGAACTCCCCAAGGTCGGATTCCGCTTCAAATATGGTACCTGGTGCGGTGTGTAGACATCGCCACAGGGGAGACAAAGGCGTTCGGGCGTGGTGCTGGCCATCCCACCTCGTGTAGGTGCTCGCTCACAGCGCTTTGGTGTGTAACGATGCTTCAATGCATCGGCAAACATTGACTCAAACTCCTGTAATGTGCAATCGGATGGCGCGTGGAAACAGGGCTGCACATTCTAGATTTGATGTGTCCATGTTCAAATAGAATTAACCAATCTTGATTTGAAGTTTTCGTGACAGCTGGCAGCAGTTATCCTGCTGTATCTGTTCCACCTGATGACGGTCGAAACGTCGTGATCTATTATTTTTCCACCTACGTGACTTTACCGAAAGAACCAAAGAGAGTATGGATTCAACCACTTTCGTTCGTGGTGGTCTTACGAGCATCGTGTGCCACCGCTACCCCCACGGCTTGCCCTCTAACGTGAAGCCTCCTCGTCCTTCAAGCCATCGCGAAAGCAATGCGCCTCTGGATAGCTGTGTTAAAACAAAACGCTTTGTAGCTCATCGGATTCCTCCAGTATAAATACATAATTCTGATTCTGGCACGTGCTAGTCACACGCTGCCCAGGAGAGGGCAGTCGTGGATGCAAAATATTCAGATCTCGCCTTAGGTGGCCGGGGGAAAACCCACTCGTCTTGTTCAATGGAATCAACATCGAGATCTTGATTCTTTGGTTCTTTCGGTAAAATCACGTAGGTAGAAATGTAATAAAACAAATCACGACGTTTCGATCGCAATGCAAGCGATCGATACGTCGTGAGGGCGGGAGGGGTGTTCATACAAGTGTGATGAAACCGGAGCCCCTGGAGAAAACCCACGCACATTTAGCGGCAACTCCATCCCCGTACATATGGAAACAGATGGCGATTAGTAAACTTGCTCTACTGCCTTCTCATTGCGAGCCCCAGGGTATACTGGCACTGAGAAGTGGGAGTGAGAGTGGAACGATGCATCATCTTTCTCTCTAGCCAGAGTTGGCAACTCCCCAATGCGGAAAGTCACCAAATCGTCGCTAGGTGTCGTTAGATGAACACGAAGCCGTCACTGGCACGAGACAATTTACCGTCGTCACATTGGCACGAGACAATTTAGCGAGTATTCACACACGTTAATGGATACAGGATCCTTAATAACCTGCATGGAATCGTCAACAAATCTGCACCATGTCGGCATCCCAGACATTCGCTGGCTTGGTCACGTGTCGCATTCCATCAAATTTTATTGCTTGAGAAACCCTACATTTATCAAGAATTGCTGATTTGGTTGATAACGTTGCTAGCCCCCATCCCACCACCGCACGTTTATGAATTTGATTCATTTTCGTGGTTTTGTTGCGATTTGATCCAAAAATCGATCATTATATTGAACGCACATTGGTGAATTGCAGCATCTATCGAATAAAAAACACAGAAACAAGAACCTTTCTTTCACCTGCAGGTCGATGAATGGCATACATCGTGAGCTTGAGTCGATATTGATCAATGAATTGGCGCATCGTTCCACGTCGCCTATAAAGAGGTTTTCCCCGCACATCCGATTAGCACGCTTGGCTACGTACGGTGCGAAAGAAATTCAATGTACGTAGTGCTGTATATACCGTACTTGTGAGCTTGTATACACAATTGTCTTGGGATCGGCGGTCAGTTGAGGGCATCGCGCATCCATCCGCACTTGCAAAAGTGTGACCTAGCAAAGCTACACGTTTAAAACAGCACTTTAAATGCCATATATATACATTGCACGTGATTTTTTTCCTTTAGCCATGAAATGTTGCTTTAATTTCAGGACCGACGCTGCTCTTTTTTTGTCCATGTGGGTGAAGGTGTCAAGGTGCCTTTGATGCGTTCTTTGCTATGGAAATTGGTCTCTTTCCATGAACGACTCTTGTTTATCCATTTCGATTTTTTTTTTCACACTCATAACTCATTTCCAGATGACTTGGCTGAGTGGCAGCGCCACCTGCACGCTTGATGCTCGAAATGAATAGCACGTGCACGTGTTTTGCCAGCTCCGCTTGATTGGAACCCCATTTACGACTACTACTACAGCATAGTTTAGGAACGGCTCGGGAGCGAGACAGAGACACTTCTCGCAGGATCTCTCGTTTTGGACGCTTTATCTTCATTACGAGCATTAACAAAAGTTTCCCTCGCGAGAGAAGTCGCTGTCAAGAGTACCCGAATACGTTTGCGGATGTTTATATACTTTCCGCCAAGACAACCGTGAACCAAGTTCAACATCAATTAATCATGTCGGCGACGTGTAACTTGTTCAACAAATTACCTTTTGGTGCCCTGATGTTATGGGCAAGGAGTCTGTCTATGAACACATGTGGAGTTAAAAACATTGAGTTGCAGAAATGCGTGGCACTTGCTGCACCATCGCCCCAGGGCACCAGGACCTCGGGCAAATGATCATGACGAGCACGGGTCGCATCGTTAGCTGAAGTTACAATTACATTGAAGTTGAACATTTATTATGAATTGGAATTGCATGAGTAATTCACCCCCAAGTTTGCAGTCTATTTCTCAGAGGTTTGCAGTCTATTTCTCAGAGGTTTGCTCTGTTCACATGCTGTATCTCCAAGGCTTAAACTCAAAGTCTCTGGTGTTGGCTTCATACTTTAACATTGGTACCAGCCTTGCCAATTCTTCACATATCTTAGACTTGTAATTATAATACTGTATCAAGCGCCTGAGAACTGTAATTTTCATTGTATTGAGTAGTTGGATCATAAATATTTGTTTGTTGTGTGGGCAGTATGTGTGTATGTTGAACTTCTTTTGCACCGTACGTAGCCAACCATGCTAATCAGAGTTGTGGAGGAAGAACAACAAACTAAACACAAACATCAGTTGAAAAAAAAATAGTTTTCAATCTAGATTTGAAAGTGGATCGCTCCAATGGCTTCTAAATATCGGAAGGAAGAGCGTTCCAGACGGCCACAGAAGCGCATGCAAAAGCACGCGATGCAGTAACCGTCATTGTTCGGATGACCGAAATTTACATAATGGTTTATGTTGTTGAAAATTAGCAAGGTATTGCAGTTCATTTGTGGCAAGTACGTTGTGTGTAATGAGTGTGATTATATAATGTATTCATTCAGAACGAGTATTATAAGTTCCTTTTAATTCGAGGAAGGGGGATTGTGAAATTTCCACAAGAAGCACATTTCATCAAATCAGAAGCTTATCAAGAAAAATAACAAATTTAAATAAATTTGCAATCATGAAGATTAACACGTTTTCTATACTTTAATAGTAAAAACATTTTTCATAACTGACAATTAAAATCAAATGGTAAGAAGTGATATTAAAATTTACGTGGTTAAACATACGCCTTGGTAGCGATGACTTCCTGATTTGTTATATTAATCCAAAGACCACCAGCAGCAATACATTGTAAACACTTTATAGCACATGTACAGCCCCTGTGTTAATCCGCTGCTGGATGAGGGCCTCCAAACACACCATGCACCACGTAGGGCTTATTTGACCATAATTCACCATGCTGGTCAGTGTGAATTGGGGAAGGCAGGGAGCGTAGACGTGCAGTCCAACGATAGATTATACTGCACCACTCCCTGATGCCTACAACAGTCCCGCCACCTATAAGGCCTACTCTGCATGGTGGTCACACATCCAAGCACGATGTAGGCTCAATGCTTTGCTTCCGAGAACTAACGATATCGCACGGATTCCGGGCGATCCAGTCAGGCGCGTGTGATGTTATGAAATCATATTTATAATCTCATAATAAACCGGGGCATCTCTTAACCTTTGACAGTTGTATCGTGATATATCTGGTTTATGTTATTTTTTCATTAAAAACGGTTGAGAAAAAAAATAAGGTTATCCAATATGATAATAAAGTAGTAACATCTACGGCAAAATACACGATTGCACAGGTCTTTACCATAGGGTAACAATTTCCCAATTTAAATTCAATAATATGGCAATCATAACTTGAAAATGCTCAGACGTGTAACATAAGAGGCATCCAATTTCTACAGTCGGTAAGGTCGAAGTCAACGTAGCAAAGAGCATTGTTTAGAGGGCTGTGCGCAAATCGGTATGAGTGTATTTCCTGGCTTGTTATACAGAAGGAGCCATTGTACAACACAAGTTGCTGAACTTATGAACTTATAAAATTTGTTGTGCGCATGAGGTTGATGCATGCGTGTGGGTAGTGCGTATGTGTATGAATGAGCGCATGAGTGTGTGAGTGCATCTAATTGTTCTCAAGGTCCCACAATAATTACTGCAATAGTGAAATATGTATACTGTCGTCACGAGCGTTAAAGCAACTCCGAAGAGCCAGAGGCGAGCGGGGAGGGGATGAAGGCCCACCTTCCCTTCCCCTTCATAAGTCTTCTACTTTAAAGTGTTTTCATATATATAAACATTGACTGTGTCGAGCTTCCTCTAGGTGTTTTTTTAGTATTCCCCCTGCTTTCAACAAGGTAACGCTACAGGGTTGTATCAGAGCGTTGCTTTGCAGTGCGTTTTGCCACGCATTTTCGGTGGCAAAGGAAACAAAGCGATAAGGAAAACAAAAACATTGCAATTTTTGTGATTTTGTCCCCGTGAGGCAAAGGTGAGGATGAGCTGGGGACAAAAGGAGCATTATACTTTGACGTCTGAGACTCTGGCTTTAGGGGCGACACTCATGCCACGCGAAAAAATAATAATTTCCGTTCCCATAGACATTGCCAGGAGGCCACGACTGATAGGTGTTTTTTTGGGCAGTAAAAGGTCAGCCGCAGGAACTTAGAAAGGTCACCACCGTGAATGCCCCTTACATGTCACGTGACACAAAACTTGACTCGTTTGAGTTTGACCTGGCAGGCTAATGAACTTAACTTAGTTTACACTCTCGAGATAATGTTACTCATTAATATGCAGATATTGTTTATTTTTTTTACTTTACAATGGAGTTGTTTTTTTTGTAAGTGCTACCTGTACATGCCATTTATGTTTTGATTGGCTTCAGCCCAAAACAATATTGTTTTGTTATTCGATATTCAGTTGGAATGCTTTGCAAATTTTGAAAATTCTCCATGCAACCCAAGGAGGTTTTAAAAAAAATATGTCTTTTGTCTAAGATCAATGATGTTGGTGACTGTCCAGCGTGTCAAGGCAGGTGATTCTTTGAAGTGGCCGGAGACTATTACGGGCACATTTGAAGCGAGAAGAGGTCCTGCAACCAACACTACGCACCTGCGCCACAATCAAACGTGGATGGCAATTCAAGTCCATTACTTTTGGCGATGTTGGTCAAGTAGCCCAAACACCTGCCAGTGGTTTCCACTCTGTAAATATCATATTTGCTGTATTTGAGTTGGGACAATACAATGTTGATATCTGCCACAGTGTCCCTCCTCGGTTTAGTAGTTTGAGGTGCTTGGGTTTTGCGTGTTGAAGCCCGCCATTGACTATGATATTGAATTTCCGGATTTATAGATGAATTATTTTCCTTATTTTATCCAGAAAACGTTGGAAGTGCATCGTATAAATTGGTAGGTGTGTGTCTGACCTAAAATTGGTACAACTTTATTGACATTGGGCATACATTCGCAAGTAAAAGAAACTACTTTTTATAACTACTTTTTATTTTACCACGTAAGGCCCACTGAGCTAAATAGCACTTTTTCAGAAGCGACTTGGCCATAAATGACGAAGTGGGTTATGTGGAAATGTATATCTTTTATAATCCATGGTTTTCATCGTGAACACGACGGGTATGAATTGACTGAGAAAGTTACAGCTACATCTGTAGATTTACTCGTGGTTATCTCTTATATGTTTCAAAAGTTTATTCATTCATAACATTCCCCGTGGCCAACATCAGTGGGTAGAAATTAATCGCAATCATGCCAGACATTAGCAAGAAGGTTTTGCATTGGGATTTTGGGCCAATAATGTGCAGGAGTGTTTCGCTGCGTGTGGGAGGAATTCAAAGTGCCCGGAATATGCCCACACCACCATCGCAATCCCACGCCTCCAGTCCCTCGCCTCGTCCTGGCGATCACCCTTTGAAGTACGAACGCAGCTACAGCGGCCTTAGATCATGAAATACTTGCAGCTGATGTGACGTGGTCTAATCGTCAACAGTAAGCACTAATAGTAAGTGATAGCTGGATACTTAAATGCTGTTGTGTAATGGTGTCAAACTTAATCCACTTGTTTCTTTTTTTGTAAAGTACATTTTATTGTTCTTTGTTGTTTTCATAGTGAAATAAAATTTCTAAAGATTTTCTTAAACCCATTAGGTTCTGTTGTAAAGTTTTGCTCCTGAAATGGCAGTTCTCTCTCAAATACTCGGTGTTGTAAGTGGGGATTACAAAACAAAGCTAATTTCTTCCCACGATAATCTGGAACTGGTGATTTTAAAAAGTACCCTACTAATAAGTGATTAACAATGTAGTAATGGCTTCATTGCCGTCTGAAGGAAAAAAAACTGTAATTGTAACTCTCATATTGTAATTACTGAAATGTTAAAAATGTCCGTGAAAACAGTGAAAACAGATGGTTAATCCGTATGTTTACTCGATGTCGTTACACTATTGGCCAGAATTCTTTGGAAGCCACACATTGTTGCATTTGTCGTCTTCGGTGCCGTGTCAGAGGGTGTGCCATTTTACTGCTGTGGTTTTAATGACATGGACGTAAAGCCAAAGGCAAATAGCAGCATGCAGAACCTTGATGCTTGGGCTGTAAATCAATATTTTGAGGATTTTGGGGTTTTAGGTCTCTGTGTGCGCAGTAACAGTTACGAGATGCACATCGTGGGATGTGCTCAGAGTAAAAAAAACAAACAATAACTGTGCTATGGAGATAATTCCTGCCAGTTTTTGAGCTTTGAATGTTGAGTGTCACCCCTCGTGTGTGTGTGTGTGTTGTATTCCAGTACACATGAAGCCAAACACTGATTGATGGAATTGGCCAAACATCATCTGGACCAGTCCCAGAGGTCCTGAACTTCCCTAACCTGCACTGACCCCGTGACGTGTGGTTTTAAATAATCTCCACGACCTATACGCCATGCGAAGGCTTTCTTCCAACAATGATTAGACAATTGGGTGTGAACCAACCGATGATCATGGTAAATGTATGTGATGTTCGGAATGCACGTCATCTCCAGAAGATCTTTTTCGAAGCCACGCGGATTTGAGCCTATCAAGTGATTGTAGGGTGGTTGCAAAATTCAGGTGTGTTAGGCATTGTGGCCAGTAGAGGGCGGTGCTGCGAACATCTATTTTTGTACTCTTTGGTTCTTTCGGTAAAGTCACGTAGGTGAAAATAAAAAAATAAAAATAACTAAATTAAATCACGACGTTTCGGAAGTAACACAAGCCACCGTCATCAGGTAGGACAGCCACAGCAAGAACATTTTTTGCTGGAGTAGACAAGAGCTGCTCGTAACAAGATATTATATTATAAATATTATGTTATAATATCTTGTTACGAACCAAAGAGTATGGATCCTTGCAGTCACGAAAACTTCAAATCTAGAATCTATTTTCGTCTTGTGCTCCCCCGCACACCTCAATCCACACTGACCAGCCTGGTGAAGTATGGTCACATAACGCTCACTGTGTTGACAAAGCGTTGAAAAATGATTTAAGAGGCAGTGGCAGTGGGCAACATAACCGACCCAGAATGACAGTAGTTGTAACCTGCACATGTACAAATTTGCTCCATGGGGGCTGTTAACAGGGATTGCGGATTGTACTTTAAGGGTGGGAAAGGGGTCACACGCACACGCACGTGCAGCCGTTGCGTCTTGTGCCGGTGCCTGCAGGGCATGCACGCCACCGTTTCCACTTCAATTTTTTCATTCAGACTCTGTCGCCTCGACGGACCTGGTTTTCACCTGAGGACGGCTGCTTGCGTTGTGGCCGAAACGTCGTGAGAATTATTTTATTGTGTTTTATTTTTATTATTTTATTACTTCCCTTCTACGAGACTTTACCGAAAGAACCAAGAAGACGTTTCCACTTCGTTTTGTGCGTAACAAGTGGATGCACGCGAAACGGAGCTTCCCCCCTCCCCCCCATTTTCTCACAGCCCCATTATACGCAACTCGCGTGTAATAATACTATGTAACACAATTTTTGTTCCTGGGTGGTAAGTGTTATTTCGTAATTGCTTATGCCTAAAAAGCATAGAACGTGGCTATTATTCCCCACAAACTTTGCTTTTGTGACCAGGACAGTGACATTTTGAAATTTACCGATTTTTAATGAGAAAACGGGCGAAGTTGTGTCTTTTCGTTCACATGAAGTCAGAAAAAAATGAAATTAATCGAAATTAACATGTATTTATACTAAAGTAATACAAAAATGACTACAAAAGATTTAGAAGTGAGTAGTTTTTCGAGATTTACAATTATACTGTAAATCACTTCCACGAATCAGCCCCCTAATGTAGTCTCCCATCATGTTCTCATTATACTGTCCTTGGTAGCGGCGTTCAAAGTCCAGTATATCCTGGAGGAAGTGCTTGCCTTGCTCCTCCGAGTACGCTCCCATGTTTTCCTTGAATTTATCAAGATGAGCATCCAGGATATGGACTTTGAGTGACATCCTACAGCCCATTGTGCCGTAGTTCTTCATCAGTCTCAACCAGCTCTACGTAGTTTTCGACCTTGTGATTGCCCAGGAAGCCACGAACCACTGCGACAAAGCTGTCCCAAGCCGCTTTCTCGTTACTAGTGAGCTTCTTGGGGAATTCATTGCACTCCAGGATCTTCTTTATATGTGGTCCGACGAAGACACCGGCTTTGACCTTTGCCTCAGACAGCTTAGGGAAGAAGTCTTGAAGATACTTGAAGGCTGCCGACTGCTTATCTAGAGCTCTGACAAATTGTTTCATAAGGCCCAATTTGATGTGCAGTGGTGGCATCAGCACCTTCCGGGGGTCCAACAGTGGCTCCCACTTGACGTTGTTCCTCCCCATAGAGAACTTGGTCCGCTGTGGCCAGTCCCGCCTGTGGTAGTGCGCCTTGGTGTCCCTGCTGTCCCAAAGGCAAAGATAGCAGGGAAACTTGGTAAAACCGCCGTGGAGACCCATCAGGAAATTGTCATCTGGATCTACAACGTCTTCCTAACTCTCTGACCTGCTGCTCTCTTCCAAAGACGGCTGCTCTGTCTCCGGAGGAGTGGGTACGGGGAGCTCATGGCAGTGTGGCACCGGGGCGATGGATGAAGGAAGGTCTGGATACGTGATAGCAGGTGCATTCTTGCCAGTCCGACGTTTGGAAGGGCCCACCATGCAGAAGTAGCAGTTGCTTGAGTGGTCAGTGGGTTCCTGCCAATTTTTTTGGATAGCGAACTTCATGGCTCTCTTTTACCCTCTGTACCATCGTACACAATACATTTATTTCACCCATGACTAATGTATAAGAGATTCTCGCAACATTTTGAATATATGATTTATTTTTTCAATAACATTGAAAATTTTTAAAGATTTTAAAATTAAACACTTTTACAATTTGATTTTTTTTATAACGTAAAATTCCAAGCAACAATTGTGAAATGAGGTGCCCAGCATTTGTCTTGATCCCCAACAGGCATGCCGAAATATACTTTGTAGGCCTCACACATCTTAATAGATGCTTCCACAGAGTACTTTTTCACTCTTGTCTTGATAAATTGTCCGCAGACATAGCAAAATGCGTCTGCCGGATGCTTGCAGCCTCTTGATGCCATGTAAAAAAAATGCAGATGTGTATCCACTTAGGCAGCTGGAACTAAACTGAACTGGTGGGCTTAAGGCCCCTGTATCTATACTACTTTTTAAGTTCTAGAATGTTCTAGAAGTTACTCCAAGTTTACTCAGCACTGAATCTATCTGGAATGTTCTGGAAAATAGGTAAATTTCCAAATATCACTGTCCTAGTCACAAAAGCAAAGTTTGTGGGGAATAATAGCCATTTTCTGTACTTTTGAGGCATAAGAATTAGGAAATAACACAACCCAGGAACAAAAAGTAAATAAAAAATTGTTACACAGTATAATTATTTGTTCCCAATAGCCTACAGCTCGTCGCGAGTTGGTGAAGAGGTGTGAGTTAAAGCGCTTCCATCAACTCGAATTGACCAGCGTGGTGCAGTATGGTCAAGCAAAACCTCCGGGACCGACATGGCGTATCACTATAGTGTTGCAATGTGACTTCTCATTTGGCTTTTGGCATGTTTTCATGTTTATTACGCTTTATTAAACATAAGCTATGAAGTCAGCTGGTTACTTGTGTTTTCCAGATGTAACATTTTTTAAAGAAATACTTTGTCCAAAAAAATGCTTACAACAAATAAATACTTTGTCTGTGGACTCCTTCCCCACATGTCGTGGGATGCAAGCGGTGACAATTGCACAGCGTTCTATTTTCAGACTATTTACAGCTGCATAAACACTTAAGAAGTTGCGTAATACTATGTATACAATGTTAAAACGTAAAAAAAAAATATGCCCACATCATAATTGGTAATGTGGGATGGTGTCGTGGTCAGTGCATTGGATTTGAGAATTTTTTTCAACAACTGTCCCCTCTGTGTCTGTCCATCCAGGGGTATACATGGGGACACCACAGTTAGTCGCTCGGCAGGCCGTCGGTGGTGCGGTAAAGTGTGGGTACTGCCACCTCTTCTGAGATATCTGACTAGCATGGAAGAATAGGCCAAATACCATCGCGTGGCTCTCTAGAGCTCCCTCTAGTAGAGACCCTTCTGCTAGCAGTGACGTGAGTAAACAATGACGACGTTCTCCTGTTGTTAATTCGACAAATATTTCGGTAAAGTCACGTACATAGAAAAATAATAAATCTACCTACGTGACTTTACCGAAAGACCCAAAGAGTATGAATTCCTGCAGTCACGAAAACTTTAAGTCAAGATATTACAAATACATTTTAACAAACGTTCAGTGTTTTTGTGCTCAAGGGTATTTTTAAACGTCGAGTTAAAAATCATCTACTGTTAATTTATCGCTTTCCAAACGGACATTGTGACCAATTTATGGCAAAGGTAGAGTTGAGGACATTTACTAAAGAAATACAAAAGATCATGCAGCAAATGTACAAAGAAAAATGAAATTCTAACGTCCGTATTGTTGGCCTTATGCCTACCAGATTTGAAAATTGGGCCACCTGCCAATATCTACACAATAAATGTTTAAAAAAGCAATCAAATGTGAAACATAAGCACTTAGAGTGGCCCTGTGTAGCTGGTTGAAAAAAAAAACTGAGCAAAAACATTCCACAGGCATCACCTGGACATCTTAAAAGGCTTGGGTCAGTGGTACTGCTCTGTACATATACGGAATGTTAAAGGTAGTCGGTGAGTGGGCGCCATGCAAACGAGAGGGGAGTTAAAGGATAGGAGTTGTCTCATAGACATGCCCTGGGGGGATTCAGTCATGTATTTGCCGTGTATGACAGTGGTTAGGGCAGAAAAGGAGAGTTGCCTTCAAAACTGTCAACAGTGTGGTTTGGCTACAAAAGTCTCTTCACCTTGCGCGATGGCAAAGGCGCGTCATGCCACTCAATCACAGCTTTACAAATTGCGTGCGTACATTTCGCGCGTGTCAAATACTTAATGTAGAACGATAATGAAATCGGATAACAATATTAATAACGTTCAGTGCTTTTGTCAATCGAGTGCTGGATGAAAAGGACTCGCGAGGGTTTTATTGAGACTATTCATTGTCGGGTGAGGAAAAGGGAGCCCCCCCCCCCCCAAAACCAGTTCAGACATCACTTACCCACTGATGGTTTAGTCCCGGCTGGGAATGGATCTCAGGTGATTGGGTTTATAGAGCAGCTTCCTAACTACCGCATCACTGCCCCACTTGGTATATGTTGAATATTTCAGTTAGGACTGAGAGAGAGAGAGAAATCACTGCTGTCGCGAGTACAACTTTGCGTGCATTCTGATTCTATTGTCTTTCTGTATTGTATTAGAAACATTTGGAAATATAGAGGTCGACAATAAAAAATAATTGGAACAAAAAAGGGGTCCTCAATTTTAACTTGCATTATCACTGCTAATAATTGATGGTTAATTTTAATTCCAGGTCTGCGTTTTATATTTAACTATAGTTGCATTAACTCGTTTGTTCCTTAAAAAAACACATTAAAACATTTTAAGTATACGCAACTCCATTGCTGCAATAGTTTTGTTTGTGCTATGTTCATGCTTAATTTACCCGGTTAAAAATAGTTCATCTTAAGCTTGCTGTGGTTGTGAGCTGTTCACTAAGCTCAAGAACTTCCGCATGTGTCGATCCGGTGACTTAAACTAATTTTACATGGAGGAAAACTGCTACCGGGCAGCTTAAGAGACCCAGGCAAAGGATATTTTTGGCATTTATTAACCACCCACGCTAATAATGCTTTCATAATGACTGGCAGTGTTAACACCGTGAACAACCCATAACGATATTTGACTACTGCATTTAAATACTGTCGGGGCAAAGTATGAACTTTTAAATTTAACACGCAATTTAGTTGATGGGCAGGTTGTGTGTGGTGCTGGTAACGTGTGGGTATTCCCACCTCTTCCACGACATCTGACCAGCGTGGAAGAGTAGGCCAAAAGAACCCTGGAGGGGCTCTCAATAACTCCTCCTAGTGGAGGCCCTCCTGCCAGCAGCGGTGTGGGAAAACATTTGCAGGGCTGCTGCTATACCTTGACCAGAAGTTCACAGAATCAATATTTAACCAATCCTCTGCGATGTGTAAACGACCCCTTAAAACACACGAGTGAACATACAAAAAAAAACCCGTAACAAGTGGTCGCACAACACGGCAGCAGGCCTGTGTGACTAATGGCCACTTTGTACCGAGTTATGTGGGTGTCTGATCCTCTCGTCACCATCATGTCCGGCGTACGTGTGTGTGTGTGTGCGGGCGGACGAGTGACCACGTGTGTGTGTGTGCGCGTCTCTCCCTGACCCCTTCGCTGCCTCTGCAGGGTACAATGCGGTTCTGTGTGGTGCCACTTCCGCGTGGGTGGCCGTGACGGGTACACGCGAGGGGGTGCGGGACGGGGCGGTGCGTCACGCGGACCACGAGGAGACGGCTGCGAGTCGCCCCAAATGTCTCTTGGAAAGGGGATGGGTTCATTCCCACTGCCTGGCCACGCTTTCAACCGAGGCCAACTCTGACTCAGCTCGGCGCAACTGGCACCACCTGGCACCATGGCAAGACAGAAAAGCTATTGCAGCAAAATAAATATGGCAAAAGCCAAAAAAAACACGCGTAGAGAAATTTCCAGTGTTTCGTCGGTTAGTGTGTTTATTTTACATCAGCAATTTTCCTTCATTGTTTGTGTCATAAAGTGATTCTGAGGTTCCTTGCACGTCTGTGCATGGTTGAAATGTCATGTTTATATTTTTCAATAAGCCACCCCCGATGAGTCCATGAAAAGGGATTACCATGCTCCGTCAATACTGCAGCCAGCCCTTAAAACTGAACATAATTGCTGCATTGTTGCACTAATCCGAGACACACTTATTCCTTACGAGCGTTTTCCTCCAGGTTGGTTTTCAGTTCGCTGCCCGTGTGCTCATCCCAGGCCAAAGCTAATGAATAAATTATACGTAATAATAATAATTGTGAAAGAGGAATCCATCCCTCCAGCAGCTGTCAGAAAAATAAACTACATCTCCTGCAGATCACTTTTGTTTATTTTCTCACAGACATACGCGTGGTACAGTAGTACAGAACAAGCATTATGTCGAGTTCCCTTTATTGAAGATATATAAATAAACTTACACTTCAGATACAATTTACAGCGAATTACTCTCTAGAGATAAGTTATTTTAAATATGCTTAATTTCTTTCGCACCGTATGTAGCCAACCGTGCTAATCGGAGGTGTGGTTTTGGACAGAATGAGATCTCGGCTCGATACAAAAATGTAACTCAAGTGCCAAAGACATGCACGTTTCTTTTTCTTACAGAAAAGGCAGGTTATCAAACAATCCAGCAGTGACCACCACCACCACCACCACGTGCCTTGTGGAAGTCGTAACACATCATCTCTGGGCTCACGTACAAAACAGACATAGATTATAAAACAAGTGGTAGCATACACCCTCAATTTACTGCCGAGCTCGGTGTGATGTCTTCTTGTGAATACCCATTGCATTAAACTCACATTGAGTAATGCTGAAGTTTTTTTCTTTTCTTTTTTTGGCACTATGTAACAGCATGGCAGGGTGGAAAGTGTTTTTTTTATGACAGCTTAAGCACTCGTAATTCCACGTAAGTGCCGTCTTTTCACTCTTTCATTTAGGAATTTTTAATTGTACTCAGACAAACCCTTTTCTCGCTGAATCATGAAATTGACGTGACCACGTGAGTAATCTCGCCTGCTCTTTACATGGATACACAATGGGGGGGGGGGGGGGGTGGCGTTACGCATTCGCAAATACAAACGTTTGAGAAAAGACAAGTAAAAGTAAAAAAAAAGGGTTGGGGTGGGGGGAGGAGAACAAACGGGGCTGTAACTTACAGCTAATGGGAATGTCTCCACCATTATCTCACTGCTTCGTGCGCACGCATCTTCGCCAACATCCCCCTGTGAGACGGGGATAACGAGGCACAATGTGCAGTGAGCGGGGAAGGGGTGACGCGCCACTCTGATGATTCAGGGAGGAGGTGGTGGTGGTTTTTCCCATCTCACGGTTCCCCTCCCCAGCCCCGATGCCCGCTCGTGACCTGTGACCGCTTGAAAGTGGCCGCCGCTGTGGTCGCGAGGAACAAGACGTGTTATGTGGGTTTCTCTTACGTTTACGCACATCACTGGAAAGTGAATGTGGAGGAAATGACTCTCTAGTCTCGGTGATGTTGTAACAAGCGACAGTTCATGGCCAATCGCCCGTGCGTGTCTGGAAGGCACGGACTCAGCAGAAATGCGGTCATGCGTAAAACAAAACAGCAATTAGAGCTAAGCAAAATAAATAAAAAGCCACCGCGTCGGACACTCAGCTGCATTGTCTGCAGAAGGGCTCTGCAGGATTCCGAACACGATGATGCATTTGAGGTTTATCGAGTCCAAGAAAATGTGTGGATGAGACAGAATTTCACTTCAAAGATGTCCTCATACGACTCCCCCCCCACCGCCACCCCCA
This sequence comes from Lampetra fluviatilis, assembly GCF_964198595.1. NCBI lineage: Eukaryota > Metazoa > Chordata > Hyperoartia > Petromyzontiformes > Petromyzontidae > Lampetra > Lampetra fluviatilis. The sequence goes on from NC_136280.1 coordinate 6,841,452, forward strand.
CCATGTATGCTCATGAAATTCTAATCCAGTTTCTGAAGAAGCCTCCCATTATTAAGTGTGTCTGGAAACCTTTAGCAGGAGGAAAGCGTATTACGTTTTAAATACGATCATTGCAGTCACTTCTACAATGTAATTCCAAAGAACCATTATAGTGCCTGCCAAATAAATGCAATGGCAGGATGAGCCCTTAACAGTAGGCTTGCAATGCAACAGTGTGTACACGAGGGGAGTAACACTTAACCCACCTGGCGATTCCATGAATTGTCTCGATTCAAGTTAAAAGTGTTCAATGCATTGGCTCAGTATCGTGTGGGGTTGCGTTAACTGTCGTAAAGATGATCCGACATGAACAAAAGTTGTGTTGCTCTTAGGGACTCACCCCATTGAAAACTGGCCAGAGTGAGCAAAAGGGTTGGTTCAAGTTTGCAGACACAACTTGTGCTACTTTTAATGAGAACAGAGGACGTGGAGACTTCAATTCAAAACCGATTAATTTGGATATGCTATGCAATGATCAGTGCCTGTAATATAGTAGTTATTTCAGGCACTGATTGCAAGGGGCTGTGCTTATATCCAAAGTAGAGTGCTTTATCCAAAGTTTTCTCCCCCACCACCTTACCAGTGTAATATAAGCATGTGTCGCTTATATCTGAACTGTGCTTATTTCGGGTGTTTTCATATTCAGCCACAACTATATTTTAATTCGATCGAAAGTAAACATTAACGAGGAAACTGGGATCAGGTAAGGCGGCAACCACATCATAGCGTAGGAATCTGTTGCAGGTTTTAAATGTCTTGACAAGTAAACCTGGATGACTCATTTAGAGCATTTGATGCTGCACAGCTGCAGTGGTTGAAAGTTCGAGTTTCAATTGAACTTGACTTCTGGAAAAATACTATGCCGCAAAGAGGATAAATGTGCTCTGTATCATCAAACGTGTACACTTCTATTTCTAGTTAACGTGAGTCATTAACGAATTCGAGTGATTGTGTGGGCGAATAATGACGACAATTGTGAAAGTGTTGCGGGAATTTTTTTTTTGCACAATTGCAGACAAAGGTCACCACTTTTCGTTATCCCCATGATTCACTTCCAAGTCCTAACATGTCAACATACTCTACATAGATGGACACAAACTCGTCATCATCATCATCATCTTTCACAAGCTAGCGGTTGCTGGATGAAGGCCTCCACAAAACGTCACTGTCTCTCGTGATCACGCGATGGAATGTATCCGTCTAGCTCTCGTCTCATCGCTCCGTCTCGGCAGTAGACATCCTCCTCTCTCGGGCTTTGGCTCTTTCTCAAGTATGTGTTTCACCTTTCCCTCTTTCAATTTATTCGTGTTATTACAAGTGTAATGGTTCGATAGAGGCGCTTACACTCGTGTGGAGGCAACACTATTTGTTTAACACAACTGCAACACAACTGCAACACACCCTACACATAAGGTGGTGACCATCACTTCGTGGGGTGATTTCAACAAACTACAACATCAGCTATATGCTCTTACACTCGTCCTGAATACCTCCAAAACCAAGGTGCTATGCTTCTCACCAGGACTAAAGCAGGAAGTTATTTTTTCACAATTACATTCCTTAAATAATTATCAAATAAAGCAAGTCAAGATCTATAACAAAAACATGACTAAGAAAACATCTTAAAGTGACTATGCGCAAACAGAAAAATCCAGGAAAAAACAGCAAACATCTTCCAGAAAAAGCACCGTACACCAACGCTGTGTGCAAAAATCTCAGTGGGATGCAAGTCAAACAACAACAACAACCACAAGACAACTTAGATTAAAGCCATCAGTTTAACTCCGTACTACAACAAACAAACATGGCCAAACCAAAACACTTTTCGAAATCACCAAAATAAAGCCATAAAAGCAATGTAACAGTGATCATAGGAACTGTGACCGAATTTTCACAATAAACGACATAAACAACACGTACCACCAAACTCTGCAGCCATAGCTGGCTGCATGAGTCACTCCACAACAGCAAGAGCATCAGTCGGAGTATCAAAAAATTGCAATGCACCTTTAAGATCAGCTCACTAAATCAAAACACAGATCATACTTTGCAGCGGTCAATTCAATAATTGCCATTGGTGTAAATACAAGACTGATATGTCCTCCAGTTACATTCAACTCGTTGTTGAACTTGTTGTACGTGACCTTTGTTTTGCTCATATTAATCTTAAACTTCAACATTTAAAACTTTCTTTCAGCTGTGGTATCAGCAAATCCGAAATGGTATCGTCTCCTACGTTTATATTTGGCATTCTTTGCCCACTTTTAGACATTTTAGACATTTTTTTGGACGATGCTGGTCAGATCGGGTTGGTTGTCTGGGTTAATCACGCAACGCACTCACCACTACACAACAACCGCTCAACCTCGCCCCCACACCACAACATTTATGTTTTGTTAAAATTGCGATTCTTCACTGAATTATGTTTTGAATTCTGACAGGCATTTCTTCTGCAAGAAGCGCTGCTCGTGAGATGAAATTACTGCGTGTGCATCGGGCTGCACAGTTAACGGGGACACGTGACAATGAGAGGATAGACTCGTTGAAACAATTCTATTCTCCCAGGAAAACCAAACATTACAATGACAGGCCAACCTGTACGGCTTAATGGCTCCTTGGAAAAGCCAGCACACAGAACCTTAGGGCTCGGGGGAAGTTCACACTTAAATGTGGGAACTTTGATAACAGGCCCATATACCGTATATGGTGTTAATTCTACACTAAAAAAAAGTGAACACCAGCGATGCACAAACGTTCTTACAGTTTTGGAGGCTCATTTTTATTCCTCTCTACGGAGTTTGTTTTTCCACTGCCCGATGGCTAGATGGCGGTTCATACAAATCACGGTGGTCTTTTAGACCCAAATCCAAAAATAATGATCCTATTTAATAGCTCTTTCAACGACAGTCAAGATAAATTGCAAATGTCTGTAAAAAAAAGTAATTCGTTACATTTTCAAAGTAACGAGGCCGTATAATTTTTCAAGAAAACACTACACTTTCATAACATATGCTAATTATCATCTCAATGAAATTACACATATAATATACTTTAAAATTGCCTTAAGAAGTTTGTTTTAGGTCGCTGTGGGGCTATACGGTGGGCACCAGAGTGCAGAAACATATGTTGTTGTACTGTATCTCTAACAGTAGTGGATTAACACAATGGCTTAAATAAGCCAACACTTGATTGGGGTGTTTTCTTGCTATTGATTTGCATATGGATATGTTGAAACGTTGAAGTGCCCTTATGAACCTTTGTACTCCTTGATCCATGACAGATGGCAGCAGACTAAATAAAGAAATGCCAATGTGTTTGTGTCCAGTCACACGTTGTAAGGGTTACAGGCTTTCTCTTTCCTTTTCCACGTCTCTCTCTGAGAGCCACACAAGCTGGTCGGTGGAGGTGTAGTGCGCTCATAACCCAGCACTGTGGAGGCGAGGGTTGGTGAATCATGAATATTTTGTGAAAATCTCTTCCCGTGGGTGTCGAGGTACCATACCCTGGCTTGTCGCGGTGGCGAGATGTTAACTCCCTCACCTGGTATTTAGGAGGTAGTTGGTTCAATCCCGACCCTGATGCCTGTATATTTGGAGTTTGCATGTATGTGGTCGCGTGGATTTTTCTCCAAGGTCCTCTGGATTTTCCTCTACATTTAGACTCATGTGTTTAGGGTATTTGGCTGCTATACATTTCCACGTGAAAAGTTACTTCGTTGAGATATCATTTGTGGCCAGGTTGCATTTGAAAAAGAGCTATATAACTCAGTGGGCCTTACCTGGTAAAATAAAAAAAAATGTGTTTTAAATATGTTTTAGTTATTTATTTGGACGTAATCCGTTCCATATATATGGAATAGCGTCACCGTTCATATGTGTGGGTGCCTTTTAAGGGTGGTGTAGTTTCCCCTCACATATAAACCTTCATTTATATAGAGGACTGCAGAGCTTGATTATTTTTTTGGAACCAGCTGACTGCGTGGCTGCATTCCCGGTTGTCTGCGGTTCCTTGCGCCTCTGAGTCGTTCTTTCTCTTCGAGAGGGAGTGAATACTGGTGCGTTACAAGTTAACAATTATAATAAGTAATATTTTTTTTTTAGCATGATACAGGCAGCAGAGATAATTGAAAACCTGGCCCTTGTTGTAGATACTTAGGTCAATGGGGTGGAAAGTGGTGACATGAGGGTTACCACCTCTTACACAGACCAGATCCAGAAATATTTCTCAGTCAGCCCAGGTCTATCAATACTACAGTATGCGATTCTAGAGTTCAACATAATACCCACAAGGTCTCAGTACAAAGTAATTCCAATTCCTGGACTGTCAAGGTCTATCCCACGTAGGGACTAACCCAGCCAGGTGGTAACCCAATGCGGCATAGTGGTTAGTGCGGTGTGCTATGAGTCTGGTCACCTAATTTTGTTGCCGACCGTGGCTAACATCAATGGTGATTGATGTTTGAACAGGAATGGGACAACCACCCACCAACCTCCCACAGACATATCGTATAATGTACCTTGATATCGCATTGAACAGGCTTTGTCATAGGTGTTCGTGGGGCTATGTGATGGGCTGCAGAAGGTGTAGCAAAATCCATGTAACTTTCGATGTAAAGCTTTCGTGACTGCAGGGATTCATCTTCTTGGTTCTTTCGGTAAAGTCACGTAGAAGGGAAATAATAAAATAATAAAAATAAAACATAATAAAATAATAAAATATTATAATATATTATTTTATCATGTTTTATTATTATTTTATTATTTCCCTTCTACGTGACTTTACCGAAAGAACCAAGAGGATGAATCCATGTAACTGTTATTTCTGTGAACCGACATCCACGCTTACTGCCCTCACCAACCTGCACTGAGCGGTGGCGGTGGTGAGTATGAACCAATAATCCCTGTGATGAATGAGGCTGGGTGGCATGGGGAGGCATTTATCCAGCAGTGGGATTTACACGGTATGCATTAAGTCAAACAGTGGGGCAAGAGAGCGGACCTGTAAACCTCAGAGAAAAGGGGGGGGGGGGTGACCTGCGCAGTTGACTCAGAGCGGCATTCTCGCATTCGCTGGAGCGTGACAGCCAGCCAGGTACTCTGCAGGGCGCAGGTGGGGCGGGCTTCGTGGGTGGGGGGGGTTCGGGGGGGGTCGAATGGGTGCGCCCTGATTGTGGCAATTGTTGGGGTTTGGAGTGTGGGCACCGGCGTTGGGGTAGAACGGATCGCATGAACCACATTCTGGGAAATGAGGGGGCAGGCATGCTATCGCTCGTGGAATTTGAATATTAGGTCGATGTAATCTTCTTTCATTTCCACGCTACTGGCAATGCACTTGGCGTCAAATGAACCTTATGGCGGGACCCCAGGGTCCCGAATAAACGGAAGTCAAAATTGTAATTAATTTATCTTTGGCAACTCCGTCTCACCGCGTGTCCAAGCGCAGCAGCGAGGACGAATGCGCAGATGAGCTGAACAAGCGAATGCACTCCATGCTCGGGTATGCATACACGACATAAGTCCTCTATTTGTCATCACGGTATGCATAATACAGTGAAACTGCTCTCTTATCGTCATTATTATTTGTGACCTACCAATGTCTGCAGCCAGGATCAATCGATGAGAATCCTATTACCTGCAGATATTTAACAGATAAGATGCGTTGCACCGTTAATTCCTCCTGTTTGATCATATTTCTCTTGTCCGTATGCATCTGTGCAGATACGTTTTTTTGCGGTTAAGCCATAGTCCCCACATACCGCTCGTATCAATGCGGATAAGAGGAGCGGCGACCCACTACTCTGTAGAGTAACATTTGTATTAACGCTTGTTACAATATGAACAGCGCATTGAAACTGCGTACTATTTTACGTACTGTTCGTTAACAAAGTGTGTTCACAAATCCACACTGAGAAACACGATGCTTGACAGAGGGGTGTAAATTATTTTTTCGATAGTGTATTTAAATAGAGGTACTGCAGGTAAGTAGTTTTCAGTTTTAAAGGCATCGTTTAACAAGACAAACACTTGCCACCATCCTTAAAACCCATTGTTGAAAAAGAGCAAAGTTAGTGTTTACATAATATAATGTTTATGCGAGAGCCGGGGGCTTATGGGACCCCGGGGTCACGCCATAAGGTTCAAATAAGGAACAGAGAAACTAAACGGATTTGCTCATGTCCTCGGTCACCCCCCCCCCCCACGCTTGCAACTTTCTCGCCAACTTGGTGAAGTTCGTCAATTAATCCCCGTGGTTGGTAAGGCATGGGGAGGCCCTCATTCAGACAAAGGCCTGTAAATAATTATTGTTAGTAACGTTAACAATGCGAGTGCATTCAATGATATGAAGTGGAAGGCACTGAATGAATATGCTTTACTATATACAGTACTATAGTATACCTATAAAAAGCATTGTGCATTAGGAGACCATGGCTTAAGTATATTTAATAGACAAATGAAGTCTAATTTGAATACATATACACACGTAAAGCATAGATAGGAAATATGTTTCTCCACTTCACCTTTGGGCCTTCCAGATCAATGAATTCCAGTAGCGTTTGATCATGAAGCTGGCAAATTCTGGACAGATGTTCAACTTTTAGGGTCTCATCACGAACGCATGAGGCCTGTTAACAAGCCTGCCGCCACATTGCTAAATGTTACTCCAAATATTACACAAACGTTGGGGCCTCGTGTTCATCACAAAATCAGTCGAAACAATTCGGTGCTGCTGTGGAGGATCAAGGACAACAAATGTATAATGCACAGACATGAAGTCTATTTATATTATGGCAAACGACGATAACCTTCCATATTAATAAAAAGGTAAAGGTACAGCCCTGCAATGTCTTGCGTGCACCACTGCTAGCAAATTTCCTTCATTAGAAGGAGCTCTAAAAAGCCCCTCTGTAGATGGTTATTTGGCCTGCTCATCCACGTAGGTCAGAACCCTGAAAAAAGGCGAGAGGATGCAAACGTTACCCCATCACATGCAACTTGATGAAAGGCTAACCTGTGGTCCGCTCAATTTCTATTGCTGGGGGAAATTTTTTTTTTTAAGTTCCGAATTACTTCAAATTGCTGCGCTGTTGGGACTGAACCAACTGCTGACCTCCGGAAGTTCATGGTGCAATAACCATCGCACCATGGCAGCATCCTGCATCGTCAACATGCGTAGTGGATCTATTCATATTTCCAGCAGCAGAATGTGCACAACTTTCGTCATGTCTGTGTATGACTTGCTAATAATTGTTTCGCAGCTGCCTTAAGTTTCCGCATTACATTCCACCACTTAGTAATTCACACGAATTCAGAGGAGTAGTTGTATTAATTCTAGATTTGAAGCTTTCGTGACTGCAAGGATTCATATTCTTAGGTTTTTTCGGTAAAGTCACGTAGGTAATTTTTCTTTTAAATTAATAAAAGTAAAATAAAATAAAAAATCACGACGTTTCGGAGGCAACACAAGCTTCCGTCTTCAGGTGGAACCGTCACAGCACGCTTGCTGTATCAAGTAAATGAGAAATTCCAGGAGATACTACCCCGTATATATACTGGTTGAGGGGGGGGGGATGAGCCAGTAGTTGTATATCCATCTACTTGTTCATATTAAAGAATTAATCTCATCATTAATGCTATGGCATATGACAAAGGCATGTTTCAGTCATTCACAGATTAAGGGATATCACTTATTATTATGTGTGCGAGTCATGTGCTGAACACTTGGTGAGTAACTTTTTTGAGCAATAAATGTGTAAACCAATCGAATGTTATTCTACGTTGCTTTGCTTTGGAATTTCCACATTATTTCGTGAATGTGTCGCCATGACATGGGTGAAGGAAGATTGCACATTTTTTTGTTGTAAATTTAAGTTCATAGAAGCTACTGTACTTTGCTGTTGCGTGAATGCTAGATTTAATGTGGCTGTTGTGGAAACTCAATGCAATTACTGTGGAGGAACCGTATTAACGCTCAACTAAAAAAAGATGACATCAGTACTTGAGTTTTACAGACAACAAAACGATTATATTTCACGATTTTTTCCTTGTCTGATTATGGTGCAAATTTCATAGCGACAACGTAACACCCAGGGTTAACTTGACATGTTATCTTTCGGAGATTCTATGTTGAGCAAGATCACAAGCGGTGGTGAGTTATTCTGTGGAATCCTGCAAGCACTCTGTGTGTCTCCTTCCATTGACTGCCCCACCCATCTCTCAGTTAGTTTGCCTTCCGTTGGAAACGATAAAATAAATGTTGTGATACGGTAACAATGTTGTCACAGTCATTCAAGTTTCCTTTCAAATATTGTTCAAACATATTTTACATTACCTGTTATGCTTAAATATGTGTTGGGAATACGTATTATTTATATTCGTTTGTCAATCCCACACCTCCGATTCCCGCACCTCCGATTAGCACACGGTTGGCTACGTACGGTGCGAAAGAAGTTCAACATACTCACATGCAATCCACTGATGGATGAATGCCTCCCCCACGCCTTGTCAACCGTGGAGTCTGGTTGGCCATATTTCACCACGCCGGTCAGTACAGGTTGGTGAAGGTGGCTTGTGCCAGGACTGATTCGGATATCCAGATATATATATTTTTTTAGCTAAATAGCTTTTTTTCCAGAAGCTACCTGGCCACAAATGATAGCTCACACGATACGCCACTCATAGCAGCCAAATACTCTCCTCATGTAAACTGTGTTAAAAAACGCAGGTCACTGGTTCATAGTAGAGCAGTGTGTAAATCACTGCCTTGCGGTCAGCATGCTTACTTAGCAACAGTGTTACGAAAATTAGGATGCATGATAACAGTGAGTGTGTGGCATCGGACCCACTTTTTCGGGGAGTGACACGATGAACTGTCCCACCGATTGTTTGAGTCAACAGAGGAGACGAGTGCGTGTATAAGACAACCACCTGCAGAGTTCAAAATGTAAATCAACGTAATGCACAGTGCAGTCTGTTCTCCTATAACGTGGTAGTTGCGTTCCTGAAGGAAAAATCGCGTTATAATAACCATCGATTCAATGGGAATTAATGGGTGAGGGGGTCGTAGGTTTAAAAAACACAAACGCATTTTTGGTGATAATTTGCTTTATTGTCATAGCTTTTTTTTAACGTGTTCTTTTATAATGACTGCAGAAACATAACGTTCCATAATTTTGGCTGCATTGCCGCGAAGAGTGCGCATTGTGGATTCGAGAAGTTCCATTGCGGGATTAATGTCATATGTTCTTTCATTTAATTACCGCTTCATCACATCGAGTTTTTCTTCCCGAATCATATCTTTTCTTTTCATCACTTTCCTTCTGTAATTGACAACACGAACTGTAGAGGTTTCTTTATTTCTTATTTAGCGCGCTTCACGCAGATAACTTGGGCCAGGGATGGCACACAATTGGCGACGACCTCGACGACAGCGACGGCGTGAAGATAGCGATGGCGTGAAGACAGTCGACCCCGATCCCACGGCAGCCTCGAACCTTGCCTCTCGCCCCCTTTTATTCCCGTCGTGGCCCTCACTCCGCCCCCAACCACGCCCCCTTTCTCGAACTCTCTAGCCCGTTCCCGAACTTCCAAGATGGTTCCCCTTCTGTAATTACCCCTCGTGACCACTGGGCCACGTGCTGCTCCTGCATCCACACACGCACAGTCTTTACACTTCCACTAGCACCACTACCAGAAAACTTCATGCCCTTGCCACTCATTGTAATTAAAATCAGAAAAGTGGTATGCAAAGCAAAACTAAATATATTTGGAAAAGCACAGTCCGTGATAATACGTGAGATGCGTACGCAGGCTGAACAGAGACTGAGGTGCGTGGGTCACATCTAGAAGCATCCAGCAGCATCCCACCTTGTGGGATGCTATGCCGAGGCAATTGCACAACCGCTTATTCCCACTCGCGCTGCGACGTAGTTCTGTTCACTCAATTGTGTTACATCCAATTCGCATCCGCGTTATACAAAAATATATGTTCCCTCATACATTCGTCGCTTTATATCAAATTGGCGTTATGAAAACACGCGTGAAAGCAGAACTGACTGTATTTGAATGTCCTGTACTTTAAATAGCAGGATGATTTTGCCGTCGTGTACGGGTTAGTGCACCAGCTCAAATATGGTGGAGATTTACAATTTTAATGTGGGCAGAGAAAGGACTGAAAATTAGGCAACTGTATTCCAGTGCTATTCTGGTCAAAGTTCGTCACTTATGGTCGAACCATTATTGCTCACTCCTGCTACTTGTGTCTGGGCTACGTATGTATTTATATGCGTATGCATTCGTTAATGTTTGTGGGTTGTTAAAAGGGAGTTTTTCAACATGAGCACTATAAATATCGAAGGTTCGCCTGGCCCACCCTATCCCACGGTGGGGAGATGTTAACTACCTCGCCTGGTACACAGGAGGTCGTGGGTTCAATCGCAACCCTGACGCCTGTATATATTGAGTTTGACCCATGTGATTTGGGTTCTGTTGTTGTACAGTTGCTGGTAGATAATTGGCACACATAAAACACTCCAACGCATTTGTTGTAGGGCCTATGTCATTCACTGGCAAACCCAGTGCTGTACTTCATCATGGCCCAAATGCCTCAAGCAGGAACCTCCTAAAAGAGTCTTCATATACTGGTAATAATTATATTAGCAATTGGTATTGTGGCAAGATGTTAACTACCTCGCCTGGTACACAGGAGGTCGTGGGTTCAATCGCAACCCTGACGCCTGTATACATTGAGTTTGCATGTTCTCCCCGTGGTCACGTGGATTTTCCTCCAGGTCCTCCGGTTTTACCCTCCGCATTTAGAAACGTGCGTTAGGAGTATTTGGCTGCTGTAATTTTCCACACGATAAGCCACTTCGTTGTGCGGTCATTTGTGACCAGGTCGCTTCTGAAAAAAGCTATATACTTTAGTTGAGTGGGCCTTACCTGGTAAAATAAAATATAATTTAGTTTTAGAAAATGAGATGAAGAAATAGCAAAGTGGCAACCAGGGCCAAATTCTAATTTTAAGCAGAATTCCCTCAAGCTTGTATTCTGAAACATCCTACCTAGTACACACTTTGCACGCATGTGATACCGTATGTGAACCGAAGTTTTACCTGCAATTTGTCCTTGTGTTCAATGAATCTATGAACATGAATGTGCATTGGTATTAACTTGTTTGCAAGATATACGATCCTCCTACAAATGCATTACATTAGGAGTTCAAATGTCTACGTGTGCCAAATACTGCTTGTTCACGCAAATTCCGGCAGAGCAGCCAGGCTTACTCACGTGTTGTGATTTATTGTAAAAAGTCTTTGACAAACTCACGTGTTGTAACCAGATTACTTCTATTTGTGCCATTCAAAACGCAAGCTTTGGCATTGCTTAGTTATGTTACCACAATGAGACAGGGCAGGACCGCAAAATTAAATTGCCAGATTCTGTCGTCGTAATTAAATTACAAAACTCTTTGATAGGGTGGTGCTACCTGAAAGCACCACCGCCGGAATGTTAGGTAGCACATTCCTTTTTTACCCATTCACATGATGGAAAATTACATTACCATTGTAATTATTGGTATTATAAGCAACTTTATTCTTGCAATAAATGTTGAATGCCGATTTTTTTTTTCAAAAGGCATGTCGTGGTTTATTCCCACTCCCCCCCCCTCCTCCCATAGATGTAGCCGATTATTTTTCCTGATGCATGTGAAGAGGAAAAAAGCGATTGAAAAATATGAATTTCATAGGCCGTATCAAACCGGGTGTGTGACATGCATTTTGCTCGCGCGATCTGATCCGACCCAAAAATCAATCGCGAATCCGAATCCGACAGCGTTCGCGATGATTCCGCCTTAGTCGCATTTGTGCCGTTCAAACGGAGTCGGTGGCACCGCTTTCTGTTCTCCACCTTCAGCCTGTTTGTGGCATCCCTCCTGCCTCAGGCAAACGCAGCGCTCTCGTCTCTCCAACTGTACGTAATCTTCTGTCTCTGCTTTGGTCTTTTTGCCTTTGCACGTCCAGCTGCAAAACTTCGGTTTTAAGCCTTTGAGTTCAGTTTTATTTTGTTTAAGCGGATGAGTTATTCAAGTTCGCAGCATAGTATCATTCTCAACAGCAACCTGTGTCACAAAAATGACCAAAACTTTGCAAGATACTACAGTATTCCGATTATTTCATATGTAAGAATTTTTTTCTGTATCAAACTACTTTTTAAAAAATACATTGTAATCAGCAATCTTTTTTTTTAAAGTGGTATCTTGTGAAATTATATTACTGTACAGTGTCCCGTTGGTTGTGTAATTATGGAAACTATGCTGTCGCATTAACACCCACATAATAGCCATGCCCAATGCTGACCGAAGTTCTAAAATATGTCTCTTGGTTATTTCCCTGAGATGCTTAAAATAGATGAGACAGATTCCACTCAACTCTTCTTCTCCCCCCCCCCTCCAAAAAAAACACATTCTCCAAGATACGGAATCTCGGTTCTTTCCTCAGGTTAATTATATTTCCTCTTCAATGCTAACAAGGAAGCAGGAGATGAGATGTGACCGTTTTATGAGCAGCAGCAGCAGCATCCAGCGGAATTTCCCAACTAAGTTTCCTCTTTCTCTCTCTCTCAAATGCTCAGTGCAGTGCAGCGGAATAAAGAGTCACGTTATTGTGGAATTCCAAATGTTATTTGTATTCTTTATGGACGGGAGCCTGAGGAGGAGTGCCCCAAAAAATCCCGTTCTCTCAAACGCCGCCACCCCCACCAAACATACCGATCGTACCTAACATAGGCGGGCACTCCAGATCCCACTCCCAACAGGATGTTGCACGACCGCTGGCTGTTTGCAAGCACCCACCCATTTCTGGGCGTGCACAGGCGGGCAACCGCTCGTTTCCAGAGAGCGTGTGCAATCCTGCCACCACATCCTGCGCAGGCCATGAAATTAAAAAAATCGGAGCAGCCAAGCGGCGCCCCCCCAAAACACCTCCAACGGCGCCACCCCCCCCCCGCCCCCCGCGGTGTAAAAGTCCAACGTGAGCTGCATCTGTTGTCGGTCAGGAGCGGTCGGGCGTTAAATGGCCTCGTGGTAGAGCCAGCACGACCCCCCCCCACACACACACACCCCACACCGCCCCCCACACACACCCACATCCCCCACACACACCCCACACACCCACCACACACACCCCCCACACCCCCCCCCCACACACACCCCCCACACACACACACCCCCACACTCCCCCCACACCCCCCCCCACACATACCCCCACCCACACCCCCCCACACACCCCCCAAACACCCCCCCACAAACCCCTCCACACCCCCCCTACCCCCCCCCCACACAAACCCACACCCCCCCACACTCCCAACCCCCCCCCCCCCACACGCCCCCCCACAAACCCCCCCACACCCCCCCCACAAACCCCCCGCTTTTTGTCCCCGTAAACTTTTAGCCTGTGGCCCCCCTTTTTTTGGGCGGTCGTTGATGTCGATGGTTTTAAACCGCTGAGAGCACCGAGAGGGGGGTTTTGCCCCCCCCCCGCCGTCCCCTCACCCACCCCCACTAACCCCCGCCCCCCTTCCACCGCCCCCCATCTTCTGGTGAAATTCTTTAAAAGCGAGCACGCTCAAAAAATAAAAATAAAACATATATATTTCGATTTAAAGCTTTCGTGACTGCAGGGATTCATCTTCTTGGTTCTTTCGGTAAAGTCACGTAGAAGGGAAGTAATAAAATAATAAAAATAAAACATAATAAAACGTCGTGAGAATTGTTTTATTATGTTTTATTTTTATTATTTTATTACTTCCCTTCTACGTGACTTTACCGAAAGAACCAAGAAGAAAAAACATATATAGCCAAGGAAAACAAAGAGCACACAAGCGTTACAAAAAGTTGTCTTTATAGCAGTTGTTGACATGACCGTGTTCTTACAGGGGCCGAGGTATGCAGGGCCGTTTCAACACTTGACACCGTTGAAGTTTGAAAACAAAAAAAACTGCATCGAAAAATGTACCCGGCCCATTGGAGTTTTGTACAGCGTTGTCAGGCGTTAGAGAAATTGATAGGAATTATAAAATGGCAAAAAGGTATAAACGTTAAGACATGCTACACTGCCCCGGTATTACTTGAAGTGAAGAAAAAAAAAGCTAAACGTTATCTTCATACTCATCAGTTTCCATCAATTCCCTCACCGCCCCCCTCCCCCAAGTTGTAAAGGGCCTTTGTCTGTATTGCAGGCTGCAGGTAAGACAACCCTCTGTGTTCGTGTCCACACAACCATTTAGATAGAGCTCCTGTCCCATCTACCCGGAGGAATTTGTTGTAAACTTTCCCCGCCGCTATATTTGTAGGTGTGCGTACACCTTGGCCCTCATGTATCGCTATCTTCACTGACTGGCGCTATTCACATGACAGTCGATTGCTTGTCTCTTAATGTTTACGTGTGCTCAAAACTGTAGCCATTATCTGATGCTGTTCGAGCATCGGGTGTCTGGAAGAAAAAAAAATTGATTCGGCCAAGAAGCGAGCATCTGATAATCTCGTGACTGCAAAACGGTAACAATGGACAATTATGAATGTCCGTTTTGTGCTTATCTGACGTTATAAGAGAAGCACCTTTTAAAAGGCCATGGCAACGTTTTCACAATGGATTTACGTGGGGATTCACGCAGCGTTTTGCCGTATTATTGGAAATATACGGCGCTTACCGTGAAAGGCCTTTTTTTATCTGAATGAAATTACTATTTGCAATATTGTGGGGAGGTGGTGGAGGAGCGGACGGGGTGACACTCGTCACCTGCACGAGTTGGAATTCCCATTGCAAATTGCAACCCCCACCCCGGGCGAATACTGTACAACCAACACACCTGCCAACAGGGTTCCACGGCGCACAGAGGGCCTCTGCCACGTATCGCGTATCAAGGTATGCGCAGGTGCGTTCGGAGCCATTTGTACTTGACGGCCAGTGAACAAAGAGCGCTGATTGCAGGAGGAGGGCACGCGTGAGTGTAGCACACCGAGGTCGCGTGTTGTCGGGAGGTGGCTCTTATATAATGTCAAACGACGTAATTTCTCCCACTTCTCACAGACCGTGCTCCGCTTTCTATGTTCGCCAGTCCACACACGCATTGCATACTTAAGTCGCCGAACGTGGAAAGGTGCGGTGAGGGGGGGGGGAAGAAATCGTCGTCGTGATGAAGCGAGGAGCACGGTTTAATAACCACCGCGATATTAACCATTTGAGCTGTAAATGCGCGTGCCTCCTAGATTGAATTGAGCAATGTTGACAAGCCAGACGCACAACACATTAATACACCTGCAGGCCCTACAGTTGCATAATAACAGGTGTGGGAAATTTGAGTTTTCCATTTTGTGCACGAGTGATTAAGGTATTAGAACTCTCTCCTCCCCCCTCCATAGACATAATGCCCCCCTCCCCCCTGCCTGGATCCTCCAAGTTTCTCTATTCCGTCTCCTGTAGCACGCACGCACCACCATCCTCTCCCCTCCCTGCAGCTAACAAGATTGACATTTTTGCTGAAACATCCAGAGCCAGCCAAAAAGAATCCCAAAGCCAGCAGAGCCCCCTTTAGAGCAGGTGTTGACTGACAGTGTTGAGATTACCAGATCAGCACATCACCACGTACGTGCGCGCACACACACACACGCCTAATTTGTACGGGGAGCCAACTTTGGCTTCATGTCGTGTCACAATGTGGGAATGAGTGAAATATCAACAATTAATCGTGATAAGCAGGAGCAACGTAAATTTGAAGACGAAGAAGAAAAAACATTAGCACACCGCACCTGTGGAAACGTTGCCCTGCTCCTGACTCCCTGTCTTGAGAGGCTAGGCGGGCCCCGCATCTTAATGCTCCTCTGGCATTTTTTAACGATATACCTGCTGCCTCACCTGTATGCAAATATTCCCACGTGTTGTGGGACTCTCTGTGTACACGGCACGTGCTGTGCTGGTATAAACGAAACGACGCGTGTTTCGCGGAAAGAAAGAAAAACGTCCCGACGCATTTTCCGTGTTAGCATAACGAATGCACCGAACTGAAACGTTTAAACGTATGAGCACTGTTCTTTGTTAGCACGGACATTAAGCGTGTACCAATGTGGTTGGGGTAGCACTCACTAAGCACAACGTAACATTAAAAAAAAAATCTTTGCATTCTTTATTCTTGTAATGCCTTTTTAAACTATTCGACATGTTTAAAAGCTCAAAGCAAAATATTGTCTAGTGATTTTTTTTATTTAGATATCTTTTTTAAAATGTGTTTAGAAGCTTGGAAACGGTTATATTAGCGCGTATACATAATTCAAAATGAAATACCGTTGTCAAATAAAAACAAACTGTTCTTAATTTACAATCCTCTTGTTTTTAAATATTAGATGCATTGGAGCATTATATTGGAAGGGCTCTTCTCAGCGAGGAGTAGGCTTGCAGCATGGATACCGTGCAGGAAGAAATCCGTAACCTCCGATTAGCGCGGGGATTGACGGCGTACGGTGGCACGAAAGAGGCTCAACACGCGTGCACGCATTTCAAATGCGCTCGGGGAATGCCAGCAAGGCGTTCTGGCAATGAAACGCACTTTTACGCCACATGAAACAAATGCCTCACCAGCGCCGCGTTGACTGGAGGTCTGGACATGTGAAAAGTCTGTGTTGTTTCCTTGGTAACCTATCGGGGGTCGGGGGGGGTGACCGGTGGTTTTGATTTGGGGGGGGGTGGGGGGCCACCACCATACCTAAAACGACTAAACGGTAAGAGGGCCACCGGTGTGTGAGCTTCCACACATTTCGACTGAGCCTGCCGCCGATGACCTGTGTGCATGTTTTGTCTGTCTGCACGTATCAAGCCCGCCCGCCTGCCTGCCTGCCCGCCCGCTCCTGGCATTTGGAATCGTAGAGCGGCTAAATGTGGTATGCCGGCCTGAACCCATAGGAGGGTCAATATTTGACCTGCAGACAAAAACACACGCACACACACACACAACCCCCCCACCCCATAGCCATGCATGGTCAACTGCACACATCAATTACAGGGAGGCTCGCTGTGGGCTCGTAAGCGCTGGCCATTTCAAGACGAGCACGACGATGTGGACGGCGATTTTGTACTCAGAACCAACGTTGTCAACTTGTGTACGGTGAATCCGCACAGATTAGGCCTGTCTAAGCGCATGTTCACGTGACAGATTTACAGGAACGAATGTAAACAGTCCTAGGCATGGCATGAATTGCACGCTGGAAGTGGCTCCCAGGAGTTTATGTATTTCACTGCTATTCGCAAAAATGAAATGTACAAAGGGAATATATATATAACTTCAGTCCTTATGACTCCATTTATTTTGTCCATTTTGCTCACTGCACGCACTTTTCTTTACTATGTAGTTTCGAATGATGTAACGTTCTTGTTTTCGGGTATTATTCGAAAAATATATTATTTTATTGGCTGCTTTATTATTTCTAGAGTAAAGCCATTTAAATAAATGTAATGGGTAAGAATTAAATTAGGTTTTTGGGGGAGAGGCAGGGGGTGCATATATGGTGTGTGACGATATTGCTTAGCCAGCAAATTCCCCTAAATATATTGGGTGCTCAACACGAGCTCCTGTCGGTACTTCGCTCCAACTTCAACATCGTTCCACCACCACCACGACCACCATCGAGAGCACATCAATCATCAACAA
This sequence comes from Lampetra fluviatilis, assembly GCF_964198595.1. Classification (NCBI taxonomy): domain Eukaryota; kingdom Metazoa; phylum Chordata; class Hyperoartia; order Petromyzontiformes; family Petromyzontidae; genus Lampetra; species Lampetra fluviatilis. Next base: position 6,859,187 of record NC_136280.1, read on the forward strand.
ATGCCACTACCAACATCACCACAATCAGAAGCATTGCAAACCACCTTCAGAAGCGATTACTAACACCGCCATCACCATTGTCACCAACACGACTACCATTGCTACATTCATTCAGCAGTGGCGTGATCAAGTAATTGTAAGGTTGAATCTTTACCCCTTTTAGTAATAGGCTAACCACGGTTGTGAATGTTGCATTGGCACCTCTGGGTCCTGACCACGGTCGGCTTCACTGACTTTGATGTTCAAATCGGCTCCTCTTAACAGACGATGAGGACCGATGCTCTGTGATGTAAGAGATCAGGACAATGAGTGTGAAGTGAGAACAGAGGACAGCTGTTTGTAGCGCCATCGCTCTCCGGCGAATGCAGGTACAGGGACAACTAACGCTGCCTTCAGACAAAATTGTAATGTGAACCGGTCTGATGCTAGGTGATAACGTTTTTTTTTTGAACGCGTGATTACGTGCGCCGAGTGAAGTCTACGTACAGCGATGCAGTCTGTCATACGTGCTGGAGAGCTGTCTTACGAGTGCCAGATGCTCGTGATTAAGATCAGATGAAAATGTCGCCTACGTACACCACAGCGGTGCAATGCGTAGTCTAATTAATATTGGTCGGGAAATTTGTGACAGGTTCATTATCGCTTACACAGGCAAGAAAAGGGATGTGCACAGAATGTATTCAAACAAATATCCAAGGCAAGCCATTTGGTTTTTCAGGCCGTTGCATACGTGACAAACCCGTATACTTGCGTAATTTCCCAGACACTAATTTTGCGTCATGAAAATGACACTTTTTTTTGACAATTAAACAGTCTAATGCTTGTCGAGGGAAACTGTAAATGCATGAAAGAATGGAATTACGTTCAACATCAAAGTTCAACGGAGTTTGGTCTTGCAGTGTTATTTTTGTGGGGGGGGGGGGGGGGAAAGTCTAGTAATATGGAACATAAAATCACACCAGCAATGTTTCATCTCGGCGCGGTGGTATTCCTCCTGGGAATAGAAAGTGTGAGCCAGCGAGGTGGATTCTTTTTTTTGCGGAACGGGACTGCTCACAGGCAGAGCTTGAAGCTCGTGCACGTGCCCCACTCGGAGCGGGCAAGGCTTGGATGTCCAGCGATGCAGACAGCATGAACTTACATGCTACCAATTTTCTGCAAATATTAAAGCCGCTCTATAAGGACTGCATTTTTTTCTCAAGATGTAACGGAGTCCGCTTTTTTCCCCTCCCCTTTTAAACTTAATCAGTAGCATGCATGCTGCTTTCTTTCGCTCCGTGTGTGCACTGTTTAATTTTAAAACGTTCCTATAGACAGAAGGCTGCTTGCATATAATACCTTACTTAAGTAAAAAAAAAATGTCCTTGGCTTACAAAGATTTTCATCATGAACTCAGGGGAAATGTCACTTGAGATAATGCGACTGATCGCTGACTCTTTACGTCGTGTTGGGTATTATTTTTGGAATTCATCGCACAAAGGCAACTCGTCTTCCAAACAAGAAAGGGGCTTGTGTGTTGCACAAAGATTTGGCCAAACATTACTTTTCATGCGCGATGCATCGTTTCCACAGAACGATGTAGCGCTTGTGCTTTGCCTTTTTTTTGTCTCGCCTGCCTCGATCGTATTTCATCTCACAGATCGAATCTCTCTTCAGAAATCTGGCATTCGTGACTGTAATTTTTGTTCGTAGGACATCAATGCAGGCCACTAAACAGCGGTTTAAATTGTATACCGGGCCTACCTTGTGTGGGCTTCAACCATTCGATGATAAAAAAAAAAAATCCCAAAAGTTTGTCGGCCAAGTTGCATAGCCATGGGTCCAAAATATGGGTCGATAAAAGGTATGTGAAAAGGGAATGTGAACCAGTATGCATATTTCACTTGCTAAAACCTAGTTTACAAGTGAAACAAGATGGATGGTTGATAACCCAGTGCACGATATCTTTACTCTTTGGTTCTTTCGGTAAAGTCACGTAGGTATAAAACATTCAATAAAAAAATAAATCATGATTTAATGCAAAGAGTAAAGCTATCGTGCACTGGGTTATCAACCTACGTGACTTTCAATCATGATTAAATTTTTATTTTATGTTTCATACCTACGTGACTTTACCGAAAGAACCAAAGAGTATGGATCCCTGCAGTCACGAACACTTCAAATCTATAATGTACGATATCTTGTTATCCCTCTTGCCCCTGGGTCAACCTATTATTTTTTTGCTAGATATCATCCATGGGCCAGAGCAAGAATTTGTACCATTTGAGCTGCCAAATAGTTCACCATTATCAGCCACAATCAACCCACTGCTAAATGAAGGCCTCGCTAAGACGTCGTCACCAACAATCCACATAGCACTTGCACATGAGCCGATTTCTTTCCCCATTTCGTCGGTGGACATCCTATTGGATGCATTCCATTCCTTGGCCACCAATCCATGAATATTCTTGACCACCGGTCATCATCCTTTCTAGCGATGTATCCTGCACAGCACACTTATTTTTTTACTTAGCAGTTTTCTTTCCAGTTTTTCTTCCTTCTGTGGAGAAACATGGCGTTGTATACCTTTATATTCATGGCAATTAAATACTGTAATATTTATGATGATGATGACGAATTTAAAAAGGTTGTATCACATAATTCACTGTTGTTGGCTGTATTCAGTGGTCAAGAATAATAATGGAGCAGCAGCCAAGGAATGGATGCATCTGAGATAGGATGTCTACTTGAGGAGATGGAGTGAAATCAGTTGATGTGCAGTTGCTAGGTGGATTATTACGTCGCCAAATCGTGAGGGGTGGAGGGGGCTTGGGAAGGCCTTCATCCAGCCGTCAATTGAGCATGGCTGGTGGTAATAATGATGCTTGTCCATATCCAGGCATTTGTTCACTGAAGGTTTGCCATTTTCGAGGATGATAAAAATGAATATCTCGTCTGGGAAAATGGACAGCTGAGCCTAACTGTTGATGAGACTCTGAATGTTGACACCGGTCCAGAGTATGTTTGTGAGCCAGTGTTGCTGAAGGACGTGTGTGGCAAATAGGAAGAGCAAAAAATAAAACTTTCATTTCTTAACGTCGAGAGACAGATATCACTGGTCAACAAAAAAATAAAAATTTTTGGTAAAGTCACGTAGAAGGGAAGTAATAAAATAATAAAAATAAAAACATAATAAAACAATTCTCACGACGTTTCGGCCACAACGCAAGCAGCCGTCCTCAGGCGCCTGAGGACGGCTGCTTGCGTTGTGGCCGAAACGTCGTGAGAATTGTTTTATTATGTTTTTATTTTTATTATTTTATTACTTCCCTTCTACGTGACTTTACCGAAAGAACCAAGAAGATGGATCCCTGCAGTCACGAAAGCTTTAAATCGAAAAATAAAAAATTTTCTTAAACTAATTTCAGGGTGCTGATTCCAAATCTGATCTCAGATTTGCTCTATCACATCTCATTTTTATGCTATCGGCATACCCCATTTTCATTGATTTTACCCGAAATTAACTCTGTCACTTATGATTGCAAGTTGTTGCGAGTCAGTGACTGCTTTAGTGTTAAAATATGGTGCTGTATTTTTAGGATAGTGTGTTTATAATATAATTTTATGTAGATATCCACATTTATTTTATATTTTTCTTCTGCAGTTTTTATTGAAAATGCAATATTTGATATCTCAAAAACCTGATGTGATAGACAAAAACTGATGCCAGATTTGGAATCAGCACCCCAAAATTACCTTAAAACCGTTGGAATACCTTATGCCAGAAAAAGTGTGTTGACCAGTGTATGTGAAGGAGGCAGATTTTGTATTGTAGGACATGCACTGAACAAGCCCTTTGTCAATCCATTGCTGGAGAAGGCCCAAGTAATGCCATGCGAGGTCAAGGGAAGCATAGACGTGGGAGCATAGGAGTACACAAAGTCCACCCGTGGATTTATCTGCACTGCCCTTTGCGCCCCACAACATAATCCCACATCCTATAATTCCTGGTATGCATGGTTGTCACCCATCCGAACACTATATACAGGTGTTAGATCTGCCTAGATTCTGACATCTTGACGAAATCTGCGATATTCAATTTGTTTTGGTTCATGTGTGTAAATGCATACTGTAATAACATGGCCATACACGCATTTAATTCATGTCATATGTTGGAAGGCTATGGGTGTCTATATTGGGTGTTTTTGTCAAATGAGTCACTCACCACTTTCCATGTTATAATGCCTAACACAGTAACTTTCGTTTTATTAATTTTGATTTACATACTTTTGACAAACCGTTACCCAAGGCAATTATACGTCGTATTAAGGCTTGCAATATTAAATTACTGTTGCATACATATTAGCGTGTATATACAGGGCGCAGCGTATGTTAATGCACTGATCAAGGAATTACATAATCTTGATTATCATACTTACGTTGGGTTTTGGCAAGTATTGTCAGTATTACATCCTTCGCACCCACCAAGAGCAAAGCCACGCGATGTCTGCACCCGCGCGTTTTTTCCCCTCGCCCACAGTTATCATTCCTACCTTGAACATTGCTAAATTTTCGCCTCGATTTTTCGTAAAAAAAAAACACATGATCGGTGTTACTCCTATTGTTACCAATGACGGAAACTCGTCCCCCCACGTTGTTTATGAAGATACAGTCCACAAGCCTCCAAACGTGTATTCAAAGCAACACGAGAAGAAGCACCGTCCACGCCTAAAGACGTACAATGGCCTACATCTGCAGATAGGAGCCGTGAAACAATGCGACAAGACTAGGCGTGCAGCATTTATTTATGTGGAATTACTACGTCGCATGTTTACCTTGCTAAGGCTCACTGAGTCTAAAAATGCATTTTTAGAGGTGGGTCCTGTCAAAAGTTGTTTTGCAGTCGGAGGCATTGTCCCTACATCTAATCCCAATTGAGTATTAGTTTATAAATAATTTACAGCATCGGGATTATTTGACCAATGCCAGTTTGATTGTATACAGATTTTTGTTTTTCAGGTAACGAGAGCAAAGAAGAGAATCCGGAGGAAACCGTGCAGAACAGATGAAGAACAAAACCAACTTCACACAAACAGGCGACCAAGCTGGGAATCAGACAACAGGCCCTTTGCTCCGTGAGGCACACGGGTGAGCACGGTGCCACCTAGTCAGCCCCTTGCTTTGTGAGCCAATGCACTGGCTCTCATTGACATTACGTTTCCCAGTTTATTTTTGCAGGGACATGTGTACAATTTTATAGGTTGAATTGTGGGTTAAGGGCTTTAAAGAATGCTCCATGATGTAGGCTCATGGGGAGCGTTTGCAGCTTTCGTTGGTGAGTTCTGAAAGCACATCACTTTGGAATAACATATGTTTTAAGCTGACCACAATGGATTCATTATGTACGTGCATTTTCAGAGATAGAAACTTTACACATTCTAATGGCTCAACTTGAATGCCAAATTGGTAAAAAAATAGAAAGCTAAATAAAAAAAATTCAAGTGAATTATAAACTTGTTTTAGGTGGCTGTGATTATGTCACAAAAAAGGAAACCACTAATCACGGTGCCATTGTGTAAAGGGGATTATGATGAAAACAGACAGCTTTCGAGTAAATTTGCAATGTTATTGGCACTGGTTGGGGAGCATTTGGCTGGAATATTTGGCTGCTATAAATTTCCACATAAGCCACTGCATTGGGCTATCATTTGTGGCCGGGTTGCTTCTGAAAAAAGAGCAATATGCTCAGTTGCTCTTACATGGTAAAATATAAATATTTTAATTTATTTCATTCAAGGCACAGAGTGTGATAGAGAACAAATGTTTGTCAAAGGGATGTGAACATACATTTCGATTTAAAGCTTTCGTGACTGCAGGGATTCATCTTATTGGTTCTTTCGGTAAAGTCACGTAGAATGGAAATAATAAAATAATAAAAATAAAACATAATCAAATAATTCTCACGACGTTTCGGCCACAACGCAAGCAGCCGTCCTCAGGTGAAGAACAGGTCTGTTGAGACTCTGTCTTCTCGACAGACCTGTTCTTCACCTGAGGACGGCTGCTTGCGGTGTGGCCGAAACGTCGTGATAATTATTTTATTATGTTTTATTTTTATTATTTCCATTCTACATGACTTTACCGAAAGAACCAAGAAGTGAACATAAATGTTCATGGCGGAAGGAAGGGTTCTTTCAGAGAAGAGCCATTGCCCAAAAACATCGCCTATTAAATCGTTTCCTAATAAGCCACTTATTGACGAATGTAAGGTTTTATTTGAGATGTTATTAGAAAAGGGTGGAGTGTGAGCGTGTGATCATTGAGCAAATAGAATGCGATGCAAAGGCAGAGCGGCTTTTTATTTTGAAAGAGTAAACAGTGGCTCGTGGCTCACCTGTGCAATGAAACCGGTCACCTGAGTTCGATTCCCAGCCACGACTAACGTAAGGACCACGTGATATATCCGAGTCGTTCTTGGTTCCCCCCTTTGCCACACCTCCTGCACCGACTCGGACTGACCATTGTGGTGAAGTATGGTCAGTTGGCCCTCATGGCTGAGATGCGTGTGTTGACATATATATATTATTACGTTGATCGGGGGGTGGGTTTGGGGTTGACCCTGGTAAAGGTTTGTGGCAGGGAGAAAGGCAAATTCCTTCTGATTACAGCCAAAAACTGGTTAAAGAATCAGGATAGCGGCTAATGTAAGAATCGACTATTTGATTCATGTTTCACAGCGGCCAAAACTTGGCTCGCAGAATACCGGCTCGTGGAATAAATGGGTAATTGTAATGCATATACGAGGGAATATTTGGTTTCTGCAATGGCGGTAATTGAAACACATTGATGAATACACTCTTATTGGAACATACTGTTCTGAGAATATATCGCGGAAGGCTGGATTGACGACGAAGTGCAAGTAAATTGACTCCTTCCCTCGTGTGGAGAGACATTGACAGTCGTCAGTCGTGTGTCGTATGAACAGCTCACAGCTGTCCCTCTGTCCTGTTGTTGTTGTTGTTTGTGTCTTCACGTGTTGCCGGTGCATCTGAACACCCCGTTGTCTCGCCTCGCGTGATGCCTTGCCCGGTGGAATGAATGCGGCGACAGCGTACGTGTCGTAGTGATTTTGTTGCTCAATAATGTCGATCACTACTAGCGACTTGTTGCGTTCCGCAAAGTGTTTCCCTCGCTCCCGAAGAGAGAATGTCTCATCAGAGGCGCACGAGGAGCCAGACGAGCGGGAAAGGCAGCAATCACGCGGCGACGAGGTGCCACATTTCCCCCCATCCGGAAGCTCTGCGGTCCTCTTGTTATAGCACAATGCTGGTATTGCCCAATTAATGAGTGTTTACATGGGGGGAGGAAACCAGAGCACCCACAGACTGATGAACGTAATATAAACAAAACCTTGACATCGTACATTTCCAGCATACACCAACTGCAAAAAATAATACAATTTCACAATTGCTTTTGCAAAGTTTACCGGGGCCTTAAATGCTACGTAAAACTGCTTTACCTACCATGTATCATGATACGTAGCTTTCTGTGCTACGCGATACGTGATTAGTGACAACAATACTCTTCCCAGCTCATCATCATCATCACCACCACCATCACGATCCAGGGGCAGATATCCCAATGGCATTCACTGCACATTTCGTCACGTGTTTCCACTTTCCTCGGTCTTGTGCCAATATGCTCAAGCAGTTCACATCTTTCACGCACCATTCTCTTCTGTCGCCGTCCAGTTCCTTCCATTTCCCCCGTTGGTGCAGTGGTTTGCGCACTGTGCGATGGGCACACCTAAGCCAGTGGCGAGTGATATTCCCCCGACCCCCACTCACTCCACATATCCTCATTCATCGGTATGGATAAGTATGGGACATTAATCCCCGTAACTAACTCAACCGTGGTGAGCAGGTCTTCATCCAGCAGTGTATGTCCTGCACCTCCGATTAGCACAGTTGACTACGTGTGGTGCGAAAGAAGTTCAACATACATGTTGACAAAAGACTGATTCATTATTGTGGATGGAAGCTGGGTTTCTACAAGAAAAAATGTCCCTCGGTGCAAAGCAAAGGTGGTGTGCATTGTCCCTTGGTTTGTCATATATTTAGAATGAGCACGTTGGGTTTTTTTGGTTGGTTCATTTGACTTTTGTAGATGATATTGTGAGAGTCACAATGAGAGTCACTGTCCATTCAGCCAGTTCCCAGATAAGCCAATAAACATGATAGATATGTTTACAGATCTTCTCCGCGATTATCCGTGAACAGAAAATGTCTTTTATGCACCTCGCTTCCTCCAACAGAGTGTAAATAAAACATGTTTTACGACATCCAGAGGCTTTTTGGGTTCAACGTTTATTTCCTTCGTTTAAATACTACATCTACGGTAATAAATTATGGCAGAATAAGTTAACACAAAATAAATAGTCGGCATTCACAGAATCACAGTGCTGTATCGTGTGTGAAAATAAATCTTGCATTTGGCGAGGTTAGCACCACGTTCAGTTTACAAACATAATGCTTCATACTCTTGGTTCTTTCGGTAAAGTCACGTAGAAGGGAAGTAATAAAATAATAAAAATAAAACATAATAAAATAATATAATATTTTATTACGTGACTTTACCGAAAGAACCAAGAAGATGAATCCCTGCAGTCACGAAAGCTTTAAATCGAAATATAATGCTTCATACTTTCGCTCAGAATGTCACAGATTTTTCTATACAGGCACCACATTAAGTATACAATCTAAACGTTATCGTCAAGTTTCGATGGGTTCTGTAAGTGTATAGAAATCCGTACTGCGATAAACTCGCGCATATAGTAGCAATGCTCGCGGGGAAGGGGGGGGGGATGTACATTAACTGCATAGGCATAATAGTTTTTTTAAGTTAAAAATGTTGTACACTAAAATACAAGTAGAAAAAAAAGCAACGGCAGTTAGTTAAATAAATATATGGCAATAAAATACTTTAAAAAAATAAATAGGTCAACATTTGCACCGGGAATTATTGCATATGCGTACTACTTCTTCTGCCACCGTGGAAGCGGCTGGCCAGATGAATACGACCACCGAGTCGCGATTGTCTCTGCAGTGTCAGCGTGCAGGTCGCCTGGTGTGTCCGTCCGTAGAGTTGCGCTTCCCATTTTTTTTTGTCTGAGGACAGATCACCCTTTGCAAGGACGCATATGAAAGCAGCTGGCGGTTTGTCCAGACGACCCACATGGAGTACCTCTTGAGGACCATGTAGGTACAGAGTTTCGTTTCGAAACCAGACATGTTCTTGTTGGCCGGATTGGTCGTCGGTGTGTGCGCCGGGATCGGGATCCTGCGATTTCTCATTAGATTCTTCACGCCTGAGATGAAGCCTTTCATCTCCTGTATTAGAAAGCTTTGATTGAATAATAGCATTTGTTCTCTGCTGCTCGTGTGAACCTTCCACAGTTTCACCAGGAACGTGTTGTATGAACTTTCGGATATGTTGTCGGGGATGGCGGAGGGCTCGTGGATGTTCCCAGAGCTGCAGGAGTTGGCCGCATCCTCGTCAAAGTTGTTCGCGTGTCTCTGCAAGGACAGAGAAGTGCCACGAATCGTTCATTAACGGTGAACACAACCAATGTCGCGTTTTTTTCTGTTTGCCAGAAGCCAACGGCACGTTGAGTGTCGTGACGTAACAATGAACGAGAGTTGATTTCATTCATTTTATTTCCCAAAATATTCCACCCACAGCAGATGGGTTTTTATCAAATGTGTCGGGTTTTTTTGCTCCGACAGGACCCCGTCATATAGGGTAATACTCTTACCAATAACGGTTGGTAAACCAGCAGTATTGAACACACCTGGCCGCTGATGAAACCCAGAAGGTCAAGACCAGTCCAGTGTTAATTTAAACAAATGCTGTTTAATACCTCCGATTACCACAGTTGCCTTCCATAGAGAGCTTACGAAGTTCAAGTTTCTCGAAGGGTAATATCGCAATACACTGAAAATTGTTTTACTTTTTACTCCGAGCTACAAAAAGCAAGATAATGTATTGCTTTGATTAGAATTTATAATCGCTGATAGTTTATATTTTTAATACTTTTTTTGCCAGAAAGCAAAAGCCACAAAAGTATACATTATATCAGACTGCAGCCCCCTTTGGGGTTCTTTTGGATCACTAAAGCTCAAGGTTCATGAGTGCGATGGTTTAAGTTTTAAAGAGTGAACATAATCAATAATATTTAGTGCAGCCTGTTTACGGGTTATATAGCGAACTTATCAAAGCCTATGGGCCAACGTGGTTAAAGTGTGCTGCGACTGGACAGCTTGCATTGATGCGAGTGTTTGCTTTGTATCAAAAGATCATGAAATTAAGCCTGGCAGCATTGTTCAGCATGGCATGCATGGATGCTCACTTTCTATACAAATCCATATCTCTATAGTCAAACTTCATCTTAGGTTTTAGAGCTCAGAGGTCGAATCGTTTGAAAAGCCGCTGTTCTATCCATCTACACCCCTCCCAGAGAACAAACCTAACACACTCGGAAATTCCTTAACTGCAGGTACACTGAACTATGCTGCTCATGTATCATCATTAGCATCATCCACCATGATCAATCCACTGCTGGATGAAGGTATCCTCAAGCTATCGCCGTCTCTAATTGGTCTTGTAAGGCATCGTTCAATCCACCCAGAATCTGCACAGGAGCAGAATGCATCTCTGCAGCCACTACTGACAATGTGTAGGTGTTTTGTAAGTGTAGGTGTTCGGCGGTATTTTATGTCATTAACTTTACCCCCACCTTGCCTCGCCTACGTAAAATAAGAAGACTTACTACTGCCATGTATCTCTTCTCTGAGTGGGACACGTGACAGGCAGGCCACTTTATGAAGCTGACCATATCGGTCCAATGACGTGCGGGTTATAAGGAGTGATTTACAGCAATATTCTAAACCATTTTGGGTTCATAAAAGTTGTTAGCGTCGGCTTAACAGCAGGCTATAATAGCGACACGATTTAGTCGACAGTGATGTGTAGAGTGATTCGTCGCCGTGTTGATTTGCATTGCAAATTATAATTATCGTTTTAAAATTTATAAGAAATATGCCAAATAGTGATGCGTTTACAATTCGCATATTGGCATGATTAATTATTAATTTCGAGGTAAATTCTGATGGAAATCCAAGACGCAACTGACGATTAATCAACGTACATGCGAGGTGGGTGGGGTGCACGCAATCCAATTTCCGAGATCGACAGAGACTTCGACCGAATCACAATAATTAATCTACGCACGCAGCCCACTGATTAATAAAAACACATTTGGTTATGTGCACACGCGCGTATTCAACAAAACAAACCCGTGAACTCTTAACGGCTGCAAACGTTCGCAAATACACGTGCGCACGCATTTCTATCCACGCTCATAGGCTAACAAAATGTCGCCAGAAACGAGGAAAGGCGGCGGCGGTGGCTGGGGTGGTGGTTTTACAAACGGGGGCAACTTTTTTTAGTTTGTTTTTGTAGTCAAACTCGTGGCGGAGAACGCGCAAAGATCCCAGGTGGCGCCGATAGGATGCTCCGTAGAACAACTCCGTGCGGTTGTGACATGTTATGACATCCCCACTATCGTGCAGCAAAGTAATTCGCTCGGTAAGATGCAGGCACCTCAAGCATTTCGCCCGGTTTTGACGGCCACGCGGGGGGTGGGCGGCGGGACGACGACACAAAAGGAACGGAGGCGGCCCCGGGGGTTTCTCTGCCGTTCGAAGCGCCGAGAGTGAGTCTCGGATACGGTGATTCTCGCAAAACAAAAAAAACCACAGCGATGGGGGAGATCTCAACAAGAGCAAATGACTCGATGCCTGCCTGGCTCGTTGCGCTAAGGTTCACTGTTCCACGCTACCGAGTCCAAGTGGGTCACTGGCTGATGGGTTTGTGACAGATGAGCTCGGAAACTACACAGCGCCCTATATTGTTCGAATGCCTGCCAGCGCTAAGGCCACAAAAAAAACTACAACGGAGAAAGCGATTCATCACAATTCATCTCAGCGTGTCCATATGTCCGTGGGGTTTTTTTTCGCGTTCAAAAGGAAAAACGATATAGCTGTTTTGCCGCGCTTGAAATGCTTTTTTTTTGCTCTGTAGCCCACAGTCATAATAATATTCACGACAACAGCCAAGCGCCAGTGTGTTTGACAAAGCACATTTATGGTTTGCCTTCTCTGAAAGGAAAAAAAAGAAAACCGCGCGAATCAAACTCGGACATAATGTTGAGCTTGAACGATTGCCAGCACGAGAAGAGGAATTCCGCCGGGGATAATCAGACCCCGTTCTCTGTTCGCGTGTTTTATCAAACCGCGAGTCGCTGCAAACACGGGTCACGCGCACGTGTTTGTTGTTATTGTTGTTGTTATTGTTGTTGTCGTCGGTAGCCCCCTTATCCTGTTGGTTACCATACGTACGTATAGCTAGTTACAGACCGACTAATGTTTTTTTTTATCGCTCACAATCCTTCTGCAACTTACGTTCGTGTAAAGGCAAGAGTCAAGGCAAGGGATCGTCTGAGCAAGAGAGAGCAATTGAGGCAGCGATCGTCTCCCTCTGTACGACCCCGAGCCAATGGTGGAAATTCCACGTTCGTATGGCCGGAAAACGTGTCTAGACATGGGACAACCACTGATGACTCCAATCCCCCCCACCCACCCCACCACCACAATGTGATACTAATTTGTATCGACTCCGGAGAGATGATGGGCCGAGTTAACCCCCCCCCCCTCTGCATCCAGGATTTTAATTCGCAAAACTTCCGATTGCGCGCTGATCGCTCTAGAATCGAGCCACCTTGGGCAAGAACAAATCACGTCCCTCTGTTTAAATTGCTCCGTCTAAGCCACGGAACCGTACGCTAATGAATCGACTCGTCATTCTTCATTGGGCAAAAAAAAAAAAACCGATGAACCGTTTTGTCTACCCACTCAGGCGCAACAGGCGCGCGTGCTCACGCAGTTTCAACAGCGTAACGTTTAAGCTCGAGTCGGGATGAATGAACGCGCGCGTGCCACTGTGGGCATGGGAGGATGCAACGCAAATCGACACAGCAAATACAGTCTCCTGCAGTCTCCACTGCGACGAGACGCACGCGCGAACCGACGAAAAATGCGTGAATGCGCGGTACCCACGTAGTTTTCGGTGTGGTTGGGAAATCGCAATCCGATGAAGTTCATGATCTGCACCAGCTTGCAGATTGGTGGCTGTGGCTTGCTCGGCAACGGCACGCACAATCCCATCGGCAAGCTGATGTAGATTATGGTCAAAATCGCATAGAATCCTGTGCGGACGAGAGAAAGAACGCACGTGTCATTGTCACGCGAGGAGACGCGCGAAAAGGGAAAAGACGACGCGACCGGCAACACTTCATCGCGTCCGTTCGCACACAACGCGAGCAGGGGCAGCTCCTCGGCGCTTTACAACTTTTCGTCGTCGTCGTCGCGAGAACCACGTGTCACGAGAGCGGGCGAGCAAACTGCGTTGCGGTGCAGTCCTTGTGTGTGTGTGTGTGTACGGAGTGTGTGTGTACGGAGTGTGTTAGCGACTTGCTTCTACGTGCGGGGAAATTGACAAAGCAGCAGCAGCAAGCGGCAAGGCAGAAGCGAGTGCAGCGCTCCCGAAGCAGCCCAAGCGGAGGAAGAGAGCGAGTGTGGATGATGAGACGAGAGGTACAAAAAAAATATATCGAGCGAAGGGCGCAACGAGCGCTGTTATTCACCTGTGTCTGAGTGCATCCCTCTCGCAATTAAAGCCCTTCCCTGTTTATGTTACACGGCCGCTGCTATAAAGTAAACAATACATACCGACTCGAATCGCGGCCCCTCCATTTATATTAGACGGTTTTGGGGGAAATGCGTAGATATAATCCTTGAGAAATGTGGAAAGTCTCGTCAAGTCGCGGTTAGATCACTTTTTCCCCACCCCCCCCCAACATGCACCCCCTCCCACCTCTCACACAAACGCCACCCCCTGAACCACCCACCCACCCCACAGACGTCTTCCTCCTCCACCACAAAACGCCACACACGCACACAACTTGCACTCGACATGCGTCACCTTCCGGTTGCAACGACTGCGGGGATACCACGCCGAGCGCATTCTCCAGACGTGCGCAAGCGACCGGGGCAACGAACCGAGCCCCATCCTTAGCCGCCGCACGGGGCCACTCTTGGGCGGGTATGTTGTTGGGGAGGGGAGGTGGAGGGGGTGCCCACCACACCCATAACTGTGGGGGGGGGGGGGTAGTGGTTGTGGGTGGAGGGGGGGTGGCGTAGGCGTGGGTGGTGGGGGGCGTCGTGGAATTGGAAGAAAGAGAGAGAGGGGGGGGGGAGGATGCCCTAATTTCTACGGAAATTAACAAACAAAAAAAACTTCCGCTCGAACGCGCGTTCTCCGTAACACTGACGGTGGCACCACGCAGGCACGCACCGCTAATTGTGTAATTGAGTAATTTGGCAGTCGCACGCCTGGGGTCGCCGGACGGGGCAATTATGTCACTGACCGGCTGGCGGTCCTCCCTCCCTCTCTCTCGAGATGACGACGACGCTGATGATCATCATGCTGATGAGTAATTCCAGATGCCGACAGAGTCACGCCGCGCGTGTTTAATTGTTATGGCAACTGCGGTTTTTTCTTCTTCTTCTTCTAAAGTGTGTGTCTGTGCGTGTCTCATGCGTACACAGGAGTCACGGAGCGTGACACAAGTTGAGATGCTGAGCGTGTTGAATGAAGTGCATTATGCTCTGAGCAATGCATAGGTGACACCTACAGGGTTATTACGTACGCTCTTTGGACATCTAAAGCTTTATTTTCTTTTGACGTCCACTGAACAGGGCTTGTAAAGGGTGTTTAACTACAAAAGCATAACATGGCACAGCATCATTATAGGTTACAACCTGCCATTGTCATTCATTCTTTATCCACTGCTGAATGAAGGCCTCCCCTCCCATCACATCGCAATGCCACAATTCGCATCGCTCCTGCAAACGAGATTATCTCATCGCTCCATCTCCACTGTGCGCGTCTGCTCAGGCGTGTACCCCTCCTTCACCTGTCATTCCGTCATGAGTCTCGTCCATCGGTCATCATCATCATCCCTCATTGCAATGTGTGTCATGCCCAAGACCACTTTGGTTTAAAATATGATTATGCATTTGAGAAATGTGATTACTGTATATAAAGTCTATGTGGCGTTATATTAACAAGTGGATGGCGATGATGGAATTGACAAGACGGTGGTAATGTAAACTTAGTTTGCTTCATGTGTGTCTCTGTCTCGGTGCAAGGCGATTTGACACAGAGTATGTATGTACGTTGAACTTCAAACGCACGATAAGTAGCAGACCGTGCTAATCGTCGAGTAACTTGCTCCTAAGGAACACGACCGAGATCAGGACGCTCACTGGGCAATTGAGAGATGATGTGTACAATGCAAAAGATGTTCAACATACATATGTAATGACCGCGATAACAGACGGCTTACATGATACAAGCGAACAGTCAGATGGACAATCAAGTAGAAGACCAATGCCTCCCATTGTTTCAAAGAGACCTCCACAGTGATTGGTCGGAAGGCAAGATTGAAAGGGATTGGAGTAAAGATTTTCAAGGTAAAAAGGCTGGAAGCAAGGGTGGACTGTAAAAGGACATGGTTAACAACTGTTGGTGGGGAAGGGTCATGGTTGGCCGAAGAAAGTGGGGTGACGGAAGCTTCCAGAGAGGGGGCTTGGGAGGTATAAAAGCGGACAGCACAAGGAGAGGGGACGTTGGAGAGAAGACAGAGTTCAAGCCTCAAGAACCAAGCCTGGGCATTGTTAGTGCTGTGTCTGAATAAAGGCTCTTAATAAGTTATAACGTGTGTCGGTGTCACTACAACTGGTGTCAGAAGTGTGGTTATTAAAGAATCTTGCACCCAAGCTGACAGAACAACCCACCGACGACATCAGATGATGAAGAGGTCTTCATCCAGAACGTACCTGGCGACAACCCGGAGATCAACCTCTGGGAAGCAAGAGAGGCTGCCGCGGCGCTGGTGACGACCGAGCCGGAGCAGCCGCAGTACCCAGAGGGTCCACTCAACTGTGCCGCCGCTCGGTACCCAAGGATAGGAGCGGTTGGAGGGGTGGATCGACCACCTCATGGACGTGGTCTCCCAGCTGGTGCTGCAGCTCACTGGGAGGAAGGAGAGACCGGGAGCGGCAGAGGTGGCGGCTGGAGAACAGGCGGCCGGAGCAACCTGGCCGACTGTTGTGGAAGCCAGGGAGCCAGGAACGCCTGGAACAGTGGCCAGGGCACCATCGCCGGAGTCAGCCCCTCGCGTGAAAATTGGTTTGACAAACTTTGTGATGAGAATACGGAACGGTCAGAAATGCAACGGAATCAACTAAGAGCGTTACTCCTGCAATTCGATATATTCAGCAAGGGGCACTATGACATAGATCGGACGTCTTTGACACATTGACATGGGAAATTCACCCCCTATTTGGTTAAATTCATACCGTATGAGCCCGGTTGAGAAAGCACATGTGGTGGACGACATGCTAGCGGTGGAGATCATTTCTCCATCTACTAGTCCTTGGGAGGCTGCTGTTGTGCTTGTTAAATAAACGGATGGCAGCCTGCGTTTCTGCGTCAATTTTCGCTGCCTAGAAAAGATTACATTGACGGATGCATATCCTCTCCCACGTATTGACGACTCGTTAGACGCATTATCAGGGGAATTTTTTTTTTCCATGCTGGACTTGCTCTCCGGATTTTTGCAGTTTTCCCTGGACGAGGCTTCAAAACCCAAACCAGTCTTCCGTACACCTCAAAGGCTCTACCAATTTAATTGTCTCCCAATGGGTCTTCAAACAGCGCCAGCCACATTCCAGACGCTGATGGAATTGGTTTTAGCGGGATTGCAATGGGATTCGTGCCTTATATATCTTGATGACGTCATTGTTTTTCGGTCGCATGTTTACGAACATATGCAGCGATTGCGTGTGGTATTGTCTAGGGTACAATCAGCCAACTTAAAACTAAAACCTTCTAAATGTCATTTGATGCAAACTTCTGTGCTATATTTGGGTCATGTGGTAAGCGCTTCGGTGTTGTTACTGATCCTGAGAAAACCACGTGCGTGCATAATTGGCCGATCCCTAAATCTGTCGGTGATGTGTGCAATTTTGTCGGGTTTACCTCATATTACCGCTGGTTCGTTCCGCAATTTGCTACAATTGCAAAGCCCTTGCATGCATTAACTAGATAAAAATCGAAAGTTTCACTGGGAAGAGGAGGAAAACGCCTTTTTAACGCTGAGTGATCGGCTGACGGAAGCTCCGCTCCTGGCATACCCCAACTTCTCCCTACCCGTCATCCTCGACATGGTTGCACCGACATGTTCGTAACGGTCCAGAAGAGAGTCACAACCCATTGTTTCCAGAAACCTCCTGTTGTTGTGTTACTAATTGTGGGACATGCAAAATCGAAGCAGCCAAATCACATACATTGTTCTTTACATGTAATTGCTTATTGCCACAATTCAGACACAAAGGCTCATTGTAAGGAGGTCACCCAGTTCTGGTGGGTAGAGTTCTCCTTCGCTTCCCAGGGCCTGTTGGTCTGGTCATTTCCTCCCTGGTGTTAGCCGGGACGGCTCGTTTAAAAAAAAAAGGGGGGAGGGGTGATGTAATGATCGAGATAACAGACCGCTTACCTGACACAAGCGTACTTTGAGACAATCAGGAAGTAGGCCAAGACCTCCCATTGGTGCGGAGAGGCCTCCACAATGATTGGTCAGGAGGCAAGATTGAAAAGGATTGGAGGAAAGATTTTACTGGTAGGAACGAAGTGGACCATCCTACAATAGATTATATCGTCCGTCCGTCCGACCGTCCGTCCGACCGTGTAGCAACATCGCCCCCTACTGCAAACACTTGGCATGACCCTACAAAAACCTTTAGACTCAGTGACGCTTTCCTGGCTAAACAAGTGTAACATTCCCTTATAATTCCCTCAGATAGCTTTTAATTTAAACATTTAAATTAATTAGGCTTTCCTGGCTAAACAAGTGTAACATTCCCTTATAATTCCCTGAGATAGCTTTTAATTAAAACTCTGAAATTAAAAAAGCTAGGGTGAACTGTAAAAGGACGGTTGACAACAGTTGACGGGGAAGGGTCAGGATTGGCCAATGGGAGTGAGGTGATGGAAGCTTCCAGAGAGGGGGCTTGGGAGGTATAAAAGGGGACAGCACAAGGAGAGGGGACGTTGGAGAGAAGACGAAGTTCAAGCCTCAATAACCAAGCCTGGGCATCGTTAGTGCTCTGTCTGAATAAAGGCTCTTAATAAGTCACGTGTGTCAGCGTCATTAGACATACATACAAATCAGCTCAGCTCAGCCGGACCGTGGAAAATGCCGGTGACTTGTGAGGAGGCCTTCCAGCAACGGATTAATCATGACTGATAATGAACAAAATAAAAAAAAACCTGGGTTGCATATGAGCACAGAATGGGGTTGTATGAAGGATTGACAACCAGGTAGTCGAGTAAGAAAAGTAGAAACGTGTTTAATGACACAGAGATGTGCACTGCATGTACAAAATCGTTCAGCCTTATCCAGACCACCAGATCCAAAGAACTGCATTGCGTGGCCGTTTTGTCATTTGAGACCGACGACTAAAAAAAATAGCCAACAGGCAGCAGTGAAACAAAGACAGAATTGTCGACCGGTTTTCATCCTTTTTGTAACTCATCAGTTACGATCATCGTTGTCCATGGCTGATGATCCAAGTTTGTTTTTTCCCCCGATAAGACACGCACGGCTGGTAATGTGATCTGTGCGCAGAGATATATTTTCATCATCATCAGGACGTTTCAATAATGCACTTGGCTAGCATATTTTTTTTTACATCTTTGAGACTGGCAGCTGTGAGTAAATTAGGAGTGAAGGTATTGAGAAGGAATCGGCGCCTTGTCTGGGCACGGGTGTGGGTGTGTGTGGCTGGGATGGGGTTAGGCAGCAGGAGGTGGGGATTTTCTCTTTCGCTGCCTCCATGGTGTGCTTCGTATTTAACGACTGCAGCATAGCGGTGGTTAAGGGGTGACCTAAAAATGTCGCACAAAAGTGCCGGGGCCTGAGGTACAGTAACCGACTGCTTCTGTTCACTGTTCACAGTACGTACACACGTCTAATGGAGTCGCAAAATAAATGCATGATTGGGATAATTTCACTGCTGGACATAGCCTTAGTGCCGCGTTTCCACCAACCACCAGAAACCAGACCCGAGCCGTGCCGTGCCGAGTCGGGTCCTGCTGAGCCGTGTTGCCGACCGGTGGAAACAAACCAAGCACTGTCCAAATCCATTTTTAAGTTGTTGATTCGTGGGAATTCTATAAAAAATGAAGTTGAACACTTTCCACGCGGTCACAGATCACTTTGCAACTCTCACCAACATTGACGTCTCTGCGGCTAGAGCTCCGTTGGGTGGAAGACTCGCTTCCTCTGATGATATCACACAGCTATGAAGGCAGACGGCACTCGTGTACGATATTTCTCAACATCTGATAGCATAGGTCACAATGGTCAATGTGGATTTAGACACAACTTGCTTGTGTGCAACAAGGCTGCTTGCAATGAGACGATGCTAATTATTATTGTTGTGGGTGTTTCCCCATTATAAAAAGTGGTGATGATAGTGGTACATTTATATTAATATACCACGATAATTCGGAAAGAGCCCCGTCAAGACGACACAAGTCACTGGGTTCTTATATGCGAAGGTATCCCGGGGGTGAACCCGCAATTATTATTATTTAAACATTAATACAGCTAAAAAAACACAGCATCGACGACACATAAATAAACACAAACTATAAAGTAAAGTAAAATATCTTCTTGGTTCTTTCGCGCTCTTCCCCCTCCAACCCAGCTTAAATATACGCTGCCAAGCATGGTGATGCTCATTCAGACGCTGTCTTTCCGACAGACCTGTTCTTCACCTGAGGACGGCTGCTTGCGTTGTGGCCGAAACGTCGTGAGAATTATTTTATTATGTTTCATTTTTATTATTTTATTATTTCCATTCTACGTGACTTTACCGAAAGAACCAAGAAGATGAATCCCTGCAGTCACGAAAGCTTTACATCGAAATTTAAAGTAAAATAGGCAATTACTTTTGGAATAAATGGGCATTCATCAAGTGTAAAAGAAAGTATTACATTTGTCGTAATGCAAATGCATATATATGAAAATGTCTTCAGACGAGGTAAGTATAGCTCAACTTTATGGTTTATTCGCAGTCAATGTGCAAACACAGACCATACTTATAGAGGCTTCACTCCAGAATGCACTTTGAGCTCTCTCTGTCGGTCCCCTTATACGGGGTGTTTAAAAAAGATGGACCCAATTTCAAAGCAGTATATTTCACGATGAACGCAAAATGCCTTGTGGTGCGGGGTCACCATCTTGCGAATGACTGAGGCTAGAGGCTGTTTGTGCGCTGGGAGAGGCATCTCACAGTAATTATTTGAAACTCTATGCCCCGCCCTTTCAAGTGGTAAGAGTTTTATTCATGGGCGGTTCGTGGTTGCAGAGATATAGAGATTTCAAATCGGGTCCATCTGTTTGAAACACCCTGTATATCTTGTACCCCCCTTTCTAGCAGCTTCTCCTCTTTCTTCCAGTTCCCTGTTCCAACGATTATCAACTGTCCCTTATTACACCATGGGAACCTCATTTGCCAGTAAAAATATGATAATTGTTTTTTTACCCTTCTATCTGGCAACAAAACTGACACCTTTTTACAAGGAGTCATGTTTGCATAGACCGCAATACCTGCAGTCATAATACAAACAAAAGACATAACTCTGATAATGTGTGCACTGTCCTTGAAGTTGATTGGTCCACACCCGAGACAGCTTTCCTTAGAGCCTAGTCTCACATGGGTTGGACCAGATGACGCCAAAATTATCATGTCCCTCATTAATTATTTTAACCCTCCCGCCTCTTCCCTTTGCACCAATTTGATTTGAATGCTCCGATGCCTTCCAATCAGATTGGGGTGGTGGCGTCTCCGACCAAGTCGGTTGTCAGTGAGTGGCTCTGCTACTTTTAAACTTGACCTGCCTGTGAAGTCGTTCAGACTTCTGGCAGGCTACCCCACACACAGACACAGGGTTGGCCACCAGGCCTAACCCTTTCCATTAATATAAAATGCACTGGAGATGGGGGATGTTAGCACCCGTTGCTTCACGTTCTCCAGTCACGTTTATAATTGTAACGGAGTATTTAGCACGCGAGAAGACACTGGGATTCAAGCTGTGGCATTACTCGTCCATTCAGTAGATTAATCGATGAAAACACGCTTTGTCTTCATCAAATTTTATTGGGCTATATCGCGTAAATATAAATGCGTCGTTAAAATGTGTTGTTTTTGCCGACAAAGGATTGCTGGGGCATTGCAACATTACGTTATCTTCTTGGTTCTTTCGGTAAAGTCACGTAGAATGGAAATAATAAAATAATAAAAATTTTACATAATAAAAAAATTCTCACGACGTTTCGGCCACAACGCAAGCAGCCGTCCTCAGGTGAAGAACAGGTCTGTCGAGATGACAGACATCGGCAATATTATCATCATCGTCAGCAGTATCGATCAATTCAAACGGTCGAATAAAAATCTTCCCCAATTCGCCGTCAATCTCCCACGACTCACCCTGCAATGTACTGTGATAGCGCAGGTCACAATGGCGTTGCCAAATAAACGTTTTATTCAAAGACATACACGTAAGGTAAGGTAGAGTACGTTTGAGTACAATATACGGGTGTATTTCACTACTGTAAAATGTCTTTATTCTGTGCACTTCTTCTGAAACACTGTGTCCAACAATGATAATACCAATGCTGCATTAAGAGGTTTAGAAAAAATAATTAATACATGTTGGCTTTACGTGGGAGAATCCCACGGATACCTCGCAAAAAAACAACCACTACGCAAAACATCGCGATAGCTTCCGAGAACCAGGCTCGACGCCTGATTAGTTTCCAAGACCCGACAGCATCGTGCGCATCCTGGGTGACTTGTCTGGTGCTTGACAGAGAGTGATGTGCACCGTAATTCACTGAAATGTTATTCAAGTTCGCACCCAGCCACGTTCCGGATCGGGCAACCCCGAGTGAAAGGCGCAAATGAGTCACTGCGGGTGACGCGCATCCATCCACGTGCAGCGCAAACCCTCCACACACACCCCTCCCTTCCCTCCCCCTCCTCTACCACCCCCTCTCCTTCACCCCCCGCCACCCCCAGCTACCCCCACCCCTCGCCACCACCCACCCCTCCACACCCCCACCCCTTCACACCCCCACCCCTCCACCGCCCCCACCCCTCCACCGCCCCCACCCCCTCCCAAGGCACCACTCTCCCAGCTAATCCTGGGCGGTGTGACGTAGCTACCAGCTAAACTGAAATGGGAACGAAAGAGTCGATTCGGAGGGGGGTCCTAGCTAATCGGTAAGCGTCCGAGATCGGGTTGTGTGGTCGTTAATAGGGCAGGTCGATTATTAGCAAAGGTATATTAGAGTTAGTCTAGGGGTAAATACTAGTGGCCGGTTGGTTAGGGAGATTGTAAGTGAGAGAGTGTGCAAGTCCACTATGAGTGGACGGTCGATTAATGTTCAGGATAATGTTACGTATGTTGAACTTCGTTTCGCACGTTATGTCATTGGAGAGGTTTAACACGTAGTAGGCTTTCGCGACCAATATCATGCATAATTGAGGTTTTTTTTTGGATTAGATCGCGTAAATATATAAATGTGTCATTAAAACCCGCCACCACCCGACACAGCCAACTAGTAAGGGTTGTCACGAATTGCCCACGTTCTGTTCACGTGACAACCCTTACTATCTTCTTGGTTCTTTCGGTAAAGTCACGTAGAATGGAAATAATAAAATAATAAATAATAAAACACCCTTACTAGTTAGCTGTGTCAGATAGTGGCGGGGTTTAACGACCAATTTATATATTTACGCGATCTCACCCAAAACACCTCTATTATGGGTCATTAAGAGGGTTAGTGCTTGTGACTGGCTGACTATTCCGGTCAGTAAGCAGGCTGGTAACTTACCCGTGGTTGGTTGTTACGGTGTTAATACTGGTAGGAACCTCCTGGTTACACCAGCCCACAGGGGATTATTGTGTCCGTCCGTCCGTCGTGCATCCACAAATGGGAGGGGTGGGGCTGGGTGGAGAGGGGAGGGTGGGGAGGGGCTGGGTGGGGAGGGGAGGATGGGGAGGGGCTGGATGGGGAGGGTGGGGCTGGGTGGGGAGGGGCTGGTCACCCCGTGGTGCCCTTATAAAACTCAACGTTTAACCTACTCACGTCGGCTTGTGCCCGCCCTCACAGTCGGGCATATTTGCGGAATACACCACGCCGCCCTTGACCCTGGCCATTGACCGAGCAACCCAACGTTCCTACCAGCTCCCTCCGCAGGAGTGTGTTACGTTAAAGTTGGTCAGAGGGCTTGCACTCGTGGCTGGCTCGCTGGTGGCAGTTTAGGTCAGTGAGACGGCGACTACTAGTGGCTATTTTAGGTTCGTGGTAATATTAAGGCAAGTTAAAGAGTTTGCAGTTGGTCGGTCAATTAGTTCCGGTTAGGGGTAAGTCTCGAGTAGGGCTGAACGATTAATCGATTTCAAATCGAAATTCCAGTTTGAAACAATGCGATTAGCAAATCGCAAAGGCTGCGATGTTTTGCGATTTGGAAAGTCATGTTACAGTACTTTCTTATTGGAATTGGTTTATTATTTATTATTATAACTTTATTTAACTTAACAATTGTTCTATGTTTGATTGTTCAATTTCAATTAAAACATTTTAATGAATACATGTTGGAAGCAATTCATATATTTCAAGTTCTCATCCTTGAATTATAATATATAGAGCACTTCATATTTTGATGGTATCATGTGGTAATGCTCCATCAAATGTTTTAAATCTATTACACAGTGAATATTTAACTGAAGCTTGACTTTTAAAAATGTAATCGCAAATCATATCGCAATATCTGTCAGCAAAATCGCAATTAGATATTTTCCCCAAATCGTTCAGCCCTTAGTCTAGAGTGAGCGAGAGGGCTATCACTAATGGCTCGTTGGATAAAGAGGAGTCACAGGCTACTTAAAGAAGTGGCTCGAGTTCCACGATGCCTTACCACCATAGGCCTCTATGGAGATGGTGTCCTCAAGCTGCCCCTCACCAGTCTAACAGAGGAATTCAGGTGTGCAAAAATCAGGCTCCAGATGACACTGAATGAATCTCGAGAACCAGTGGTGAGCAACAACGCGCCGACCTTGGCAACTGGGCGCAATTGGAGGCCAGGAAAAGCAGTCCAGGAGGCAACAGCAGCCCTCAGACATGCTGACATTGTGGGTCATGTTCAGCAAGGGAGAGGAGGCCTTGGGCTAACTAGCCGTGCTGCTTGGAGTAAGGCCACTGCACCAGAGCGGCGGAAGATGGTAGCGCAGGAAGTACGCCATCAGGAGGAGGCTGCAAGGTGGGCCAAAGCAGTCTCTCTTGCCAATGGACTCGATGGGACAGTGTGGAGAAGAGGAAGATCAGCTGGAAGGATCTGTGGGCCATGGAAGCGAGGCGGTTGAGCTTTTCCATCAGAGCGACATATGACGTCCTTCCAACACCAGTTAATCTTCACCAATGGTATGGTGAAGATCCGGACTGTGCCCTCTGTTCCATGCCAGCCAACCTCAGGCACATTCTCACAGGGTGTAAAACAAGCCTCACCCAAGGAAGCTTCACTTGGCGCCACAACCAAGTCCTTAAAAACCTTGCGTCTGCCCTGGAGGACAAGCGAGCTGCCACCAACTCCCTACCACCCCCAGCAGCATCACACCCCTTACGGACGACCTTTGTCCGCGAAGGGGCTAATCCACCGAAGAGCGGCTCTACACCATTAGAGCGAGACCAGCTGCGCTTGGCCCGCAACTGGAAAATGCTAGCTGACATTGGCCGGCAACTTGTGTTTCCTCCGGAGATTGCAACCACCACCCTAAGACATGACATGGTGCTCTGGTCCCGTTCGCTCAAGAAGGTCTTCATCATTGAGCTCACAGTACCCTGGGAGGACTCACTAGATGAGGCTTATGAGCGAAAACATCTGCGCTATGCCGATCTAGCTGTCGAAGCACGGCATCATGGCTGGAACACAGAAGTCCGACCAGTGGAGGTGGGCTGCAGAGGTTTTGTGGCAACATCTACAACCAGACTGCTTAGAGACCTGGGAATTAAGGGCCAGAGCCAGCGTTCGGCAATCAGAGCCGTATCGGAGGCGGCAGAAGGCAGCAGTCAGTGGCTCTGGATGAAGAGGAAAGACACCAGCTGGGCCCCGAAGTGAGAGGGCCGGGAGGTATGCGGTCAACAATGCTTGACTCAGGGAGGAGGACGCCCCTGCCATGCATAGTCCCATGGGATGTTGGCTATCAACAACAAGGCAACTCCTATGACTAATTGGGAATGGGACGCAAGCGTAGGATTGATCACCCTGTCGCTGGCCGCCTTTGGGGAGGGTGTATAGTGTGAAAGGCCGAAACACCCTAGGAACCAAAGGTTCACTACTGACGATGCGCTCCCCAAATTTCACCAGGCTCACTGTTCATGAACTCTTGGAAGTGCTTGCACAAAGGATAGTAACATCTCATCCTGTGTTCTTGGAATCTGGTTAGTTAGTCATTGGGGTCAGAAACAGGGCTAGCACTCGGTTCAGTGAGAGGGATCGTGTACTGGTGGGTAAGGTGACGAATTGACCAGCGCTCGCATTTGGCCGTCTCGTGCTCTCCCACGAAAAACGCGCCCTTTTCCTCTCCATTGTAAAGTGTAGCCTTTTCATTTTTTTCGATCGCCTTTCGTTTCTGGTATTCGCAGCACACAATAGTCTCGGAGGAAACTGTCGCGTTCCGATTGTTGAGGGTTATTTACGATGCTTCTCTTTTCTTGACATTTTCTGGGCCTTCGTAAAAAAAGAGATATTTAGGGGATCTTCTCGCCAATTAGTGGGGGCTCCCTCTGTTCGTTGACGTGTGCAGGCCGCTATAAATAGGTCGGCTCAATAATCTGTATAATTTACAGCCGTGCTGGGTGTGGTGGTATTTTTGAGGCTGGATTTGTGGATTGTGTCGACAAGGTGGGCAGTAAAGTGTAGTACAGCAAAAATATATATTACAAGCGTCTGTGAAACTACATGTTTATCCCCCACCGTCCCACGTGAGTATGGAGGTTTCCCCCGGATTCCCCAGTTTGGAGCTGGGCTATACCGTTGAGTAATCTATTATCCCTACCGATTATGGGTTCGATGAAAGTGGTTTTGGGGGGGGGGGGAAGGAATAAAAAGTATCACACCACATGTGACGCTGGACAGGAGGTGGATGGTTGGGTCTTTGTGACATCATCGGCATTATCACCACATGCGTCATGCTGGACGTGGCTTGCAGGGGGTTTCCTGTCTTCAAGAGGAGGGATGTTGGGGGCGGCTGTATTTTTCAAAGAATAATCGATCACAAAACTAGTCTATTACGATTTTTGTTGTTGCCGATTAATATACTTTTTGGTGAGCTCTCCAATTTGCTCAATGCTTTTTTCAAACATCCCTTTTACACAACCCATCTTCACCAAAAGGGTTTGAGGCATTCCTTGATGATCATGTTTTCTTCTAAAAGTGCCAACTCCTGCACAGCCTCCTTTCCATCAATAAGAACATGAGGCTCCTCAAAAAGAGTTTCAGTTTAATTTATTAAGAGTGTCAGCACTCGGCAAGACATTCATGAGACTGATGAAGAAGCCACAAAAGAGTGACGAGCGTTCTGCAATGTAGCCGACCTATGCTAACGAACCTTCCAGGATGGCACATCAGTAGAACGAGTGGCTCGACTCAAGCCCATCAGGCAACCAGGGTCGATAGAACGGGGGGGGGGGGTACTACTTTGTGAGCAAGTCAACGGTAGTTGTCCTCAGGGTAGACTCACCTTGCCACAGGAACGTGGAATCACCGCCAATGGATGAGGGGCTATATATAGTAGATGACCGCTGTCTCGATGCGCATTTCAACACGACCGCATATTTCTGTTCACGTAAACGTGCACCACCGCGGTGGGCAAGAATGAGCACACACGATATTGGCTGACGAAGTGGGTTTGTTTTTATACGCGAGTTTGGGCTGCTCGGCTCAGAACGTCTGACACTGAGATTACCACCAGGACTTGTGACCGCTTGCTGCACATAGTCCCCCCCCTCCCCACGCTCCTGCAGAAACTGAGTAATCATTGGCTGTAAACGCTGGTTTCCTGCACTTTATCCTCTGGGGCAATTTCCCCAAATCGCAGCATGGGCCCCCTTTGATCTGTCATCTCGTATATATATGTACACGGGTACATTTAAATAACATCGTGCCGATGTTTCATACAGCGGACCAAAGTTTAGCTTTGCCTCGTGCTGCTTTGCGAATTTGGCAGAAAATATAAACAGAGGAGCTGCTAACGTTTAATAATATAATCCAGTGTAAATCTCCGCTGCAAATCCCACGTGATAATGCCTTGTGCTTATAAGGGAGGTGTCCTTAAGAATTAAATTAATAACCTGGTGCCAGAAGAAGGCTTAAAGGTTCTGTATTTCTGTCTTTAACGTGTTCAAGAGATAAATACGTCGGTAATTCTACGAGATGGCCTATGTCTAGAAGTGTCTGTGAGCGAAATAAGTTGGACAGATGTCTGGAAGCCGAGCATTCGTACGATGTAATTTGATCTTAATGAAACTTTTGTTGTGCAATATGCTGATGGGACATCATCATCAGCCATGGTCAATCCACTGCTGGATGATGGATTCCTCAAGCGGTCATCACCTCTCACAATCCCGCAATGGAATAATCCAGCGAGCAACTGCACATACCAGCTGATTTCACTCCTCCATCTCCTTGGTGGACGTTCCTCAATGGGATTTACATAGAGCGGTGGAGTGGTGAATTTGGTTTAGTGGAACTCTTGGAAGATTTGTTGTGGTGGACTGTCACCAGTGAAGATTACACGATCAAATTATTCCTGAAAGGTCACATCCAGGATAAAGATGACCTGATAAGCCAATTACAGCTGAACAATTAAACCAAATATGTAAAGTCATATAATTATAGGACACGGTAAATATAGGGTGCACTGCGCTATGAATCCGGCGACCTGAGATCGAATCCCAGCTATGGTTAACATCAGTGGCGAGCAATCTCCAACCAAAAAGTGGATTGACAACGTAATGTGCACATTGCTTAAAGTAAAGCCACAGCGTCTGTCGTCACAATCCCCTACATCAGCTCCCACAGGACCACATCCGTCTCGTCTTCTTTTGCCCTCACAAGGATTATGAGAACACAGGGTAACGCGTGGTTTTCATAACGCGAATTGGATACGACGCGACGAATGTATTATGGAACTCATTTTTTAAATATATATTTAACGCCGATGCGAATTGGATATAATGCGATTGAGCGAACAGAACTGCGTCGCAGCGCGAGTAGGAATTTAGCGTTTGTACGTACGGCTGCCTCGGCGTAGCGTCACACAAGGCGGGATGCTGCTGGATGCTTGTTAGATGCTACCCACGCGCCTCAGTCTTTGCTCAGCCTGCGTACGCATCTCACGTGTTATCGCGGACTGTGCTTTACCCTTGATTATTTATTAGTTGTCAAAATGCGATTTTTCCATAACGCGGTGTTCTTCAGGAACACAACTAGCGCGTCTAGGATTTTTATAGATATAGGGTGTACCTTCCACTATTGTGCCTTGTGCTGATAATCCATATCTACTCCAAGCCAACCTCGAAAGCGTTTCCACATCAAGGGGGAAATGAAGCCGTGTATATGCGTGCAACGAAGGCAAAGATCCTCCATAAAAACTGTTGGGGCAAGTGCTGTTCGCTAGTAGCACCCTATGAAGGCCGGCACGGCACACGAGGTGGTGGGGTGGTCGGCACCACGCCCGGCCTCCTTCATCTCGCTCGTGGCGATGTTTACACACCGCACCAGGTACTCAATTGAGACTGAGTCGGCCGAGTCGAACGAGAGGAGGCCCATGACCGGTGTAGATAACACTGTTTAACTGGTTTTTTTGTTCCTGGGTAGTAATTGTTATTTCCTAATTGCTTAGGTCTCAAAAGTACAGAACATGGCTATTATTCCCCACAAACTTTGCTTTTGTGACCAGGACAGTGATATTTTGAAATGTA
The DNA here is from genome assembly GCF_964198595.1 of Lampetra fluviatilis. Taxonomy (NCBI): domain Eukaryota; kingdom Metazoa; phylum Chordata; class Hyperoartia; order Petromyzontiformes; family Petromyzontidae; genus Lampetra; species Lampetra fluviatilis. The sequence continues at coordinate 6,888,465 of NC_136280.1, forward strand.
CCTATTTTTAATGAAAAAACGGGCGAATTTGTGTTTTGTCGTTCACATAAAGTCAGAAAAATACAACATATGAAGGAAAATTAACATGTATTTATACTAAAGTAATATAAAAATTATGACAAAAGATTTAGGCACCAAGGCGCACTACCACGGGCGGGACTGGCCACAGCGGACCGAGTTCTCTGTGGGGAGGAACAACGTCAAGTGGGAGCCACTGGTGGACCCCCGGAAGGTGCTGATGCCACCACTGCATATCAAATTGGGCCTTTTGAAACAATTTGTCAGAGCTGTAGATAAGGAGCTGGCAGCCTTCAAGTACCTTCAAGACTTCTTCCCTAAGCAATCTGAGGCAAAGGACAAAGCCGGTGTCTTTGTCGGACCACAGATCCTGGAGTGCAATGAATTCCCCAAGAAGCTCACTAGTAAGGAGAAAGTGGCTTGGAACAGCTTTGTCGCAGTGGTTCGTGGCTTCCTTGGCAATCACAAGGTCGAAAACTATGTGGTGCTGGTTGAGACTGGTGAAGAACTATGGCACAATGGGCTGTAGGATGTCACTCAAAGTCTATATCCTTGATGCTCAACTTGATAAATTCAAGGAGAACATGGGAGCGTACTCGGAGGAGTAAGGCGAGCGCTTCCACCAGGATATACTGGACTTTGAACGCTGCTACCAAGGACAGTATAACGAGAACATGATGGGAGACTACATTTGGGAGCTGATTCGTGAAAGTGATTTACAGTGTAATCGTAAATCTCGAAAAACTACTCACTTCTAAATCTTTTGTAGTCATTTTTGTATTACTTTAGTATAAATACATGTTAATTTTGATTCATATGTTGTTTTCTGACTTTATGTCCACAAATTCGCCCGTTTTCCCATTGAAAATAGGTAAATTTCAACATATCACTGTCCTGGTCACAAAAACAAAGTTTGTGGAAATTATTTCAATTCTCTATATTTTTTAGGAATAAGCAATTACTAAATAACACTTAGTACCCAGGAACAAAAATTGTGTTACATAGTGTAATTGTCACCGGTGTTGGCCGTGGGTGGGAATCAAACCCGGGTTTGGCCAGGTTTGAAGCACAGCGCTCTAACCGCTACACTACCCCGCGCACCCACACACAGATACACACACAGATACACACAGATACACACAGACATACACACACACGCAGATACACACACACACACACACAGATACACAAACACACACAGATACACACACAAACAGATACACACACAGAGATACACACACACAGACACACACACAGATACACACACAGATACACACAGACACAGATACACACAGACATACACACACACAGACACACACACAGACACACACACAGATACACACACAAATACACACACAAATACACACAGACACAGATACACACGGACATACACACACGCAAATACACACACACACAGACATACACACACACAGATACACACACACACAGATACACACAGATACACACAGACACACACACAGATACACACAGACACAGATACACACAGACACAGATACACACAGACATACACACACACGCAGATACACACACACACAGACACACACACACAGACACACACACAGATACACACACACAGATACACACACACAGACACACACACAGACACACACACACAGACACACACACACAGACACACACACAGATACACACACAGACACACACACACACACAGATACACACAGACACACACACAGATACACACACAGATACACACACACAGACACACACACACAGATACACACACACAGATACACACACGGACACACACACAGATACACACACACAGATACACACACACAGATACACACACACAGACACACACACACCACATAGGTACACATTGCGTGGGGGGTGGTGGATCCTGCGAAACTCGCGTCGTAACCTGGAACACGTGCGCTCAAAACTCTTTCGCACGCACGCCCATGCGGGGCGATGTCAGCCTCTGCGCACACACACACACCTCATGCGTGGCACAGTACAGTGCTTGTGGAAAGAAAACTACATAAATAGTTCATAAACACACCCCTCCCTGTACCCCACTGACAACCGTGTGCTCTGCACGAAACGCGTACTGCGAGGCGGGTTATTTCCTTGGGGATATTGTTTATTTACTACAATGCATCGCTAGGTAAACGGCAATGGCTATATACCTGCCGGCTGCATTCCACGGGCATGCTTCACTCTTGCCAGGGTCGCTCAGACTAACAAACAAAAAATGATGACGGAGTGCGGTCGGTGAGACGGCGTGCGATGGTGTATACACGCTCCTGCCCTGGGATCACTCGGCTCGGATCATTCCCCGGGTAAACCCACCGGGGGTGAGACCTGTCCAGGAGTTTCGATCAACTTCCTTCTTACGCCTTTCGCCTCCCGCACGTTGCAGCATCGTAGCAAGAGTAGCTACATGTGTAGTAGCTACATATGTAGTAGCTACGGGCTCCGCACTTTCAAGGGCTCCGCGCTAAACGCTTTCAAGCTATCAATTCCGGTTCAGTGATTCTGCACTTGCTCGATTGCTATAGTACTATACCGCCTTCAACCTTTATGAACGACTGGGTGTTTAAGGTGAGCGATTTTGTCGTGTTATCTGGCTGTATAGCAAATGAAAAACTACAATTATTTAAATCTTGATTTGAAGCTTTCGTGACTGCAGGAATTCATACTCTGGATCTTTCGGTAAAGTCACGTGGGTATAATTTCTACCTACGTGACTTTACCGAAAGAACCGAAAGAACCAAATAGTACAATTGTTTTACTATGCAAGTAGAAAAATGTATGTTTTAATATTTACGTGTTTTTATTTATTTATTTAGGGCCCCTTTATAACATATGCTACAGGCCCCGCACGAGCGTAATCCGTCACTGGTTGGCGGCTGGTGGTGGCGATTCGTGGATATCTCGCGAACAAAAAAAGTGGGCCCAGTCTATTTCCAGCATCGTCGTGTGTGACTCTTCCGATGCGCGGTGTGTTGACCCACATCGGGTCCAGCGCCAAATGAAGAGTCCAGGCAGATTCTTCTGGCTTCTACCAAATTGCTCAATAAACCCCGAACATCATCATCATCGTCGACACCACCAGCTATGATCGAACACTGTAATGTGGTTATCGTTTACGACTGTTACATCGCTCGTGCGCCAGGTGTGCAATATTCCTTCGAGCACCTTCTCTACTCGTTCTCTGCAAAATTCGCGTTTTGTTGTCTTTGCTCTGTTGATGCTGTTGCCTTGCCCACGAAGCGTCACAGATCTGCCGTGGTAAAAAAAAAATATCCGGCAAACGGACCGTAAAAAATTAGATAAACTTCCACTTCATTAAACAATGAGATACGATGTCACGTACCAATCAATGTGTGCAGTCACAGCCTGCTGATATTCGTGCGCTCTTTTTACACATTTATTTTTTAACCAAGCAACTCTACTTTATTCACAATGACGTTGTCAACGGTTAAGTAACGCGCGCGTGAGATTAGAGGTAGGTGCTGTTGCGCAACAATTTTTTGTCCATCGACAGCCAAGCTTTCATATAACCATCCTTCTTCATGAGCTCACGGTCAATCCACTGCTGGATGAAGGACATCCCCCTGAGCCTTCGCCGTCCTCTCACGGTGGCACCTGTAAGCCCGCGACGGTCTCCCCGCTCGGGTTCAGCTCGCTGGAAGCGCTTTAATAATTCGAATTATAAGGACGACGAAAAAAAACAGTTGGTGCGTGGGAACAAACCATTGGGCTGTGCGGCGTTACGATGACCCGATGTTGTTTACACGTGCGCTTTAATTGAACGGGACATGGCAAAGGCCTGCCCTGCAGCCTCGCACCATGTACACGTGATTGCTGGCCTGATTGTAATGCAAGCGCCGCAATCAACAGTTGTTACACAGCTCCACACGGTGCGGTTGTAATACGAGCGGCGACTGCCGACCAGTGTAAAGCTTCGGCTGGTGATTTCTATTGGTGGGGAAGGGTTTGGGGTGGGGGGAATATTGTCAAGTCAGTCCGTCAGCGACGATGCATGCGAAGCTTGTGATGTTATGACAAAAAAGACTCGCGACCTTGGCTTCGCGATGCCGTACGAGGTGCTTGGGCCACCTTTTGTTGGTGGCCGTGTCGATGCCGAACGTCTTGCCCGAGGCACATGCCAGTCATTGGTAACTCAATCTGAGGCAGTGCCCCCCCACCCACCCTCGCGCGCCCCCCTGGAGAGTGTAACATAATAGATGGAGTTTTCGAAAAAAAAATCAACTCAGAGGGCTGTCGGATGTGTTTTCGGGTTGTTATGGTGCGTTGTTCGGCGTGATGTCCGACGTTTCGCTCCACGCCCTAGGAGCGTCTCCGAGCACATCAAAGCGCTATATAACAACCCAACCGTGAAAACCTACCCGGTGGTAATGTATATGAACACATCTGTTGAGTGTATGGCTTTATGGGCAGGCGTAGCATCAATAAACGCAACCCCACAATTGCATGAGGCATTCCAAAGGTTATCGGGGTATCAACGGTCTGCTAAAGTTTTCCAAAATAAGCAACCAGGCATCTTTGTTGCATGGGTTTTGCATACCCATGTCATTCGTGTATGTCTTGTTGGTTTTCCAGGGTATAATTGCACGCTCGGACACATGCACATGCAAAAAAAAAAAGCACACGTGCTCAATGTTCACCGCTGTTTTGTTGGCGAGCTCCTACCTAAAAGCTGGAAGCATTTTGAGCGACTTGGGGGATTTTCAGCGACCAATAACACAGTCTTGGAAGCATTACTTGGAGTGGGATGGTACCAATAAAGCGATGGCCCTAGGCATTTCGTTGGTACTTGTGCCTTAATGGAAAAGGCTTCATTTACAAATGCAGCTGTGGAATTATTTTAGAACAAAAAATGAATTAGATGAAACCTTAGAGCGAGCTTAAATGGCCCCACACCTCCGCAAGCCAGCCACGTTATCGTAACCTGAGTTGTGGAGGTGTGAAAATCTAGAATGCATTTAATTGGCGCATACACACAACGTTATAAGCAATAAAGGCATTTAAAGTCTGAATAATATAGATTAAAGTTTAATGTGCTCTGCCTGGCAAGTTCAAGGCAAATGTTATCATAGTTGAATCGCATGAAGGAGCCTCTGCCACAGCGGTTATTCATTTGTGGGACCTCTGGAGCAACACACAGTCCATTTGTTGTGTCTTGGGATGTCAAGACCACGCTTTCAAATTGCGGTTCAAATACGCTGCTTTCACTCCAGATGTTGCAGTAACACGTGAAGTGACAAATGGCCTTGATGAGTGGCAGGCCGAGTGTGAAATTGTAAGGCGGTCCAAACCGAAGATGCCATCCAACTAAGGTGAGAGACACTGATTCGTGCAACGTGTGTTGCATTGCCTTTATGCAATGTGCAAAGGAGATCAAATAATGCTGGTGTCCATAATATTTACGTGTGAGAAATGTATTTGTTGTACAGGCTCCACATTTTTGGACCCAAAGATAATTTGCGTGAGCTTTAATCAGAAATTTTAACATTTGATTTCACTTGATTATTGCGAGCTATTTTATGTTGACTCTGTGTGTCTGCAAGGTGCCGTGTGCTATATAACTAGATATGTTTGGCAGAGATATTTGCACTATTTGCTTTTTTAGTATGATGGAGCATTTGAATAATTGAGGAGCCTCGGTGCAATGTGGTTTCAAAGCTGGAGGATAGGATGAAAGTTAATCCTCACGATATACCGTGGATCTTTGAGACTTGCTATCAAGTGTCAGCTCGTAATGGTTCACAGAATCCATGGCACCTTTGACCCTTAAAACTACTTAGGGGCATGAAAACTACTGGGAAGGCGTGGCATTTTAGTGTTTGACAAACATATATATAAATAAAACATATTTTCTGGAATGCAATGTCATGGCCGCATATGTTTTAGGCGACAGAGCGCAGCGCAGGGGAAGGGTTAACTGCGACAGCTGTGGCAGCACATACCGGCGTGGAGACCCCCGAACCCATGTTTACATGATTGCGGTTTGAAATAAAACTGGTCGTACCGGAAAGGTGCGTTTGTGTCAAGAGTTATCGACTCGTCCGGCCCTATCTTTCCCCCCGCCCCCACTCCATCGCTCTCTTCGCGCAAAACGTGCTGCATGCGCAGGCAATGGTCCGCACCCAGGCTATAAAGGCACCCTAACCTTGGGAGTGAGGATGGAGAATGAGTCTAAAGTTTACAGTTTGCCAACATTTGACATACGCGCCAGATAAAGGCATTGGGGAAAGTTTATTGTCTTCTCCAGCCATTATGAACCTCTCTTTAGGCATTGATTTATTTCGTGCCACTTCATCAAAGTGTCAATCTGTCAATTATATATTCAAAATATTAAATTGTACGGAAAACAACGAGTTAAGTATCACATATTAGAGAGAGAAAAATGCACTCGGCATACGTCTCTTAAATTCTCTTAAGAATGGGTTGTAGATGTAGTGCATTGTTTTGGGTGTAAAATTCAAGTCTCAATTACGCTTTTAATGAAAAATGATCAAAATAAAATATACCACGTGCAAAACCTCGTCTGCAAGGTCTGCACATTTGCAAAGAAAAATGAATAACGGAAAATGTCCTAAACTAGGTCAAAGTAGGGTATTGGCTAGCTTCCTTAACTGCTTGTAAACTCTCATTAAAAATATGGACCAAATCCCTCACTGTTGTCGAGTTGCAAATATAAATGCGCGAGAATTTTGGGGGCCCTGATTCTTTTCGCGGCAACTAATAAATGCTGAGATGGGCTAGGGAGCAGCCGTCACTTTTTTTAAAAAGTTGGAATGTACAGCAATTACATGTGCACACTGAAAAGCCATATGCCAATCATCGTGTTATTTCCAAAATCACCTCAAACAAACCCCTTTGAGTAGACAAATGCCCTGCCTTTCTCTACAAACCACACCAATTTCAAAAATATTTAAAGCGCCACTCATATGTCCAATTTCGAAAATATGCTCCTGCAATATTGCTATCGTTATTGATTGTGTGCCGTTTTTAATGTACGCGTACAATTTATAAGCTGGCGTTGAGAAAACAAATAAGTTGCGTGATATTCCTACCTTTCCTGTACTTTTTTGAAGTCAAAATATTTCATTGACCTGCAAGTTTGCACAAGCATGAGAATCTCAGCTAACTCGTCTGCAACCTCTGCAAAGATGTGTTATTTAACTCCGAGCAAATGTCAAACGAAGCTTTACAAGTGTTCTGCAGTTACCCGGTACATTCCAGATACAGTGCTTGGACTTAAGTGCCTGAGACAAAATATACGGCTATAGAATATCATAAAGAAAATGTCTACAAACAATGGGAACAAGTAATGTCTCTCCTGTTTGTTTTGTGGCATAAAGGGGGACATTTTCAGACTTCTTGCGGTAGTGATTGAGTAATACTCTTAGGTTTTTTTCGGTAAAGTCACGTAGGTAAAAATAATAAAATAAAATAATAATAAATGAAAATAACTAATTTAGTTATTTTTAATAATAATACCTACGTGACTTTACCGAAAAACACCTAAGAGAATGAATCCTTGCAGTCACGAATGCTTCAAATCTAAAAGTGGTTGAGTAAGTATATCAGAAAAGTCAGAAGTTTAGAAGTTATTGTCATTTCAATGCTACGTGCTTCTTGCGTGACAATCTTTTTTTTTTATCAGGATCTTTATTTATCCTGGAGAAATCCGTTGAGCTATGCAGCTCTTTTTTTTTTACAGATGTCCAATAATAATGTTGGTATACCCACGTCTTCCAAGACGTTTGCCCAGTGTAGGTGTAGACCAATATAGCCTCTACAAGGGTGCTCTATAGCTTCCTCTAGTCGAGACCTTTACACCATAATTGATGTGAGTCATTTCAGGGCTGCACCTTTATCTTTTACCCAGGCAGAGACAGTTTAGGCGTAGTTTGCATTCACTTATTAACACGTTAGTTTATTTCAGTGATGAATCATAGTGTATGTTTTGTTGTTGTTAACTACGCTATTCATTGTTGTTCAGGGAGACCGTTTTGCAATACCTGTGCACTTGCATACTGCGATCAACAAAGTTGTGACTCATAAAACACGAACAGCTTGGAGATATTTCTGCAAAGCTTATCAAGATATGCTTAATACTGTGTGGCGGGCGTGTTTTATTGCCGCTGTGTTTGTAGGTGTCGAGAATTGTCACTAGGCTTCAGGTCACATTGGGGCAAAGAAAACAACTTGACTCTTGAACTTGCCTCGCTTGTATGCCCAGCAGCCGCTCTTGCAACACACAGACGAGTATTAGCGATTCAAGTGGGCGTATGTCAAGGCTTTCATTGTGTTCACCGTGCACGTGTTTCTCCAAAGAAATGTCAACGTACACCCAACGTTCATACGTTTCAAAACAGACTTAAAGCACCATCTGCTGGAAAATTAACTTAACATGAATAGACTGTGGGGTTTTTTTCTTCTTCTCGTTCTGTGTTGTTTTTTTAAACATTGGAGTTGTTAAAAATGTCACGTGAATAAATTGTACGTGCACGTTTTACAAGGGTAGGGGGAAGAAGCATTCTGTATTCAACCCAAACAGCGCACACATGGAAAATGACATTCGCCTCTCTCGTATACGTTTCAGGTTAATGTTACAGCTACCATACATATACATGTAAACGTTGCTGTGAAATTGTACATGCACGGTTAAAGTAACAGAGATGAATTATATATTATCATTGAGTCCGTCTTTATCATCGCTTCAATCTCTAAGCACTAAGAGTGCTTGGCATATGCACACAACTCATATACCTGTACATAAACAGCCCGTAATCCAGTCACTCTTTCCGTACACAGCTAAAGTGAAATATTGTTGACAACTTCCACGGTTTTTACAAGAAGGCGAATACCATAGTAACGATGAAATGCGTTAACAATGTCTCGCTTCTTTTACAAGCTGGATGTGCTCAATTATAAATTATCCTTAGAGGCGCAGTGATGGAAATTAATGTGCGTACATTACAGATCCCGTGTTATAGTCGAATGGAATTGTTTGGAAGCACAGATGCTGTAAAACTCTCAGTTGCATAAAAAAACATGGGCCTGAGGTTTCAAAGTGTAGTACAGGGAGCATCACCTAATATTCTACCAGCGGTGATCATGAATACGTACCGACACAGGAGCTATTTAATTCACGAACAAGACACCACCAACAAGTCTACAGCTCTGTAGACGATCAGCTGAGAAGAAGATGATTGTGAGCAATTTTGTTCGTACCATTGATGGTGCGCAAGTTAGCACATCACCACCATCACCACCATTGTGACCACCCCCGCTGTACCCTCCACGGTGCTGTCAAGTGTCTCAGAAAGTTCCGGAGAGGTGGCCGCTTTTGACAAAGGGTTGGCCTCGACGGACACACCAGTCCCCCCGCACGCACGCCATTTGACACAAACACGCGCAGCGGTGAACGTGGCAACTCTCGTCGTGGCAAAGCGCAGAAGGCCGGCGCAGGTTTTGTTGGGCCAATCTTCTCTGCCTCGTGCTGTCCCCACTCCTCCTGGTTGTGCCCAGTCTCAATTTTGGTCCTTGCACTCCTCCGCCGAAGTAAACTCCCCTTGTATATTAAGAGCCTCCCCCCCTCCTTCGCCTCACCTCTTCTCCATTGCACAATTCTCTTAATCTTTCCTACCCCCCCCTCCGCCTCTATTTCCTTCCCCTCTACCCCTTTCCTCACCCCTAAGTGCCCCTTTATCTTGGTTACTCATTCCTCGCCCCTTGCACGCCCCTGCCATTTACATCACACTGGTTCATGCCGTTTTTTTAAACTATGTTAAGCGCCTTAATGAACACAGGTGCTATTTCGAATATTAAATAACATGAGATAAATGCCTTCCTTTGGCGACTTGAGTGCTATCAAAGTAAATCTTTTTCAAATATCTTATAATTCAGCTGCTGATACTTGAGCTGAAAGCAAAGCGCACAAGCTCTACCAAAAGCATACTGTAACTCTTAAACATTTGCATTGTTGAAGTTACTGGGTGGATATGGGGCTAATTCTGTATTGGAGTGGTGAGTTGGCACTCCACCGATCCTGAGTTTTAATTGAGCTTTCAGCCTCCTGTGATTAAACCATGTTCTCATGTGGTGAGTGAAAGATCCAGGCCCAGCCACCAATGACTACACAACAAAAATCACTGTGTTTAATTTGGATTTTCACTTTATTTGGCTTTTTTTAAACTGAATAAATGTTACATTTATTATTCGATTGACGCGTGACATATTCCTAAGGCCACACTGAAGTGGCCTTGTATTAGCGTGTGTGGACTATTCCATGAAGGAATCCACAGTGCCCGGTAAAAACCCACACATCTGATGGGAAAACACTCAAAGAACTGCACAGTTAAATTCAATTGACTGCTGTACTGACATTCAAATTCACCTCCCAGAATGCCCACGAAGGTCCCCAGTGTGGATAAAAATGGCCATTGCCCCTCGTGTGGATGAAGGGAGCTGTTGAAGTTGCTTCATATATCATCTTGTGACGTTACTTTCCGATGCCGTTGTGACTTGTATGCATGCATGCATATTCAACTGCTTTCGCACCGTACGTAGTCAACCATGCTAATCGGAGGTGCGGATTCAAGGTAACGCTACACATCTTGCTGTGAGAGTTATTATCGCAACACCGTTATATATTGTGGAAGTAACACAAAAATCTGAATTTACACGTCAAAGTTGTGTCACCAAAGGAACAGCCTTCTCAGCCTGGCCAATCGCTCGCATGTGTCCTGGGATCGACGCCTCCTCAATTCCGTAGCACACAGGTAGATGCAGCACGTTGAGTTGCACATCCATCGATGGTTACGAACCCCCAGCTGCAGTTCACAACCCGTGACGTTTACCAACCGCAGCCTGACACTCGTTCAGACAGCACCAGTATCGGGGCCCAAATGTCATCAGCCGAATACATTCCAGATCGATCACCTCACCACTGCCTCCCTGCACCCTTGACAAGCGTGGAGATCTGGACTGGATTAGAGCCTCCGAGAGCCAAAGTTTATGATTCGCAGGTGAAATATCATAGTGGTGTCAGGACCCTTTCATTTGTACAAAGGCCCTGTTACAGTACTTTGTTGATGCTAGACGGTCATTTGACAACGTGGTTCCGTCGATTGCCGCACGTTGATAACAGCAGAAAGCTTCAGTGCAATGACACAAGTGTGACTATCGTGCTGAAATTACAGGAAAAATAACTACAACATATAAGGCTTTGTTTGGGACAGTGTGATTGCGACAGGTTTGTGTCGCTGAGTGGGAGGTACCTTAGTAAGTATATGTTGCTCGTAATATTTTTAAAAAAAAATTGTTTTATTGGACCAGGTAAAGCCCACTGAGCTACAAATGATATCTCAACGAAGTGGCTTATCACGTGGAAATTGATCGCAGCCAAATACTCTAAACGCGTGTTTCTAAACGTTGAAGGGGAAAACCCCGGAGGACCCGCAGAAAAATCCATGCGACCACGAGGAGGAGAGAGACGCACAAACTTCAAATATACAGACGTCAGGGGGATACGACGCATGATAGACTCATCTCTCTACTCCGGTCGAATTCCGGTTTGTGTCAAAATGCGCGCGTGTGTGTGTGGTTGTGTGTGTTTGTGTGTGTGTGTTTGTGTGTGTTTGTGTGTGGTGTGTGTGTGTTTTGTGTGTGTTTGTGTGTTTGTATGTTTGTGTGGTGTGTGTGTGTGTGTGTGTTTGTGTGTGTTTGTGTGTTTGTGTGTGGTGTGTGTGTGTTTTTGTGTGTGGTGTGTGTGTGTTTTTGTGTGTGTTTGTGTGTGTTTGGACCAGGAGATCGGTGCCAGAAGACAGGGCACGTTGAAGCCTCCTCCTCATTCAGCCTCAGGAGTCCACGCGTGGTCCGCGCAGACGCGCGCATGTGGGTGCGTGTGCGTGGAGGCAACGTGGATGGTTTAGGGGCCATCCATTTAGTACATACGCACAGGGAGGGGACCCAAAGGCGTACGCTTGCGTATGGGGCGTCTACTGACAATGTACGTACGCATAGGAAACGGAGGGGGGGGGGGGGTTGAAGCCTCGAGAATAATTTGTCTACATTGGCCTTCAAATGAGCGACAGTTCAGTTTCTTCAGCTGTCAGACAACAAGCACTACCGGGAGAAGTGGCACTGTGGGAAAGGTGTTACTCACGTGTGTGCCACCCCTGACTGCAGCTATCACGCAGCTCAGCAAAATTAGTGGCCAAGGTACGCAACTTAATTCTTTAATGCAGCCGGCGGTGGACTATCTGTTTGCTTAACCACGTTAATATTTTTTTATTTAAAGCTTTCGTGACTGCAGGGATTCATATTCTTGGTTCTTTCCGGAAAGTCACGTAGAAGGGAAATAATAAAATAATACAATTATAAAACAATTAAAATTCTAACGACGTTTCGACTGCAACACGAGCAATCATCATCAGGTGTGAAATCTACGTGACTCTACCGAAAGAACCAAGAACACGTTAATATTATTAATCCTTGATTGTTTCTGCGTGGTTTAAATATCGGCCGTTCTATAGGATTCGGGGGGAGGGAGGGTGCGTCAAGCGTACGTACGCAGGTGGGGGGGGGGGGGTGTAAAAAGTACGCGTGCGTACGGGGAGGGGGGGGGGCAGGTGTCAAGTTTTGACAGATTCTTGCGTACCTACTCAATGGATGGCCCCTTACAATGCGCAACACCCGCACACATGTCCCCCCCCCCCCGCACGTGCGTGGACATGCGCGCAATCGGTGTGGATGCTCCGTCCGTTGAAATCGCGCTCTCGATGACAGCGCTTGCGATTTAGGCAAATCGCGTGCAAGCGATATATGACTGTGTTAGGCGCGGGGTTGGCAGAGCGAACCACAGTGGTGGAAAGCGAGACGGGAATAAAAACAAGTATAACCCGTAAAAACAAAGTTTTTCACTATAAATCCTTTATATGCGTGGCGGCTAGAGTCCTCTCGTCCTCTGGCTTGAGATGGCTGCCACCTATGGGTCAGATGATTGCATGGCAGCATTAAGCAATTGGTAATTAAATATATTTTTGTCCTAAAAAGTGTAAAATTTTGGGGAAAAAATTTCACAAACATTAATTGTCACGCACAACTAGTCCGTGTGCAAAATGTCAGCTCGATTGGATCACGGGAAGTGGGTTAAAAAACGACCGAAAGATTTGCACGGTCGTAAGCAAGCAAGTGAACTTAATATAAAGGATTTAAAAATAAGTGAGAAACGATAAGGAATACAAATGGGGTATAGTGAAGGCGAGGCAACAACAACAAACAAGTTGTGATTCCTGAATGAAATCGCGACGCTGACTCGTGTTGATAAGCGACGGGCTGCAGGCAGGGCGCAAGAAGCCGTGTCAAATGTTGTTATTGCAAGTGACCGTGTGGCTGAGTACGCGAGATTTGTGTTCGTCTGAGATGATGATGACTTAAAAATTTCGTGACCGCAGGAATTCATTTTCCTGGTTCTTTCGGTAAAGTCACGTAGATGGAAAAAAAATTTAATGATAAATTGAAGATGATAAAAGCAAAAACACAATTTATAATTTTTTATTTTCTATCTACGTGACTTTACCGAAAGAACCAAGAATATGATGATGATGATGATTATTGCATTTCATGCAAGAGCCGGATGGCGGCTCCTTGCTGTCAATATTCATCCACGTCGAGTAGCTGCGGCTACCAGAACATGCAGCAATTCCTGGGGGTCATCATCAGCCAGGTCAATCCGCTGCTGGATGAGGAAGGGGCTCGCATCAGCCGCCACATATGAATTGCAAGGATAGCGTGCAGGCTGCTCTGTGATGAAGACCTCTCCACACCGTGTACAAAAGTTCAACTCACGTTAGGCCCAAAACGCTGAAGCCGCCAGCGACAAATAGGACCATTAAATGATATACTTTGATTAAAATATAATATATTTTATATAATTATGACAATTTTTTTTTATATTCAGATATAACATAAACATAATCACGGGGGAATTGGAAAAATGGAAAATAGTTCACAGCCCTTTATCAAGCCACTTGCTGTTATGCTAGACAGCACAGGAAATGTCGATATATATCGGTCACATTTTGGTAAAATGTAACTCTATGCTGAGAATCTACATACTGTATATGGTTTCCAGAGGCAGACTTTGCAGCAGTGAGCATTGGTAGCTGCAATGCTGATGAGTCCTAATTTCTGATGAAACCAGTCCACAGTTGTCCGTCACTACCTCACTGTTGTTTTCAGTTGCTCACATTTTCTCAACTCTATTTAGATGGTGATTTAACGCAATCTGACCACAATGCACTTCTTCAGGGAATGCTGATTTATTTTTCTTCCATATGTACAAATGGCCGTATGCTTTCTTCACCAATTTGTGTGTTGTTTGGCACGCATGGTTTTCTGTCTCGCACCATGATTATGCTTTGATAGGTGTTTCTCGTAATTTACAGATATGACCAATATCGGTATTTTACTTGAATTAACGGTGGTTGCAGTGTTTTAAAAAGAGTACAAACTCACTCCTGAACGAGACAATTCCACTTTACTTTTCACGTTCCATAATCATTACATTCCACATGTCACAGAAGTACATTTAAATCACTATAACGCCTAAAAGAACACACGTTATTGTATGAAAAATGCGTTTACATTTACCGTATATGTGAGAAGTATTTGTCTTGCAGTGACCTCATTTAGCCAAGAGAGCCTCACTGAGTCTCAAGACTTCTTTTCAGGAGGGTCCGGGCCAAGTGTTTTCACAGTAGAGGGGGGGGGCATCGTTGCTGTGTGATAATCCCAATTGAGTAATTCGCAGGTCACTTTTCAGAATTGGATGTTTGGCCAAACAATATGAGATACATGTTCGCGTTTTATTTCAGCTACGGTAGGAAACCGGAGATCCCGGAGGAAACCCACGCAGAACGGGGGGGGGGGTGGGGGGGTGGGAAACATCCAAACTCCACCCGAGTTGGGAATCGACGTGCCAGACTAATCTCTGGGATTGGGTGCCCTGGTATATCCGTTTTCATAGATCCCTATGCCCCCCCCCACCAACCTATTACTTCCATGATGTCCAAAACTACCACATTCAGCCCATTTACAGCTCGTAATGTTATTTATTTATCCGTTGTTTGTGAAATGTATATAAAAAATATATATATAAAAACCCAATTCTGGAAGGCATAATCCCACCCCTATAGTCGTTATTGCACAGTAATGGACATTGTCCTAAACTGTGACTGCCTGGCACGTGACGTTGCTGCACTTTGAAGGCCCAGCCAGCACCAGGTCAGTATTGCTTTTGCACGCTGTTCAATGTTTTTGAGTTTCAGAAGTACGATTTTAATTTTTCTTCTATTTTTCTACCCTTTAAGGGTCTTCTTCTGTGCAGAACAAGGCATGTCCACTCATGTTACGTCAACGACACACTGTATATTACTATAATTGTCTTACTCTATTCACCAAATGCAATTCATAAATGTTCTGGGTTTACACTCCAACACACCGGTGGGCAGTGCTGGTGACGGGTTTAACGACGCATTTGTATTTACGCGATCGAACTAAAAAACATCGATTGTGCACAGTCTTTGTTTGTTTTAACTTACATGGCAATGAACACTGAGTTACCCTTCCGAGCTACCACCCAGAGACAGTTGTCATTGTCAATTTCCGACCTGTGTGACCAGTTGAAAAGCTGTCAGACAAAGTGAACAAGAGTGGTTACCTGTATATACACTATAACATCTTTAAAAGCTTCCCCCGTGTGTGCATATCCCCCCCGTTTTAAAATGCTGTCTGTAAAGCAAGACACAACAAAGTAAACAATTCATTCTCTACCAATTACAGTTCAAAAAGAAAACAGGGTCCACAGTAACCAAAACACTGCTGACGTTTCAGTCACATTGTTTGCGGCACGGGCATCATATTTTGTATGTTCCGATCATTATATCCCTTGTACACCTGCTCATTTAGTCGTTGGTAATATGCACACGTCTTGTGATGGGGAAGTAACACTAGTTTGTTTAACATGTGCTTTCAAGCATATACAGCTGCATTGGGCACATGTTTTTTTTATGGCACAAGTGTATTCCATATGCTATTGGCGAGTAATTTGTGGAACAAAAACGAAATGCTGTGGAGGATTACGGGTATATGCATATGTTGGTATAAAATACTGCTGTTGTGTTGAACAGGGCCCCGTGATTGAGATGGAGTGCTCTTGCCAATAACATCCAAGAACCCAGCAGCATTTGTTTAATACGCCTAACTTTGCCCCGAGTTTCCTAGCTTAATCAAAGGCTGCTGGATAATGGCCTGGAAAGACAATAGGTGGAAGGACTAAAACCAATTTTTATTTACAATAAATGTGGGGACACAAAACGGAGTTCTGCTTTTATATATTAAAAAATATTTGGTCTCAAGTTGTGTTTGTGATAGTGCTTCATTTTGCAGACAGCCCTGTTGCAGAAATCACTTCTGTCTTGTTTGCCCGCGTCATTGCAGGTTACCGTAATTTTTGAAACCCATCTCTAAAGCCGAGTCCAGTCCCCCGAGTGAAATTGGCTATAATTCATCCCAGGTACACACGCTACGAAGCAGGTACGGGGGCCATAGATGATGTACTGCGATGTGAACTGCGTGAAAAACCACGAATCATTCAATCGACCTGCGCTGGACGCAGCGACTGTGTGCAACACCCTTCGGGAACAGTACACGCAACAGCTGTCAACTAAAAACGGCAGCGTTGTTATTTGTAAGAGTTTAGAAAAGGGCAGCTTTTGCTGTGTACACAAGAGCGACAATCGCGTGTTATAAAGTAAGTGGTCACGTGGCCACGGGTCCGCGCGCACCCATCCAAGATATTTGTGCCGATGTTATAAGACTTTGTCAAAAGAACACACACACAGGCTTGTGCCCCGTGCCATTAGTGGAATTACAACGCGACGTTTGACAATATTCACGTGTGCATTCGCTTCGGCGAAACGCGGTGGGGGAAGCATCTATGTGATAGCATTTGAACGACAAGGGGCAGTGTCATTTACGGATAGGTTTTTTGCTGCCATGTATTATGCATTCTATTATTTCATTATTTAAGTATTTCATAACGTTTAAGACTATTGGGAGGGAGCGTTGGCACTGTCGTCCTTGCAATGCACTGTAAGCGCGGTCAGTCACGTTCGAATCTTGCCCATGGCTTAACATCATTGGCGCTTGATATCTGAAGCAGTCCTGAGCACCACTCACATTCACCGGTCATTGTGGTGAAGTAGGGTCAAATAACTCTCACAACTCACACAGGCAGTAGAATAAACCCATTGTTACTGGGGTTTAGGTGTTGCCCAATGCTGATATGGGCCTTTGTGATGTATGTTTGCAAATCAAAAGAGCAATAAATACCTTAAAAGCCCTACCAATTAAGGCAATAGGCTGCCAATAGGTCAACCATTTTACCGCATATGCAAAGGAACACTTGTGCATACAAATACATATATTCATGGATACATGTATATTCATGGACACATAATATATATTTAAGATTGCAGTAAAATGGTTTAAAATCGGCAGCCTATTGATTACATTGGTAGGGTTGGCATGTGCGTGAATATTGAAATGCTCATTGGTGTACCAGCCCAGTGACAGCAAATACTTTGCACTGGTAACAATGTCAGCAGTGTCTATTCCGGATGGGGATAACGTATACGGCAATAGTTACATTACAGTTTGAATTAAAAGTATTCATAACAGTGATCTGGCCAGCTTGATTTAACGCATCATACATACACAACGACTATGTATTTAAATTAAACAAAAGAACATGTTTACAAAAAAATAACAGGGGACAATGTCACAGTGCTTGGTCAGCTCGCCTGGCCGGTAGGGGCATGGGCGGCTGGGGCATGACCAGCCGGAGCATGGCCGGGGTAAACGTGGTCGGCGGGTGTTCGGCCACGGTGAGTTTGGGTGGAATGGTCATGACTGACAGAAACATGGCCAGTGTGAGCATGGCTCATTGGTGCAGGAGTTGGGTTGGCGTGGCCGGTGTGAGTCTGGCCTTGATGACCACTGCGGGCAAGATTAGAGTGGCCGTGGGTCACGGAAGCAGGGGTTTGGTTGGCGTGGCAGGTGCGAGTCCGGAGTTGATGGCCGCTATGGCCATGGCCAGAGTGGGAGGCAGGAGTTGGATTGGCATGACCAGCATGATTCTGGCCTTGATGGCCACTGTAGGAAAGATTAGAGTGAGTATGGCTCATGGACGCAGGGGTTGGGTTGGCATGGCCTGCGTGGGTCTGGCCTTGTTGGGGCTTCGCGGCCTGTGCCACTTGCTCGGGAACAAGAGACGGGTCCGATAAGATGGAGGTGCTTGTGCTGAGATGGCGCAGGGCAGTGAGCACGACTGAAAAAAAAGGGCAAAACCAAGACAGTGGCGTAATTAGGAAATCGCATTTGTGTATGTTTTGCAACTTCTCTAATATGTTTCGTACTCGAGCTAAAGATTTCCTTTTGGTCACGTGGAATGAATTTTATAGCGGACCTTTATACGTACATGCACAAGTCAATATTCTTTGAGCAGATAAAACAGAAGGTGAACAGTAATCAGGCCAAGCGTGCACTAATAAACTGGCAGATTCGAGCTCAAGAATAATACTCTTTGTAAAGTAATGTCATTCAAGGTTGCAGTAAAAATATGGCCGAGGTGGCAAGGTGGTTATCGTTACTATGCCACGAACTAGGCGATCTGAATTCCTTTCCTGGCTGTGACTATCATCAGTGGCGAATTATATCTGAACCGGTCCCAGTCTCTAACTCCTCTTCACACCCACACTTAGCTTCTGGAGCATGACCTTGTTTAAAGGAGGTCGTACAGAAGGGGAAACGACAGCGTGAAACCTCAAACAATTGCGAAATGCTAATGGTATGATTTGCATTTGGCTATCATACAATCTGCTCAGACTTCTCACCGTTTTTTTTCGAATTGGCAGACGTTGAAGAGAAACTGACACTTGTATTTTTATATATATACTGTATATAGTACCAGTTTTTTTTTACTTGACTACTGTATAATCATTCAGAAGGGGGAGGTGGGGGGCTCCAACCATTGCGCTCCCTTCGCAGCACTAAGGGGCTGACCAACGCTAATCCCTATGGTGAAATATGGTCAAACAAACCTCATGATTTACATTGATTGAAGAGGCAGTGGATGGACAAAGAGCTGCACATAATTATTATAATTAATCATACAAACTTTGATTAATTCACCATACTCTAAATTATACCACGTTGAGCTTTGATTTAAATCAGGATAGAAATTATGCTATTACTGTAATTGAAAAAGTGCAATACATTTGTCAATAATGCTGCCGTAAAAGGAAACGTGGATAATCGATAATATTTTTAACAATGGTCCTTAATAGCACATCGAATATCACACAAACATTAATTTAAAGCGTTTTTGCAATTTTTACTTTTAAAGTACAACAGGTTTCAATTGGCCTAATTTTAAGCTGACTTAAAATGAATATCTGCCCCAAAACAACTGCACAAATAGTCAATTATAAACAAAAAATATGTTGAATTCACATGAGGCCGATGGCGTAGAACCGAGCATGCAAAACAACTTACTGCCCGACAGCTACAGCCACGAGTGGCTTTTTCAGCCGTGGGATTCAATTTCAGTTATGTTTTATTTTTCAAAAGACATTATTAAGCCATACAAACTAATCAGGTTCCATCGGCTGCAGAGTAGCATGTTACTCAAATTCAATGCATCACAGCACACCCTGCTGCAATTAAGTTGTCAGGTGAAGTTTCTGCATTGTATGAACATATCAAGACCGCATAGGCTGAATTCCAAGGGGGTGAACATTTACGGATTTTTTTTTTTAAAGGTTAATCACAGTTTGGCCCTGTAAAAGTGAACATTTGTGAAGTTGCTAAGGCAGTAATTTGATCTTTTGTGTTTACTTATTTCATGCCAGGGTTTCCAAAACTCCAGAGTGTACCTACAGTAGCGTGGTTGCCTTCCCACGTTTACCAGTCTTGTCCATTCGAATACAAACTAAGTCGTTACACACTGCACGTGCCTGATGATTGGTAAACACGTCCTACAAAATGTAGTGATCTTGCATGTTGTATGTCAAACATTATTTATTAATCATCAGCCACACACGTGGTGTATAATAACTTCATATATATTTCAAAAGAGTAGAAAGGTAAACACGGAAAGGTGAAAGACATCTCTAAAATATTATATTGTTGAACAAATATGCAAAAAAAATCTTTGAAAAATGTATAGGTCTAAAAATATTAAAATAGGAGTCCCAAGTATTTGAGTTAGTTTGGTAGGTCGGTAACAATTCGCAATACTTGGAAATCTATGACTTGTCACAATTCAGGATTGTGATTCAGTTCAATAATTGATTTCCCCCCCCATAACATGCAAAGCTAGAACATACAAATAAATTTCGATTAAAAGCTTTCGTGACTGCAGGGATTCATATTCTTGGTTCTTTCGGTAAAGTCACGTAGAGGGGAAATAAAAAAACAATCAAAATAAAATTTTCACGACGTTTCGGCCACAACGCAAGCAGCCGTCCTCAGGTGTTTCTTCACCTTAATATTTCCCTTCTACGTGACTTTACCGAAAGAACCAAAAATAACATACAAATAATGATATAACATAATCTAACATTCAAATAATATACATCCCCTTGTCGATCCACTGCTGTATGAAGGCCTCCCCGTGCCTTCATACAGACTGGAAAAGCCGAGGCGGACGTTGTTGCCTCCTCAATCTGGAGCAAACGAACCACCACGAACCGCTACTGATGGCTCCTTGCCCACTGTGCAAGGGGCAACCGGAGCCACCCCCAGGATGACCTTAATGTAATGTGAGGATATATCTGGGTCGTTGACGGATCACAACTCGTCACGATGATTGGCTCTGCCAGTCCTGGTCCATAGCCAATGGGGGGGAAGCCTAGGGGCGTGGCCCTAACGTAATGGAAAGGTGACAGCTGTAAGTAGAGGATTGGTTCTGCTGGCTTTAGCCACAGCCAATGGGGAGACGAGTCAGAGGGCGTGGTCCCAGGAGCCTACGGTGGAGTCTGGAAGATTCCATAGAGGCTAACCAGGATTGGTGGAAATGTACCACGTGACCCGGGTATTAAATAGGGGTGGAGACGAACAACACGTGGTCAGAACTGGAACGAACGAAGGGGAGAGGCCACGCGAGAGCGGGGGTCCAGGCTGCCACGTGGCTGCGCGCGTCTTTCTCTTTCTATCCCTCTCACGCTGTCTCTCTCACGCTGTCTCTCTCATGCTGTCTCTCTCACGCTGTCTCTCTCACGCTGTCTGTCAGCAGCGTGAAGGAGTGTTGTAATGAAAGACTAATAAAGACCGGATTCCAGAAGTCGCTTCAACGACCTTTATTACATTAATGGGGCCCTGAGTGAGCTCCGAGTGGGTCGCTGAGTGGGCTTACTGGGCCGGAGGCTGGGCAGAGCGCAGTGCTGGTCAAGCCAGCACATGACGGTCCGGCACAACTCCTCCATGCTGGCCGTAGACACCATCCCATTGTAGGACTCGAAAAGAGGACGCATGAGAATGCTGAACTGCACGCACGCAACACAGCTGTCAAGGAAGCACACACAATCTTCCAAAATCCTCCCCGTGCTACTGCCATCTCTCGCGATGCGATGGTGTACCGTGATCTTCGAATTATAAGACGCGTGCTTTCTTTCAGTACTTTAAAGCAAAAGTTAATATGTGCGTCTTACGATATGCGTGATCGGATTCTTATAACTTTATCGAGACCAGGCACCAGTTTGAAGTGCATATCTTTGCTTACAGAGCATTTTTATAATCTGGAGATTATGATGACGATCCAGGTACACGCTTTTGAGGGAAGTCCTATTTGTAAAACTCTGAAAGGACGGCATTGTATTGATGGGTTTCCAAGGATACGATCCAGAACTTCCAGTTGCACTGCGTGCGCGCGCGGACGTAGGAGTCGAACATCTGGCGCATCTGGTTGAAGCGCTGCTTCGTGATGGGCACCCCAGTGGCCGGCAGTTGCTGCTGGCAGACACTGCGTGGGGCACGCAGCGTCGCACCACGGCACACGACCACAACAACAACAAAAACACAGAAGCACAGAGCACGAATTACATGGAAAGCGCCGATTCACAAACAACTAAAAAGCTACTTTCATTAACGACATAAGCTGAGGAAAGTGTCTCACATTGGGCAACCACGCTTTGGTTATTTCGCAAGCGTTTACCCTTTCTCAAGACGGGCGGACAATTTATTTTCATTCGGATTAGTCACAATTGGTTGATATGTGTCTTGAACTGCTTTCGCAACGTACGTAGCCAGCCGTGCTAATCGGAGTTGAGGAGGATGACATTCTATGCCAATTCGAAGTAAACCACGTTGTGAGTATGACAATGATGAATCATGTATTTTCAAGTAACCGAAATGTACACTCACAATTGTGGAAGTGCCCTAAATGAAACTTAGTTCAGTATTTATCGAGGACGTGGTCTAACTGAGAAGTAGCCAACAATTTGGAGAGAGTTACTGAAGAGCAAATGTGTGCAATGTGGATTCCCAATCTATAGTCCTCTTACCCAATCACGCTGACGTTTCTCAGTTTAACAAAATACCTCCCTTAAAATGTAGATAAAGTCGTTACATAAAGCAGCAGCAGCAGCAGCAGCGCATGCCTGACAATTGTTAATCTCTTCCAAAGTGACACAGAGGGAGTGCTGAATGAAATTGCGAAACAGATCTGGCGTGTGCGTGAATGAGGGTGCTTGCCTCCCACGTGCTCGCAGATTCATATTAATTGGAGCTCAATATGTCAGGTGGAAGTGTGTTTAGTCATCATCAGGCACGTGTAGCATGTAATGACACTTTGTATTGATTGGAGGTACAATACAAAGTGTCAATTTGGAGAAAAAACAAAGGAATGCCATTTAGGAAACCGTGGTCAACAGACTAACACAATGTTGACTCTCATCTGGTTGCTTTCTTTCTTTCTTCTTTCATAGACGACGCGGTCAAGTTCCACCTGTTCCTGTTTTGCACTCAGCTTCGAGACTAACACATTAGGAATTCTATTACACGAGCCACTTCTAGCCTGATGCATTGACGCTATCATTGGCAGGCAAACATGCTAAGTTTCAATGAAGCCCAGCATGACATTGGTGCAACTCGGTGAACCTTATCCTCATACATTTCCCCCACTCCAGATACATATCCACAGGTACTGTTGACACGTAAGCCTGAGAAAGCATAGAGTGGAGCGAATTGACATGCGCGTGATAAAATATATGGTGAAGATGGCCTTATACATACAAATACAATTATTACAGCCCTTTATTAATTCACTACTGGATAAAGGCCTCCCCACACACCGTTTTACTCATTCAGATTGTTTGACCGTATTCAACACTCTCCTGGTCAGAGCAGATTGGTGAAGACACTCATTACTCGGTTAGCCACGGCAAGGAATACAACTCATGTTGCTGAGCTAATCGCACAATGCGCTAACCACTCTGCCACTGCCACTGCTGCTGCTGCCTAATGTATTGCCGTATGTACTGAACATATATTTGTAAAATAATGATTAAAGCAGTCACTTGATTTCAGCGTTGAGTTCTTCAATCTCATCGCGCAGCTTCTGTGCCTCGTCCAACATCTGCTGCCGTTCCTGCTGCAGCTTGGTGATGTACTCCACTGTCTTCTGCAGCGTGGCGGCCTTGCTGACCTGAGCCACACGCACAATGTCATTGCCGCCAGAAGGATAACGATAGCACTTTGTATATAAAAGGTGCTGAAATGCCTCTCTACATCACATCTCATGTCAAGCATTCCGATGTCCTGCTGCAGTTTAGCCAAGATGAACCCCCCCCCCCATCCCCAGTGGCAGCTGTCCCTGTGCAGCACAAAGTGGATGAAGATCTGGCCTGAAAAATGGGCATTCATCTACCAGTAGCGGGCAATGTTGCGATGTGTTTTTTCCAATTCAATAATTTGCAAGTAATTTACCAAATTTGGCCAAATTGGACCATGACGCTGACAAACATGGCCTCCCCTTTTTAGGTTTTCAACAACATCATGGGCTCCTTCATGGCCCACTGACTGTGAAGCAGACTGCACATATTTATAATGAATTCAGCCACAGCACTAACCAGGGTGGTCGCTGGGCTTGAGCCGCGAACCTCTGCAACAAGGGACAAGCGTCGCCATTGTCACCATCGCTATTTTTGGTGTTCCCAGATCAGGTGACTTGGCAAATGGCAGATTTATATAATTGCTTAATTGGTCGTGAAATTTACGTGCAGCAGCACTTCCAGTTTACTTTAAACTCTATGGGGCCACAGGCCGTGTCAAATGGAAGCAGAAGTTACAGGAGGAGGCTCTGGTCATCTACCAGAGGTCGCAACCGGGTACCCGATACCCGGCTACCCGTACCCGGTTGCGACCCTGGTGCGGCCGAGTACGGGTACGGGTAGGCCGTGAGTCACTGGTGAGTCACCGTTTGTCACTCATTTCCCAACGTCTTGTCTCTTCTCACAATTCAAGTTCCTAGAATCAAGCCACCCGCGCCTGCAACATGGCTTCATCCCAGAGGTCGCAATCGGGTACCCGTACCCGTATCCTACCCGATACCTGGCCGGGTACGGGTAGCCGGGTATCGGGTAGGGTACGGGTACCCGTTTGCGACCCTGGTGCGGCCGGGTACGGGTACGGGTAAGGAATCAAAACCCGTTTGCGACCTCTGTCATCTACATGAGCTGACATCCCAGTCATTTAGTAAGCAGTGCTTGCTCTCACTTAATTGCTCTGAAAATACCTTAACTAAACCACGTGTGTCTTTGTGGTCAGCCTGGAATACTGGCAATATCCAATTTTGCAAGGCTAATCTTAATTTGAAAACCGTCCTCTGTCCAAGTCGTATCATATTATTGCAGGATATTTTTTGTCGGTAAATAGTAATTGCGATGTGATTGTAACCAGCGGGAGTATGTCACTGTGTGTGTGCGTGGTTGCTGGCCACCCAACCCCTCGTGTGCCGTGCCGGACTTCATAGATGCTCGCTAACAACACTTGCCCCTACAGTCTGTTACAGGTGTGTGTGTGTGATGGCTATCTGGTTGTGACACATTTACAAAGGTTTTAAACTCTTCAGAGAATCGACGTTTTTCTCACCTTGCTGTTTGGCTGCAGATTGAGAGGCGACACCAGGTTATACAATGTGTCGAAGCCAATCTTAATGTTAAAACGTCGCTTCTGCTCAGCGGAGATGTGCGTCACACGCCGGCTGTCCTGGAAACACACAGGCCATGCAAATGTTTACGTATTGTGTATTCAGCCATTGTCGTGTGGTGTGCTTTGCGGCTGACACTGAAAGGATGCTGCTTATATTACACCTCTCTATAAAAAGGGAGCAATATTCATATTTTTTTCCAACGAGCAAAAGCACACTCTATTAAAGTTGAAGGGGAAAGGAGGAATTGTCGCAATAATTTCCGACACAAATGTTTTGTTCGGCCGTCGATTGCAACGTTTACAATAAAACGGATGTGGCCGTACTTGGTAACAAGGGGGCACACTTGTCGAAGAAGCTGCGGCATCGGCCAATCAATTCCTCACATGCATTCATTTACCTCGCACCGTGAACGGACCGCATTAAAAATGTTGAACGCCAATTAAATAACGAGAAACAAAAATATATAGGATTAGAAAACAAAACTCAGAAAAATTTTGTCTGGAATTTAAACCCCCCCCCCCCTACCTACCACCAAAAAAATCGCGTCAACTTTTTCAGAGACAGTTTATCCCAAAACAAATGTAAGGTGCACCCACTGGCCTCAAAGCGTGCCCACTACGACCTCTGGTGGCGTAGTGGCCATCTGCGGGACGAGCAAAGTCAAAGCTTGCGTCAACGCAGCCCACGAACCAAGAGGGTGTTGATCGGCGCCCAAGTTGGGTGGCAAATGCTACTCGTATCAACCGTGACCAGTATCCACCGCGGGCGGTAATCTTTGCGTACCCACCGCCCGTTTTGTAGATTCGCTATTCATTTGCGCGCTCCGTAGGTGCATCTCATCACTTTCGTTTTCATTCAAAGACGATATTCTCGCGTCTAAACATGCCATGGCACCTTTCTCCAATAACGTTGTCTTCAATAGCAGCTACCACAGTGATCTTGCTATCGTATATATTTGTGATCTAGAGATACAATTAATTAACAAAATCATTGGTACCATTTACCATCCTGTGTGGTGCTTGCAAGCCTTAATGAGCCAATGTTTCAATGATCCGTAGGGGTTAGTGCCACCTCAACTGTGCGATCGCCAAGGCTGTATTCAAGCCAGATTTTCAGCACTTCAAACCTTTAAAAAAAGTACTGCTTCTAATGGTTGAAACACAATACTGTGGCATTATTGTAGTTCCTTTCAGTAATTTGGCAACTCAAACCATAGCAACACGATGTGTATTACTACAAGTTACGTATCAAAATAAAAACTCTTGTTCGATTGAAATTCGCTTTACGATACATATATATGACATTTTAAAAACACTACAACTGAAATAACCAAGGTGAATAGCAATGAAGTGTTTGGCATTGGGCATGGGCGGTGGTGATGGTGGTGGTGGCAGTGGTGGTAAAACAGTAAAGCGGAGGATTTGAAGGGACAAAGAGGGGGTCCACAAACTTGAGGGCCCCCCTCAAACTTGGCTCTGGTGTGTGGCTTGCCTTGAAGACGACAATGCCGGAGGAGTCGAAGGGCGACTGTGGACGGGACCTGCTCTCCGGCGTCCCGGGCGATGCCCGTCCCGAGTTGTGGTGATGTTTCCCTACAGATGCAGACGTAACGCGAGCCATGCAAGGTGGCAATCGGGACGTTTTATTACGTCCTCATTCAACGATGGTGAGAAGTGGTCGTTTGGCTCGGTGTATGTACATATGTGATCCCAAAGAAACTCAAGGGGCTGCAGTCTGATATAACGTATGCTTTTGTTGAGTTTGCTTTCTGGCACAAAGGTGTAAAAAAATAACTATCAGTGATAATAAATTCAACCAAAACAATACGATGGGCTTACTTTCTGTATCTCGGAATAAAAAATAAAGCAAAAATTCAGTGTATCGGGATATTGCTCTTCGAGAAAATTGTATTGCATGAATATTTAAATTCTTTCTCACCGTACGTAGTCGACCATGCTAATCAGAGGTGCGGGGGAAGAACAACAAACGGTGGGGGGGCGGGGTGGGGGGGCGGAGTGGGGGGGGAGGAGGATTCGGCTAAACCGCAAAACAATTAAGAAGAAAATATGGATTAAAACGTAAAAAAACAAACACTCACTTGTTGGTGAGATGGAGGATGAATGGGAGTTAGCGGTGCCTCGTTCTGCCTTCGGGATGAGCTGGGTGGGAGACGTGAGTGGTTGCAGTAGAGTGGGCTGGGAGCCATGTCCTCCCACCTTCACAGAATTCTGTAGCGGCTCCAGCAGTGATCCAGAGCCCTGGAAATGATGCACGACCGCCCTCATTAGATCTGAGATTCAGACCCGGCCTGTCGCACCCAGTCAAATTGCAATTACGGGGACAGCTGTAGGGGCCAGACTAAATACGAATGGGAGTGCAACTTGTTTGTGGAACAGTAAACAATGCACGGGTGTGGACCAATCATCTTCAAGGACAGTGCATATATTATCAGAGTTATGTTTTTTGTTTGCATTATGGCTGCAGGTATTGTGGTCTATGCAAACATGACTCCTTGTAAAAAAAGGTGTCAGTTTTGTTGCCAGATAGAAGGATAAAAAAACAATTATCATATTTTTTACTGGCAAATGAGGTACCAATGGTGTAATGCTTACCCCGAGCTCTCATACTCTGATGGTGCATTGTCTTTGAGTTGTGCGCCTTTTGGCGTCATCTGGTCCAACACCATGTGAGACTAGGCTCTAAGGAAAGCTGTCTCGGGTGTGGACCAATCATCTTCAAGGACAGTGCATATATTATCAGAGTTATGTTTTTTGTTTGCATTATGGCTGCAGGTATTGTGGTCTATGCAAACATGACTCCTTGTAAAAAAAGGTGTCAGTTTTGTTGTCAGATAGAAGGGTAAAAAAACAATTATCAGTAAACAATGCACTTAACACGTGGTTGTGGCGGTGATCTGGGAAATCTGTGCACCTGCCGGGGTCCAGCGACACTCCAGGTGCCGACACAACACAGGCCAACTCCTATGACGTAAAGATGATCGCAAATGGGTAAGTGATGTCAATTTTAAATGACGTTCTCCAAGGGCTTATGAAGCTGAACTTCGGAGTGATAACAGGGTGGGGAAAAGGTCACCTGCGTCGCAAAGCTCTGGTAATTTTACAAGAGAAGACTTTGTACAAAGTTAATAAAGCCTCATCCTGTGTAGCTGCGTCATTGCTTGTAAAAACAAAAATACCAAATTTGGGTCGTAACAAAAATTAGGGCAGGGTCAGTATAAAGTTCAAAATTGCTTTAAGCCTTATCCTAAACACTCAAATATATTTATATTGTTGTCACCATTGTCAACGAACCAGTAATTTGCCTTTGGAGGAATGAAGCTAGAGCCAGGTGCAAGTAAGTACATTTATAAATGCACAATTATTATAACATAGGTTAGCTTACAATATTTAATACCAAATCTCACTTTTCTTGACAGCCAATACGATTTGTATTTGTTTACTGACCCAAGCATGTTCTTCCTTCTGAATCGCAGTGTAATTCCCAGCATGAATCTGTCCATAATTATTTGGGTACTCTTCAGTCCGTGATTTCGATCCATATATCATGACAGGAAATAAGAACGAAAATCTATCTTCTATAGCCACATTGTTTTTTTTGCTTTTCATGATTAAAGTTGATTTTCGAAAAGAACTCCAACCTGCTCTCACTTGCTTCTCTGTTCATCCTCGTGCTCCTCGTCTGTATGTGTGCATGAATTTTTTAATTATTTCACACCGTACGTAGCCAACCGTGCTAAATCGGAGGTGTTAATAATCTAAGATCTGCCATCATTGACTGCTGCATCTACGCATACACTTATTGTACATGACCTTTGTTTTGCTCAAATTTTGATTACTTCTTTTCAGATTTCTTTAGTCATTTCCTATATACTGTATCATGACCATTAGTTTTTATAATAGCTACGTCATCACGACATCTCAGGTGGTTCATACTTTTACTGAAGTTTGCATTTGAGAAACAAAGGCATAAAGGTAAATTGTGAAAGTATTCACCAATGTTGGTCCCGAGTATGTATATACAATTAATTGTTCTATATCGTTAATATCTACTGACATCTGCAATTTGCAACTCATGCTATGAGCGAGCTTTTACGTAAAAATGAAAACTTCGGCCGGTAGCTTTAAGGTGACTTATTTAGCAGTGCATGATTAAAGAGTTCCAGAAAGAGCATTGGCCACTATGATATAGGAAAATTGAGGATGGGGAAGGCCTTTAAAATTATGAGTCGAATATCTGAGTGGCAGAGGAATTGGAAAGAAGAGGATCATTGGTCATCTAGTCAGCAGCACATTTATGACCGATGGGATTGGAGAGCTATTCCCAACAAGCCATGGACCCAATGGCCCCGATAGGATGGAGAGGGACAATGATTTAGCCGGTGAGTCGAAATCAGTTACCCATTTTTTTCTCTCTCTCACAAAGTCCACCAAATAACTCTTCACGTGTTTGCTTTATTCTAAAACCTCTTCTTAACCTTCAGTATGTTGTAACACGTAAAACAAATGTACGTGTACTTAAGAAATCCATCCCACCGTCTTTGACACGTGAGAAATATCCTCGCAAGACAAATATCTGACCGAGGCAGCAGGAATCGACAGCAGAGTGGGAAGTATGTCCTCTTGTTTGACGGAGGATGATGGAGCACTCCCAATGGAAGACTGGCTTGGCAGCAAACCTGCGTGTGTTGTGGTGATAACAGAGAAAATTAAGCCAAGTTCATCTTCAAGAAGGAACAAATACACAGAGCCGAGCCCGTACGTACACCGGTCCTGTAAATGTTATGTTTCTCAGAAAGGATTATCTGAGCGACGTCAATGCAAGGAAGTTCGCAAGCGATTAGAAACGCAAAAATATGTAGCTAGCATGCCCTGGGAAGAAACAAAAAGAATGTCATGTTTAGGATTAGAGGTATCTTATCAGGATTCATCCGTTAGTTACAATGCCTGATAAAGGCTCGTTGTTTACAAATCTGGTTCTTTTTATCGGCAGATGCTTTCATTTTTATTTCCTATATTTGCATTGATTAACGATAATGAGACGTACGTTCACTGGAATGCATATTTGAATATTGTCACATAGATTACATTCAACTAAAATTCAGCCATTTGTCAATCCACTGCTGGATGAAGGTCTCCCCACCTCATTCGGTCATGGGAGTTATTCCATTGCACTTCACAATGCCGATCCATGCTGGATCGGAAGGGAAGAGCCCACTGCCAGTCTAGCTCTGCCTGGGAATCAAATTCAGGTTCAAGTTCAAGTTCATTTATTAGGTATAGCCCTGTGAGCCATTCGGCTCTTGAATCGGGTGCGACCGCAACAAAAACAAATAACATGAACAAAAAACATCTTAAAGTGAATATGTGACTAAGTGCAAACAGAAAATCCAAGAAAAGACAGCAA
Source organism: Lampetra fluviatilis (assembly GCF_964198595.1). Lineage (NCBI taxonomy): Eukaryota > Metazoa > Chordata > Hyperoartia > Petromyzontiformes > Petromyzontidae > Lampetra > Lampetra fluviatilis. The sequence goes on from NC_136280.1 coordinate 6,919,207, forward strand.
AATATTGCAGAAAAAACACCGTTCACCAACGCTGTGTGCAAAAATCCTAGTGGGATGCAAGTCAAACAACAACAACAACCACAAGACAACTTAGATGAAGGGCATCAGTCTAATTGTGCGAACCACTGCACCGCCACTTCGCCTGGCCCACAAATGTGACTGGATGTGATTATTCTGTTCAGCCCACACATCGCAACAACACGTACAAATTTCGATTTAAAGCTTTCGTGACTGCAGGGATTAATCTTCTTGGTTCTTTCGGTAAAGTCACGTAGAAGGGAAATAATAAAATAATAAAAATATATATTATTTTATAATGTTTTATTATTATTTTATTATTTCCCTTCTACGTGACTTTACCGAAAGAACCAAGAAGAACAACAACACGTACCTCTGCATTTAAAAAACGGTACCTGAGGACAGCAGTTTCGCGAGGAACGAGCTGCTGCTGCCGGTGCTGTTCGTCTCCAACTGCAACGGCTGAGACTGCTGCGGTTGCGTGGACAGGGGCCCCACGGCGATCTTCGGCTTCTGCTTGGGGGCCAGCTTAGGCATGGGCATCAAGAACTCTTCAAAGGACGACTGCCCATGGGCTGAGCGGCATTGCTGCGGGGGACCGCTGAGCGTCACGACCGGCGCGACGAGCCGCTGCGCGCCGCCGACCGCCACCGCGATCGCCGCTGCCGTCGCCGCTGAGAACTCGCGACGGGGAAACTCGTGCCCGTCGGGGCTGCCGGGGACGGAGCATTTGCGGACCTCCGGCTGCTGCCGAGCAAAAGCCGTCGCGCTGGGGGCGTAGGCGAAGGCGTGCGGCTGCGGCTGTGGCGGCTGCTCCTGCTGCTTGTCCGCCAGGCTCGGGGCCGGCTGGGTGGCGAGCGAAGACTGGAAGGGATTGCAGCCCCCCGCGCCGCTGTTCTGGCTGCAGGAGAGCCCCGTTAAAACGTAGTCGTAGGGCACGTCGCGGGTCGGGCTGCTCGGCAGAGACCGCTTGCTCGACGCGTGCTGCCCCACGTCGACGGACGCGCCTTTCTGGCCGTAATCGCAGAACAGCTCGGGGATGGAGCTGCTGGGCAGAGACCGCTTTCTGTTCTCCTGAGGAGCTGGGGGTTGCAGCGGCAGACTCGTGGGTGGAACTTGAGTTGGCAGTGGTAGGTTGGCCTGTGGAGTCTGCAGACTTCCAACAGCATCGATCTCGGGAAGCATTGGAAATGAGCGCTTGCGAGTCTCTTGGGACACTGTCAGCTTCTGCTGATGCTGCTGCTGCTGATGCTGCTGATGCTGATGCTGCTGCTGCTGATGGTGCTGCTGTTGTGGATACTGATGTTGACTAAAGCATCCAGGCTTCTCCAAGCCAGAAGGAGTGACATGACCGACAGAGGCGATGCAAGCCACGCTCTCTTGACACTGATCTCTGTTTGCAAAGTAGATGGGGAATGGTGAGAGAGACGCCTTTTGAGTGTTTCTGGGCAGTGACTGAAGGTGATGCAGGTTGTTGCCGGGCACGTTGAACGCAGCAGAATGAGGAAATTGGGGTGGATATGCCGACTCCATCGCCGCCTTGGTTACATCGTCTCCAGAGGGAGGTATTGGTTGGTAGCAGAGCTTCTGTGTTGCCTGGTGTTTGTTGGCAGAGTCTTGGCACAGCCCGAATTGCTGATTGATTGCAGATAATGAGAAACCGTGGTTGTCCTGGTAGGTGTTATTTATAGGAGCCTTTGGCGGAACGCCGCAACGGATATTGGAGTTTAAATTCACCATCTCTCCCAATCCACTGTTGCTCTGATCAAATCCACACTAGGCGACAAGTAAGAAACAATACAGTCATTGCATAATGAATGCATAAAAGAGAAAGAATCAGTAAATAAAAACCCACCAAATTACGTAATGTTACCATTCAGTTATTTTGTTAGCAATCGTGTAAATGTACGGCACCCAATCTCATGTAACATGGTGACATCAGGACCTGCTGTTTCAGGCATGCCATTGCATGCCTCATCCAAATGCAGGATAATGTACTTCATCTTTGCATTGGACAATACAGATATATAAAATAACAGGTTCATTGAATTTTTTTAAATATTCTATGTGGAAAGGGATATCTACAAATTTCTGGCCGTCTCAGAAATGTTCAGAAAGAACAAATACTGTAATAATTTCCTGATAAAGCAGGGTTGGCCACAATTTTGAGATCGTCAATATCTGACTTTCTTTTCGGTAGCAGTAAAAAAACCTTGTCATATTGAATTAACCAATTCATTGTTTTATAAATACAGTATCAATTCCAAGTCGCTCTTGGCAAGATTGTGTCTCTTTGAGCCAATGACACAGCAGCACTGTATCACATGAAATGCATAAATAAGACGAAAAAAACTATTATAATAGAAATAAGATGTAAAAAATATACATATATGAGAAAAAATAATTGACTCTTGAATCATAAATTCATGAGCAGAAATCAAGTTGTTAGAGTGAGGTTAAATTGGCACATGCTTAGCAAACGGAATTTAAATAAATATACAACTGTCCAAATTTGTGTGCAGTTAAATGAAAGCACCCAGAACACACATTACCACGTTTGAAATAAATGTTATAATCTACATTCATGACCCATAAAATAGAGCGGTGCAACGGTTTTAGTCAATGGTCATGCCGCAGTTAAAAAACAAATTGACAATTTTTTCGATTTAAAGCTTTCGTGACTGCAGGGATTCATCTTCTTGGTTCTTTCGGTAAAGTCACGTAGAATGGAAAAATTAAAATAATACAAATCAAACATAATAAAATTATTCTCACGACGTTTCGGCCACAACACAAGCAGCCTGAGGACGGCTGCTTGTGTTGTGGCCGAAACGTCGTGAGAATTATTTTATTATGTTTTATTTTTATTATTTTATTATTTCCATTCTACGTGACTTTACCGAAAGAACCAAGAAGACAAAATTGACAATGTTTTTCGGAACAAAGCAAATGCCACACGATGGACACCAAGGTCAGTAACGCGAACGGTGAGAGTGTCGTCCTACTTGGTATGGGTGCTGCGTCTCCTGGCAAGCAGGTGGTCCAAGGAATTGTGTCACAGCCTGGGAGGCTTCAGGGAAGACTCCATCAGGGTCAAAAGATTGAAACGCGCTCAGTTTCTGCGGAAAACATTCAGAGAGTGCGCAAAAGCTCAGACGACGGCATAACGTTTCCCCTACACGAACAAATGCTATAAAATCGATATTAATGTCCTGTAGACGAACAGTGATTTGAATATCTTATCAGTTGTCAGCTTGTCTCCCAGGGAGATAATTCTATATTCAGTTGGTAATCTATATATATATCTTCAACATTCACACATTGTCAGGAGGCTACTGTCTCTTAGTGCAGTCATTTATAATTGCCCCTGCGTGTAATTTTTTCTTAGAAAAAAATATTTTGGGTTTTTACAAAAATTCCCATTTAACGGAAATAGCAAAGAAGACAAAATTCTGCCGGTTACATAATGAGCCACGCTGCCCGTCCGTGGGCAGCGCAACAACATCGCAACCTCCCCGTCACCATCCTCGCGCGGAACAGCCAAAAATCCCCACAGATCCTTTCAAGAAGAGAACGGTGGCTGGATACAAAGTAGGCAAAGCAGCGATCCACACAAACAGTGATTTGATCAATCGGTACATTTCAGGGACACGGTTCAATTCGAGAACGTATTATTTGTGTCTTGATTTTCGCCATCTCGTTTCGAGTTCTAGTTTGTGCCGGTCACCATGGAAGTCCAGTTTACCGTGGAAGTCCAGTTCACCATGGAAGTCCAGTTCACCATGGAAGTCCAGTTTACCATGGAAGTTCCAGTTTGTGCTGTTCACCATGGAAGTCCAGTTCACCATGGAAGTCCAGTTTACCATGGAAGTCGAGTTTACCATGGGAGTCCAGTTTACCATGGAAGTCCAGTTTACCATGGAAGTCCAGTTCCCCATGGAAGTCCAGTTCACCATGGAAGTCCAGTTTACCATGGAAGTCCAGTTTACCATGGAAGTCCAGTTCACCACGGAAGTCCAGTTTACCACGGAAGTCCAGTTTACCATGGAAGTCCAGTTCACCATGGAAGTCCAGTTTACCATGGAAGTCCAGTTCACCACGGAAGTCCAGTTTACCACGGAAGTCCAGTTTACCATGGAAGTCCAGTTCACCATGGAAGTCCAGTTCACCACGGAAGTTCAGTTTACCATGAACAGGAGTTGGCAACCTGCAGCTCTGCAGCAGCGTGCGGTTCTTTAAAGACTCCTTTGTGACTTTTTATTTTATTATGGACCACCGCCTCGTATTCTCATCATTTAAATATTGAGCGTTTTACCGAATTCGACAAAAATGGCTCTTGTTGTTGTTGTTTTGGTTTGCGGTCCCTGGCCTAGACGAACCGGACATGTCTGTACTGGGTGGAGATGCAGCAAGGCCACGTTGCTTCGTCCAGGAGTGTGATTTTCATTTTATTTCTTCAAAATGTTATGCCCCTCCCCCCACCCCGGAGGCTTGTGTTGCTTCCGAAACGTCCTTGGAACATTCTGTGTACAGGAAAGCCACCCACACAGATTCCTACTTGAAACCGGATTCCCACCACCACCCATCTCAAAAGAATTCTCTCATCAAAACGCTATACCACAGAGCCCATGGCATTTCTGACCAACACCACCTGGCCGGTGAATTGAGACATGTACATCGGGCCCTCAGGATGAACGGATACTCTGACCGCACCATACGCCAAGCTGTTTCTCCCACCATACAGAAACAGCCACATGAAACTCCGACCAAAACTATCACGTTACCATACATAGCAGGCGTGACCAAAAAGATCTCCAAAATTCTAAACAAACATAAGATCCAAGTCCGATTCAGTACAGTGCATAAAATCCGTGATCTGATTCCATCTGTGAAGGATGTCGTTTCTGACTTACAGTATCCTGGAGTCTACAAATTGAGTTGCATTTGTAGTGATTGCTACATTGGAGAAACGAAACGTCATGTTTCTGATCGTGTCCGCGAGCACCAGTCAGATCTGAAACACGGCAGAACTGATTCTTCGGCTGTTGCCGATCATTGCTACAACTCTGTGGGCTCTCATGAAATTGTCTTTTCCGAGACCAAGGTGCTCTGCAAACCTACTGGCTACCATCAAAGGTTTGTACACGAAGCCATACAAATATACAAACACAGGCATAATTTCAACCGTGATGAGGGTTACAAACTGAGTAATCATTGGAAAGATGTGATTAACCATGCAAAAAAGATGTAACTACACTTATTTGGACCATCTTATTTGACAGACAACTATTACAGGTCATTGATAGACAACCAGCTTGTTGTTTTACCAGTTTTAGTTTTTTTACTTGCTTTTCTTTTTTCACACTTTTGTCATGTTTGCCATGTGTTAGTTACAAACCGCACCTCTCCATAACAAAGGCTCAGTCCTTTGTTATACAGTCTACTCTTGGTCTTAAGCCTCACCTTACCATATTAATAAAAAAAGTGTGCCGTTCCTGGCCCTTCCCCCCTCAACCATTATATATACGGGGTAGTATTTCTTGTGATCTCTCATTTACTTGATACAGCTGTCGTGGCTGTGACGGTTCCACCTTGAGACGGAGGCTTGTGTTGCTTCCGAAACGTCGTGAATTTTTTAATTTGTTTTATTTTACTTTTATTAATTTTACATTTTTTACCTACGTGACTTTACCGAAAAAACCTAAGAGTATTATTTTTAAAGTAGAATATTACATACTAGTTTATAAATAACGTTATCTCATCACGTTATCTCATCACTTTCTCGCATCAAATTCTCTTTCGCAACTTTATCAAATCACCTTTTTTCTTTCTTTCTCTCTCCCTCTCTCGATGAAGTCGTGTAGAGTTCCAGATGTGATTCGCGAATAGCCAAAATCGCCATTAGGTTCGGAATAACGAGGGAATACTATAATATAATCTACCAACGTATGTTTTTTTTTGTCAAGTAAAGACTGAAATACTGCACGGTGGTGAGATGTTAACTACCTCGCCTGGTATACAGGATGTCGTGTGTTCGATCCCGACCCTGACACCTGCTGTATATTTGAGTTCGCGTGTCTCTCTCTCATCATCATCACGCTAGCTGAGATGTTAACTACCTCGCCTGGTATACAGGATGTCGTGTGTTCGATCTCGACCCTGACGTCTGCTGTATATTTGGAGTTCGCGTGTTCTCACCGTGGTTCCGTGGAGTTTTCTCCAGGTCCCCCTCTTTTTCCCTCCACATTTACAAACACGCGTTTCGAGCGTTTGGCTGCTATCAATTTCCACATGACAAGCCACTTTGTTGAGCTATCATTTGTGGCCAGGTCACTTCTGAAAAAGAGCTATATAGCTCAATGGGCCTTACCTGGTAAAAAAAAAAAGTTTAGTTTCATAGTTTAGTTCCACTGGAGCTCTCTTACCTGGGAGTGACTGGAAGCTTCGGGTCCTGAAGTGAAGAAGTCTGCGCTGCTCGTGTGGGACGAGGAGAACGGCCCGAGCTGGAGCTCTCCAGTCTGCACGGCAAACGCCGCCTCTGCAGGCTGCTGCTGCTGCTGCTCCTGCTGCTGCTGCTGCTGCTCCTGCTGCTGCTGCTGCTGCTGCAGGAAAGCTGGGCGTCCCATTGGCAGCAGGTCTGTTATCACATATGGCAAAGTAGATTTCAATTAGCCTGCTGCGCTTCATCTTCTTGGTTCTTTCTTATTGTTTTATTTTTATTATTTTATTCATTCCATTCTACGTGACTTTACCGAAAGAACCAAGAAGATGAATCCCTGCAGTCACGAAAGCTTTAAATCGAAATTTTAGCCTGCTGCTGATTACTAATCAAACAGCTCATATATGCAACGCAGTAAATCAAGATTTATTTTAAAAATCCCTTTGAATTCTAAAAATGCTATTTATATATTTTATACTGTTGTGCATTGTTTCAGCCAGTTTGTTTAATGTCTGTATTTGGAATGTTTAGGCAGCTGTTTTTAGGCACTTTGATTTTTTCATTAGTTTAATGTATTTTTTTTCTACCCAGACTGCTATTTATGTTTAGTTGGTTGTCTTTCTCCCGCACCTCCGATCGTACATACATAAAGGAGGGGATCATTGATGTCTAATGTGTAATTATTAACATTGAGCTCCCTTCACTAGTATTACCAAAATATGGAAATTTTGTTATTTATAGTGAGGAAATCCCACAATTGCATGCATTTATATAGTACTGTAAGTACATATACGGTATAAAAAATGTTGGTTCAACATTTTTTTAAATTACGGACCTTGGGACTCTCAGAGTTCTGCTTTACATGTGCGCACAACTTCTTAAATCGCATGAAAATGGGTAAATCACATGAAAGTGGGTAAATGCACAATGTACGCATCTTATGACTGGAATACACATTGATAAAACACGTGAATCAATAATGCTGCCTGAAAATAATTGTTTTTTTTACATATAATCGGTGACGTTTCGGGCAATGGCCCTTCATAGCTCAATAGTTATATACATATATTTCTATTGTGGGTGACATTATAAGAGAAGTTTGTGAAATACTAGCACATGGGATTTTGTTAGCTTTTTACAATGGTTGAAAGTTATATTCTAAAAGCAATTCAGCACAGCACATGTCCTAATACTGATAACACTGCACTTCAATACATATATCTCGTTATTAATATCAGTTTACATGGGTATTGGCAGGTATTGTACGCTTGCATAGAAACATTTACAGGGCAATAATGTGACAAATAATAGCAACATAAATAGCTATGAGTGAATCATAACGCAAAAATATGTAAACGTACATAAAGTTGTGCATTATTACAGTAAATATACTATCTTAATGTCAATCATTAAAAGCTTGGTTTATCACTCATTCGCAAACTCACGGCAACACGCAATTGAACCAGACAAACTAATCGCGACTTCACTGGACTGAACGGAAACAATTAAAGTTTTGCCATTTCCCAAACAATTCAGCCCCTACCGTTATATCTGCAAGACTTGGCGGAGCCATTTGTACAGAACTGCAGGGTGAAGCGACCATGCATTGCAGCTCCTATACCAGCAGATGATTTGACTCAACGGACACCGCGTCGGTACATAACACTGGCTTAGAAATAATACGGCCATCCATGCATGGATGCCGCTGTGTGGCCACGTGACTCTTGCATTGAACTTTTGACCTGGAAGGGAGGCCCACGCCCGCTGTAGGGTACATTTTCCAACGTTGGTAGCCCAAGCATGAAACCGCGCACTCTTGTCCGCTTCTCTAATTAGCGACGAACAGGCGAGAACATTTCTCAGTAACATTGTAGAAAAAATGAGGAAGCCTTAAGATTGTGAGTCTTAAGTTTTAAAAGTCTTATTTCTTGTTGTTACGCGAATGAAAATCAAAGAATATCGACAGTAACGAAATATAATGAATCCGAAAACCATTATAAATATGATTACCACACTTTATTTCAATGTTCAACATGATATACGGTACTTTAGTAAGGTTTCTCAAGACGTATTTAAATAATACATTGTTCAGCTCATGTTAATCAACTGCTGGATAAAGTCCTCCCACACATTTCGGTCACGGGGAGGTGGGGAGTTGATTGTACTTCCACGCGCTCGCAAGCAAGAATTGCTGACAGGACCGGTTGAGATATCACTCACCTCCGGCGTTTGCCATGGCTGGGAATCAAACGTGGTTATACCCAAATCAATGGTATAACGTGCTGACGATTGTGCCACCACTCCAGCACACTCAAGAGAAAACAGTAACGAAAATAAAGTAATAATTCTGAAACAGGCCGTGCATCGAGAAGTGTCCAATTAACAGTGTTAAAACCCAATTAATTGGCACGCTGATTGTGTGTGCGTGCCAGTGCTTCCTTCACAGACACATACCCTGCAAGGAATCCATCGTGTCCATGTAATCCTCCAGGCTGGGCTGCAGCTGAATGAGGCCTGGCTGGATGACGTCTGCATTGCTGGCGTGAGCTATGCAGATCGGGCAGACACACAGTGGGATAAATAAGATACCCTCAGCATACCAAGGCACGTGGTACACAAATTACTCAAAGGAAGATTGTGAAGGTTGCTCATTTTTAATATGGGAGAGTGCGGAGTTGGGATCCATTTTTTCTCCCATGCATTTCCTTCAATATTTTTCATAGGGCACCGATGCGGATATATTTTTTTATTGGGCTTTAAGACGACCGCAAATAGGGCAATAACTCGATCCAGAATACAATGAATCTTAACAATATTTGGAATGTATTAACTATGCCCTGATTCTTGATGCGCTATCGACACACTAATGCACAAGGACGGCGAACCAACTGGGGCCGCTAACAATTTCTCGACAACCAAGTACAACTAACTCATCAAAACTCTCGGGTGACAGGAACAGCACAAAGATTTAGTAGTTCACATCAGTCTTGCTTTATATACGGGATGCACACGACCAAAGCTTAGTTCGAAGTCAACAGCCACAAAGACAAGCTGGGGCCAAGGGCCAGGCGTCTATGAGGTGAAGGCCAGTGTCAAGGCTAGTCAAGGCCGGGTCCTCTCGGCTCAGTTCAGTGTCAAGGCCGGTGCCCCTAAGCTGAGCCCTCTGACCGAGGCCACACACCCCTGAGGCCAAGGACAAGGTCTGGGATAGGAGTCTGTGCTCTGGCCTCAAGGATATGTTTTAGCCAGTGCTCCAATGCCCCCAGAATGGCGGAATGTCTGCAGCTAAAGAAAATGGCAGTTACACCATGCACAAATACTGCATTTGGGTGTGGGCGGTTAATTGGTCAGGACTATGATAATTGGTTTTTTACCCTTCTATCTGGCAACAAAACTGACACCTTTTTTACAAGGAGTCATGTTTGCATAGACCACAATACCTGCAGCCATAATGCAAACAAAAAACATAACTCTGATAATGTACACATTGTCCTTGAAGTTGATTGGTCCACACCCGAGACAGCTTTCCTTAGAGCCTAGTCTCACATGGGTTGGACCAGATGACCGCAGGTATTGTGGTCTATGCAAACATGACTCCTTGTAAAAAAAGGTGTTAGTTTTGTGGCCAGATAGAAGGGTAAAAAACCAATTATATTTTTTACTGCCAAATGAGGTTCCAATGGTGGTCAGGACTAATCTTGATTTGAAGTTTCCGTGACTGCAGGAATCCATACTCTATGGTTCTTTCGGTAAAGTCACGTAGGTAGTTTTATTTTATTTCTAACTACGTGACTTTACCGAATGAACCAAAGAGTATGGTCAGGACTGATATGTGAAAGCCAGATATGCAACGATGTTATGCACTGCAACATGCAAACTAGCTAACCGGCATTAAAAAAAAAAATATGATTAACTTGATAATTTAGTTTCATATTAAATAAGGAACTACTGTGTATAAACTAAAATAATGAGAGAAAATGTAACTATTTCATACTTGGTTTGCAAACTTCCAATTACAAGAAGAAGAATTACATTCACCTAACAAACTTAGCAACAAAATGTTTTGCTATCATAAACACACTTTGGAAAACTGAAATAAGAATGCAAGAAACTTTGTATAATGTTGACAAACACACGATGCTTTTTCAAGAACTGAGCCATGCAAATGTGTTACTCAGAAATACTTTGCCAAGCATAGTGTTACAGTGTTCATTCAAAGATAATACTAATATAAAGACCCTACCTCTCCTTTAGACCCTTTCAAAGCTAAATAATTCATGATTAAATTGCAGTGGCTGGCATTCTATTTTATTCTTTAGAATGGCAATATGTTCAGGACCTAAATGCCAATGTCAAGGTCTGCTAGCCACGAGAGGGCTTTCACACCTCTGATTATCACGGTTGGCTGCGGAAGGCGTAAACAAGTTTCACATATACACATACATACATGACAGAGTTTGTGTCGTTTTTCTCTTCTTCCTCCGTTAAAGGAGCGCAGACTACTGGACAGTGGTTTACTATTTGATCCATAGTGTGGGTCTCATGGCCACAGTCGCACTTATGGCTTGTCTTTAATTTTCTATTTGTTACTGATGAAAACTGTGCATTACTGCCGTGCCAGTAATTGGTAGCAGGAGGCAGTGAAACATCACTGCATGCAAACAATTTGCGGTGTGTGCTCCCCCGAGCAGTTCGCCAAACGTCAAAGTGTTATCATCTATTTTTGTTACTGAAAACATTTTCGATAATTGCGTGGCATCTGGAAAGGACCTCCTTTATTATTCTAGAAATGCCGCGTGTTTTGGAAAGCCAGGCATGAGAAGTCAACCGTGACTAAAAGGGTGTGGTTTTTTTTTCATCATGGTTTTCTTTTAATACACAGTGTGTCACAATAGCATCCAGCATATGGTGGTGACGGTGGAGCATTCTCGCACAGGCGTGGGTGTCAATTAGGCTTGTCACTTGTTCTGGTTTGACCTGGTTCAGTCCAGCAATTGGCTTCTGTGTTCAAGTGGCAGGAATTGATTTTGTTTTACCGAGATCTGGTTACATTGTGTTGAACTTTATCAAAGTGCCACTGCGCAGTTTTGATACACCTAGAATCTTAGTCTACAGTGGAAAACGTGGCAATCCGGATGTCAACTGTAACCAACCGGTGGTACCAACAGCCTTAACCTACAACCAGTGAGCCGGAATAGTGATTGGCAAAAAGGGCAGTGCTAATAAAACATATGAAAGAATGACCAAGAGATGGCAGCGTAGCAATAGATTCTTGGATCCCATCTGTGTGAAGTTTCTCCAGCTACTCCAGTTTCCTCTCACGCATCAAACACAAAGTTCATAGAATTGGCCAAACAGCCCAATTAAGGACCTTCCTAAGCGAGATGATTAAGTCTCCGTGAGGCTTTCCTGAGACAACAACAAAAAAACAATGTTCTTATAATAATCATCATCATCATCAGCAACGGTCAATCCACTGCTGGATGAAGGCCTCCCCAAGCAGTCGCCATATCTCATGAACCTGTGAATGTAAAATCATTTATTCTCACAAAGGAATTTGTTCATGAATAAAACACGTTGACCGATAGCTGCGGATGGATGTTGTTTAGTTTGCGCGGTGATTATCGCCTCGCTATAAAACCGAGCTGTAAAAACCCAACTTCATCTCCGGACGTGTTGAATGCCATCAGTCAACGTGATCCCAAAAATACTCTTGCTTCGACCTTCACGTTCGTCACACGGGGATTGCGAGGACACTTAGAACATCAAAACACTCGCAGGTATTTACACTGTGCACATGGGGTTTGTAATGATTCATGTCGATTCATCGATTAATATCGATTCATCTATGAATAGAGTTATTATTTAAAGCTTGCAATGAATGCATCCCACTGCGTGTGCAAGAATACATTTTTCCCATTTTGTACAAGTTGTATATACATTTGGATAACATGGTTCACACAGCCAATAGAAAATCCTACATTCACCACAATGTTAAACAAATTATATATTCTTGAATCACGATGACTCCCCAAAATCGCAACAATTTATCGTATCGCCAGGGAAGCCATTTGTGACACCCCTATTGCATGTTGATTTCCATTCTACAAAACGGGACAAACCTCACACGGACCACAAACATCGTGAAAGCACAACATTGCACATCCAACAGCCAGACACTTTTTCGTTTCACATATTTGCTTTCATCACTGCAACTGCACCACAGGCAGTCGATCGGCAGGCCGCGGTGTGGTGGGGTGAGAGGGTGGGTGCTCTAACCCCTTCCAAGACCTCTGACCATCGTGGAAGAGTAGACCGAGTATCCTTTCGAGGGGGCTCCCAAGATATCCCTCGAGCGGAGGCCCATCCATCAGCAGTGACGCGAGCAAAGCAATGGAAGGGCTACACATTGCACTACAAGTGGACATTGATCGCTCTGTAAGCCGTAGTTTTACAAATCATTGCTGACATCTGAGCTCGTTTGTGGAGAATGTCAACGCACCCATGGCTGCGGTTAATTAGGAAGTTATGCTATTGAGTGAACTTCTGAAAAATGCGATGGTAGATAATGTACCGTTTACAGAGAACCAATTTCACCCTCACAAATCTAAACCCACAACAAGCACCTACATAGCTTCTGTTTCAACTCTGTAGATAATAATTTTTTAAAATAAAAGCATTGCTAATTTACTGAATTGTATATTCAAGCGGTATAAATTCTACATCACCAAGCCAGGGACTATTCTCTTCCCATACAAAAGTACTTAAATTTTATCAACCTCTAAAGATGATAGGTCAAGTTTCCCTCAGACTGAAAATTTAGCTCACAACCTCATGATTTTGAGTTATGTATTGTAACTGCAGTGCCACTTGGTAATACAGCAGAAGCTCAATAATCAGTGTTGATATGGGAAGGACGATGTCGCGGATCCAGTAATCCATGGTGTATCGCGGAGGGTTACACCAAATAATCCGGCGATGCTGTGTGCTGTGAATTATGGGAGGAAAGAGCTGCGTGGTTCCGTTAATCTGTGAAAATATTGTGGATTGTAGGATAAGCATGGCACAGGACTAGTGGCCACATTAATCTGCGATAAATTTGTGGATTATGAGGCTACGAATTTTTTTCAAACCCAAATGGCACAAATCTGCCATATAGGTGTATGTAATCTGTCTATGCTAATGCAAAACAAAACATTTAAATAGCAAAATATATATTTTTAAATCCTACCTCCGTGTCTTCCCTGTAGTTCTGCTCCTGCAGCTGTGCCGTGCCCCCCACTTCTATGGATTGTGGTGTCCGGTCCGTGAAGTGTTTTTAATCCGACGCAGTTTGCCATGGATATTGAGGCATTCACGAACTGCCAATAATCCGTCAATTTACAGGGATTTGCGGATTATTGAATGGATTACTGTATTTTATGCTTTAATACCATTAATTCCTATGATTTAACATATTGGTATTCGTAACATCGTTATACATTATATATTTGACATGTACAATGTTAGATATAGTGTTTTATAGCCAAAGCAGTTGCTATTAATTTTCTGAAAATTAATGTTATCGAATAGTCAAATGTACACGTGACAGGGGCCGACTGTAGCTTTTAAGAGGCCTGGGGAAATATTAATAAATGAGGCCCACTCTGAGGCCTCCTTGGATTATTTTTAGCCCCCCCCCTGCCCCCCCTCAGATCTGAGGCAAATGGCAAACTGCCCCAATCGGCCCCATCCTATCTCTTTACATCCCTGACACTCAGTCTGTTGCTAAATGCACTCCCAGTGCAGCAGCAGCAATGTACCAATTTCACGTGGGTTTGGCCACGCGAAGCTGTGCTGCGCCAGGCTTGAGAAGAGCGTGTCACTGAAGTCCATGATCATGGTGTCCAAGTGCAGCGTCCACGCCGACTCGTCCTGCTGGTCGGACGACTGCGCCTGCTGTGTCGAATGTCCCAGTGCCACGTCATCCTGGGCGCGACAAGCGCGGGGTAAAGAAGAGTGAGGGGACAGGATTGCCATGGTATGGCGATGTTACGATATACAGTAAAACCTTGGATTGTGAGCATAATTCGTTCCGGAAACGTGTTTGTAATCCAAAGCACTCGTTTATCAAAGCACTCGTATATCAGTTGTGATCACGTGACGCTCGGCAGACAAAGCGTATACACGTGCTACTCGTATTGCAAGACCTCGCTCGTTTATCAAATTAATATTTATTTAAAAAATTTGCTCTTCTTGCAAAACACTCGCAGACCAAGTTACTCGCAATCTAAGGTTTTACTGTATAGTACGGTAGAGGTCAAGTTGCAACCCTGAACTTGCTTGCTTTTTTTTTTACTGGCTTGCTCACACTACTGCGAGCAGAAGGATCTCCTCTAAAGGAAGCCCTAGAGAGAGCCTTTACAGAATATTTTTGACAACTCTAAAATATGTGAATACCCACATATAAAAAAATTTTAATTGCAAAATGCCCACATTTTACCCCACCACGAACGACCGGGTGATCGATTCACTCGTATGAGGTAAGGTCCATGATAATCTTATAATTTGTTGGGCAACATATTGTTGTACGATGATTACAGTACGTATTTTATTTCAGTATTTTATTTCCTGACCAAATATTAATGAAACAATAAACATAATTAAAGTTCTCAATAAATTAGCTATCATCCATTAGATGAGTGTTTTGTAATGGAGTAATTGACGTTATATATATATAAATTATTTAGCTATTATGTAATTGATAGAATATGCATAATAAGCATTAGAATTTGTATACGATACATAAAATGATTAGAAGACTCATGGCAGGCTGATAGAGAGTGAAGAACTTCACGCATTAGCCATTCGTACTAAGAGTACTGCAAAGCACGTAAACAAATGTGAAACACAATTACAACGCTACAGGAAACTGATATCGCAATAACATATCATGATAATCGACATCAGATTGAATCGTGAAAAATTATTTTGTTGCAGCCCTACTCAAGAAGCTGATGTGAACATGCATCAGTTGGGCCAGCAACAGTCGGTGTTTACGAGTATCATTTATCCCCGAGACAAACTTGCAGTATCGAAAATATGATTTTTCCTTGTAAAATAGTCGTATAGCTGCCCCGCATTTTTAATATTTTCACAGCAGTTTTTTTTTATCGTTGAAACAAAAACATTCCCTTATTACTGCCACTGACAAATGGAGTTGACTGGCATGCTGCTGAGGCACACGGTTCAAAAAATGATTTACACGTGCAATTACCAACCTTGGCGAGACTTGCCAGCTCATCATCCTTGACTCTCTGCAAATGCATCAAAGTTTAAATAGCGTGAGGCACCGTAATAAAGTTACTTAAATTGTCAGGCGCAATTTTTTTTTTATTGAGAACATTCATTAACATAATTGGCTACAATTGAAATTACGTTATAGGCCGATGAAAGGCAGCACGTGCCTTTTTTCTGTACGCGTGCTAAACCGAGCCACTAAACAGAAATAGCGAACATAACTCAAGTCCTAAAACCCAGCCGGTGTTCAGGAGCCCCGATGGGCTGAGCCTTCAGCCTCAGGAGTGGAAAAAAACTCTGACAACGTTCCCGTGTTGGTGGCGTCGCCCGCCTGTAATACGGCACTCTGGAGGCAGCGAGATGGGTTGGCGGTTCGCACAAATGTTGCGAAACGCCATTCCCTTGGGCGTCGAGGTGCCATAGCCTGGCTCGCAGCAAGTGGGACAAATCGCCATCTGTTTCGGTCTGTACGGTGAGAGAGTGTTGCCCTCCTCGAACATGTGGGTTTTCTCTGGGTGCTCTGTTTTTCTCCCACTTATGAGTATAAATTCTCATTATTAATTGGCTGAAAGCATCTTATGATAAAAAAAAAAACACCCAACGCAGGAGCCTCCTGAAAAGAGTCCTATGATTCAGTGTGGTCTTTGTGGATAATTACGTAAACTAAAATATTATAATACTGTTGTTATTATTATTACTCGCCTTTTGCCCGTCCAAGGACGGGTGTATTGCAGTAAATCTGAAACTTGCAAGCGCAAAGCAGACCGCGACGTGATATTCATTGCATCAATTCGTGTGCAATTTATAAGGGCGCGGTGACGCAGACCTATTTCATTTTAAGGTTATAATCCCTTGTTCATCGTGACGTCCTTTTACTTCGATGTCTCAACAGCGTGACGGAGATCACGTGACGTGAGGGTTCTGCCTTTGTCGTGAGGGTTGTGAGTTGACGCCGAGGAGGGGGGAGGAGGCGCCTCGCCCCCCCCCCCCAATGTGGAGTGACGTCACCCGCTAATTATTATTAATGAAGGGGGGGGGGTGTCCATTTGAGGACGTCACCTGTTCGTGATTATTAATGAGGGGGGCTGTTCGATGTGGAGTGACGTCACCTGCTCATGATTATTAATGAGGGGGGGGGCGGTCCATGTAGAGGACGTAACCTGTTCATGATTATTAATGAGGGGGGCTGGTCGATGTGGAGTGACGTCACGTGTGGGACACACAGACATTCTTGGCTCATTATAGTAGTGAATTATTATGAGTTTAAACACTGGTTATAATTTAGTCATTCATTGAATGCCAGGGTTAGGGTTAATCAAAGAAGGCATAGACGTGTAAAAGCCACTGTCATCTTCTTGGTTCTTTCGGTAAAGTCACGTAGAATGGAAATAATCAAATAAAATTTAAAAAAACATTATAAAATATTATTATCATACTATTTTATTTTTTTCTATTATATTATTTAATTATGTTGTATATTTTTTATTTTATTATTTCCATTCTACGTGACTTTACCGAAAGAACCAAGAAGATGAATCCCTGCAGTCACGAAAGCTTTAAATCGAAAAAAGCCACTGTCAATCCACTGCTGGATGAGGGCCTCCCCACACGATGCAGGTCATAGTGTTTATTTGGTCATACTTCACCGTGCTGGTCAATGCCATTTGGTCAAGGCAGAGACCATCGCTGTGAGAGCATAGTACTGTAGTACAGGACGATGGGTTGTATGCACTACCCTCTGCTGCCCACCATACAGCCCTACAGCCTAGAACACCCGTTGTGAATGATGTTCATCTATATTCTTAGGTTTTTTCGGTAAAGTCACGTAGGTAAAACATTAAAATTAATAAAAGTAAAATAAAATAAACATCACGACGTTTCGGAGGCAACACAAGCTTCCGTCTTCAGGTGGAACCGTCACAGCCACGACAGCTGTATCAAGTAAATGAGAGATTGCAGGAGCTACCACTCCGTTTATATAATGGTTGGAGAGGGGGGAAGGGCCAAGTACAGCACACTTTTCATTCATATGGTAAGGTGAGGCTTAAGAGGGTGAGCCTTTGTTATGGAGAGGTACGGTTTGTAACTCAACCTGTGTTCATCTATCAGAGCACCATCGAGACCCATTTGGTCAAAGGCTACAGAGCTATATACAGTATATACATGTTATGACACTGTACACAAAGTACTCGCAGTAACGAATATTTATAGATGTTCTGTTCAGTAACATTGTGGCCACATCTAATTGACAACAAAAACAATATTCTACAACAATCCTAAGAGGGGCATTATTCCCTTTGTAAAGTAATGACGCCGTAGATTTTTTCCACTCATAGAAAAAAATGAACCGCACTGCAGGCCGAGTTCGGTTGCCGCTCGTATGAGATGTCTCCTGACTCAATTCCAAAACTAGAGCCCTGAACGGCGCTCGAGCCAGGCAGGCCCTTCGTTCCACATCGACTTTTCCCACTTCTGTGATATCTCTTCACGCCACCTGCCGTTGTGTGGGAGGTCTCGCTGAATGTACACACAGTGGAGGCTCACACGCATTTGCTCACCCGTTTTTTGAAGTAGATCCTCCAGTTGTGGTATTCCTTGATGACTATTTCAATCCGCCTCTTCCAGTACTTTCCTTCAAGTATATTTGCCTGCCACAGCACACCCAAGGTTACCGTTTGTTTCATTTCCAGCCAATCCACGGCTGATGAACGTTTGGCTTATTGGGGGGTTGTTGGACCATACATCACCAGCCTGGTCAGTAAAAGTTGATCGAAAGGGGCTAAAGCCCAAGGGCTGATTCAGATATCACTCGCCACTGATGTTTGCCATTGAGAGAAACATACTCAGGTCACCTGGTGCATGGCGCAGTGCGCTAGTCATTAGGGCACACTGCTCTCTCCCCAGGCTACTATTAGGAGATCATAATGGAAAGCGCTGAGTGTAAGAACAGCATTGTCAGCTGCTGTTGCTCAGCGTGAGGGCGAGGAGGGGGTAAGATGCTACTTATTAGAACATTTAGAAACTGCTTGGGCCAATCTTAGAGGAGGCTTCTTATTTGAGCTCAACGTGCAAAGCATCTTATCGCGTAACACGTCGTTTAGCAGGTTTCCAATTAACTTTTCTATTCGAATAAGTTCTGTACTTCCAATAAAAGTTATTTTGAAAATTAATACGATGGATAAAAAATGCGTATGACCTTCCAAAATAACATATCCCACTTTCGAATAGGATACAAATGTAAGCGTCCTTTATTATTCCTCAAATACACGTATTTAGACACGTAGTGTATAGGGTTTTAGCTGAAATAAGTTATATGGGGTGGATTCCACTCAACTACAGACCATTATGAGCAGGACACCATTGGGAAATAATGCATTAATCACAGCACACAATACCAGAAATGGCCATTCAAGATAATCTTCTCTCTTCTGAAAAACATGAAGTTACTTCATTCATTCATGAATAAAAGAAAGGCCCATTTTGATTTAAACAGCATAGTACTCTGCTTTGATAAAAAATATAAGCAAAAATATGAAATCATCGTCAACAAATCTAAACTCGGTCATGTGTTTTTTTAACAATTACATTATATTTCGTACAGTGTGACAGGATTGACAATTTTAACAAAACATTTAACATTTAAATTCGCCAAATGTTGCATTACAATTCGTGAACCCCTTCTCACCATCACCAATGTACGCACATATGTTGAACTTCTTTCGCACCGTACGTAGCCAACCGTGCTAATGTAGCTGGTACATTATGAGTGCATTTGAATAATAATGACGATGATAGCACACGAAATAATCAGGCTTATCGTTCCAAAAAATAACACGAACAGCGGCGTAAATTACCTCTGGCTTAAGATGCACGAGGGCATCGTGTCCATCGAGCGGCGTGACAAAGTGGCACACGGGGTTATCCCGTCGCTCCACATCTGCGTCGTGGCAATAAAACGAGACGTAAAACAAAGAACAGCGGTGAGTTTTTGACATTTCTTAGCGTGTGTGCGGTCCATGTGTTTTATGACATCCCATTGAGAGAGAGAGAGAGGGTCGATAAACTGACACGAGTATCGGTGGTGGGCCGTTATCGCTTTGGCTGATTAACACGACTCCACTTATTTTTTCCTGCACTGCAACTAAATGTTTTTATTGCTTTATCACGTAAGCACTTTCATACTTAACGACCCCAGCCCTTTAATGCCAAGCACTTCGTTTTTCTACGAACACTAATGCACTGTGTATCACGTTTAGTCGTTAACAGTGATTTAAACACGTTTTCTCAGATTGTATTTGTGCTAGGCCTGCTTGCCTGGGGGTGTTTATTTAAGTTGTGCGCTCTTCGTAGGCTATTACCAAATAGTTCCACGCGAAAAAAAAGCAAATTCAGCGAAACTGCTGCGATACTTATTCGTCTTCTTTACAACGCATTCCCAAATGTGCTCTCGGCATCACCGTGAGATGAAATGTCCATTTGGAACTCTTGCAAAGGGTTCCATCACCTCGAGGGGAGAAGGAATTATTGCAGAGGTTAATTTTGACAGCCCTTCAAGTGACCGCCTATCGCCACCAGGAGTCCTCTTACTTTCCTGCACTCCCTGCCATAAGGAGACCTGCACGAGATGTCTGTCAATGTAAAAATGTGTAATTCTCAGAGGTGAAAATTTGCCAAATCAAGTGGCAAACCGAAGTCAATACGATAGGGTTTTTTTTTTATTTATTGCGTGCAGTCATTGGTTATGAGACCATTAACTCTCTATACTTGAGAATCCAGGTTAATACTGGTAGGAACCTCCTGGTTACACCAGCCCACAGGGGATTATTGTGTCCGTCGTGCAGGGAGGGACTGGGTGGGGAGGGGAGGGTGAGGAGGGGCTGGGTGGGGAGGGTGGGGCTGGGTGGGGAGGGGAGGGTGAGGAGGGGCTGGGTGGGGAGGGTGGGGCTAGGTGGGGGGTGGGAGGGTTGGGGCTGGGTGGAGAGGGGCTGGTCACCTCGTGGTGCCCTTATAAAACTCAACGTTTAACCTACTCACGCCGGCTTGTGCCCGCCCTCACAGTCGGGCATATTTGCGGAATACACCACGCCGCCGTTGACCCTGGCCATTGACCGAGCAACCCAACGTTCCTACCAGCTCCCTCCTCAGGAATGTGTTAATGTGTGGCTGAATCCCAGATGCAAAGTCAGAATCTCAGTACTGCAATGTGGATAAGCCCACTCCATAGTATTGCAATGTGGATTTTATTTTTTTACATTTTTAGGAATGCTAATTATTTTGCTTGCGAGTACGAGATACGTCTCTGTTATGGAGAGACGTGAGCAAGCTGGGCTGGAAGTGTGAGATTTGACGGGCTAAGGAGGCTTTGCCAATTTGAGAACGGTAATGTGTGTTGATAAATAGATAATGCAGTCCATTCTGTGGTATATTGATTTTTCATTCGAGATGTGGATAATTAAAGCAACACATTACACAATGTAATTACCCAGAATGCACCCCGATTCCATCAGACCTCAGAAACTGAGCAGGGTTGAGCCTGGATAGTGCTTGGATTGGTCACCACCACCATGCACATTAGACCGGTGCAGTAAGGCGTGGTTGTCAGTAGTGGGCAGTGCAACAACATCCACTGGCGTTATGTCCTCCTTCCAACCTTCACCAACCTGCACTGACCAGCGTGGTGAAGTATGGTCAAAAGCAGTAATTGACCACTTCACAACTCCTCTTCCCCCGCTGCCCTTCCTGGCTCCTCCCCCCTTAACCACTATATAAGGTACAGATATTTTGCTGTGACGGTTTCACCTGAAGACGGAAGCTTGTGTTGCCTCCGAAACGTCGTGATTTTTATTGTTTTATTTTTATTAATTTTAATTTCATTTTTTACCTACGTGACTTTACCGAAAGAACTAAGAGTATGAATCCTTGCAGTCACGAAAGCTTCAAATCTAGAATTATGGTCAAATAACCATCACTGTCTGCACGTTCGCCATTGGACTGACAAACGGGCTGCATCTGTACTTACCTGTGCAATACTCATAGTAAACTGCTGTTGTTTTTACCTCCTGGGCGTGAACGAGGGCACATGGAACTGACAACGACGTCTGCCCCATAATTGGCCTCACGCCTGCCTCGCCGGTAACATTAGCCTCGGAGATACTTAAAGCGATCCAACCACGTGCAGCCAACTGCACTGTGTGTTTGCTGCGAGTGAGTGGGGAAACTGGCGAGTGTGCGCGTAATTGAACTCTGCGCTAAAAGCAGCGGTGGGAGGGGTGGGGGGCCTCTTTTGGCCAAAGTTCACTGAGCCACCAGGCAATCACAACAAGCGAACAACCTTGCAAGCAATTGACGCTCTCCAGCACCACGTCAGGGAATGACATCAAATCTCTCCACCCACTGCACTCCGCAAACATTACACCTGCCACTATTGATTGCGAAAATTATTTCCTACACATTGCTCATGTAAGTGACTGAAAGTAACAGGATATACGGATTTTCCTTAATTTCTATAAGTACTCCTCCATATGTTAGCTCTGTGGGATAAATTTTTGAAACTTTGGTATACAAAGCGACTACTTCGAAACTAACGAGCAAATCACCTGGATATAGTGAGATGTCCTTAATTAACGTTACCAAGTGAGCTGAGTTAAGTACAGCTGAGGTGGTCTTACCAGTGAATGATTGTAATGTCTCAGACAGAAATCGGGCCAGTTTGTAGGTGGGCGAGTCAATGGTGGAGACGATAGGACGAAGGGGCGTACCCTCTTTATGGATGTTTGGTACGCCATACAATCTGGGTGGTCTAGCAGCAGAGGGTTTTAAGGAAAACCGCTTGGATGGTTCGATTAAAGATGTCGATTCGGTGATGATATTGTTGGTTTTCGTAACGAGGCTGTTGCTAGGATCTCTTTCAATTGTTGTATAGCTACCATCATTAAGTAGGTCCAGAATTTTGTTATTGCATGTGGTTTTGTCCATGATGACTGTGGCATTGCCCTTGTCAGCTGAGAGGATGACGATGTTTTTGAGGATTGCAGCGATTTCCGCTCTTGCCACGTCTGCAGTGATGTGTCCCAAGCCCTTCAGGGCTCCGTCGACCTGGGCAATGATATCATCCACTGGGATGTGTTTAGGGGTGACTGCGAAATTCAAGCCTTTAGCTAGAACCAATTTTAGGTATATATCAATAACACATACATTTTCGAGATGGCAAGGTTGCCCTAATTAACACCCCGCCTCTCCTCTTCATCTATCGGTCTCTGGGAAAAATGTGTTGAGACTTTGTCAATGAAGGTTGCAAGCTTTTGTGCACATTTGCAAACCACCCTCCAGGTGCCTTCAACGCACCTGTCAAGGCAGAGACTTACACTGTATGTGCCAGGCTCGCCAGATGGCATTGTTCAGTCGGATCTTGTCTCTCCACAGCAGCTTTAGACCCTTGAAATTCTTCCACTTCGGTGAGACGAGCCGCGCACTGCTACGAAATGCGAACGTACGAAACCCCAAGTTAGTACTGTAATAAGCACGTTCTAGTCTTAAATCATGTTTATTCATCTGCGATAATGCCCCCATGACCAACAACAGTGTCGAAGATTGTCTTTTCACCAAAGTTGTGTGAGGTTAGCGTCTTCTGCAACTGTTTAGCGAACTTTGTTGCAAACTCATTCCCCGTCTAGTGGAGAGCCTTCTCTCAGCAGTGGTATCAGCAGGCAATTGCAGGGCCTGCACCTTTGCCCATTGCTTTTGTCTTTTGCTTACAAGCTCCATGATGCATCTGC
The DNA here is from genome assembly GCF_964198595.1 of Lampetra fluviatilis. Lineage (NCBI taxonomy): Eukaryota > Metazoa > Chordata > Hyperoartia > Petromyzontiformes > Petromyzontidae > Lampetra > Lampetra fluviatilis. The sequence continues at coordinate 6,942,718 of NC_136280.1, forward strand.
TTTTTTTTTTAAATAAACACAACTCTGTACGTAAAACTTGATTCAAATGGATGTTGGCCTTTATGGGTTTGATGGATATACAAGTAGGCCGCATTTACGATGATAGAGTCAGCGATTGAGTAAAAATGCTATACTTTATATCATATGTAAATAAAAACAATACATGCACAGTATATATACTTACTCTGTGGATTGTAAATGCTATTTACATAAAAAAAAACAGGAACGATCAAAAAAATGCATATCCAGTATGCATGTAATATGTTGTGACAGCAATCTGTCTCTGTTACGTATGTATGGATGGATGTTGAACTTCTTTCGCACCGTATGTAGCCAACCGTGCTAATCGAAGGTGGACAACAAACTGAATACAAAAATCAGTTCTAAAGAAGTTGAGTTTTTAATTTAGCTACGTCTAAGTTTTCCTCCAGTCCTGATTTTCTCATACTCCTGACTTCAAGGATGCTGTCCTAAATTATACAAATTCAATGATTATTTTCGGTTGGGGCAATAATGCACCACAAGAGACAAAACATTCAAGGTGTCAGGGTGGCAAGATGGTATCTACCTCGCCTGGTACAGGAGGTCGTGGGTTCGATAACGACCCTGACGCCTGTTGTATATTTGCAGTTTGCATGTCCTCCCCGTGGTTGCGTGGATTTTTCTCCGGGTCCTTCACATTCAGGACAATGCGTTTACAGTATTTGGATGCTATCCATTTCCACACGATAAGCCACTTCGCTGCTCCTTAATTTGTGGCCAGGTTGCTTCTGAAAAAGAGTTCTACAACTCAGTGGGCCTTATCTAGTTAACAAAAAAAGTTTACCTGTGGTTCTCCGCTCTTCTGGAATTGACAGATGTTCGTCCAATTACATCTCCCCGTTTTTTTGCACCTCAGAGTTGGCAACCCGAGTTACGAGTGTCAACATCACTCGTGTATGTTTGTGCATCCATAAATTAAAAAAATATGCTATCTATGTGAAAACTTGGCTTCAACAGATGAACACAACATTGTCGTGCAAAGCACTCTGGGATTCGTGTTAAGTTTCGTGCTACCGAAGACACATTTGAGCATTTGCATTCGCGTTTGATTCTTGCCTTTGAATTGTCTCTTGAGCCAGATAAAGCGTTTGAGTTGGGTAACAACAAAACTGTTCTCCCAGCGGCTCGCAAGTGGAGCGGCGCAGCGGTTAATGAGTAACGAAGGCTTTCTGGTGCTGTTCTAAAACAAACACTTGAGGGGAGATAAGAGAGCGGCAGATGTTACCCATGAGGAGGGCACATGCATCGAGGTTTGTAACGTGGTTCACGACGTTCTGTCCATCAATATAATGATACATTTCAACTTGTAACGCCCACAGTATTGGAGGCATGAGGGACTACAGACAAGCAGGAAGGCAGTCACGTGGTGAGCGGGCACCAGCAATTGCCCAAGGTCTGCGGTCCTCCGTATATGACGGTGTTATTGGCCAATTATTGGCCAATTAATGGTTGTTCACATGTGGGAGGACACTGGAACACCATGAGAAAACCTATTTATGCGAGGGGGAAACACTCTATTCCATACAGATGGAGCAGGTGGAGTCCACTATTTGCTGTACTATACTGCCTTCATTTAGATGCACAAGAGTGCAATTACACGTACGCATGAATAAGAGCCTAAACGTAGCTTTGTGACACCGTTATCTTTAAAAAAAACAGCACCTTACTTTAATACGTCATTTAATTTTCACTTAATAGTTGGCTGTAATCATCTCGGGATTTAATGTAAAAAACCCACTCATTTTACGTGTAGTAAGAGGTTATGATTAATTTAACCAGCCACGGAGGGAATCGTTATCAGAATGACTATAAAATACAATGTTGGGGCCACTCCACCACCCTCATGAAAGTCCTGCCAACAATATACACGCACAACTCACCTGCCAAACCCATCTGTCGATCCAGTGCTGAGTGATGGTCTCACCCCCGAGCTGTGTTGGGTAATGGGGGTTGTTGGGCCAGACTTTGACCACCCTCGGTCAGTGCGAGTTTGTGAACGCGGCAAACGTAGAATGTAGGAGCAGAGCAATGGGTGTTTGTGCATTGTCCCTCTGCTGCCCGTTAAATTACCCCACACTCATCCTGTAACCTCGTGGTTTTTGCATCCAAGCACGATCCCCTATTCAGGCCCATTCCCAGCTCATCTTCAGAAATTTTACGTTATCCAGGGCACTGCGAAACTTCCCAGATCGGGGACACTGGCTGGCTGATTTTTGTCCCCCCCCCCCCGTCGAGTATTTGCAACGTGAATGAGGGGGGCGGGGGGCAATGGCTTACTAAAGGAACAGTGAATGAGAAATGAGTCTTCTGAACTTGTGTGGTTTACGAATGGTCGTTGTGCCCTCAGTGAAAGATGCACAGTGTGTGTGGAGGGGTGGGGGCCACATCTCTTGAACAAGCCACTGGGCTGTAACTGGAATTGCTTCGCGGATTCGTGAAGGATTCTTAATGGATCCATTGCCTACACCACGCCATGCCACAAATAGGCGCGCTTGAAACGTGATGAAATGCTGTGTTGTCATGTCATCACTCGGGCCATGCCCACGGGACACACAGCCCATGTTGCCACGAACGTACGAGCCATGCTGTCGTAACTCCTGACGTTTATATTCACTTAATGCAATGCACTTCAGTCCTTCCCATTGTACTCATGACAAAGACCTCCCCAGCCCACAACCTATTGCCTTAACAGACTCTTGAGGCAAGCGCTCTTAGCGAGCGCCTACGAGTGTATGCAGTTTGAGAATGATCACAAAGATTGGGATGGCACGCTGTCATTAGAACAGAAGCTACAAATTAACAGCGCTATGACGAGAATGACAAGAGCCCCCTTGATCTGTATAAACAAGACAAACTTTGCTAAAAGCAAACTCACGTACAGTGCTCTGATTCTTTTATGCATTTTAGAATGTACCTTTCGCTCCGCCTTTCATGCGACGCACTTTTCTCTCTTTGAAAGCCAATGTATGGGGGTGCATCTTATTAGCCGGTAGCTGTGTGTGTGAGACCAGATTTGTATAACTGCAGTGACACGGGGCACAAATTTTGGGTGCGTGTCTCATTTTTAGGGGTGTTTTATAATCCGGAACTGTGGTTCAATTCAGGAATGTATTCGAGATAAGCTAAACAAAGTTATTTTACTTTACGTACATTGCAAACATTTGATAGACTTTTCATAAAATTGCCTGGTGATAGTGTTACTCAGTTAAGGTGCCATTTTGGGTGGGTTCTTTAAACCTCCGTGAATAAAATCCGACAAATATGAGTTACATTCCACTACTTAGATAAAAACAACATTGGCATGTTTTACCTATTGTCATATACATGAACAAATATGAACATAGGAGAATGTTACTACCTGTCATGTCCAGACAAATTCACCGCAACCTGAATCGTAACAGATATTTTTGCCCGGTCAGATCGCCACGTGAGTAAAATTCCGACGTGTGTCGTACACCCTCCGCCACCTGACACGGTACAAATAAATAAAGTTTGGCAAGTGAACAAACAGGCCTGATGTTATTGCTTGAGCACACCGTACGCTGGAGAGCAACTCACAACACTGAACAATGATGTACTTACAGTGATTGTAGGGGCTACACAACTTAACACTTGGGTGTCTTGTTGTTAAGCTAAGCAGGTGTTGCACCTGGATAGCTCTCCCAAACATCGTGTGTGGTGATGTAATAAAAATGGCCGTATTTATTCACGTCATTACTTTATATACAGATGTAGTGACATAGAATTATCCATGTAGCAGCATAGCGCTGGCTGCTGGCGGGGAAGGGGACCTGCTGCTTACAGCAGCCCTGACGTCAGCAGGCCACGTGATACACCAGAGGGGATATCTGGGGAAGTGGTTACAGAAGGGACACGTGGGGGAAGCCCGGGAACCCGCTGGTAGGTTCTAGAGAGGGGGAGTGGCCGGGGCGGAGCGAGGCCACGCTGGGGGCATAAAAGGGGGCCCTGAGTGAGAGCTCGGGGCTGTCGTTTGGCGTGGGATCCCCGTCGTGCTGTTGAAGATCGTCGCCATCGTCGCTGTCGTCTCATCGCCATCGTCGCTGTCATCTTCACTCGATATTGCGCTGCTAGACGGTAGTTGGCTGTCTCGGTTCAGCGCCGTCAGTGTTAGACAGCTAGCATTGTGTATAGGCTTGAAACCCACGTAGAGTTGTGTATAAGCGAGCGACAGAAGAGCGTGTACCAGCATAGGGTGTGTATTGTGCCGAGGGTGCTCGTTAAATCTTAATAAGTGCCTCCAAGTCTTCGCGTCTCCGACCAAGTCACTACACATATACAGTGCGCTTCAAAAAATGTTAACACTTATACCTACGTGACTTTACCGAAAAAACCTAAGAATATGAATCATTGCAGTCACGAAAGCTTCAAATCTAGAACTTATACGGGACTATCGTTTTTAATGGAAAAAGAACGGATCATATAATGTAACATGATAACAAGTGTATGTTAATAGCTTCAAAAAGTTAAAGAGTCTCCACTTGTTCGCCATCATTGTCAACAGGTGCCTGGAATCTTCTCCAGGTGGTCTCCAGAGCTCGGAGGCACATTTTTTGTGGTATTGTTGCAATTCTCAAAAGTGTTCACATTTATTTAGAGCACCCTGTATATATATGGCTGTGTCCGGTGGACGAGGGACGTACAACACACATCGGCATTGTACTCGTCTCGATCTGACCCAGGTCCATGACACATCCAGGGAACAAATGTGTGACACTCTCCTGAACACAATGGGCCATGGACATTAAACATATTTTTATCGTGAGACATACATGTTGTCTTCTGCACGTACTCATGCAGAACTGTATTGCATACCAACATATTTTATCTTTTCAATTCAGCATACAGAAATCACCGAATGTATTGGGGCCCTTCTTATAAAATGGAAAGTTGGGTCTTAAAATGTGTGGTTGTTGATCTTCAGTTGTATGTATTCGTTGAGGATAAATGCTTCAAGAGTTTCATGAACATTTAACGACCACATTATTTACTTACGAGCAATAAAATGTCATTTATATACCCAGGAAAGCATCATAGCGTTTCAAGGCTAATTTTTATTGGGGTGTTTGAACAGTTCCATTTAAGGAATATTTTGTATGTTGAAGGAAACCAGAGTACCTGGAGAAACCCACCTACTGTATATGAAAACACGTAGTTGGCTTTTGCAGCCAATTTTATTCGTAATAAAGGTTTTTTGGGTTAGATTGCGTCAGTATAAATCTGTCGTTAAACCGCCACCACCCGACACAGCCAATTAATAATGTTTATCACGTGCACAAAACTAATTAGTTACTACTTCAGAACACCATCGAGCATCATCGGACGATTTTGCCAAAATTCTGATAAAATCGCCCGATGATGCTGGTACATGTAATTACTGTACTAGCAGGACGTCGTACTCAGAATGTAAATGTTTTGCATTTACTCTCCAACCCACACTGTTGGGCTGCAATAGTGACTAATTGGCACGTTTTATAATACAGTACAGGTTTTTTTGTTGGGTTAGATAGCTAAATATAAATGTATCGTTAAACCGGCTACCATCCGACACAGCCAATTAGTAAGGTTTGTCAACAAGATGATGCCGGTTGTAGTTACTGGCGAAACGTCGTACTCAGAATGTAAATTGTTGTGGATTTTCTCTCCAACACACCGGTGTGCTGTAGGAGTAACGGAATTGGCATGTTCTGTTTACGTAATAAAGCTTACTAATTGGCTGTTTTGGGTGGTAGACGGTTTAACGACACATTTTTATTTACGCGACCTAACCCAATAAACCTGTATTATGGATGATATCGGTCGCGAAAGCCTATGTGTTAAATTGGCACGTTTTGTTTACGTGACAAACCTTACTAATTGGCTGTTTTGGGCGGTGGTGGGTTAACGACACATTCGTACTCACGCGATCTATCCCCAAAAAAACTTTCTTGTGAATACGTGAAAACAATAACACTGAAATGTCCGCTAAGAGACGTTCACGAACCGACTTGGTGTACTGCATACTCTTAGTTCTTTCGGTAAAGTCACGTAGGTAAAAAATGAAATTAATTAAAATAAAACAATAAAAATCACGACGTTTCGGAGGCAACACAAGTCTCCGTCATCAGGTGGGACTGTCACAGCCAGATTTGCTGACTTGATGCAGCTGACTTGATGCAGCAAATCTGGCTGTGACGGTCCCACCTGATGACGGAGACTTGTGTTGCCTCCGAAACGTCGTGATTTTTATTGTTTTATTTTAATTAATTTCATTTTTTACCTACGTGACTTTACCGAAAGAACTAAGAGTATGAATCCTTGCAGTCACGAAAGCTTCAAATCTAGAATTGTTGTACTGCCATCATCTAGCTACTTTGAAACCCAGTGGGTTTAACCAACATTTGTGTGATCCCACAATCCTCGTTTCACATTTTTGGATCGCAAGCATTCGCCACCACACATCTGTTTAGAATATTTTGTAGTGGTGTTTTTATTTTCACGGAACTTACAAGGCCTTGTGGCAATGATTCTTCAATTATCTCCGTAAGAATACACACTGGAATACCATTTCAAGTGGTAATTTTAACCCAAAGCGGGGTCATGCTGACCAGGCTTCAAATCTGGATGACAAACCGCTAAACATATCTTTCATGTGCATCAGCTGGGTTTCACACAATTTAAAACGAATGCGAAAATATTACTAAGTCATCGACAATCGAATGTGAGGACATTTGATTACCCTTGTGCTGTGATTGGTCACCATTTGAATCATACAAAACCATAAGTCAGAAAAGATGTTTATTAAGAGTATAAGCAATATATTCTCGTGATATAATGTAACAAAAAAAACTGCTATCGTTTTAACTTATTGCTCATTCATATTTGCAGTGTATAGACTTGACTTCGAAATGGAAAATCACAAGTGTGAGGTTATTGGATTTCATATCTGGGGCAGCTGTACGAGGAGCCGTGGTGAATGCAACGTGATTTTCGCCAGTCTGCCAGCGATCGTGATGACATGCAAATGCTTTACTAGAATATTCCAACAAATCTTGCTGCCTTGGCTCACAAGCCCTCATGCATGAAATCGATTCTTCTTTATACCTCCGATTAGCACGGTTGGCTATGCCCGATGCGAAAGAAATTCAACATACACACAGAAAGGGGCATCTCAGAATAATTTTCATGAAAAAGTATTTTGACTAAAACACATTATTTTGCACTTTTCTGTCTAGACATGCTGCAAGCAATATTTTGACTAGAATGCATAATCATCCACTCTGCTCTCTAGAAAGATGCTTCAAGGAATATTCTTTACAAACGTTCACGAGGGTGAGCCTTGTAACTTAAACGAACCAAAGTAAAACTCTGGCCTGCACACAACGGTTTGCTATATACTGTATTTACGTAAAGTCACGTAGAATGGAAATAATAAAATAAAAATAAAACATTATAAAAATAATTTTTCAGGTGGAGAACAGGTTCTCCACCTGAGGACGGCTGCTTGCGTTGTGGCTGAAACGTCGTGAGAATTATTTTACAGGTTCTCCACCTGAGGACGGCTGCTTGCGTTGTGGCCGAAACGTCGTGAGAATTATTTTATTATGTTTTATTATTATTATTATTATTTTATTATTTCCATTCTACGTGACTTTACCGAAAGAACCAAGAAGATGAATCCCTGCAGTCACGAAAGCTTTAAATCGAAATTTTATTATGTTTTATTATTATTATTTTATTATTTCCATTGTACGTGACTTTACCGAAAGAACCAAGAAGATGAATCCCTGCAGTCACGAAAGCTTTAAATCGAAATTGTATTATTATTATTATTTTATTATTTCCATTGTACGTGACTTTACCGAAAGAACCAAGAAGATGAATCCCTGCAGTCACGAAAGCTTTAAATCGAAATTGTATTATGTTTTATTATTATTTTATTATTTCCATTGTACGTGACTTTACCGAAAGAACCAAGAAGATGTATCCCTGCAGTCACGAAAGCTTTAAATCGAAATGTATTTACGTACTTATATATAGTACACGGTTAGGGGTGGATTGGTGCTTCGGTGGTTAACCATTGCACTATGAACCCAGCGACCCGAGTTCAATTCCTGCCCATGGCTAACGTCAATGGTGACGTCACATCTCTGCCGGTTGAGGCGTCCCCGCCTTTTAACAACCAGTGCCGACCAGTGTGGTGAAGTGTGATCGGATCCATCCCCGTGAATGGCAGGGTGTGGGGAGACCTTCATCCAGTGGTAGATTGACAAAGAGTTGTAAGTTAGATTTGTAATGCATTGTGGTCGTGCATGAGGCTATATGAGCTCCAACTCCTGCAAATAATCACTTAGAAACCGCCTCGTCGTTTTTTTTTACATTGACTTTAGCTACACAGCACTGGGGACAAATTGTACATCTGTTAGCAAAGCTAAAAGAAGTAATAAAACTGCTCCATATTTGTTACCAACATGCTGTCAATAGACAGCTAAGCTTAAGGTAAAAGTACTGCATAACACGGGTTACGTAAACTATTTCGAATTCCTGACGTGTGTTACAGAGTAAAAATTAGACACTTGTGGAGTCATATTCTTGGTTCTTCCGGTAAAGTCACGTAGAAGGGAAATAATAAAATAATACAAATATAAAACAATACAAATTATCACGACGTTTCGACTGCAACACACGCAATCGTCATCAGGTGTGAAATCCACAGCAAGAACATTTTCTTGCTTGAGAATTTTTTTTATTTTCTATTTTTTCTATTTTATTGTTTCCCTTCTACGTGACTTTACCGAAAGAACCAAGAATATGAATCCCTGCAGACACGAAAGCTTTAAAACTAAATTTAACCACTTGTGGAGTTTTCAATTTGAAGCTTTCGTGACTGCAGGGATTCATCTTCTTGGTTCTTTCGGTAAAGTCACGTAGAATGGAAATAATAAAATAATAAAATTATATTTATCTAATTTTATCTTATATTATTATATTATTTTATTATGTTTTATTTTTATTACTTTATTATTTCCATTCTACGTGACTTTACCAAAAGAACCATCTTCTTGGTTCTTTCCGTAAAGTCACGTAGAATGGAAATAATAAAATAAGAAAAATTAATTTTATATTATATTATAATATTATTTAATAACGTTTTATTTTTATTATTTCCATTCTACGTGACTTTACCGACAGAACCAAGAAGACACTTGTGGAGTGTTTGGCAATTCATGCCACTGCTGGAAGAGGGCCTACTCCACTCCGCGTCAGTCCTGGCAGCTTGTTTCACCATACTTCAACGCCGGTCAGTCTGGATTTGTGAAAGGTGGTGGCCAAGGATACATTATTTTTTCTTCTTGGTTCTTTTGGTAAAGTCACATAGAATGGAAATAATAAAATAATAAAAATAAAACGTAATAAAACAATTCTCACGACGTTTCGGCCGCAACGCAAGCAGCCGTCCTCAGGTGGAGAGCAGGTCTGTCGAGTAGACAGACATTCAGACTCTGTCTACTCGACAGACCTGCTCATTCTACGTGACTTTACCGAAAGAACCAAGAAGATGAATCCCTGCAGTCACGAAAGCTTTAAATCGAAAATTATTTTTAACTTGATTTTATTTTTCTACCTACGTGACTTTACCGAAAGAACCAAAGAGTATGGATTCCTGCAGTCACGAAAGCTTCAAATCAAGAAGGATAAAACTGAAGTTGCCAATTTCACAGTGAAGAGCGATAACAACTGCCCCCTGCCCCCCAAATGATAACATTACAATTTAATCGTATAAAAAATATATTACTTTGTAATATTTCTGTAGGTGTAAATTGAACACAGAAACAATCAGGCCATTTATGGGACAGCTACACTGAGGTTGTATGAGGCTAGGCACAAAGTACATATCATAAGGGGAGCTAGGCGAGGAGATATGCTCAACTAGATACCATATTGAGCCGAACCACCGATGACATCTATAGTCCTGCATAGCACGCATATCTGCGTTGCAACAGGGGAGCGGTGGCACAGTGGTTGGAGCACTGACCTATGAACTCAGCCGTCTGAGCTCGATCCCTGCCTACGGCTAACTTTAGTGTAGACAGGGCAGCACCCTTCACACACCCGCACTGACCAACATCGTGAAGTATGGTCAAACGACCCCTTGACCTACATGGCGTTCATCCAGCGTTCGATAAAGAGGCTGTCAATTATTGTGCTGGGTATCTGTCGCGTAACAAGTTTGTAGTCAAAGGATTATAAAGATGTGCAGCCTAGAATCGAATGAATTACCATGTTTGATCCCCTCCCTCTTAACTTCCAGCCCTCTGCCGTGAATGACTAAACAAAATCCGCCATTTGTTCAATGATTTATACACTCTCTAACGAATGCCTTATCTGTTGCAAGCGCCCAAATGAAACCTATCAAAGCACTCCAGTAATGTCCCTGAGGGAGAGAGGTAAAGAGTAAGCGCAGTGGTTAGCGCACTAAACTATGAACCCGACATCCCTGCGTTCGATTCCCGGTCGTGGTTTAACAACGGTGGATGGTGATTTCTGAACTGATACTTCGGTAAACGCCTTCAAAAGCCACTTGCTGACCAGCGTGTTGGAAGAGGTCAAACAACCCCCATGGCCAACATGTCGTGGGGAGACCTTCATACAACTGTGGGTTAACAAAGGGCTTCACATGATTAATTCTGTAATGCTTTGATTCTTCAGGGCAACAGCTTTCCGTTTGTTTAAATGAGCGCCAAGGTGTTTTGTTTCTGTGAGCTGAGAAGATGCATGTCCATGACTATGTTGTGTAGGAAGATTTGGTACTGAACGTTGGTGAAAAAGCTAACTGCTCGGTTAATGTATTGTATTACAATATACGATATTGCATTTTGACAAGAGGAAATGTGCGTTGCCTGAACCATAAGTTATTCTGATTGAATACAGCACTAAACATTAATAATGTAGATGTATAGTTTACTGTATATAATGTACTGGAATTTTAAAATAATTCTGTTAGTAGGAGTGTATTTTCAAAAGTATCCTAAGTTGACTCGCTATGGGGTATATGGTTACTGGACACCTGTGAAAAAGAGCTTTATATCTCATCGGATTCCTTCAGTATAAATAAATATTCAGATTTTGATAAGCAATGCATCCTTGTTGTGTAACGGATATTTATATATTACTCAGACTCCAATGGGATCTGCTCTGTTGGTGAATTTGTACTCGTGCTTGCTGCATGGATTGCGAAACTCTGTAGAGCACAAGAGAGATGCGCCGATCGTGTGAATGCAAGCACTTTTACGAGGATATCATCTAAATATCTATATATGTCCATCTAAATCAGTTCAAGCCTCCCGTAAATTCCGCTGGTCTGTGGTAACTCGCACCTCTGAATCGTTCTCTCTCTTCGAGAGCGAGCAAATATTTGTGCTGCGTGTTACAAGTTGAAATTATCATTTATGATTGTTATTATTATACCAATGACCGTATTAACCTCGAGACAGAAAGTTAAAGGGTATATATGTTGAATTTCTTTCGCACCGTACGTAGCCAACCGTGCTAATCGGATGTGCGGGGAAGGACAACAAACTAAACACAAAAATAAACAAATGTAATACATGTAGAGGGTTTTTCAAATGTTTTATGATCTGATGACTGCCGTGTGCATGAGAATGCCAATGTTAAGAGGTGGCACCCACAGATGGCAGTGTGGCAAGTAGGTTGCTGGTTGCCTAATTAGTTTATTGTTGTGCAGTATTTGAGTTTCATGCTCTTTTGCATAACATATGGGTTTTCCCCAGGGACTCATGTTTATTCCCACATGAAATATTCTCATCTAATTAATGTTCATCTAATTAATGTTATATTGCAATCCTGGATACTCCTGAAAAGGACTCCTTGAGAATTAGTGTGGTTTTCTTGAACCAACTAAACATTTGGTGACAGTAACTTTCTTTATTGCGCTACAATACACATGTAGACATTGTGCAACATTGGAATATCGTTTATAAAGAGCGTTTCTTTACATTATAATGTGTTCAGAAGAGGAGGAATGTGACCACATTCCTTTACAGTATATTATATTATCATAATTATCAGAACAACTTTTAAAAAATTGCAACTCTAAAATGAGACAGCAGATCCATGAAGGCTATATTAATATCCATAGCTGTCTAGCAGTTGGTGGGTGCTGTGATTGATTCTAAAGACATCTGAGAGGCAACGTGGCCCTCATGGCCAAACCAAGATCAGATGTGTGAAGGAGTAGACGTGAATGAATGTGGGCATTTAGTCAATAGCCCTTTTCCCAACATGTCCTCAGTGCACTTTACAAAGGGAAAGTTTAATGAAAACATCACCGCTATGAATATGGCATGTTTATGACAACAACGCCCAATTAGTCTTGCTGGATTCTTGAAATATTCGCGTAATAATTACGATAGTCGCCTATATTTTTCACATCGTAATTATATTTCACGTTTTCAGGGACTACAGATGAATATTGCACGTCTCGTTTGTAATTGCCTACTCATACAGCTGTATCCCACCAGCCTGTTGTTTGTTTTTGTTCTTGAAAATCCAAAAAATAAAAACTGATCTTCAAAGTATAGATTTTAAATGTTAAACACATCTAAAAGTATTATGTATAAATGCAAAACAGTGGTATGCATGATGCGGTGACCAAATGTTATTGGACAAATCGTTTGACCAATAGTTCTTCTGTGTATTGCACTCTCTCTGTCTTTCCCTATCATTCACTCGCAGCAAAGCGACACACTAACACTAAAATATTAATGTTTCTCCCGTCACACGCCTATCTGGAAACACATGGTTGCTAATTTTTTTTACAACAAAAATACCAACGGCGGTGAAACGCATTCGAGTGTTGCAAGCCTAAATGGCATAATTGAGAAAATATTGGTTCATATTGAAAAACAAGCAGATCTCACCAGCTCCAATTTCAGTACACTGCACTTTGAGAACAGCGAAAACTCTGTGAGCACTGGCGGGAATTGGAGCTGACTGAAAATGTATAGTGTATACCGTATCATATACTGCATATGTGCGTTGGAGCAGCGATTCAATCACTGTGTTGTGTAGTTAGCATGCTGTGCTACGAACCCAGCAAACCGAGTTCACCTCCTGACCACGGCTATGATTAAATTAATGGCATGTGATATCAGAACCGGTCCAGCCATCCCTCACTTCACTAACCCGCACTGACTAGCGTGGTGAAGTATGATATATAAAAAACATAAGACTTCCAATGCATAGGGAGGCATTGATATATTGGTGGATAGAGAAGTGGCTGGATGTTTTCATTCCCACTTGATATATCTCATCATATCCTGTGTACGTCTTTAAGTCTGTCCTTTGCATTTAACATTTGACGTCAGCTTTGCTCTGAAAAGACAATACAATGATTTTGCTACGAATCACGTGAATATGTGTGTGTGCCCACATCTGGTATTGTTTTGTACTGTATAAAAAGGCATTGTTATTATTACATTTGTTTGTGTTACTGCGTTGGCAGTGGTGCAACAGCACAATAAATAAATAAGTAATATTAAAAATAACTTTTTTTTAAACACGCTTTTATTAAATGTACTAGTAATGGCAGAACTCCACGACTCAGGAAGTGGCCCCGAAGCTTGCTATAACATCAGGGACCGTGGCCAATTACAGCCAACGTCAGTTGACCGTGGCCAATTAGACCCAAGCCGAAATATAACATATAAAAAAGAATGTTTAAAAATATAGATTTTTTTTATGATATAATATAGTATTGTCATCAGTATGACATAAGTATACCAAGTTTGCAGTCGATACCACATTGGAAAGTGGGTTAAAATTTAGTTACAAGATTTGAGGATACAACAACGACAACAACAGACAGAGTGAGTTAAAAGAAAACGTGTAATAAACACACATGATGAGCTGGCATTGACTGTAAGGTGTCTTGTCACTGTAGCGGTATTTCCCCAAGCTACCTTGTCTACCACGAAGTGACCTGTAGATTCGAAATTAAACTCTGCTTTCAGGAGCTTGTCTGCATCTCATTGTTGCCGTGTTATAAAATAATGTTTATAAAATATGTGCGCAATTAGAGTAAATATAATTGCACCAAAAAAATGACAAAAAGCACACTTAATTCCATTAATCGGAAAAACACTCGAAACTGTTGTCAATAAAAGTACCCTAAGGAGAGAAGCATTTATACTATAAGAGGTGAGCGACCTTTTGGACATTGACCCTTCTTTATTGCAGAGAGATCAAAGAGGAAAGATGTCAAGAAAGACAACTGCTCAAAACATTGCCCGTCATATATTTGTTCCCACTCTGTAGCGTAGTGTTACGTATAATTGTGATTAATGTACTCGTGTTTTTTTATACTTGATGTTTTAATGGAATGATATTAACATACACGCTACATTGTAATTCAGTGTCCCATACATGCCAATGAGATGGTCAGTGCTCTGGAATTGGCTTGCTGTGTTAACGCACTCCAGAAGCATGCAGAGTTCACTTTTAGATACGCAGGTGAACAGTGGAGGACATCAGGACAAGTTTCTTGGGCCAATACCGTACTGGACCTTATAGGTAAGATAACGATTACATTAATAACGGTTACCTTGCACCTCCGATTAGCACGGTTGGCTACGTACGGTGCGAAAGAAGTTCAACATACGGTACATAGACTGACACAGAGACCCATCGACTCACACAGAGACCCATTTCTTTAGAATTGATTTTTGTGTTTAGTTTGTTGTCCTTCCCACGCACCCCCGCTTTGCACGGTTGGCTACGTACGGTGCGAAAGAAGTTCTACATACATACAACAAGTTATTGCAAGTCAGAGCTTCAAAGATGAGAAAATTAATCAAATGTGTAATACCACACACGTGCCATGCAGAGGCATTAACCAAATTCAATCGCTAACACGCACCCTTAGGTGACAGCCATACAGCCAATAGTTGGCACACCTGTACGTGCACACAACCACTAACACCTGTAGTCGAGGGTCTTGCACTCAGGGAGACAAGGAGACAAAGATCCCCCGTATAGCCTTAACACACTGTTGGAGCAAGTGCTGTGAAGTCCGGACGGCACATGAAGTGGATGGGTTCCCAGAACCACACCCGACCGCCTTTGTCTCCCCAGTGGCAATGTTTACACACCGCGCCATATTCTCCTTTGAGGATGAATCGACCTAGGGGAGTGTCTGGGAACGGTTCAGATAATATAATCCTCACCGGTGTTGGCCCGTGAGCAAACGGGAATCGAACTCGGGTCGCCAAACTCGGTTGGTTAACCGCTGCACTACCGATGAATGGGGTTACACGCACGTGCACTCACGCACGAACGCGCACGCACGCTCACGCACGCGCACACACACTCACGCACGTGCACTCACGCACGCACGTGCACACACGCCCACGCACGCACGCGCACACACGCACGCACATGCACACACGCTCACGTACGCGCACTCACACGCGCACGCACGTGCACACACGCCCACGCACGCACGCGCACGCACGCACATGCACACACGCTCACGCACGCGCACTCACGCGCACGCTCGTGCACACACGCTCACGCACGCGCACTCACGCACGTGCACGCACGTGCACACACGCTCACGCACGCGCACTCACGCACGCAGGTGCACA
Organism: Lampetra fluviatilis; assembly: GCF_964198595.1. Lineage (NCBI taxonomy): Eukaryota > Metazoa > Chordata > Hyperoartia > Petromyzontiformes > Petromyzontidae > Lampetra > Lampetra fluviatilis. Next base: position 6,958,422 of record NC_136280.1, read on the forward strand.
CACGTGCACTCACGCGCACTCACACGCGCACGCACACGCGCTCACCTGTAGGCGAGGGTCATGCACTCGAAGAGGCGCGTGAGCGACGCGTCGATGGCCAGGTAGTGGGACGCGCTGCGCGGTCCGAAGCGGTAGGTGCGGCACGTCTGGCGGTCGACCGTGTCGAAGTCGTAGCGGCGGCGCGTGGACGCGTCGCGGTGCGGCGCCGACACCATGAAGTGGCCGCTGTGGATGATCTGCGAGGTCCTCTCCGCGCGGGGTTCTTTCGTGCCGGACCCCGGCGTGGGTCGCATACCGACCCCACCGCCGCCGCCGCCGCTGCTGCTGTTGGCGGTGATGATGTTGGTGGTGGTGATGGTGATGCCGGCGAACAGCTGATCGTCGTCGTCGTCGTCGTCTTCGTCGACGCAGGGAGACGAGGTCACCGCCTCGTCCAGGTCCGACTCGGACTCGTCGGCACTGGGTTCCTGCACCTCCACGGCGGCTTCACGGCCCGTGCCGCGAGCCAGCAGATCCGAGAGCGCCTTGGCAGTCATCGTGAATGTTCCCCCTAACAGCCCATATATTATGCACTGTATACAAAGTGCGTTTGATTGTTTAGATGCACACGTCGAAGTTCTCTTCCATCGAAACGACCAGGTGATGGTAGATAGATTTTAGCAAAGCGTGAATAATTCCCCCCCCCCCCCCAAAAAATCTTATTTTGAAACGTCCAGCTGATTACAAATAACGTCCGAATTAATTGTATATCCCTACCACCCCACCACCAACAAAACGATTTTCTCTTCAGAAGACCGAGGGATGACAGATGCTAAAACCGAACGGCGACACGACTCTTAACTCTGAATTTTCCATCAGGACAGCACGTTCTTTAAATGGAACTCGTGTCCTCCCCGCAGGTTTGACGCCGCCAGAGGGATTACTGATTGACTAAAGAGATGATTACCTGCCTGCACCACAGCCCGAAGGCCAACCATGCATTCTCCTTGTTTGACAACACTGTAGGCCCGGTTTAACCATTAACCCGAGACTCTCCACGCACGCATTGACCACACCGTGGCGATCACATTTATAAACAGCCGAGCGCAGTTGCACCACGCGCTGGTTGAACAGACTTTGGAAGAGCGCATGCAGAAGCTATTAATATATAAGAGGTGGGAAGCTGACCTATGTCGCTCCATTACAGGGCTTGGAGGGGGCGGAGAGAAGCGAAAAGGCACGTTCAACAAAACCTCGCATCGATTTTGCCCGCTCTGCGCCGTGTCATTGTGCCGCAATTGTATCCAAATAATGCAATAATAGCACGCTGTTAAGCGTGATTACGTGCGAGCAACCCTGCAATTCCCCAAAATAAAGTAACCTCATGGCCATCGCCAATGCCCATCCTGCTTACATCTCCCGATATACAGGAACGCAAATTAAAAGCTGACGCTCCGGGTTCCAAGTAGGTTAAGAGGGCCTGGATTCATTAAAAATATATGTGTGTGAACGAAATACTAATGCAATACTTATGTTTGAATAATTTTAAACTACAAACGAATTAATCACTATCTCACAGCTATCTTGTCTGTATCTTTCATCGCACACCATTTGTTTTTCTTGTCTACGTTTGTTTAATTTCACTTCATCTCTGTCACTGCAGCTCCACTTATTTTCTCTCATCTCGCGGTATCTCTTTTCCTTGCTCAGGGCTTCGAATGGACCAGCACTATCGCTGCTGGTATATTCGTGTACAATAATAGTTTGTGATTGTTCGGAATGCCTGAATTTAATGCGGCATGATCATGCGGTTCAAGCACAACTGTTCACCCAAGTAAAAACAAAAATCCATCTAAAATCTCGAGATGAATTTGATTTTTGTAAGGCATCTCAGACCATCTGATTATCAGCCACGGCCAATCCAATACTGGATGCAGGCCTCAATCGTCAATTAAGGGGGAAGAAGATAGCGTGCGACCGTAGCTCACTCAGCACGTTGGTCAATGCGAGTTGGTGAAGATAACCTGACCCCATAAGACCTCCTACCCCCCTAATAATGTTCCACAGTCCTGAAAACAGCTCACAATATCTTGGTGACCACCAACCAGCATGTCTATCCTGAAGAAACGTAACTCGAAGCTGACCGTTGATTTAAGACAGGAGACGTAACAGTTTTTTTACATTTATTTTAGAATTGGCATTAGGTTCCTGAAGTGTACGCGTCCAGAAGCGGCCACGGTTTCACGTCCACAAACAACCGAAATTGTCCTTGTTAAGTAACCTTGAGGCTATGGACAAAAATATGCCACAACTTGTCCATTCGCATGTCATAAAACACGCACATTATGCACCAGCGGGAACACGCAATATAGCAGCGGGCGCTTTCACAGCGAATGAAATCGCAAAAACAAAAACACGGTGTTACATCGCCTAAATTAAGCACAATGACCACGGACACGGTATATGATACACGTATCCCAAATATAACACTTCTACCCAGTATAGTAACAAAATAGACGGGTCGCGTTTATCACGCGCATCAAACCGCATGGAACAAAGCGGTTGTGTTATTTCACTAAATGAATATTGCAAAACTGGCAGATGTATAATTAGTCATGGGATACGCGTGACTATATCCATTGATTGTTTAAATACTGACGCAGAATCTCAAAATGTATGTGCAACGCAAACGAGAAATATAACGCCGAGGTGAAAGGGGAACATCTGGAGAGGAACAACAAACATTCACCAATTTAGGACATCGGCCAAAGGAACCACGACAAACAGAACATTAAAAACCCAGAGAAACGATACAAACCAAGGACATCGAGTCCAGTAACGATTAACATTTTAATCCAAGCCACCAATCGTCCCCCTCGCACCGTCACTCGGCACCCACAACATCTCAAATGCACACAGGAAACAGCGTTAGAATGTATTGTTGTGTATCATATCTGCATCCCTGTACTCTATACGTTGTGGCACCCTCTGTCGGTCAGTTTGTTGTTATGTTTTGATGGATTATGGATGCATCAAAGCCAAATGACGCCTTCACCAGCAGCTTGCAACCAACGTTTCCTGACAGAGGACATATTGCGAATATGCAGTACATGGAATTGGGCGGATGACACGGTGGTAATACTGTATAAATGATTAATTAATTTCGTGTTCATCACACCACTTTAAACCACTGGCCACCACTGTATGTGGGCACAGGCGCGCACAAAGGTCAGTCAGTAATGGTGCTAAATTCATCAGCTGTGCACGGATCCTCTCACAGACTACAGATGAGTGGGAGCATCATCCAATCGTCTACTGCTCTTCACAGGAGACGTTGTTCGTGTTCTTGTGCCTGGCCGAGATAGCTCGAGTTCGTGAGGTTTGCTTCGCAGCAGCCGAACTTCCAAGTGATATTTGAATTCATTGATAACTTATTATGACCAGCGTGGTCAGCTACGGTAAAAAAAAATCCCATTAAACCGACACGGTATGTAGAGAGAGGCCTCATCCAGCTGTGAATTTGCCAGCGGTGTAAATATGATTACTTTTGTAGTATCATTGTTTACTTCACTGCGTCTCGTGACTTTTTTCCCAGGAGGGTCCTGCCAAGTTTTTTTGCAGCAGAGGGCGATGGTTGCCATGCATATAGTAATTCTAAATGAGTAATTTACTGGTATTTTTTTTTCTAATTTAGTCCATTTGGACTATGACGCTGGCACACAATGTGAACGTCATTCGACCGCTCTGTTTGGAACTGTGAACCTCTGCAGCAAGCGGTGAACGTACTATCGTTGGGCCATGTCACTACCCATGTTAGTTTATTAAGAGAACATGTGGTGCAGCGTTACGGATATAACACTGGCCCGTGTGATCTGAATAGTCTCATTGCTATGTGTGTGAACGTGAAAAAAACAAAGTACTGTACTCGAATACCAGTGTCCTGATGTACCTTTGACTGATGGGGACTGACGAATGCTAGCCAGCAAATAAAGTACACATATCTACACTTTCACAGGTCACCATTTGAGGTCCATATCACGGCTTTTCTGAAAACATGTTTGGGCAAGAGTGTCAAAACCATTTTCCTTTACTGGCTGGGGAATAAATAACCCCACAAAATAAATCACTGAACATTCAGGGTAAACATCCCCCAGGGTGAACAGAATATTTTATCCGAGGCGAGTTTAAGATTCTTATGAGCTGCACTCGTGAGTTATCTTGTTGCTGAAAATATATAGCCATATTCACCAGCTGTTAAAACACACCTCACAAGGCTGCAGTGTGTGATTGACTTTGGAATCCTATTATCCCTTGTGGGCTGTTTTGCTTGCATGTGATATACATTTGACTTTTGTCTCTAATGCCTGCCTCCAACATGTGTTTTTAGTTATACATGTATTATAGGCCAATGCAAGTGTCGGTCAATCAAACATAACTGAGCCAGCAGAAATTTAAAATCTATCGCCATATATTGCAGTGGCACCTAGGAATGTGTCTGTTCGTGGCAGCAACATTCCTGGTATGTGACAAGATGTGCCAGCTGTGAAACTCCCAAAGTACTATAACTAGAATGCCATCTGGCAGTAGGGCAGTCGTTGACACCCATTATAACCTTTGGTCATGAGACACTCCTCTTTTGGACCGTGGAGTGTTTTAAATTACAGTACTTGATTAACTGCAGACACCTGATTTGTTGATAAGTTGGTAAACAATAAATATAACAAATAAGCTGCCAATGGTCTAATGCATATATTCACATTTGTTATGCTTTGTGAGACATCAATTGACACACCAACATATCTCCAAGATAAGAAATAATTATTCACAGTCAATTTGACGTAAATAACACTACTTAGCAGGTGAAACATTGTGATGTTATGATGGCATTTTTGACACGTTTTATTTTTAACAATTGGACATTTTTTATTTTCAATGCCTAATTTAACCATTTAATGAGTATGGGGTAGGGTATTTTTGTAACAATATAAATTGTATATATTACCATACTGAGTACATTTGAAAAGTGATAATTTGTGACTATTACTGTATTGTGTTCGTGTCAATGTGCTCATGTTTTTCGTTGAAAAGATTAATTTCTGCACGGGTTTTCATCTGTAAATAAAATACAATTTCACATTTTAATATTTGATAGCACAATGCGTTTTGTTGAAATAACGGCATATTGTAAACCCCGTCTAATGGATAATCTGAAGTGAACCAATTGTCATAAAAACGGCAACATTAGCATGAAAGGTGAATGTTAAAACATTGTACTATGAATTATTATTCGGTTCTTTCGGTTAAGTCACGTCTAAAGATAAAATAATAAATTAAATTAAATAATAGAATACGACGTTTCGATTGCAACACAAGCAATCATCATCAGGTATAATGAAATAGCGACATACAATCTAACCAGAAAACTATAGACAGACATATTAGCAGACAGATATTACCAAGATACATAGCGAGAGCAACACAGGTAACAGAGAGGGGTGATCGTCTCTGTGTGGTGGCCTTAAATAGACAGAGGGGGGGGCGGAGGCAGAGAGAGGGAGGGGGGTTAGAGAAAAGTGTGTCTTTCTCCTGATTTTCAGGCTTGCTTGCCGTGTAATCGTTCTTGCAGCACCAATTGATATGCTAATTTTTTCTCTAACCCCCCTCCCTCTCTCTGCCTCCGCCCCCTCTGTCTATTTAAGGCCACCACACAGAGACGATCACCCCTCTCTGTTACCTGTGTTGCTCTCTCTATGTATCTTGGTAATATCTGTCTGCTAATATGTCTGTCTATAGTTTTCTGGTTAGATTTTATGTCGCTATTTCATTATACCTGATGATTGCTTGTGTTGCAATCGAAACGTCGTATTCTATTATTTAATTTAATTTATTATTTTATCTTTAGACGTGACTTAACCGAAAGAACCGAATAATAATTCCTGCAGTCACGAAAGTTCTAAAATTAAGATTGTACTATGAATTATCCCGCGCAGGCACCGCCAATGCGTGCGCAGTGGCCACCTAACGCGCGGGGTCCTCTCCTCATCAACCCCCCCCCTCCCAAACCCCTCCCCCCCATTGTTTATTTTTCCCAGTCTGCATAAACGAGCGCAGCCGATTTCCACCAACTCGATTGGTCAAGGCGTTGCGGGTCACGCGCTGCCTCGGCCAATAGCGGCGTTTCTTCGCCCGACGACCGCGCGCGTCCGAGCTGGGAAATACAAAGAGGAGGCGGGTGTGGGGGTGAGTGGGAGGGGCGGGTGAGTGGGAGGGGTGGCGATGAGTGGGAGGGGTGGGGGTGAGTGGGAGGGGCCGGGATGAGTGGTGGGGTGTGAGGGGCGGGGCTTAAGTGGGAGGGGTGGAGGTTGAGTGGGAGGGGCGAGGGTGAGTGGGAGGGGTGGGGGTGAGTGGGAGGGGCCGGGGTGGGGTGTGAGGGGCGGGGCTTGAGTGGTAGGGGTGGAGGTTGAGTGGGAGGGGCGGGGGTGAGTGGGAGGGGCGGGGGTGAGTGGGAGGGGCGGGGTGAGTGGGAGGGGTGGGGGTGAGTGGGAGGGGCGGGTGTGAGTGGGAGGGGCGGGTGTGAGTGGGAGGGGCGGGGGTGAGTGGGAGGGGCGGGGGTGAGTGGGAGGGGCGGGGGTGAGTGGGAGGGGCGGGGGTGAGTGGGAGGGGCGGGGGTGAGTGGGAGGGGCGGGGTGAGTGGGAGGGGCGGGGTGAGTGGGAGGGGTGGGGGTGAGTGGGAGGGGCGGGGGTGAGTGGGAGGGGCGGGGTGAGTGGGAGGGGTGGGGGTGAGTGGGAGGGGCGGGTGTGAGTGGGAGGGGCGGGTGTGAGTGGGAGGGGCGGGGGTGAGTGGGAGGGGCGGGGGTGAGTGGGAGGGGCGGGGGTGAGTGGGAGGGGCGGGGGTGAGTGGGAGGGGCGGGGGTGAGTGGGAGGGGCGGGGGTGAGTGGGAGGGGCGGGGTGAGTGGGAGGGGCGGGGTGAGTGGGAGGGGTGGGGGTGAGTGGGAGGGGCGGGGGTGAGTGGGAGGGGCGGGGGTGAGTGGGAGGGGCGGGGGTGAGTGGGAGGGGCGTGGGACGTCTCTACGGCCGCCATTTTTGTTGTCGCTTCTCTGAGAGCTGCAGCGGCGGCTGCGGCGGCGTCGGCGTCTGGCGGGGATCGACGTGCGAGAAAACGACGCTCGTAGTCGGGCGGATCCCGCTCGGGTGGAGTGGGGAGAATTTCTCACGAGAGGAGACAAGCATGCGGCATCGCGGTTAAATGTTGCGCCTCTCCATGCAGCCGCTTTTGCTCGGCCTGGTGCTGGCGGTGGCGGAGCGCGCGGGTGAGTTTCGCTTCGGATTTCCCCACCGCGATTGGTTCGCGGGCCCCCCTCCCCTCCCGCCCCTCATTAACATAATTATGCACGACGAGGACCAATGGGGATTGAGCGTTCGCTTTGACCGGCCCAACGCTGGCCAATGGCGAGCGAGGGTTCTGATTGCGGTGTGGGGAATGTTGGAAGCTCTCCGTGGCGGATTGAGAGATAATCTTGGCCTCGGGTCTCGGTGTTTTGTGAAACGCGTGCGCGCTTTGCGTGAGTGTGGTCGTGGGACGACGCCGTGTTTCGCATGATTTTACGCTTCTTATTCATCCTTGCTAATAAGTCTTGGTTTTTTTGGGAGGGGGGGGGGGGTGCGCGATTTTCGTCACAAAAACAACAACAACGCCGATGTTGCGCACGTTGTTGTACACTCAACACCGCCCCCCCCCCATCCTCTCGCCGTGTGCGAATATTTAATTGTGGGGAGCGGTGGTGGTGTAGCGTTTAGCAACCCGGCGACCCGAGTTCGATTCACACTCACGGCCAAACACCGATCTGAACCGGTCCCTGGGCCTATCCCCTAGGTCGACTCAGCCTCAAATGAAGTACCTGGTGTGGAAACATCGCCACTGGGGAGACAAAGGCGGTCAGGTGGTGCAGGCCACACCCACCCCCTCGTGTGCCGTGTCGGCCTTCATAGGTGCTCGCTAACAGCGCTTGCCCCTACAGTCTGTTCCAGGCTTTAAGGGGGATTTTTGTGTTGTTAATTCCTCTGCACCGACCACATGGGTGGGTGTCCTTCTGGGTCTGATGCGATGGTCGTGAATGACGAATGCCTTCAATCTCGCAGTAGTTTCACTGATGGTGCCACTTTCTCCGCTTGATTATTTATTGATGCGTACAGATACAGTGATTGGCGGTGATAACCCACGTGTGTACTTCATAAAATGCCACCCTCGTCATCACGTTGGCTTGATGTAAATGGGATAGTTTTAATAATTGGATCGGACGTAGAATGAACTTAATAATGGACCAAATCCACCTACGTTTGACCACTATGTTTTAGACCATAGCCTTTTTATATATTTCCAAGACGACTGCACGGATGTGCGTCACATGTACGCGTGCACAGCAAAAAACAACAATACAATTGGCAGCGAATGAAAGTGCTGTAATATCAATACACGCGCTGTTGTGTATATCAGTACGCCTGCATCACTTCCAAAACACTACAATGTGGATTTACATAACGCCTAGAGGTGGCCGCATACTAAGACGCTGTATACAGAAGCGGTGGGCCTTGTTTTTTTTTAAAAATAGTCGTAGGCAGAGGGGGGGAAACAAGTAAAGCTCCTGTAGCCTGGACTTGCACGGTGGCTTGGAGTTCCAGACCACGGGGGCAGGAGAGGTAAATGACCGACCCCTCCCGCCGAACAAAAAGGTTGATCGAGGGATTCTTCAGAAAGCCTGGGTTCCTCATCCAGTCAATGCAGTGGTTTGTGTGCTTAATCCCTTCTTGTACCTTTATCCGCAGTGGCGTGAGCAGTAATGGCAGAGCTGCACCCGGTTACCATTATATATATATTTTTTTACCATTCATCTTTTTTACTGTGCTGTACTTGACGCGCTTGCTAAAGGCTTTACGGCCAATGGCATATGCCACGCAGGGCCCAGGCCGCGAGTTCACTGTCCGCTCAAAACAAATGTTCCTTCAATTATTCATACGGTTTGATTTATTGGCAAGGAAGGGGAGTAGGCGACCCCGTACAGCCTTCCTCGGTGCTCCTGGTGTAGTCCCGTAAAGTGCACACAAAGTACCCTAATTAAAACTTGCTGCACGCGCATATTGAATGCACCACCGCATTGCCTAAAGTAGTGCAGTGCTGTAGTACGGCACTTGCTGTCCGGTGACTACGTGGGCCATATGCGTTGCAATTTTATCACGGGAAACAGGATAAGTGTTTTGTGAACGTTTACAGTTGTGAGCGTTTTCGTTTTGGAGCGTTTAGTTTTGAGTCGGCTACGTGCAGGGTAATGAATAGCTATGCACGTAGAACAATATTCAGAGAGACCTTAAGCTATTCCATTAACTGCGGTGTTTTTTTGGTTGTTGTGCAATCCAGTGCACCTATCGGCAATTGAAACAAAATGCTACACCTGGGGTACACTTCCAGTTCCACCCACCTACTTGCAAAAATATAACTTTTAAGAGCACACTTGCAGGTTTTCGTTCTGTGCCATGTGTTTTACTGTAAAGAGAACAGCAACATGTTTCGGTGATATGTTAGCAAACACGTTTTATGACCTTTGGATATTTTCACCGAATCTCAATGATATGTGGGATTAATGGGAACTTTTAACCTATGGATAGCATGCCACACGGACTTAATTTTTCGTAGAAATTCCATTTAGGTTTTTTGTGTGAGATTAATCCTTGTCACTGCGTAACTGTTAACATTTTTAATTTAAAGCTTTCGTGACTGCAGGGATTCATATTCTTGGTTCTTTCGGTAAAGTTACGTAGAAGGGAAACAATACAATAGTAAAAATATAAAACAATAAAATTCTCACGACGTTTCGACTGCAACACAAGCAATCATCATCAGGTGTGAAAAACACAGTAAGAAATTTTTATTTTATTGCTTTGTATTTTTATTATTGTATTGTTTCCCTTCTACGTAACTGTTAACATGGTGTATGACATGAAAACGTGATCTTTGTAAAAAAATGAAGTACCATAACTATAACGAACATACCACTGTGCTTTTGCCTCTTTCCCAGCTCCAGGAGAGGCACTGGCCAGGGCACCAGCAGGTACGCAATGAGCTTTGCTAATTTTCTGGTACAAGCAAATTACTCTAACGTAGTAATTTATTTTTTATTTTTTGGGATTGTTGAACCCAAAATAATGTAACGGCCCGCTTTTGAGCAGTGCCCATTTGCGCGTGGTTGGTTTGTGCAGACTCTCGGTGCTCTTCAGACCAGTTCGCATGTTGGAGCGGCAAGATAAAGTGCATTCCACTCAGCTGGCAGTGCGATGGCTGGGCCTCCTGCGAAGACAACAGCGATGAAGCCAACTGCCCCGGTAAAGTTGTCAGTGGGTTTTTCCTTCCAGTGTTTGCTTCATCATATGTATATTTGTCTTAAACGTCAAGGACACCATCTAGTTGGTGTAATGGGGTCTAAGTTACGTTACTGTGCTTTGGTTGAAGCTTTTGATAAAAAGACGAGTCCCTTCTACATTGCATGTGTTTACCAACGTGTCCAAAAGCCTACCAGTGTTACTTAAGACTTATTTTTAATTTAGCCTTCGAATTGGATATCGCTAATGGTTTAGACAACTCAGCGTTTTCTAGTCTTCACAGTATGCCTCAATTAGTTAATTATGCCGTTGCATATTCTATGGTTCTTTCGGTAAAGTCACGTTGATAGAAAAAATAATAACAATAAAAATGAAAATAAAGTGAATAAGTCCATTGCATTTTAAGTTCCAGCTTTTTAGAATAATTGTATAGTATGTGCTGTCATCTATGTGAAGATGGTCAAATTCCCTGTAAATGGCATCCTTTGATTTCTGTAGTGAGGAAAGTTCCATTCATTTATCTTGTCGTTCAAATTGAACAAAAGATGTGTGGTGCTGGGCACACTACTCGAGGGGATTATGGGTTTTAGTTTACGGAGCCTTTCACAGCCTTCATTGGTAGTGCTTTATTTTAAAAGAAACACAAGATTATTGTTTTCTTGATGGCCAAGATGGGTTTGCGTTTTGTAATTAATCTATGTTGACAGTTGAAGTTGCGCTTTACATATAGGGTAGTTTCCCCACTTGCAAAACCGTGAGGCCTTTTGTTATTTGTTTTTAAAGTGCTGTATATCCATGCAAAATTTGGTTGTTTTGTCTGTAGTCTTTTAGTGGCACATGGTGAGAATGTTCCCAATTATTCAAATGCCTGTATATATTTCTTCAGGGCGATTTCCCCTTTCTACTGTGCTGGAAGATGCAAGTAGCAGTGTTGAACCACTTATTTCCTTACAGTAGGAGCTGATGTTCACTTACATGGCACAACTACTCATTTAATTTGTTTTGCAGGCTGAATTGTACAGAAATGTTTAACTTAATTTCTTCAACATTATCCTTGGGTCTCACTAAAGCTTGACTATCTTCATAAAATACACCAACGCTATTTTCGAATTTGATATATGTTTATAGTGAACATACATTTTTAGATTTTCTTAATATGACACACATAATGCATAATCGATATGGAATATACGTTGATATTTTTTTACGTGTTTTTAATTTGTATCATAGTACCATAAATATTTGGTTGCAATGCATTTTAATGCATGCCATTTCCTTATTTATGACTTGCAAAAAGAACTACTCGTTTAACCGTCATAGAAGATTTATTTTTGTGCACGAGCATTTTCTCGTCAAAACAACAGACATAGCAAGGCTGAAATTGTTTAATCAACTTCTTTTCTAGATATACTTTAGCTGCAGTAAAATGTTTGCTCCAGAAATTAAGCACAGTGCACACATTATAGGCAGATTTAGAGTAGAAAAAATATATAAATTTTCTTTTTTTTGTTATGCAGAAGATACACTTTTCTTGAATACGTACCAGTGAATTTTTATTTTAAACCAAATACAGGTGGCATTTGTAATAATCACATTCCTTTAAGGAACTCATTCTCATGATTGAAAACGTCATGTGAAATGAACAGGGGTATTGTTTCTGTATCCATGAGTCATGGGCTTATATTTGATGTTACATTAATAGCATTTGGCATGTTTCCAATTGATGTTAAATTGTAATAGGTGGTTTATAAATGCTTTGTTTCTCACATCGTGAATGATCCAAATTCGTTCGGCTCAGTGATCCACACGGCATATTCATATCACTTGTAAATTAGAGTTATGTTTACGCTTCTGGTTATTCAACATTACAATAGTTAACATTCCCTGACCCTTTTTTCTTCTTGGTTCTTTCGGTAAAGTCACGTAGAAGGGAAATAATAAAATAATAAAACATAATAAAATAATTCTCACGACGTTTTGGCCACAATGCAAGCAGCCGTCCTCAGGTGAAGAACAGGTCTGTCGAGAAGACAGAGTCTGAATGTCTTCTCGACAGACCTGTTCTTCACCTGAGGACGGCTGCTTGCGTTGTGGCCAAAACGTCGTGAGAATTATTTTATTATGTTTTATTTTTATTATTTCCCTTCTACGTGACTTTACCGAAAGAACCAAGAAGTTGAATCCCTGCAGTCACGAAAGCTTTAAATCGAAAATTCCCTGACCCATATTAAATAAAATAATGGCTTTGTTCTCTCCCCTGAAGGACCAACGGAAGAGGTGTGGATCTACCAGAGTAGAGACCGGCCAGAAAACAAAGGCCCATCGGGGGACAACTCCCGCGTCCAGACCATGTTTGGCCTCTCCTCAGACTCTCAAAGTAAGGGTGACATTTTTGTCAAAACACACGTTTTGAATGCTCGTTACTCAACAACATTTGACCGATTTGTCAAATGAACAAGTGTGCATCATAAGTTAACTACCAAACTTAGGTATTTTTGGAAGAAAATTGCAAACATTGTATATTTAATGAAAGAAAGTAGTTGAATACAATTGAGAAATCGGTGACTTTTGATGCTGCTTTATTTATACTAGAGATGAGTGATTCATACCAAGGTTGCTCATATCTAATCATGACTAATAAGTTGATGGGCCCCTTTTTTGGTCAACCCAATGGGTTGTGTTTAAATCTGATTCCAATGAGCTGTTCACGTTCGATATAACTACTCTGCTTTGAAATTCTAATTAAAGTTTACTTTATTTATCAGAAAGCAATATAGCTGCTGACATGTGTGCACGATTCACAGAGAAGTGCCCCTCGGGCTGGCGTTATTACGAGGGCACAGCCAGCTGCTATCGGGCATATGCGACTGCTGACAGCTACTGGGAGGCTGCCCAGCTTTGCGGGCAGGCCGGAGGCTACCTGGCTACTCTCACAAGTGACTTGGAGTTGCAGTTCATTCTGAGCCAGGACTGGGGACTGGAAGAGCGAGATGGTCTACCACGTGAGCATGGCAGGTCAGTTGCCGAGTATGAGGCTGAGAAAATGTAATATTTTCTTTTAGAGTATGGGGTAAACGTGTGCATTTCTTTTAATGAAGACGAGCTGTGTTAACTTTCCTTTGTGTGTGCAGGTTTTGGGTAGGGTACCAATACATTGTCACAAACCGTAGTAAAAATTCACTGGAGGGCCACTGGCAAGAGGTTCACGCATGGGGTAAGTATGCCACCAATTGTTGGCTTGCATTACATTTTATATATTTTTGTTAAACGATTTAAATGTAATTGTAAAAGTTTCAAGCTAATTAATGGTCATGCAGCATTGTCTTGCGATGCGGTTGCATTTAGTGATGTTACATAGCTGAATGTGATTTAAAATTCAGTTGCTTATTATTATTCCTGATAAAAAAAATGTTTTATATTCAATGCATGTTTGCATGTTTTTATTACAACAATGTTTGTATTGAACTTTCATACACATGTAAGAACTGTTAAACACATGAATCAAAGCAACTACAGACAATTTAATTGATATCACGCTTTGCTCTGTCATTTAATTCCATTCGTTTATTTTTGTTTAAAGGAGTGGGCTCTCATCAAGAGGTGGTTCTTCCCCCAGACAAGGTTGTTAAAAAAAAATTGATATTTTTCCTCGTACCAAGTGTCACTGGCCTATTTTAAACACCATGATCAGGAGTGAATAATTAATCATTCTGACCCAAAACAATTTCATAACCACTGGCTGTTTTGACTTTTTTCCCCCCCCTTTAAGGTGCCCACTTTTGGGGCAGCCATCTCAGAGCAGGCAGAGGTACTGTGTGGCCAGCTGCAGTGCTTCCACTACCCAAGCTTGCGTCACCGTGGGCTGCACAGTTGGTATGCTGAGAACTGCAACCAGAAAGCTCCCTTCCTGTGCAAGCAAGGCAAGTCGCTGGCTGCTATTTGTATTTCTTAACATATTCCGAGATTAAAGCGTGTCATTTACTTTCCTTTGGGATGTTGCTGGTAAGTTCATAATTTCCAGCGGTAGTTTGTAATGTGTTGCCACTTATTTAACAATTTTCACGTAGTGGCCAGTTGGCTCAGAACACACAGCTGGCATCACTGAGCATCCTGTGTTCATATCCAGGAAGCCACCTATGATTAAACTTGAGAAACAAGTAAAGAGTGGGTAATCTCAGCCCACTCGCCAATTACTGCGTGACAAAATTGACACATTAAATTTGGCTGTGCACTTGGGCAAAATTCCAGGGAAGAATTATTTTAGCTGAGAATTTAAAAAATATCTGTCACTCATGCAATTAAATTTACTGTCATAGCAGGTGGGAAAGTGCTGTTTTGACTGTCTGAAACAAAGGTCACTTGAAGGGATCTCAAGAGGTAGTTTTATCCTCGGCGGTGGGCTGTTATATAACACGAACATGATGCCCATATCACAATTGGGATATGTCGGGAATGGGTAATAAATGTGCACATTTTCACCGATTTCGCACAGTAGGGAAATTGTAAAGTCAAATAGAATGGGCAACATCGGTAGCATGCTTAATACCTAGAATTTACTTAAACATATATACAATATGGTGTATACCTGTTGAACAAATAAAATCGTTCATCGGTTTTCACGAGCATCGATTAATCTCCCCCCCCCCCCATGTTATGGGTGCAATTGCAGAAAAGACGTGCATTGACATCCGAGAGAACGTGGTGGTGGAGGGCCAAGACTTCACGCCGCGAGGCAGTGACCCGTGCCTCATGTGCAAGTGTCACAAGGGCGAGGCCGAGACGTGCATCGCTGCCTTGTGCGAGCGTCCCCAGGCCTGCCAGCGTTTCCAGATGGATCCTCGTGAATGCTGCAAGTTTACCTGCCTTGACCCAGGTGGCTTACACACAGCTTTTCATCAGCAACACACTACAAATTACTGAACGCCAGAAATGTGGCCGATTCAAAGTACAAACCTGATGTTGCTATAAAGGGCAGCTGTTGAGAATTGTTTTCAATGGGTGTTCTTTACCATCCATAGGAGATGATCCAATGAATGGACTTGTGAAACCAACGTTGATATGAAATAATTGTGAGCTTCCATTATTGCTGGAAGGTTTGTGTTTTTCTCATGTCCCTCTGGTTTTGGTGGCATTTGTGTGCAGCTGGTGGTAGCTTCCTGGATGGGATGGCAAGTGGAATGCGTCTCATCGTGAGCTGCATCTCCTCCTTCCTCATCCTATCTCTCCTCCTCTTCCTGGTGCACCGTCTGCGCCAGCGGAGACGCGAGCATATTGAGTCGCTCATAGGCGCCAACTGTGAGTTACTTTGCATACCCCAACCACAATTGACACTCAATAATAACACTAAATGATCTTCTTGGTTCTTTCGGTAAAGTCACGTAGAATGGAAATAATAAAAATAAAACATAATAAAATAAATTCTCACGACGTTTCGGCCACAACGCAAGCAGCCGTCCTCAGGTGGAGAACAGGTCTGTCGAGAAGACAGAGTCTGAATGACAGAGTCTGAATGACTGTCTTCTCGACAGACCTGTTCTCCACCTGAGGACGGCTGCTTGCGTTGTGGCCGAAACGTTGTGAGAATTTATTTTATTGTTTTATTTTTATTATTTCCATTCTACGTGACTTTACCGAAAGAACCAAGAAGATGAATCCCTGCAGTCACGAAAGCTTTAAATCGAAACACTAAATGACTTAACAGAATTCTACCATCACATCCAAAGGGCATTACATAACAATCACAGTCATTTACTATTCACCCAGTATTATTCTAATTGCTTAATTTTTTTGGCCACTTCAAATGTATTGAGCCATAGCCTCTTTCTTTTTAGTCTTACTTTAATGCCACATTACGTTTAGCATATTCCAAGTTCACCGATTTATTTTCGGGTGTAGCCCTTCATTGCAAATGAGAATCAACATTTCAATGCGCATTGTCATTAGCGAAATTTGCCACAATGTAAATAAATGAATGCAATAAACCCTAAATTTACAGTTTATCAAGGGGTAGGATAAATAATTCTTACAGCATTAATGGTTTTAAATTTGTTGCAACATCCTCCTGTACATCTAAGTGGTATAGTAACTTTAGGTAGTTGTATAAAAAAATGCACATTTGTTTACAGGATGAAGACATTGCTTGAGTGTTTATTTTCAAATATTAACAATTCATGCTTTAGGAATACTCAGCATTGAGGGTTTATGGGTCCTTTGTGTAGATGTAGGCGTGTGTTAGCAGGCTAAATCTGGTATCACTAGCTTTTTTGCCCGTCCAAGGACAGGTGTATATTGCAGTAAATCTGAAATGTTCAATAGAAAAATTGTTCAGCTCATGATTATTAATGAGGGGGGGGGGGTTGCCCTATGTGGAGTGATGTCACCCGCTAATGGTTATTGGGGAGGGGAGCAGCATGTTGAGTGTGCGACCTTGTGCTTTAGTGTAAATTTCACACGGGCATGAATATTAATGAAGGGGGGGGGGGCCTCTTTTGCAGTGACGTCACGCACGGATGTAGCCCTGTTGCTTATATATTTTTTAGGGTCACTTTCTGTAAAGAAACGTCATTGGAAGCGACTTTGCATAATTATTTAATTCAGATCGACCTTCCTCTGCCTTAGTGTAAAAATCCACCCACTCATGAATATTAATCAGGTGGGCCTCATGTGGAGTGACGTCACACGCAGGACTGACAGACATTTCTGGGCGATTATAGTAGGTAATTGCCCTTGATACAAATTCATAGTGTGTGAACTTTGTTCTGCAAACCTAGAGGACCGAGTTTAATTCATAACAGTTAACATCACTCGTGATTATCTGAATTGGTACTCAGCCTCCAAGGTTGACTCTGCCTGAAATACCTGATGCGCTGAGTAAACATCCATATTGGGGAGACAAAATTGGCCAGGATTTTTATTATTATTTCTTGTTCCAGCAGTCCGTAATGCTACAACAGCGACGTTTGTCTTTTTGTGCAGTGCACCACCTAGGTTTGGGTCGAGGCCGCATGCATGGTTTTGAGTTGGGCCCCGAGTCACTGGGCACAGGCTTCACGCCACTGCACCTCTCCGATGACGGCGAGGGTGGAGCCTTCCATTTCAGCGAACCGCCCCCGCCCTACACGGCTTACAAGTCTCCCGACTCACCCCCACCTCCTGAGGACCCTCCACCAGCCTATGAACTGGCAGTCAGCACTGCTCCGACACCGGCTGCTGATACTGGTGTGTGGTTGCGCAGCACCAACCATGGAGAAGTGAGGGGGGTTGGTAGAGATAAGTAGAGGGTAGGAAAGTGGAGTCGGCAACTAAAAGGCACCTGCCTGCCCTCGCGCCTGCTACTTAATACCATCACCCTGTGAGCTGGCCAAGCCACACCAACACACCTTCATACCAAATGTAACGCCTACTCCAATGCACATCTTCGCCAGCGTGACTTTTGAAATGTTTAAGACACCCTGTTTCTTGGCAAGGGTTTGTACCTCCTGACTTAGAAGTCACCAGCTGTTACTTTCACACAGTCTCACTGGGCATGGGTCCCAGCAGTGGAATGTGAGTTGGTAAAGCTTGACAGCCCCTGGTGTGATCGCATACTGGTGTCACACTATTGGTGTCCAATATGAAAATGTTAATATCATGGCTTGTGAGTTTGAAGCCCTCCTTGAAGGTATTAATGTACTCTACACTCCAGCATCTCTTGAGATATTTATATAGACCTATATTGCAGATGTTCTCAGTCTTGGTAAGACATCTTTATGAACTGTATGAGACAGTGTTCATTTTAATGACCAGGGAATAAAAAAAATAACACGGTCAAAAAATATGAATTAGGCATTCTGCACCTCCACATCCATTTGCCAAAAGGTACTCTCTTAAGGCAGTGGTTCTTAATCTTTACTACAGCTTTGCACCTCTTTGGGTTTTCAACCGTTAAAAAAAGTGTTTATAAATACATCGGTTTGATGAAACAATAGTTGTATTTACGTGCTCGTGCTTAATTTGTTTCATGTCTCACACATCTATAAAGGGCATCTCACAGCCCCAGGGGGTGTGCGCACCCCAGGTTAAGAACCACTGCTCAAAGGTGTGTGCACATGCCCTTGTGTTCTTTTTAGGCGATGGGGAACGCTACCACCGCCTCGTAGCGGATGACGCAGGGATGGCACTGGGCTGTGGTCCCGAGGGGCCGGTGCACCCCGAGGCGGGCAGCACAGCCGTCGCCATGGTGTCCCCGTGCGCCGATGGCAGCGCGATGGCGCTGCTCATGTCTCAGCCCAACAGTGATGGTGGCGAAGATGCTGCGATGGTCGAAGCGGCCTGCGCTGGGGAGGGACGCCTCACACGCAGCAAGAGTAGCCAGAGTGCTGCATCTGTCAGCACAGCGGTGTGATCATCATCACCACCACCTCTTAGTTTCCTCACTTATACTGGTAGGAACCACCCGGTTCCACTAGCCCACAGGGGATTATTGTGTCTGTCTGTCGTGCATCCAAAAATGGGAGGGGTGGGGCTGGGTAGAGAGGGGAGGGTGGGGAAGGGCTGGGTGGGGTGGGGCTGGGTGGGGAGGGGCTGGGAGGGGTGGGGCTGGGTGGGGAGGGGCTGGTCACCCCGTGGTGCCCTTATAAAAGTCAACGTTTAACCTACTCACGCCGGCTTGTGCCCGCCCTCGGTCGGCCATATTTGCGGAATACACCACGCCGCCGTTGACCCTGGCCATTGACAGAGCAACCCAACGTTCTTACTAACTCCCTCTGCAGGAATGTGTTTTTCTTTCCATTTTTCTGTCATCTCCCCAAAAGTATTTTAAAACATTATCATTACTGTTATGTTCTTCAACTATGAAAGTGTTCGGTTGCAGTCTCCTGGGCTGCAGAGTGGGGTTGTCAGAGTGTGTGCGCAGTTGAAGCATTTTCAGAAAGGCTGTCGAAGTTGTGGTGGTCATGTGGCAGTGTTTTAATGCCTATGGGCATATATGTCATGAGCATGGTAATTTGGCAGCTATGACAATATGGGAGCTGTGTTTTCTGCTCCATGAGGTCAAAATTTAGTTTCATGTGCAAATTAAAGAATATTCTCCTTTGCCGGTTTCATTCTGCTGTACAACTTATTTTACTGCTGTTGAGAGCCTTGTAAACAAACTATCCTTAATGGCCAAGAAATTGTGTAAAAATACTTAAACTTTAATACTTATGTAGGCTAACCCATTCTGTAGTGCTGCCATCACATTGTGACACTGGCTTATAAGGAGGTATGACATGCATGGTTATCATGCCATTCCCCATCATAACGTAATAAAAACAGCTATAAGTTAGAAATTTCCATATTTTTACGTCAGATAAATCAATGTTTCTTATTCTATAGACTTCCAATGCAGCATGCTCGTGCAACAATGTAATCATGATTTGCCAGAAAGTATCCCAGGTAGTTTCAGTGTTTACGGGAACTCGGGAGTCATGTGCATCACCATCGATAATTAATGTGGCAACCAGCAAAATCTAATTTGAGCATATTCATAGTCTGAGAGAAACATTTTATAGTCTCTAATCATAAAGTGAAAGGACATTTAAATTCCTTAGAATTTCATTATTTTAACATTACCCTACCTCTGCCAGACGGATTTCACTTGGTACATAACAAAGTGTAAATATCAATGGTATTCCATAGGAATAATTTTAATTCTAAACTTGACCTTGGTACTAAACATGTTTTATCAGGTTTGTTTTAAAACTGCAATGTATTTGTGGCATGTTTAAATTTGTTACCACCTTCGTAGTAGTGACATTAATATCCCAACTCTTTGTTAACTTTTTGCTTTCACCATATTCAATTTCCTTTTAACATACTCTTAACACTAATTATTTGGTTAGCACACTTTTTTTACTAAACGACACATTCCCCAACAAAAAGCTAAAATCGAGTGATGGAGATCATTCATTACTAAAGTTACTTGGGTGTTCCAATATCACCAGGCATTGGCCCCAGCTAAAATAATACTTGCCAACGTCACGAGCTTGCTTGGTTTCCCTCCACACATACCTTGGTTGGCATGGGGGCGACCGGGTGTGGCACTTTCACTCACTTCGAACATTCGCAAAGATTACGCTTGCATTCCAAGGTACACGAGGCAAAGCACCTCTAAGGGGGGCAGTGCTAATTAAGCAGGTGGTGGTTTAGGATTATTCCCATGAGTTGTCATTTTGAAAAAGTTGAGAGTTGATCAAAAACCATTTGTTTTCCCCCAAGCAAGGAGACTTGTAAACAAGAGTTAAGCAAATGTGTTGCAAAATTATCATTTTTGACAAACACTTTTTGGTTGTATTTGCTGTGGTGATTGGTGAAGTTTTTTTCCATGCCTATATTGTCATGTGGACATAGGAACTTGCAGTACAAATTTGGTGTTGGTATTTTGTCCCAAATGTGGCACCGTTTTACATGATAAAAGTTCAGTGATAAATTTCTCTCAATGCACTTTCCCTCGTCAAATGTCTTCTGACCACAATTGTATAAGTCATGCCATTCAATAATAATGACATTGGTAGTTACACTGGATAAAGATGGGTCATCTGTAATAGTTCCTTTTCATGAGTGTATAAATAGTGCTCTGGTGGAACAATGTTCCGAATTCTGAAGTTGCTTAAAGGAAATGTACAGTTCAGGGACGATCAGGGTAGCGAGGTACATCTACGCCCATGAACATTGCAGATGACTTGCAGATTTTAATTTACGAGGTGTTTGTTGCTGTAGGTTTAACTTTATAATGTGCCATTGATGCTATAGTGTATATATAATTATCACTACCCTTCCAGTACCAGAAGTAGCAATCGTGTACTGCTTTTCTGCATAGGAATGTTAAATGGCTTGGCACCGAGCTAGGCATACGTATTGTGTGGCGTTTATTGAAAGCTGCTTATGATTGCGATGTTGTAGCTTTAAGAGTCAAGGTAGGGATTTGTAAATCAGTTGTGGCATGCAGCAGGATGGCAGTTAAACGTTTATATAAACTAATCCACAAGCTTTGCTTTTGTGCTGCGAGCATTAAGAAACTCTACGTTGCAGTTTGTGTTTCTAGCACATTTTGGTGCATCAAGAGCTTGGCTGCATTATGGCCTCGGTCATTGCATTGGCTAGTTGTGCACCGTTTCATGTAAACACCATTTTTTTTAAGTAAACAAATTGAAATGTACATTTGAATCCATTGTGTAGCTGTTCAGATTGTACCAATCTTACAATGTTTTTTTTTTTGCATCTTGCAGCATGTGGCACATTTTTATTGCATTGTCCTGTGTTGAAGTCAATTTATTTAACCGAATATTGCCACCCAGTACAACTTTGGTGTAGTATTAATAAATCACTTCAATGCAGTTACTGTTGAGCTTGAGTACCAAGGCATGTGCTGCTACAACCCAGAAGACTTGCAGTTCAGAGCCCATTTGTGTATTTTAGAATCTCTACAGCTGCTGTAAGGTTAGTGAATTAGAATGCACCCGTTTTAAAATGTAATTGATTAAATTTAGTCACTTAGCACTATTTAATTAACATATGATTTTATAAGTGACAAGATTAATCATTGTATAGAGGCTTTTGTTGGGCTACACATTGCTGTCCCATAAACTTGATAAGCAGTACTCTATGTATACTTGAGGGTTCAGTGGAAGAAGGGTGTGTGGCAGACTTGTGATACTGAAGGCATACATGTAAATGCAGATCCAATTGTAAGTTGTATATACAGTATATATGAAGGTCATTGCTATGTAATGAGTTACAGCATCAACAGTCACCAATGATCACCAAACATGAAATAAAACTAGAAACGTATCAACCTGTGTATACAGTTCTTATTTTTATGAAGATTTATAGAAATATTGGTAAATAATTGTGCGGTATTTTCTTCTTGCAACACAAGGCATCGCCACTTTGTGGTTTGACATTGCACTCCACCATCCTGGACTGAATGACACTATCAACACTTCACATCCATGATCATAGATTAATTACATTTGTTTAAAGAGAACACGTTTGCTTTTGCAAACCAACCATTGGAGCACATCAAAATTGGCCCTTGGGTGTATTCAATTTTTTTTGTAGTGGTAACTGGCATTTCACGTTAAGATGCAGCCATGAACCTCCATCCCAAAGAGGACTTCAACTGCATTTTCCAAATGCCACAATCTGTTTGAGTGCAACCACAGCTAATAGTTACCAAGGGACTGGTGATCATCTGAGACCTGTACACATTTCAGCTCACTCCTGGGAATGTGTCCATATCTTTCAAGAATTTGTGAGCTCTTCACAATCTAGCCTGGTTAAACCCAGGATGGATCGTAAGCAGGCCAGCCTGAATGTTTTTAACCAGCACATGCTCTATTCGAGGGGTCCACGTTTCACAAGCGTAGTGCACGGAGGGCATCAACAGCTGAGAAGCCCCAAAGCTTCGTGTGGAGCAACAGACCAGGTAGCTTCGACAATTACGCAGCAGATGAAAATATATACTGCCCGACTGATGCGAAGGGAGACCTGCTGTCAAACTGGAGCAAGTTATAAGTACTCTACTCACTTGAACAACTCCATCACCAATGGGGGGGGGGTGTTGAGGGTGGAGTGTTTGATGGCACAAAACCCAGGCAGGTGCTTAGTTTTGGTGGGACTGATGGCAAGACCACTTCTTAGTGGCACACTCCATGTTCAACAGCAGCACCTCCAACTCCTCCAAGCAGCCATCATCGGCAAACATGGTTGATCAAAAGGGAGCCATCACTCAACCACACCCGGGCATCGATCAGCAGTCCCATTGTATCCGTACCAGATGAAAATTCCTGCAGTACAACCCAGGAAAACTTATCGAACTACGTGGCAAAAGTGATGTTAAACAATCTAGGAGTCGGAGACTATCCCGTCGCAACCAAAGGTGAACTGAGAATGTCTCAGACTCCTTGCCACATTGCTTTACCCGGGCCTGCCCACCATCATGGAGGCCCTTAATTATTGTGAGCAGCGAGTCAGGGATTCCAAAATACGAACAGCCCAAAAGCCCTGGCCTGTTATCACGAGCCTTGGCCACAGACACGGTTATGATACACAGCCGAGGTGTACATGAGAACTGGGTGCAAAACATCACAACTGGGAGACTGGACTCGGTTAAATCGCATGTCTGGCAGTGGCAGCTCTACCTCAAAACGTGGGAACACGGCTGGGCAGTGGGATGAACAACGGATTAGAGACAATGGGCATTGATATTTTAACATTCAATACCTCATGATTACAGGATTTTTATAGCTAAAATATGATTTTAGACAACCAACCAACACGCAGTACGAAACAATGCACTCAATTGCAAAAATAATCCAGCTTAGAGAGCTCTGCCTTTCCCCCTTTCACCTCAGCTGGATTCTGGTTCTTCTGCTGGCGTTGTCATCTTGTTTCTTCTACCGGGCCTTGCTCCTCCGTGTTTTATTTATAATCTCCCTTTTCCTGATCATGTGACTCTTAATTGGCCAGCTGTCTAGGTCCGTCTCTTCATTGGGGCACGTGTCACATTCACGGACTCTTAATTATCCACGTGTTTGCCATCAAATTCCTCATCTGTGCACGTGTCGCAATCATGTGACTTTGAAATATCCACCTGTTAGAATCCATTTCCTCATAGTGGCACGTGTCACAATCACTTGACTCTTAATTGGCCACCTGTTCGGATCCCTTTCTTCATAGGGGCACGTGCCACAATCACGTGACTCTTAATTGTCCACCTGTTCGGATCCCTTTCTTCATAGGGGCACGTGTCACAATCACGTGACTCTTAATTGACCACCTGCTTGGGTCCGTTTCATCATTGGGAAATTCACAATCACTCCAGAACAGCAAACTGGAGGCACTGCAACTTTGTGCCACTACACCCTCATCTCAATGTGATAAGTTAACAGGCATCAACTTTTGGAAGGCACCAACTTTTGGAAAGCACCATCACATTGCTCACATCTACATATACTTAACCTTGTGGCATCCATGCCGGTTGGATTATATATTGAACCAGGATAAAAAAAAAATTGCAATGAATCAATAAAAAACAATGAACACAACATTAAATTTGTTTATTTTTCCAGTCCATATCCATACAAGATTTGTTCACTTACATTCCAACTGTTTAACATAAAACAGAAGCGACAGTATGTTGTCGTAGTTTAAAACAGTAGTTCTCAAACACCCATATCTCAGTTCTCCAGCCATTGAAGTGTAACATAGATGATATGCTTCTCTCGTAGCATTATTGGTCAAAACGAGATTTGAATAGTGAAGAGCATTTGAGTTCCACCGTGTTAAACGCGCATTTCTCGAGTCAGCGTGTGTTTTAAATAGAAGCGGAAATAGTACACTCGCTCAACATGGTACAGCTATTCAGGTTAAGATGCTTATATACTTAGTTTCATTCTATCTAAAACAATTCCAGTTCCAACACCACACGTGTATATTTATATAAAAGAGAAATATAATTCAGTAGTATTTCTAAACATTATTAATGCACCAACATGCCAATATTTTACGCTTGTCAGTAGTAGCAAGTCAAGTGTTAGAAATCTAACTATTTGTTTTTAAATGGTAGTATGTGCCAAAGCCAATCAACAGGCTTTCGTTTAGTGCTACAACATGTATGGTTCCTAAGTGCCGGGCCTCTAGAAAGGGTTTCTGAACATGAGTTAATGTCTCTTGCCAGTGAAATGCGACTAACTTGTAAACATATATTCCCAAAGGAAACACAGTGTGGCGCTTAATGCTGTGTCAGCTTATCCTTAAAGTCAGTGTGACCCAACAAAAACACATGTACTCTGTCAGACGTTAAATTGCTTGACAGCTTTGTTGTTGGTTGATATTGAACGTGCTGCTGTGGCGCTCAAGTAAACAAAACAGGGTGTGATCGGGCAACAAGGTGGCTACAAGAACAAAATAACTACTTTTTGTACAGGTGGACAAACCTTGCATCTCATGGACATGATCTGTCCCTGTGTGCAATGGTTAATACACGACTGTGTTTTTTTTCTAAGACTGCTCGGAGATAAACGTGCAGCAATTGCTTACTCACACCACTGCTGACGGAGGCACCTCCACTGGAGGGGGGCACTAAAAGCAACCCCTCCTAGAGGGCGTTTGGCCTACTCTTCCATGCTGGCCACGCTTGGAAGAGGCACGAGTATCCACACTGTCACACCACACACACGGACTTGCCCATCCCACCGTCAGATTCCGCATGTCCGAAAAATATTTCCCCACATTGTTATCGGCTCTCATTTTGTGCCCTTTAAGTTCTCAAGTCGGTCAATTGGTTGACAGGAAACCCCCTTCTGGAAGAATGCGAAAAGGGTTCATATTCTTATCAGGCTTTTTTTTGTTCAACAATGTTTATGTTACACTGTGGAACTGGCATAAATTGTTATTCGGAAATCACACACGAAATGTAAAACGAAATTCCAGATTTAGAACAGGGTTTTTTTTATTCCTATACGCCAAAATATGGCACTTTTATTGCGATTGTGAAGGCACTGCCGTAATGTTAACAAGACCCACGTCAGAGCTTCACTCTCAATGTGGTCGTTAATAGAACTGGACCCAACTTAAGCAAACTTAGCGACATTTTTGCACCTATTAGGGAAATAAAACAACTAGTTATACATACATATATAAAGAGATTGATTTAATATTGAGACATTTTAATCTAAATTATGGGAAAATAATGCTTCTTACAATTAAAGAACGGCAATTACTTACTCAGGAAAGTCGCAACACTCCTTTTGTCAAGAGGGTCCTGAATTTGGATGTTTTGCCAATTCCTATAATTATTTTATTGGCTTGCAGGAAGAAACCGGAGTACTCGGAGAACACCTATGCATGCAAGATTGCAACACTCCGTGGGTTTGTAGGATTGCAGTAATTTCCTGGCCACCACACAGCCTCGTGGCGACAACACCTGGCAAGTCCTGATAGTTACCCATCCCAATGTAGGGGAGTAGTGGGTGACGTCACGTCACGCTCGCCCTCGGAGTGGAACGTGACGTCAGGCGGCCCTTGG
Organism: Lampetra fluviatilis; assembly: GCF_964198595.1. Lineage (NCBI taxonomy): Eukaryota > Metazoa > Chordata > Hyperoartia > Petromyzontiformes > Petromyzontidae > Lampetra > Lampetra fluviatilis. Next base: position 6,984,821 of record NC_136280.1, read on the forward strand.
GGGACGGTGACGTCATGCCCCCGGGGGGGGGGGGGGGTATTTAAAGGGGGACCCGGGAGGTAACCGGGGTTCGTCGGGGGTAGGAGTGGGGACTCGTGCTAGTTGATCCTCACACGAGGCTAGGGGAGGCTACTCTGCCCGACCGGCCGAGGTTGGGGGTAGTCCCCGCCCGGGGCAGGGAGGAGAGCCGGGTTAGTCGGGGTTGTAGGGATCACAGTCCCCTGTACCCTGGGGAGTTATAGGTTGGGGGGGCGGGGTTCGGCGTAAAACCCTTAATAAACTTGGCGTGAGCCTCTAACGGAACCTGCCTCGGAGTCGTACATTGCGCCGCAACACAAGTACTAACTAGGCTCTGTCCTGTGCAGCTTCCGAGATCTGAGATCAGACTTGCATAAGCCGTCGTCATGAGCCCTTTAGTCAGGTGACTTTCTTGGCAACATTTCAGCTTCAACTCTACAAAAAATGCAGGTTAGCATCACTTATACCACGAATCAACCAGGGCTAGGATAATTAGTGTTCTGGTCAGAAACCAAGGTCATAAATCAAGGGATGTTTTTGGAGAGATTGATTTTTAAAAAGGGGGGCCATAATCAGGCCCCGTATAATGAAACCACATTTGCTATATTCAGCAGCATGGCACAGAGTATTTTAATTTTATTAAAACACACATTTAATAAAATTGCCTTCTAAAAAAGGAACAATTCCAGTATTATTCCTAAATTCACCGAGTAAAACTCATCATAAGATACTGCTGTGGTCGCTGTCTATTGAGAGTGGCCATTTCAACCACTGTCATAGTCTATGATGAAACATCAACGTCCGAGTCAAATAACAGTAAAAGTCAGCAATTCAAGTACAAGCACACAGGCAAAGCAGCACGATGAAGCCGAGTCATCTACAGACAAAGAGCGCTAAACAAGCAGGCATAATGAGCAGGGCTCAAATAGTCACTAACATGATTTGCCTTTTGAGTTAAAGGATATCCCATGGCATAAAAAAGTACAAAGTTGAAGATTACCAAAATAACCCATGTCCCCCCCCTTACCTCCCAAAGAATTGCAACTCTAGAATAGAAAATTTAGGAAGTTAATGCCACGTATGCATGTTATTTTTTTATCATTAAAAATATATATATTTGGCGATATTGCGAAATATATCACAGCATTTACCATTTCCATACTTTCAATGTCCACCAAAAAAACAAATGCTCACATACTCGATTAGGAAAGCTTCCGACCCAAGACATCACAAGACTGCTCGTCATAGCATAAACCACACTGGCCAGAGCACGCAGCAACTGCTGCGGACATTAACCATTTCACATTTGTCACTGCTTTATACTCCCAGAGATGAGTAACCACCGAGTCAAAACAAACTGTCATGTTGGGCCACATCTGTGCGGTCGCCAGTGACCACACAGAGCCTGAGATCAATAATACAATGTTTGCTCTCGCATGTATTGCTCTTTATACCCAGGCGATTAAGCCCAGGTATCTAATACCCACGTTCCACTTGCACATCCGAGCCACGCCAGCCCGGGCCCTTCACGGTACAAGGTGGGTTTTTCCACTGCCTACCTGACATGCCTACCTGACATGCCGAGCTGGAACCAAACCATGGTATTGGTGGGGGCCTCGCATGACATTTTGAATCAAGCAGGACCAAGGGTGTGTCTAATGATCCATTCATTGTGTGTGATGTCAGTCACTACACTGTGAGGACATAGCGTCGGCAAATCAAATACACGCATTTCAATACGTTCACCGCGTTTGACGGCAATGGCACGACCCGGCTTCCGCAGTGGAATAACCACCGTGGGCACCTCCAGAGCCGTGCCGGACTGGCTCGACACGGCCTTGGTGCGGTTCGGTTGTACAGTTGGAAAAGAGGTACAAGAGGCCTCAAATTCAGCCACCCGCCCTTCAGCATTTCCCCGTGAGCCCAACCCGCACGGAGGTGGGCCTCGGGGTCGGACACGGTGGTCACTGGCCGCCCTCGTTGGTGGTGATGGCGACGAGCTGGCGGGCGGCCTTGGCGATGTCGTAGGCGCACTGGATCACCTGCTGCGTGAGCAGCTGCAGGTCCACAGGAGGCAGGCCGGGGCCCGACGGTGCGGCCGTCTTGCGGCACTCGGCGGCGAGGCGGGCGGCGCTGCTCGTGAGCAGCCGCAGCGAGGAGCGCACGGCCTCCAGCGCCGGCCTCTGTGGGTCCAAGGGTGCAGATTCGGCGCTTGCGAACACTCACAAACAAATTCTAGATTTGAAGCTTTCGTGACTGCAAGGATTCATATTCTTAGGTTTTTTCGGTAAAGTCACGTAGGTAAAAAATTAAAATTAATAAAAGTAAAATAAAATGAAAATCACGACGTTTCGGAGGCAACACAAGCTTCCGTCTTCAGGTGGAACCGTCACAGCCCGACAGCTGTGGTATCTCCTGTAATCTCTCATTTACATAATAAAATAATTCTCGAGAAGACAGAGTCTGGCCGAAACGTCGTGAGAATTATTTTATTATGTTTTACTTTTATTATTTTATTATTTCCATTCTACGTGACTTTACCGAAAGAACCAAGAAGATGAATCCCTGCAGTCACGAAAGCTTTAAATCGAAAAAGATTGAATTTGACTGTTGTAATATGAACATCTCTAAACCAGAACTTGTGGTTCTGAATCCTTGGTATAATAAAAGGTAACTTGCAGGCATCCCAGTAGTTGTGTTATCATCTTCTGTTCTAGCATGAGGTGATGCACTGTCCTGTCTAGCTAGTTCTTCGTGGACATTTCTTAGTCTCATGCGCAGATGGTAAGTGACACAAATCAGCACAATTGGAATAAAATTGGAAAAACGAAAATGATAACACAACAACAACAACATCCTAATCTACCCATATGTGTACACTCGTGGAATGTGAAAGCTGCTAATATAAATGAAAAGCTGTCATTACCTTAGGGAATAGAGCTGCCATCTCGTATACTGCTGCAGATATTTTTTCTGAACACGGCACAAAGCTGGGGAGAAAAGAGATTTTTGAGACAGAAAAAAAATGACAATGTTTGAGGCAACGTGTTGCTGGAGCAACGGTTTTGAATTAGGACATGTGAAGTTGTGCTCTCGGATATCTCATGCTTTTAATCTCCAACTGAAACAAAAAAACAAGCAAAGTTTACGTACGCACGCATCCAACACTAGCAATTTCATGTTAAAAGTGAAAACAACAACACCCAAACACACAGGGCGCAATTTACATGCTGACGGACAGGGCATTTAGACATCCCGGTTTATTACACGCGTGACTTATCTGCAGACAAAGTGGCCCATCCGTCAACACACAAATCGCACGCCATAGCTTTCACTATGTTAAGCGAATTTGTAAGCAAACGAGAACAAGAAAACAAGAAAAGGGCTCGGCTTGCAAATTCCTCGTCTGTTAAAAGACAGCGGCGAAAAGGAAAAACAAAGCAAAGCGGAAAAAAAAGCCAAACAGAGAGGTATGACCCAGGTGTGGTCCGAGGTACCAGTCGAGAGAGCTAGGCCTGTGTGGCTGCAGAGTGGGCTGGTGGGGCATGGGGCGATCACCCCACAGCACCAGGCTGCTGAAGCACCCCAGGCTGTGCCTGAAGCGCCGTAGATTGTCCCTCTCGAGCTGCTTGCTGCGAGTCCGAGAGAGGGCGGGGGGGACGGGTGGAAGGACAGACGCGTGCGAGGTGTGCGGGGCGGGGGGACAGGGACAAAGTAAAACAGGACGAGGCAAGGGGCCGGGGCAAGAGATGGGGAAGAGATTGATGGCTGCAGAGAAGAGGAGGTTAGTTTGGACATTTGACCGTTGTAATGGAGGTTACAGTTGATGGAAAAAAGGAATGGGGAGAGTGGAAAGGTTGCGGTGTAGAACTAAGGGAGAGGACAAGAAGATATCGCGACTAGTGACGATGTACAAAGACGAGGGGGGGGGGGCGTATGGGAGGGAATTGAAAGGAGGGGAGGCAGGGAGAGAACGCAGTGAAGCTCAGCGCGTGGCCAGGAGAGCCATGCCGATGCGTCACCTGCATCACGTGAAAGCAGGAACATCAACTAAAAGCTTCAGTTTACTTTCTCAGTAGTGTCACGGTAATCTTCGGAAACCTTATGACAGGCATCTCAAAATTTACATTTTGAAGCTCTCTGCAATTGATTTACATTGTCGAAAAATCATCATATCTCTCCACTACCACAGACCAAAGGATGCCACTTGAAAGGAGCATCACCATAACACCTGCTCGACAGCACTGGTTGGCATCAGCAGGATCCAATCAATTAAAAAGCAGATGTCTAAAGTGGTCCTCTGATGGTACCAAAAATTCAGGGTATCTGGCAGTGTGCTCTCTTCACGAGCTATGCATTTTATCTTTGATACAGGGACCGTGTTCTGCTCATTCCTATGCCTGCATTTCCATTGCCACTCAGTGAAAAAACTGTGATTTTTCTTTCACTGAAAAAAAGTTCGGCATAAGGATGCAAAGCAAAACACTCTGCATAGCATATGGCCGATGGACATAAAACACACAAGCCGCAAGCGCACAACTCATCCAGACGCCCATTGTTCAGAATGCTCACCAGATCCTTGTGGGTCACATTTTGTTTCAAGTGGATACTCGCTGGCTGGCATGCATTAAAGCAACTCCTGGAAATGATCAATTAATTATTTTTCGTGCCAAAAGTAACTTGCACTTACAATCAACGGAAACTAAACGTCTTGAGATGCATGCATGTGCACAACGTGGCCTCTTCCTCTTCAGCGCGGAGGATATGTGCTCTCCCACCGCGTGTTTACGACGCGTTTACTTTCCCCGTACCACGCGAGCGAACTTCATTGAAAAGGCGGCGAGCATAAAACCCGCCGGGACCGCGGCTCACGCGAAGAGAATGCAGAGGCACGCGCACCTCTCGTGCTTGCTCTCCTGCGCCGCCCGCAGCAGCTCCTGGATGTTCTTGGTGATGTGCTCCGTCTTGTGGATCACGTCCTCGGGGCTGGGAAGCGAAGGGTCCACGTCTCCGCTCAACTCCTGACACTGCGCCACACCGGCGCCATCCCCGAGCGGGGAGGCCCCGGCCTGCCCGTCGCACCTCACCCGCTTCGTGTCAATGCTGGTCCCGCTGCTGCCCACAATCACCAATTACACGCGGGGGAGAGTGGGGGGGGGGGCATACGCAGCGGTGTGGGAAGGCTGCACTTAACCCTTTCCCATTCCGATGACGTACGTGTACTTAAAATAACTTTATCGGTACCGAGGCTCCCACAAGGCCATGCGGGAGGGCGTGTGGCACAGTTTGGCGCCAGCTATCATCGTGTCGCTACAGAACTCTGCGGGGAGTGCAGTGTCTTTAAAAACAACGGCACTACGCCTCAGCGGTGAATGGTACCACCCTGCAACTTGCAGACATCTCTGAATGTAAAGGCTTAAGGAACACACTCTCGCTTATTGCAAAATTATGTTTGAGGTGCAGTGACCCACTACCACCAATGCATTTATTGTACGCTTCCTTTGCAATGTGGTAAGGATAAAAGTGCAGCCCTGAAATTTCTTGTTCAAGCCACCGCGGCAGAAGGGCCTCTACTCGAGTTGAGCTCGAGAAGAACCTCTCTCTTTTTGACCAACTTTTCCGCACGTGAACTGCCGATGCGTTCTCTGGTTTTCCCCTCCACATTTAGAAACATGTATTGAATTCTTTAGATTATGTTGGTGCTATAAATGTCCAAATAATGGGCCACTTTGTTGAGCCATCATTTGTGTCCAGGTTCTTCTGAAAAAAAGTTAATACCTCAGTCGGCTTTGCTTGGTAGGATGGGTATAGTTTAGTTGTATACGAAGGTGTTTGGATGATTTGTTTACCTTTCTTGTACTTTGCACTGCTATCATGTTTTTTGTATTGTTTGTTGTTGTAATGTTCTTACCCGCCTCTACTGGACATCAGCTTTATAGCTCATCCGATTCCTCCAGGATAAATAAATATTCTGATTCTGACTGGTATACCCATTGATACTTCTGAATTGCAGGGGCAGGGGGGGGTGGGTGGGTTTAAGAAACTTGTCCATCGTCTCAAACTGCCGTGCCGAGAGATCGAATGGGGCGACCGCTGGACTCGCAAGTCCGGACAGCGCGAAACCTTTCCACCGCGGCAGCAGATACATTTTTGCAACGTGACCTTGCGACCAATTTCACAAAAAGGAAAATCCATAACGTTGTTTCGGCGAGATTCCTCCGGGAGTCTCATCGTGACAAGGTAAGCTTCTATTTTGAATGCATCGGAAACACATTCTGATAATGGTGCGTTGGGTTTTCCCCTGGTGTGCGATGTATGTTACATTTACAAATCCCCCCCGACTTCTAAGGACAATAATAAATGACTCGAGAAAATAACGGCGCATGTGCTACGTGAAGGTTCATTGGTCGGTATGGTTAAGGAAAGGCCGACTTCCATACCCCGTGTTATTTTGCTCCTCTTCATTTTGAGTGTTGTCATAGTCACTTCCAGCAGCACTAAGTCTCTTGTCCAGTTTTGACGCCTAAAGAAGAAAAGTGCGTTCATTCAATACAAAAACAGCAAAAGCAAGCCATTCACTTAAAGAAGCAAAACAATAGTAACAGCAAAAACTCAGATAACCGAGATCAGTGATTCCATCGGAAAAAAAACACTTTCACTCACATTTACATTCACGGCAACGTAGCAGCAATATTTCCGTCTACTGCCAAAGCGTCTAACCAGCATGTTGCAGATGTTCGAATTATTCGAGGCATTAACTGTTTTATTATTGTTCACCAGCTGTTTCACATGTAACGAGAAAATGCTGCACCAGGACATTTCCAGTTTAATGGAGCCGTGAAAAGAAAATGTAAGTTTATACAAAAATGCCCATTAACTGTGAAGACAGGCCAACAAAATGCAAATGACCAGCCAAAAATAACTTGCAGTTCACCAGGCAAGACTTTCATTTGCTGCTCTGTGCATTTTCTGATTTATACAGCCACTTAAACATTTACTGGCATTTTTTCTGTCCTTCTATTCTCTTCTATCCTTCATCTGCCTCTCTCGTCTCTCTATCGCATCCCAGATCACAGCTGGGGATCACTACGAATATGCTCTTTTGTGCTCGGTCACCCGGTAGATGAGTATGCCAGTTTGTTGTGTTTCTCTGCACTGGCCGTTGCTCTTGAAAATATGAATGACATTCAAAATAACATTTTCATTGACTCGTGCATAGAGCTATCTTCGGACAAGCTGCATCATGTTGTCGAAGCAGGTACAGGTAGTCCTCTACTTACGATGGAGATGCGTTACGACGACCCCATCGTAAGTCGAAAATATCGTAAGTCGGACCATCGTAACTCGGAGACTACCTCTATTCCCGTGGTGCTGGCCGGCACAGCAACAACTCGTTCACCTGTGTCCAGGTGTGCTGGTAGGTGACCACCAGGTGCGGAGTCTCTTGGCCCCAGGACACGAGGTTTGGCGACGACGGAAAGGACACGGCGTTTGCGAGAGGCCCTCTTCCAGCTGGAGCCATGCAGCCTGGCACCGCCCCTACGTAGCGTGGTGGTGAGAACTACCCCAGAGACACAGCAAACAAAAAAGCATATCCCACAGGCGACGGTATAGATTCACACAGATACAATTTGTTCTTGTTACTTTGCATATTCCTACCCTGCAGTGTCCTGTAACTGACACCACTGCCAACAGTCTTGGGCTGATCGTCTTTGTAAAAGAGCTACTAAGCTCAATGGCCCTTACCAGCTGGAATACAGTCTTGAGTCTGAGATACTCTATTCAATTTCAAGTAATATCGAGACATAGAGAGAACAACGCTTTTAATCAAAGCCTCTCTACATCTTCCACTAATCTCTATACACTTATTACAATTTTTTCTGCTACATGTTTTCCAACATAGCCAGTCTAATTTGCTTACGAGATTGTTGAGAAGATAGTAAGAGGGTAATTAGATGTCATCGTGTATCTATAAATGGATCATCCTATATTATTGCCGGGTACCAAAATTATATTGAATTGCAAGGGAGTCTTTTGAATATCAATGGCAAGAATATTACAGCCCCCTAGCTGTCATTATAACACCATTAGACACATGCAATAGTTTAGTTGCATTATGTCGGATGAGTTGCAAAGCTTCATTGCCGGCGAATTGCATGGGTCTACTCATTAGTGATGCCCTGTGGGTGATTGATAGAGCAATCATCAAGATGTCATCACGATGACAAAGCACGGTGGTTCTGGTACAGAGGAGGTCGTGGGTTCGATCCCGACCCTGACGCCTGCTGTATATTTGGAGTTTGTGTTCTCACCGTGGTTGCATGGAATTGTCTCCGGGTCCTCCGGTTTTTCCCTCCACATTTAGAGTCAATCAACACGCGTTCAGATTATTCAGCTACTATCAAATTCCCACGCGATAAGCCACTTCGTTGAGCTATCATTCGTGAGCCAGGTCGCTTCTGAAAAAAGAGCCATACAGCTCAATGGGCCTTACCTGGTGAAATTAAATAATAGTTGAGTTTTATCTTCTTGGTTCTTTCGGTAAAGTCACGTAGAATGGAAATAATAAAATAATAAAAGTCAAACACAATAAAATACTTTATTATATAATAAATTATTTTATTATGTTTTATTTTTTTTATTATAGAATAAATAATTTCATTATGTTTTATTTGTATTATTTTATTATTTCCATTCTACGTGACTTTACCGAAAGAACCAAGAAGATGAATCCCTGCGGTCACGAAAGCTTTAAATCGAAAGTTGAGTTTTAGTTTAGACAGCAAATTAGCTGGCCTCGCCTGGGGACCTTTGGCTGGCTCGGTGTCCCTTCGCTGGCGACGTAACTCACGCTGTTTTGGAAGGGCTGGCTGCTCTGGAATGCGGGCACCTCCCCTGGAGCCGCGGCGTCCCCGGCGGGGTGGTAGGCGCGGTGTCCCGTCTCGTACATGGAGAACGGCCGGCACACCTTCCGCGGCCCAACATCGTTGCGATCGACCGGCGGAGCGAGCGGAGGAGCCGCGGGTGGGGCGCTGTGGTTCTGGTAGACGCTGGTGTTGTACTGCTGCCGAAGCGCCGCGTTCTCGCTGTGCAGTTTCCTGACCTGACGGCAAAAAAGGAAATATCAGCGCAACTCAACGTCGTCATTGCCGACATCATCGAAAGCACTCGCAAGTAGATCAGCCCCGTAGCATTGGGGGGTGGGGGGTAATAAAGCCACTCCCCCCCCCCCCCCACTTCTTCTAAAGGGTTTGCCCCAATGGTAAATTGTGAAAAAAAAGTGAAGAAATGTTTGTACAGCCTTTCCACATGTACACAGGGAGTGAGAGCTAGAGCAGAATGCGTGATCCACAAAAGCAGATTCGTATCGTGACTCATTCTGCTTAATATTTAACATTTGTCAATTAATTTTTTTACATTTATTGTGTTGTAACTCCCCCACCCCCCATCCCCTGAATGTTTGTATGCCCTCCATGAAGGAAGACCATGATACAGGGTTGCAATGAGGAATGATCACCAGGTTCAGGGCATATATTCCTTGGGTCTTTCGGTAAAGTCACGTAGATAGGTTCAATGAAAATAGCAAAAAATCTGTAGTTTTTTGTTGTTATTTTTTTTGAACCTATCTACGTGACTTTACCGAAAGACCCAAAGAATATGAATTGCTGCAGTCACGAAAGCTTTAGGTACAGGGCATATGTTGTGGTAGCGCACACCTGTAAGCCAGCGCTGTGGAGGCAGGTGTTGGTTGAACACATGGGTCTGTAATGCTCCCAAATTGACAAGGCTACGAGGTGGTCACCAAGATTGCAGTACAGCAAGTGGATTCGTGAACCCATCTGGATAGGTATTTGAGTGTTACCCCTTGCCTAAGTGGTGTTGCTTCAATAGCCACTAATTCTAGATTTAAGCGGTGTGCTTTCGCTAAGTTGTCCCCACCTGAAGAAGGACGCTTGTGTTGCGCCCGAAACGTCGTGATTATTTAATTTTAATTTTTTACCCACGTGACTTTACCGAAAAAAACAAAGAGTATCAATAGGCACTCTCCTCCCACGAGAAAAGCACTCCTTATTAGGAAATTGGTCAAACATCCCAATGTAGGAAACCTCCTCAGTCTTGAGGCTCAATTGTCACCGACACTCTCTCAGATAAATAAATGGTGATGTATTTCATTATCGTCACACGAGTTATCACCAAGCTTTGCCATCAGTGAAATCAAATGAGTCGTCGTTTTCCCAGACAATACCAATTCACCTTATTGCTCAATCAACAATAATTTGAGTATCAACTCGCACTGCCGCGTGGGATACACAGCCGCTGTGTAAGGGGAGTGTGACGTCAGCACGGGTGACGTCATCACGCAGGTGTGCGCGGTGACGTCAGCACTTGCAGCCAGACAGCAAAACTTTTTTGCAATAAAGTAGAACAATTGGGCCAAGCACGCAATCTTAAAGCATCTTAAACTGAGAAAGGCGGCCACCTGGGTTGCTGCAGGGCTTGCAATTTTTATTAACAATGATCAATACCCGTGTTGCATGCCAGCTCTGTGAAGGACAGGCAATAATAATGCATGGTGGAGCAGTTTACAACATTTGGCACAGGCTTGTGCTAGTTGGCCAGCACATACAGCAGTGGGTCACAGGAACACCAGACGCAATAAGGGAGATCAATGTGCTGCCATGTGCATCTGCACTGTTCACACGCGCACACACACCAGCCCTTTCTAGCGAGCCGTGCACTCAAATGATCAACGTCTACATATCTTTTACTATTCATCAAAACGTTGATTTTCTTGAAAGATGCGAGTGCAATTAATGTATTTACGCCAACATGGCGTGGCTTTGCGAATCATCTATTGTGATGGGATGTAAACACCAAAAGGCTGACGACAAAAAATTGCAATGCAAAATAACAAGATTTTATTTTTTGCATGACACTGTCACTCATGAGTCTGTACTTGCTGCACTGCACAAGCGAATGGTGACATGTGGCTCACTGCAAAGATGCAGCCAAACAAACACCTTGAGTCATTACATGCATTTGGTATGAAATACCATTTGGTATGAAATACCAAATATTACCATCTCCGTAATATGCAAATGTATTGCCTCTACTGGATGAAGGCCTCTTCCATGTTGCCACCAATCCTCATGGTTTTGCAGTGCCACAACCCATCATACTTAAATAATCAGACAACAAACCCAGTCACCAATGACTGCACGTTAAATTTGGTTCTGCATTTAATTTGGCTAAATTCCATCTTTGGGAATTAATACAGTGATCCCTCGTTTATCGCGGTTAATGGGGACCGGAACCCCTCGTGATAGGTGAAAATCCGCGAAGTAGGATTGGCCCCCCTAGGAATTTCCGTATATGTGTGTGTGGGTACCAGAATGTTTAAAATATGTATATTTATACTTTATATATATATATATTTTACTTAAATCTATTTAATTATAAAACCTTAATATTATACATTCACTCACTCACATATATTTTACTTAAATCTATTTAATTATAAAACCTTAATATTATACATTCACTCTCTCTCTCTCTCTCATATGATACGTATGGGAGAGGATGCGATGATGCGCAGCCAATCAGCTCACGGGATACTGTACATCCACTCGTGCTCTCATTCGTCGATCTCGCGCCGGGAACCAATCACGTGCCTTGTCTGAGTGCCCGTGGGTACAGTATGTACAACGCCTCTGAGAGAGTTTCTCTCTTTGTCTGGCATCCTGGGAAACCGTTTCTCTCGCGCATCACGATGAAACAACGCTGCTTTCCGCAATACGGCTGCCGATATGGCGGTATTTTTGAATTTTTATTTTTTGATGAATATTTTTGAAAAATCCGCGATGCACCGAGGCCGCCAAACTTGAACCGCGAAGTGGCGAGGGATTACTGTACATCGGTTTGAGCGTCACGAAGAGCGTGCGAGAAGTGCTGCCTTCTGCTGTGTGTGAACTAGAGTTCTCTTGATGGGATCTCAGAGGTAGCTCTGTGACAACCACTTCCGTGGGCCATTTTCTAACACGAAAGGTTGCAGTGCTCTGCAAGAGATACGAAAGTATACTTCGTCTTGTGACGTGACAAAAAATCTAATCAAATAGCCCGGCTCCGGTGTGTCACCCATGTTGCCTGTCAGCAGTAACGGCAGCAGAGCATGGGTCCCCGTGCGTGCCGTGCCGCACCTCATGCTGCAGGTGCTGCAGCTCCTCGTTGAGGAAGCTGTTGACCTTCAGCAGCTGTTGCACCTTGGCCTCAGACGCTGCCAGGGCATTCTTGACATCCAGAAATTCCCGGATGGCGACGGGGCCATCCGTGTCGTTCGGAAATGCGGCATTCTGCTTGGGGATGCGAGAGAGGAAGGGTGGGGTGGGGGTAAGGACAGAGGAGTAGGAATGGTCGGGGTGTGGCATTCGCACAGCCGGAGCCACTCAGATTATCGATAAGCCATGGAAACGCCACAATAGTGTTGCTGTTGAGTCCGACTAATGTGTTAAAAGCTCAGCACAATGCAATACAATCGCGTGCTAAAAAGGTTAATCTTTGCCCTATCGCAAACAATCAAAGTGCTCACCACAATGCTTGCCTGAACATGTATTTCAAGGGTCAAATGTAATTTCAACAGCTACTTTGGCGGTGATGTAGACGCAGGGTTTGAAAATTCTTTGCTTTAGGTGACTGCGACATTTCTGTCATGCTCATTGCGAGGGATAAGACATTAGACAACCTTGTTAATAATCACTTAGATTGCATTCAGCTAAGGTTACGAATTTTAAATGTTACTTCACAAACAAATGTGACTGTGACATTTACATTACATTGCCACTGTGAATAACTTTAAAAGCTTGTGTGAATAAAGTTGGAGAGTTAAAGCGAGAGTAGAGTTAAGCGCCTTGGACTAGGGCACTATATATATATAAATCTTAATAAGATAATCGTTACATTCCATGCTTTATATTGTCACAAATTCATACGACAAAAAGTGTCAAACATCTACAGTATCTAGGTTAGACGAGTACTTACAAATAAAGATGAAATTCCAGGAATTTCCAATTGGCAAATTGATGTACTCACGAACACAATGTAAGTCAACGTTTCTCTTTACCATACTTCGCCATGCTAGTCACAGCAGGTTGGTGAAGGGGGGAGGGGGAAGGTTGGCAGGACTGTCGCAGCTGTGAGTCACGGCCAGGTATCGAACTCGGGTAGCTGGGTTTAAAGTGCACTGTGCTAAACCACTACACCACCGCAGGACCAACATATATTCTACTGTAATATTACATGGGAAAGTAATGTACGGTCCAATGATCAACCGAGTTATTTATATCAAGAAAATTGCAATTGCCTCGTCAATCCAGCATACGGTGCCCTTTTATAGTCAGAAAGTGACATTAATTTTACGTCTTGTTTTTCATTGTTTGAAAATGTCAGTAAGCACGGCTTTTTTTCTGTATCGTCATTGGCCAGATCATGTGACCTAATCCAAAAATAAATTAAGAGCCAAAATATCGGCTGCGAAAGTGTATATGTCATCATTTAAATATGTCATTACTTTGTCCTTAAGTAGGTGGGCTCAATAAGTAAATAAATGAATGTAAATGTGTCTGTTGGTCGAGCAATTGAATATTAATTACTGCCATTGCTGTACATATTGTCAATTATTATGAATGAGTGTTAAAACGCAAGCTTCTTAATGCATAAAAAAGACAGCTCTAAATAAACGAATCTAATTCAGTATTTACATGTAGACGTGTCTGTGAAACTGCTGTCTGTGCGACGATGGGTAAAGGGTAGTTTTAAGTTGACCTTTACATCAACGGAAAACAACTGAGCTCTGAAAACTACCAAAGTAAACAAATCACGTGTTCATTTACAGTCCAAAAAGACACGAAGGTCACCTGACAAACCCTCGACATTGAGCGCACACACACACATACACAATTTTGATGTCCTGGATCACAGCACCGATGAAATATTTACCAGAGATTGATTCAAACACGCTCCAGTCTGCCCGGTTCAGGCAAGGACACAGAACAACATATTTACAAACAAGGCCCCTTTGCGCCTCGATCTGCTTTGGTACGAGTCGCACGGGCATTGGCACGGCACGCCGGCTAGCCGAGGCAGCGGTGCAGCCATCAAGCGTGCAGGCGGCGCTATTGCACTGGAGCGCGCGCCGGTCGGAGGAGGACAAAGCAGCTGACCACGAGGTGGGGGAAGTTGGAAACAGGAGACTGCCATTTGATTCTAGATTTGAAGCTTTCGTGACTGCAAGGATTCATACTCTTAGTTCTTTCGGTAAAGTCACGTAGGTAAAAAATTAAATTAAAATTTATAAAAAAAAAAAAATGCCATTTGATTCCCATGCACCGGAGCACACTGCCAAGCAGACGACTCCAGCTGCCCGCGGTTGTGGGCAGGAGCGTGGCCACGGAAGCCGTCTGTGAGCGGCGGTGGCGGACGAGCGGTGCACCACCTTGCTGCGGCCGCCCCTGCCGTGGGGGCCCTGCTCCGAGTCGGGCTCCTCGTCCGAGGCGACGCTGTCGTAGTCGGGCTGGTCGTCCGCGGGACGAGCGTTCTCGTTCCGGTTCGTCAGGTGAACGTCTGCCGGCATGGGGAGCGGGGTCAAGGTCAACCCGAAAAAGAAATATGGGCCGCTTCCGCAATAAGTTGACCTCAAGAGCTCGACGTGACGACCACTGCAGCCCGGACTCTCTTATTTGATAATGTCCATCCTGACCCCGTGGTGGAAACTACAAACACCTCTTGTAGCAGCCAGTTTCTCCTCAAGCAAGCCACCGCGGACTTTCCACAAAGCGGTACTCATGTTATTGACCTTAAAATGGTTTTGTTAATAACCTATACAGATTTGAACCCACAACATTATGATTGTGGATAAGTTAGTCACTTGACCGGATCCAGTGACCAATGGTGCTGAAGTTCTTTAACACAGTGTCTGCATTGTTAATTACTATTCACTGTACCAAAGAGCCACAGCACACTGCTTTGCCTGGCTCCCCATACGCCGCTGCGCTTGGGAGCATATTAAAGGTGTTCTTGCCAATCTGTGTGTACACACAGAGGGGGGGGGGGGAGTTGGCTGGATACCTTTGGGCCCTAGAGCAGTCACGGCTTGTTGCCTTCTCTTGGCATCGCTCAGGATGTCGATGATGAGCGTCGCAAACTCGCGAGCGTTGAAGCGCGCCAGCTTCTGCCGGCCCTGGAGAACAAGGATCAAGAGGTGCCGTGCGAGAGCAGAGTGAGAAAAACGCTACGACTACCGCTGCGTTTGACCGGCAAACAGTTGTAGCGCCCCTACAAGCCCGATTGGTCAGCAGCAGCAGCCAGCGCCATCAGCAGCAGCCCGTGCCTCCAGAGCAGAGGCACCTGTCTCCATCTCGACGTGGGGTGTGTTGGCCATACTTCACCAGGCTGGTCAGTGCGGGTTGGTCAAGACGGTGAGGCATGAACGTGGCGGGATAGTACACTAGAATGGATTTTGCTGCACTGCTCATTGCTGGCCACAACGGAGCCCCGTAGCAGCCTATAACACCTGTTATACACATAGTGGTCGCCCATCTAAGCGCTATCCAGAGTCGTCCCTCCCGTAGACTCCGAGGGCCTGACGAGATCGGGCGCTTTCCGGGTGATTTGGCCATCGGCCTACAAGCTTTTTTAATTGTCATTACTCCGCCGTGTATTTTCCTCCGGCCGACACCCTTGCCCCGTAAAGCACGGCTTGCCTGGTTTCGCGTTGACGAGTACTCCGAGTTGACGGGCAGGAACGGCACCACGGTGCGCTCGCTCAGCAGCATGCTGTGGTTCTGCGTTGCAAGCCACACTGCAAGGCACCGCGCGTGCACACACACGTCCTATGAGCTCGGGTGACCGCGAAAAAAGGGGTAAAGAGGGCGGCCCTGCAATTATTGGCTCGTGCCACCGCTGGCTGAGGGGCCTCCTCCTGGAGTGGCCCCCCCTCTCGAGGGTATTTTGGCCTACTCACTCATGCTGGTTAGACATGCTGAAAGAGGTGTGAGTTTCCCACACTTTACCCCCATAGTGGGGGTAGGGGGGGAGTTAATAAACTTTCAGATTGTTTCAACAACCGTCAACATCTCGATACGATGTGCGTCATCAACATCCGGCTGGCGCCGGATTTACTGGCGAAACGTCGTACTCAGATTGTAAATGTTGTGGCTTGGCTCTCCAACACACCGGTGTGCTGTACTCGTGACGAATTGGCACGTTCTGTTTACGTAACAAACCTTACTAATTGGCTGTGTCGGGTGGTGGCGGGTTTAACGACACATTTATATATTTACGCAATCTAACCCAAAAAAACCTGTATTATGGGTCATCAACATCATGACGAATATGTGGAAGATTATAGGAATTAAACTAATATGATCAAATCTTCATGCTATCAAGCATGTATGTGTGTACAGATAACTTTACTGACCTAGCTCAAACTGCCATCTTATGATGATGGTAAATAGAGGAAGCTCTAACAAACATTCTTTACAAAGTGCACAGGTTTCTTTAAAATTTACATTTGGAGAAAAATTGGTTTGACATGAAAATAAAAGATTGTACTGGCACAACCAGGGGCGTAGGGGAAGGGCCACAACATGTGCGGGTGTTGAAGAGGGAGAGATTTCATGACAATCACAATGCCCTGAAAATTACAGGGTGGGTCCACTTCAAAGAACAGCTTCCTAAACCATTCCAAGACTTTGATTCGAAATTATCAATTATAAAATAACGCACACATTTTTGTACTTGCTCCTAATTTAGTGGAGTCGGCAAAATGCAAGCATGGCTGTGTTTTTCCTTTTTTCTAAGCCAATGTGAATAAGGTCCACAGCCCAAAATTTTCACATCTGACATTTTTCTGTTATTTTTTTGGTTTAAGCTTTGAAAATGCCATATTTTGGTTTAACACATCAGCTAAGCAGGCAATTAGCCAATGAAGCTGGTTGTAATCATCAGAAAAACATCGTACTGGAATTGTAAATGTTGTGGGTTAACTCTCCAATACACTAATTGGCACATTTTGCTCATGTGACAAACCTTACTAATTGGCTGTGTCGGGTGGTGGCATGTTTAGCACCACATTTATCTTTACACACCTCTGATTAGCACGATTGGCCACATACTGTGCAAAAGAAGCTCAACATACATACATTATTGACACCAAATTGTACTGTGAAGGATTTATTATTCATCATATACAGTTAGAGAAATCGGGTCAGATCAGACACGCGTGCATGTGCGCTCGCACACGAATATGCAAAGGGCCGTTTGAGAAGTGTCACTGTCGTATAAAGCACGGCCGTAGCCATACAACTAAAGCCGTGCCTACATCACGTGAACATAAATCTAAGCTCTTGCACTCTCCCGCGGCTGGCACGTCCAGGTCAGCTGAGAGTACGTTCAGCTTCACGGACTAAATTAAATAACTGTTTCAAATGGGCTCTGTGCATGGGGGTTGGGGGCATTTTCCATGCCAACCTTGCCCATAATGAGCGTTCCGTGGGGGGCAATCCATCAGACTGACTCAACTCAATAACGAGACGCAACAGGGTTTTTATCTAGATTGGCTTAACCTGAAATGGCTGCTGCGAGGTGGGTGTACAGTGAAAGTGAGACTAAGGGCAGCCAAGATTAGAGGCAGGACTCAAAGTCTCCCCATTTTTTGGACTGCAGAATAATTCCTCATGAGTAAAATGTTAAAGTGCGGCCCTGTAATTCCTTGCTCATGCCACTGTTGGCATACGGACCTCCACTGCAGACAGCTAGTGAGAGCCACGCAAAAGGGTAGTTTGGTCTAATAATAATAGGTTTTTTACCCTTTTTTCTGGTAACAAAACTGACACCTTTTTTGAAGGAATCATGTTTCAATTAACCACAATACATGCGGTCAGAATGCAAAAAAACCACAACTCTGATAATGTATGCATTGTCCTTGAAATTGATTGGTCCACACCAGACAGCTTTTCTTAGAGCCCAGTCTCACATGGTGTTGGATCAGATGACGCCAAAAGGCGTACAATTCAAAGACAACACACTATCAGAGTATGACGGTTCGGGGTAAGCATTTTTTTGCATTTTGACCACAGGTATTGTGGTTAATGCAAACATGATTACTTGAAAAAAGGTGTCAGTTTTGTTGCCAGAAAAAAGGGTAAAAACCTATTATTATATTTTGCTACTGGCAAAGGAGGCCTCATGATAGTTTGGCCTACTCTTCCAAGCTGGCAAGAAGTCTTGGAAGTGGGGGTACTCGAACTTTTCCCCACCACATGTGGACCTGCCAATTGGCGACCTGTAGTCCTGCCCATTTATACTGTTGGGTGAACAGAGGTAGTGGGGATTTTTAAAAAAATGTCTCAATGTTTAAACTGCTGCACCGGGAGATCGATCTGGTGACCTTAGGATCACAAGACCTGTGTGATAATCATTACACCACAGCAGCTTCCGCACACGAGTCTAGGAGCTCCATGAGCAGCACGTTAGCAGTTCCACTGCTGGATTTACACTGGTCAACAAAAAAACAACATTATTTTCTGGCCTGGACTTTTGCAGCTGTTTTAGACTAATTTCAGGGTGCCGATTCCAAATCTGATCTCAGATTTTGCTCTATCACATCTCATTTTTATGCTATCGGCATACCCCATTTTCATTGATTTTACCAGAAATTAACTCTGTCACTTATGATTGCAAGTTGTTGCGAGTCAGTGACTGATCTAGTGTCAAAATATGGTGCTGTATTTTAGGATAGTGTGTTTATAATATCATTTTATGTAAATATCCACATTTATTTAATATTTTTCTTCTGCAGTTTTTATAGAAAATGCAATATTTGATATCTCAAAAACCTGATGTGATAGACAAAAACTGATGCCAGATTTGGAATCAGCACCCCAAAAATACCTTAAAACCGTTGGAATACCTTATGCCAGAAAAAGTGTGTTGACCAGTGTTATTTTTCCGCCTGAGGACGGCCGCTTATATGTTGCGATCAAAACGTCGTGATTGATTATTTATTGATTTATTTTATTTTTCTACCCACGTGACTTTAACGAAAGAACCAAAGAGTGTGGATTCCTGCAGTCACGAAAGCTTCAAATCAAGACTATCAAGTCATCTTTGCAAATGATATGATACTTCATATTCCTGCTTCATCTGTCAATGAAGTAGGAATAAAATCGCAGCTTGATCTCAACAATATTCAACGGATCTTATAAACATAGGCACGGTGACGTTTTGTCCTTTGGGAGCCCACATCTGTTTTAAAACTGGACCCCTTGTGTAAACAGTTCCACCATCGAAAATATCGCCTATGACAAATTTCTAGATATATGGCTTGATTCTCAATTAAATATTAAAACATATACATTAAAAAATGTCAAAATAAGGGTAATTTCATAGATATTCTTGTTCCGATGGAAAACGGAATCCAATCAAATAAGTTTATTGGTACCGAGGCTCTCACAATGCCATACGGGAAGGAGTGTGGCACAGTTTGGCGCCAGCTATCATAGAGTGCAGTCGTGTCGCTATGGTTATCTGCGGTTAGTACAATGTCTTTAAAAACAGCTGCACTGTCTCGTTAAATAAAATTAATACTAACCACTTGTGCGTTCAGGACCCACCCTGCAACTTATTAGACCAAGTTTTTTTGGCAATGATTATAACGTGGTAAATAAATAAATACATTCAAATTAAAGCCTCAAATATAGCCTGGATCTGGTTTTACAATCGGCTTTTTTATTTGTTTTAAAAGTTAAACACTCCATCCAGGCTCTCTATAATAAGACTGGCTACCTACTGCTGGTCTGAGTGTCTTTTATGCGTTTACTAACAAGTCACAACTACGTCTGTCTGGTTTATTAACTGTACCATAAAACCCTTGCATTTCAAGAGATGCTATTAAGCTCTCACATGATGTTTTTCAAATTCTGTAATTTGCCAAAGCTGAGTCTCATATTATTACAGTATTAATAAATTGAATTAACTTTTCACTCTGAAGTTCAAATAGCAATAATTGTTTTTATTTAATAAAAAAAAATAACACGAGCTCCCTCATAGCCAAACTCGCAACATAAGCACACTTCTCAGGGTAATAAAAACCTAAGAGCAATTTATAATCCAGAAAGATTTGTTCCATACATTTATAGCCCTATAAGAATAGATCACGACGTTTTGATCGCAACGCAAGCAATCGTCATCAGGTGGGACAACCGCAGCAAGAAAGAACTGCTGAAGTAGGCTCTTGCTGTTTTTGTTCCACCTGATGACGATTGCTTGCTTTGCAATCAAAACGTCGTGATCTATTATTTTTCTACCTACGTGACTTCACCGAAAGAACCAAAGAGTGTGGATTCCTGCAGTCACGAAAGCTTCAAATCGAGAATAAAAATGCCTTGATTTAACATTTGCGCTGCAGAAAAACCGAGAAAAATCTACTAATGTAGCTTTCAGGAAACTTGAGGGAGGCATGCTGAGAAACCATAACAATGCGAGTGTTAATTTTCAAGCATCCACTCCTATTTTGCAGTGAAGAAACGTGTGTGCGCATTCACTGTGAAACACAATTATAAATGCGTGAACTTATTACAATGAGAAACGTCATCGTCCGAGTAGGCAGTGGCGGCTCCTGCAAAATCTCTCAGGGGGGGCAAATGTCTGGATGATTGATACGGATAAGGTCCACCCATGCAAAGGATAAATTAACAGCTTAAGCATGTAAAGGCAACTTCACTTCTTTAATATTAATGAAAAATAAAGTGACTCTTACAATACATCTTGTTTGTTTCTATACTCACTATTAATATACAATCCACTCAAGTTTCTTTTATTAAAGATTCCACTAGGTGGCGACAAATTATATTGTTGGATGAAACGTGCTTACGTATGATGACGTAAGCACGTTAGTGCGAGCCCTCCCGGAAGCCATAGAGAATGCATTGCAGCGCCCCCGTTCGAAAAAAAACATCTTTGAATGTAAGTCTATGGGGCCACTCGGGGCGATTCTCAGCCGGAGTGAAATCGCCCAAAAAGAGGCGGTACTCCACAGAACGTGACATGACGCTGATTGGACTATATCCAGAGGCACAGTGACGGCTAGCGTGACTCTGTGGTTGAATGACATTGGTGGTGCGTCGCCCAATCGCCCTAATGAAGAAACCGCCCCTGCGAGTAGGCAACACAAACCTGCGTCTGTTTCCCTTCGATCCACCTCATCGTACACATCCATTGCCAGCTCCTCAAAAAGGTGATTATTCAGCTGTTGGAAAAAACACATGAAAAGCATAAAGTGCACGCAACCGTGCGCAAAAACATTCTCTTGCAGCGATCATGAGTTTACTGCGGAGGGCTTCAGAGAACACTTACAGCCTGAAGCTTTTTCTTTGCAGCTTTCGCCAACTCGGAGAGATCCAGGCTGAGCGTAAACAAACAGAACAAAGTCAAATCACAGACCAGCCAAAACCATCACGATACACTGCAAACTTTAATGTGCAAATAGTCCTGTCAATGCTGAGAGACATGTTTATGACTTGTTGGGTTTTTATGGCAAATTGTTCCTGCTCTGTCATTTCCCTTATTTAATTTCAAATGTGCTGCACGTTGTGAAGTAAAGTTGTGACCGTTTAGACCTCTTGCAGATCACATAATGGTCTGCAGAAAGAAGGAGATAATGCGAAACAGCTGAGCTCCCTTCAAGTAAGAGCTCGTTTATCCGCACTAGAGGGCAATGCACATTCCCATGTGCCCGATTAATGAGCAGAGCTCATTATGTGTCAGTCAAAACCAATATTTTTTTTTATCTTTATAACCAATATCTCGGCAAGTTGAATGAAAACCAAATGTAATGTTATTTTTTTTTATTGCACAGTCTTTGGTGACTTGGATGATACTTGAGGGACCTGGGCCAGAATCGAACAAGAAATCTCAGCAGTGCTGGCTCAGTGATCTGACCCTTCAGCCATCCCGTCACCCATAAATTACTGGAGTTTCATGAAGCACAAAGCAAAGTCAATCACTGACATTGTAAGTTAAACGTATTTCTAAAAACGAGGATTTTAAACATCTCAGATAATTTCCTGTATCATCAGCAGCTGAACATTAAATGCCAATGATAAATATCCTTTAGTTTTAATATGTTATCCAAAAGCAAGCAACATATTGGCATTGCAAGGGTCATGCATTATAATATAAAGTATTTTAAATCAGATAGAATATACACGATAAATGTGTTTACGGCAACACAATATTTTCAGTCGCTATGCTATAATAAAATTGTGTATGTCAATCAAGTCTTTCATTCTTGTCTAGATACCTGTAAGACATGATCATACTGAACATTTGATCACAGTGAGATGGCTTTTAAATTTAAAAGATACTTACTTTGGTGTCCTTCTGTTGCAAAAGATTGTAATATATTTATTTTAAACACGACCGCAGCAAAATTCCAACAGTGAATTCTACACACACAATTGCCTTTAACAATGGTCTAAGTTGCACACTATTTCGAATTATAGAGGGAGGCTTACACCTATGAGTATAAGATTAATTTACAATTCAATGTAAGGCACATCCTTCGCACCTTGATAATTATAGTCTACTCAATAATGTTCAAGCATAGCGGAGGACGGATGCAACACCAGTTTCGACGCGTGGATTTCCTTCGAAAAAATGCCACCTGGTTACTTTGCTATGTGGCTTCAAAAGGTTAACAACACTTAGATCTTTTTTTGGCAACAAGTGCAAATTGTTTCCCAGCGTTGGTACACGACACTGCAGGAATTTCGGAACAAATGCACGCGAGGTGCTCTGAGTGGCTGTCATGAAAAACCGAAGTGCATTAAGAGGTGTTTAATAGATTGCAGTCCCTTACCTGTCAGCCATCTGTGGGATGATGAAGTGCTGGCCACTCCTGTGGTCTGTTACAAACACATTAACAAGCACCCGCAAGAGTCAAAGTCACCTGTCGTACAAGCCACATGCATTTTCAGACAAACTATTACAACTTTCATAAAGCTAGGGAGGCATATGCTTTGCAGGTGCCTTTCAACACTGTCGCAGCTATTAAAATCCATGCAGAGGCTCAAGTACTGCAAAGGAATTGACAATAATAATGTATGCTCATAATGCGTTCCGCATTTGAACCAATCGGCACAACGATGATGTATAATCAACATTCACTGCACAGCATGAATGCAAATGTGAAGGTCGCATCGCCTCCATTGTGTCAAACCGATCGCAGTCATAACTTCCTTTTGGAGCATGAATTAAAAATAAATAAGATGAAAATATACTTCAAGTCAAAATATGCACTTCAAAAGAATTATTTTTAGAACTCCAAACAAAGGGATGTTGTCCTTTTGATGATTATATAATCATCATCATCATCAGAAATGGTCAATCCACTGCTCGATGGAGGTCTCCTCAAAATTGCCTTCCCCCAGTAAAATGTACGTCTGTCAGTGCTGTTACCAACTCACCGGGACGCCTTCCACAAAGGTAGAAGGCCAGGCGATCCGTCAGCTCATACTGACACTCCAACAGCCTCTCAGCCAGCTCGTGATACCCTGCGAGCCTGTCGGGAGTGACGGAGCAACGTTTGCGCCGCATTATGAAATCGTGAATATAGAGCTAGATTTCGTTTGATAATAATCATAGTAATTTGACTTTGTAACGCATACAGTGTCCGCTCGCTCTCGAAGAGAGAACGACTCAAGAGGCACGAAGAACCGCAGACAAGCGGGAAGGAAGTCACGCGGTGAGCCGGTGCCAACAATTGGCCAAGCTCTGCGGTCCTCTACATATATTAGGGTGTTATCAGAAAATGTATGAGGAAACCGGTGCACCCGGAGAAAACCCATACTTACGAGGAGGTAAAAAATTAACCCGTAAAAACAAAGTTTTTCACTATAAATCCTTTATATGCGTGGCGGCTAGAGTCCTCTCGTCCTCTGGCTTGAGATGGCTGCCACCTATGGGTCAGATGATTGTCTGCCACCATTAAGCAATTGGTAATTAAATATTAAAAAAAATTTCCCCTTAACAGTGTAACATTTTGGAATTTTTTTTTCACGAAAATTAATTGTCACGCACAACGAGTCTGTGTAGCAAAATGTCAGCTCGATTGGATCACGGGAAGTGGGTTAAAAAACGACCGAAAGATTTGCACGGTCGTAAGCAAGCAAGCAAGCACGCAAGCACGCAAGCAAGTGAACTTAATATAAAGGATTTTAAAAAAACTTTCTATCCCACACAGGCAGAAGAGGTGGAGTCCACATTTTTGGCGTACTAAAATCTCCTGGCTCCTCCTCGGCATCCATGGGAATGGAGTTTCACAACATGTGTGTGTGTGATCTTCCAACCCTTGCTGCCTCCACAGTGCTGGATTACAGGCATGCGCCACCAACGCCCACATCTGTCACTTTGCCAAGCTTGATATTGTTTCGCGATCTATCGGATGAATCTGGCGACTTCTGACACCGTACGGTGTTAGAACCACACATCGGAAGACACTGTTCAGGACACGATGCAATACTGCACTTGTGTGCAAGTAAAGCTGCCTTTGCTTTTGTGTGTATGTATGTTGAACTTCTTTCGCACTGTAGCCAACTGTGCTAATAAGCTTGTACTGTAGTGAAATGCCACTAAAATCTGTCACAGGTATGTATGTATTTCTCTTTATGGTACAACGTCGTAAATCCAACTCACTGGGGATTGAGGCAGATGTGTGTTATCACGCACCATGGATCTATGCTCATGCAGCACCACGAATCTGCTTTGTGAAATTTGCCAGGAAACTGGCTAAACGGGATCATCCATATAACAAATCAAAATAAACTTATGTGAAAATGTCAAATATGTGAACATGGAGAGAAAGGGATAGCACTACTGTGCACAAATAAGATACTGGAAAAAAAGAAAGTCTAAATTACTTTGAATACAGGAAAATTCAGTGTGCTTGGAAGTGAATGTATGCACAATTAAGATTACATGACTGTATTTGAAAATGTCATATTTGTGAACATCTATATTGGAAATTACAGTTATACCATTGCATAAATATGGATATGTGACGATTGGAGATGCGACGTTGTACTGCACGCAGAGAGGTTTTCCAGGTCGGAGGCCTGCTACAGCAAACTTGTTCTCAAGATGAAGAGGAGCGATTGTTAATAACTTTCACAGCATTTTCACAAGGAAAGCTGTGACTTTCCACGAGGTATTTATAACTCATGGCTCCTTGAAAAGGGCAGTCTCCGATAGAGCACATCAATAATTCACTCCTGGAGCTACCATCCACCCGTGGACTCAGACTAGGGGACGGCGTACGGGCAGTGCCACATTGCTGAACGATAACCGCTGGGCTCCGCTCGCTAACCCATTCGTGAGCGTACCCCTGCCACTCTACACACGCCTAGGGGGCAGGCGTGAGACGGTGACACTAGTCACAAAGCGATCGCCCACAGTGTGCATCGATGTCATCATGTGTGCGTGCACAACGGCATGTGCCGTATCGTGAATATCAATGAGTTTTCTGGAAATGGGGTGTTGACAATGAAGATTCTTAAGTTTCCATGGCAGCGTCCCAAGAGTCTACGAAGTAGACCAAGTAGGAATTCATGGGAGAAGTGTTCTCAGTTGACCTCATAGTTGACCTAGTTTTTTGGTTGTTCTCATTGTTTTCATCATGTTTTCATCGTGAATTCATCATGCATTTTAGTGCACATGAATTATACCGGCATAAACTATTCAAGGTTAAGTTACTAATTTCCTTCATTAATTCCACATTACAGGGTGGCTTTCCCCCCCAATGGGATGTTTCCTTGATGGGAGTTTTTAGCATGTGTGAAGAAGCCACGGAGTGGCAGGAAGTGACACTTAAAGGTTAATGTAGTTGCATAAATTATGTTATTTTAAGCATTCTAATGACTCAATTATGTCAAGTAATAAGTATTGTTTAAATAACGACCTATGCGAAAACATTAACCTCTATGTATCATTTCCTACCACTTCTCTGCTCCTTTGTAGACGTACATTGATGATGTCACGTCCCCTATTTAAGGCCCCAAGGACCGGAGGATATTTTCACAATTCAGGCTCCTGTCGAACAGTGTTGGTTGTAACTATAAGTGAAACATCGCACCCATTTAAATGCTGCACGATTTCTCTCCCTAACACACCGATGTGCTACAGCGGTAATTGACACTTTCGTTCACGGGAAAACTTAATTCACCGTCTGTGTCGGATGAAAGAGGGGGTTTATGACGTGCTTTATTTACCCGACATGACCCCAAAAAAATCTATCTATTTTGAGCCCTTACATTCGTGCGTTGAGCTTTCAAATGTGATATGGAAGAATACGTGACTATCACAAATTAAACGGCAGTCATATTCACGCTCGTCAAAATGCTGTTGAACTAGTCTGCTCAAATCAATTTAGTTATAAAGAGGCCTTAAAAATACACTGTTAGAGGCATGCCGACTCTTTGCCAACAGAAAAATAAAGCAGTCTATGATAACTGTGACCAGAGCTGGCTTCAACGTCAATCTGTGTGTCACTGCAAAGTAAAACTCCACCAAAGGCTAAATTTTCGCGTATAAATTGTGCTCAAAACAACCGATAAGTTAACATTATGCCTCGCGCAGGGACTTCGCATTTGATTTAGGTGTACAATCAGACCGCCGGCGAGATTGTGTGGAGAATGGTGCCTTATTGATTTTCTTCAGCTCCCACAGAACATAAAGAAGGCTTACAAATTACATCCCTTAATTTGCCCCGTGGGATTCATTGTTTTTCAATAAAGCATCCATTTCAATTTTCTTTCTGCTTCCACATTACATTGATTGGGTTGGCAGCCTTTTCATTGCTCGTGTTTTTTGAAGCTGCTGAATATCCCAGCAGACCAGTAAGACTAATCGTAATAAAACAGATTAAATGCATTATGCTAAACTTGACGGATCCTGCAACATTTTTGTTAGTTTTTGTGCAGTAACAATTATGTCCAGCTCTAAAATTATGTTAGTGTACTACACGGGTAACAAATTCATATCAGAAACATCATTGTATTGTAAGCAAAGTATGTGAGCTTGGGCAGGACACAATTCATTGGTATTAAAATTGCATGCAAGGTGTTCACTGTGAATACCCTTTGCCCTATCCTCAGCTGTATGCATAGACTCTGCTGCGGAGTGAGATTAACAAAGGTGCAAATGGCAAAGCTAACAACAGCCTTCATCATAATCAGCAGCCACCGTTGATCCACTGCTGGACGAGGGTCTTCCCATGATGGATTACGTTCCTACCCTCCCCAGTGACTTTAAGACTTTCTCTGTAAACCTTAATATTTCCTGAATAAAGCCAGCCAGCCAAAGTATCAAGACCTTCCTATCTTCTCAGTGACAGGAATATACACACTATTTTAATGTACCCATTGCTTAATGTACACGTTCAACTGAAGCAGCAACGATATACCATATTATTTATTGAGCTGCATTGGCTTCCGGTTGCTGAGCGAAAACATGTCACACTCCTTATACAGAAAAGTGCTTGCGACAAATGAACCACAATACCTTGCTGATCTCAAGGAGCATAAACCATCATGCGAACTCCAGTTATCCTCACAGTAGCTTTTGACTAACTACCGAATAAAGACGGTCACTGCATTGCACGCTTTCAGATGCGCTTCTGTGGCCGTCTGGAATGCTCTTCCATCCGATATTAGGAAGCCACTGGAGAGCTATGCCCTTTTACATCTATATTGAAAACTTATTTCTTTAGAACTGCTTTTTGTGTTTAGTTTGTTGTCCTTCCCCCGTACCTCCGATTAGCACGGTTGGCTACGTACGGTGCAAAAGAAGTTCAACATACATACATACCGTGCGTATACCACGGGGGTTTTTCCATTGATGTCCAGAGCCCCAGGGTCTGCGCCGTATCCCACCAGCAGCTCTGCCTGAAGCGTCTGCCCAGCCTTAGCTGCCACGTGGAGAGGAGTGGAGCCCTTATCCTGGCTCAACACATCGCGAGAAAGCAGCAGCAGCAGCATTGAGAGGGCGGGCCACAGACGTAACTTTCATACAGATGCAAGCCACATTTCACACAAGGTAACAGAACAAATACAAACAGTGCACACGATGATATTGTAGTTTTTTTTTTACAAAAATAAAACAGTTTCCACAATGATATGAAAAACCTGATAAATAAGTGTTAAATATGGTATACATACTATATTACTGTTTAATGACGTTTCCATTCTGAGCAGATGTCTGCCCACACTAGTGGCCCACTTACATTTTATCTTCCACTTCCTATCACAGCCCAGAGGCATAAATTCACCGTACGGCACTTTGGTACGTGGCCAAACGCATGCCAGTCCTTGTGGCCTTAGAACAACGTGAGATGAGCACAGCACGACGAGGCATGTGACGATACGTCAACTGCCATCATTACAAATCATCATCATCCTCACCAGTCGTAATCTACCCACTGCTGGACGAAGACCCCCTTCCCAAGCTTTCAACATCTTCTACGGTTCATACGATGTAACTATCTATTTAGCTCCTGCAGCAGACGCAGCGCATCAGCCGGTCAAGTTTTTTTGTTTGTTGTCGGCGAGGTTACTGGGATTGTGCCGTGCGGCTCCGGTGAGTCCTCTGGGTTGTTGGCGCGTGTCGCTCAGCATGACTTCTGATGTTATGCCCCATGTCCTGGGATCTTCTTCGATTAAAAAAAATCGGCAACCAAACGTCGGATATGGTGATCACGTGCTATTCAAGGAGTCGAGCCCACTCGCTGCTTAAACCCAAAAAACACATCGGAGAGCTGGTCACTGGATTATTTATAGTCAGGCAACTCAGTTAGTCCCATTCCTATAATTTCACAGGGTAGCATGTGTAACCACTTGTGTGGAACCATAATCTCCTCATCTGCCCATGGCAATATCCTGAAATAATTAATTAAATGACTAAGTACATTTAACTCACCAAGCTTCTCTAACATCATGAAACAGGTTGGCATATGCAATTTTTGCAGCATCAGCAGAAATGTGCCCTTTATGTGCTTTCACTCACAGTCAAAGCACCCACAGACATAATCCATGTTAACCTACAATGTCAAAATAATGCCCCTGCATTGATTCCCGAGGCTGTACATCAGAAAAACATGACAATGGCATTTCTCTCACTGCATCAATGTAGTGTTACAGTAAAGCTGCCAGAATGGCAGACGATTTACTCCAAAGGTAATTCATGCATGAGCAGCTCAGGTATTATTCACCAAACTCTCTAATGTCATCCTCCAAACGCATATACGAGGCTGCTGCAATTAAAGTGGCAGGAGTGGAACACTGTCCAACACGGTCTAACAGTTAAACGTTTAAAATAATGACAAAGTTTCGTGCTTTCTTCTGCACACTTGATGGGCATGCAGAACATAAGTACAGGATCCAATCACACGATAAACATATGGGCTCGAATTCAGTGGCGGCTCCTGCAAAATCTCTCAAGGGGGGGCAAATGTCTGGATGATTGATAAGGTCCACCCATGCAATGAATAAATTAACAGCTTAAGCATGTAAAGGCAACTTCACTTCTTTAATATTAATGAAAAATAAAGTGACTCTTACAATACATCTTGTTTGTTTATATACTCACTATTAAAACAAACCACTCAAGTTTATTTTATTAAAGATTCCACTAGGTGGCGATAAATTATATTGTTGGATGAAACGTGCTTACGTATGGTGACGTTAGCACGTATGATGACGTAAGCACGTTAGTGCATGCCCTCCCGGAAGCCATAGAGAATGCATTGCAGCGCCCCCGTCTTTGAATGTAAGTCTATGGCGCCACTCGGGGCGATTCTCAGCCGTAGTGAAATCGCCCAAAAAGAGGCGGTACTCCACAGAACGTGACATGACGCTGATTGGACTATATCCAGAGGCTGACAGTGACGGCTAGCGTGACTCTGTGGTTGAATGACATTGGTGGTGCGTCGCCCAATCGCCCTAATGAAGAAACCGCCCCTGCTCGAATTTAAGAAATGCACCAGCTGCTATATAGGTAATTTGCTGGGCACGGGAAATGAAATGGAATTGGAACAAAACTAGATTAATGACATTTTAAAAACAGATACCTTCATCGAGCAGATTTAGAAATAATGATCTACAATGTACGGATGAATAAATCCCCAAGCTGGATAGCTATAAAGATGAATTGTTTTGTCTACATATGTTGCTTATAGCATCAGGTACAAAGATACATTAAGCAAATTACACAAATAGATAGAAGTCGTGTGCAATTCATTACCCAAAGCAAATGAGCATGCAAAAATGTATTTTCCGTGAGTGTACCAAAGTATTTCATTGGAATCATCAATTACAAACATAAAACAATAATTTGGGTCAGGAGTTAACGCACAAGTAAATAACATCCTGCAAACCACCACAGATTTCCAAAGCTCATCATCAACGCTTTCCGATGTGTTTTCGGGTTGTACCACGTGTTGTTTTGGCATGTCTGTGTGCTGGGAACTTCTGCAGGAGCTGAATTTCCAGCAAGTCACAAATGACGCCAAACAATACGCGGCACAACCCGCAAACACATCGGAGAACTGTGCGGCACAACTCTAAAATCCTACGCAGTAGTGCGCTCATTGCCATCATCATCAACATTCATTTAATATCGCACCTTTTACAAAATTTAATGTCCCAAAGCGCTGTGCATTTAAAAAGAGAATAAAATTACAACAAAAAACGGTAACAAACGCCCCCCCCCCCCCAATAACTATTGAAATTAGGCATTCCTAAATAATGCACAATTCACACAAATCACTCATCATCCACATTGGCAGCCACTGGGAATGTACAGGCCCAAGTCACGCACTGCAAGTCTCCCATGGGCATCTGGCCACGATGCTCACACAATAGTCGGGCAGCATCAGCTGGGTCAGGGCCTTCAGTTTCAGGCAAGGGGTAACGGTAAAGGTGCAGAGCCCTGCAATTGCTCGCTCACGCTATTGCTGGCGGAAGGGCCTCCACAAGCGGAAGCTCTAGAGAGCCCTCTAGTCGAAGGTATTTTGCCTACTCTTCCATGCTGGCCAGGCATCTTGCAATAGGTGGATATACCCGCACTTTACCCCACTACACGCAACCTGTTGGTAGTTTAACTGCGGTATAACCATTTATACTGCTGGGTGGGATTAGAGAAATTTGTACATTGTTTCAACTGACAATGCCGGTAGATGGAATCGAATCGGCGACATTTGGATTGCTGGTCCAGTGTGCTAGCCATTACTCTCCGTGGCTGCTCCTCGAGCCGAATGAAACAGATGCCGAATGTATTCCAGCTCGCCACGGCGATGTGGCATTCTCACCGTATGGAAGAAGTTTGCATAGGCCCCCAGGGACAGCAGCCGCAGGCTGGTCTCCAGGTTTCCAGTTCGCACACTCGAGTGCAGTTGCTGCAAACGGGGACAAACACAACAAGGTGTGCTCGCCGCGGACGCAGACGCATGCTCCCTGTAGAAGGGCGGGGAGAGGGCGCCGCTGTGCAGCCATAACATCCGTGCAACTTTTTTAAACTTCCTCTGCAGGATTCTCAATTTGATAACAATAACAATGACGACGATTTAAATGAATACAAGAGCGGCGTGGCTTTCCTGCAGACGGATTGACTGAACCCTGCAAAAGGAATGTGGCCACCTATGATAACCTGGCGTGCATGCTGGTCATCCATCAAAGTGCTTTCCAGGCTCAACTGCTTTGTTTCCAAGATCCCATGCGATCCAGCACATTCTGGGCAATGATTTGGTTATCGGTACATCTCAAAACCAAGTCACTTAATATCCAGTGTATTTAAGCAACTCTTTAATATATTTCAAACACCCTCCATATTCTTAAAATAATTACAAGGAAAAAACACTTTGGCCATAACAGATGACAATATTGCAGCACAGAAAACTGGATAGGACACATAAGTGATCACGGTGCCTTCCAAGCGTTTAAATATAAACGAGATGTAGGAAATTTCACATAGCTTAAACATTGTGGCATGGATAACACTGCGCATTTCACGACACCCTCAGGCCTTTGTTATACCTTGCTGATGTCCTCGGCAGTAACACTCTCGTCATCTCGAGATGAGAAGCGGTGCACGAATGCCAGCAGCTGGTATTTGGCCCGGATGTACTCAGCCTTGGTGGGGCTGCAGGGCAGACACGGACTTTGTCAGACTCCCCACCACCCCGTTGCTAATTCTGCAGTCCAGAACTAGGCACGCGACGAAAGTAATTCAATTGCACGGAGATGCAATTCATTGTTATGGTTCAGGGTCTCGGTTCAACTCAGGAAGGCATTATGTTTTGTCTAATTTTCCAAGTCTGTCTCGTTTGTGTGGCCAATCCTGTTTCTACCGTTTGTCCAATTTGTTCCGTTTCGTTTATGCCATTATGCTACAGATAACACGCATAGCATATATTTTGAACATAACTGCAAGAATGATAAGTAATCAATTCTTAGATGCACAATTTCAAACGTATGTTGTGCATTTAAGAAATTAGCTGCTCAGAAGCTGAACCAGAATCCACAGAAACTCAATGCATCTTGAAATGATGAAAGACAATGAATATGACTTCTACCTCCTGTTGGTGTACGCGATATAAATTATAAAGAGCATACTTTACCAATGCAGCAGACATCCAGAATATGCTTAGAATAAATGTACAAGAATGTTCGCAATTGCTATGGCACTTTGAATCTGGCGTCTATTATCACAAAGCACATTACTTTCTACAAATATAATTCAGATAGTTAGCAAATATAACAGGAAATTAAAATTTGTATATAAAGGAAGTCGTAACTATTTGTGCGGCAATGCCGTCGCAGAAAACAAATGTTTGAATAGAAGTTCTACCTAATATCTGGCAAAAAAATTATATCTGTCACCTACCTGTGAAATATAGCCACAATAATGGATAACATTTAGCCAATGATAGAGTACTAATAATTGCTGATTTTCACAATTCCAAATTTGTATGCGCATTCCAAAGCACGTGGGCCACATGGAAAACTATCCTGCGAGCCTTACGAAGTTGATTCTACTCAACTTCATAACCCTAGTTATAACTTTAAATGTGACTTAAATATGTATGGAACATAACTCAACTGCTATTGTTTTGACCTGTAATGTAATTGTACAATTTAAAATTTTGCTAGAAGGCTACACAAGATGTAGCTCATAAATCCGTGCGCACAATAAATGTATCGCTGCTCCTCCATGCCACAAACGCTGCGGGCTGGCGTTCAACATGTGGGATGCTAAATAAAAATGCAATATTAAAAACAGCTGATTTATGGCGACACAGCACATCCGTATGAAACTTCCAGCTGGGCAGCTGCGCCCGAGTGTGTAATCGCTGGCGGCATCTCCTTAGTATCAAATACCTGTCTCTGGCGAGACTGTGGGGGGAAAAAATGTGTCGGGCGGGAGGTCGGAGAGGATGGGAGGAAATTGGGTGCATATCTCTAAATTTATAATTTACTCCAAAAAGTGTCGGTCTAGAAAGCCGACAATTCATCCATCCCTAGGGCAAGGCTCGTCTGACAAGAACGTATCAAGAGCACACACGATTTAACGTGCTGCATGGAGGTGTCATCTATCACCCTGATCATCCTCCTCTTGCCAATGTGCTGGGGAAATGAGTTCGTAATCTTTAACTGAAGCAAAAGTGGACTTTTTTTGTGGTGACATTTTTCAATTACAGCCAGCTTGGCAGGGCTCCTTGCTATGCGCTTTTAAAACACCGTTGCCTCGACCTTTATTTTATGACATTCTGAAAGCCGATGCAGATATATTATAGTAATAGAGCTGGGTGGTCTACGCTTAAATTATCATTTAATAAAACTGCTCTATGTTGCATGTGGTTGGGTTATGGCATTCTGAAATTGAGCCAATAACTCGAAGGTCCAGCAAGCCGGGTTTTATGGTTTCAGATCATCACAAACTGCTGTGGAATAAAACGTTACAAAACCAGCAAGACGACACTTTTCAAATGCATTCGGCTGTCAAATAACAGAATGCATGAAGAGTAACACAAATGCATTCTCAGCTGGGAAAATAAGAACACACGGTTCTGGACATTCAAAAGCACATTGATTACCACTGATATTTGGCGATGCACTAAAATAATGCATCGCCAAATATCAGAAAGAAGCATTTCATCTCAGTCCACCTAATCATAAACGTATTTGCTGTGCTTCCTCGTAAAAAAGTTGCACAGCAGGTGCCGTCTCACAGATATTCAGTCTCAGTTTGTGGATGATCAACAAACCACACCTCCGAATTGTCTGAACTACAAGCATGCGCCACCACACTTGAATATGAAAACATACAAACCTCACCTGCAATAAAAAAACGAGCATAAATATCTTATCTTGCAATAACCCAGCACAAAGTCCACCAAAGCCAACATTCACCCACCATTGATAACTGATGCTTACATAATATGTTTTTTCATTCGTTGCTATAGCTCTCTGATGAGTTTTCGGCAAGATGCCCAACGTTTCGCCCCATGTGCTGGGGAGAGCTGAGGCTCAACCAACATTCAAGAACTAGTGATGCCAGCAGCGGCAGGCAACGTATGTATGTATGTTGAACTTCTTTCGCACCATACGTAGCCAACCGTGCTAATTGGAGGTGCGGGGGAAGGACAATAAACTAAACACAAAAAGCAGTTCTAAAGAAATTAGCTGCTTAATCTATTTCCTGAACAAGCTCCCAGCACTTGGGCCAAGACATTGGACACCACACCGAATAACACACGATTCAAGCCGTAAAACATATCGGGGAGAGCCATTAAGCAGAACTGAAAAACCGACGTAGAGGTTTGCTCTTCAAACATAAGACTAACAAATAATGCACTCACATTCTTAAACCGAGGAAAAATTAAACCACAAGTAAATCTATTTCTGCACCAGATCAACAAGTAAAGCCCATAACGGAGCATTATTTCAGAACCTCGGATGGAAGAGAAAAACTAAATGAAACACTTCAATGGGGTCTGTCAAATGAAACGTGCATTGTCACAACAAATTACATTGTGCCCAATGTATCTGACACGAGGCAATTCTCATTGGTGCAGCCGCACGACCTACACATAATGGTAATATTTACGATGAGCACGTAACTTCTGTCAGAGCCATACTTCAGCCAGAGGAAGGTTGGCAAGGACAGCGGACCCCCACACGAGTGGGACAGACACGTGGAAGAGGAAGATACTTCAGCCTGAAGGACATTAACAACACCACTTCATTTTTGGCGGACATTGCCAACGAAGTTCAATATACACACAAAGCTCGTACCAGCCTTGTTTAAAAATGAATTGTTTCCAAGAACATCCATGGTGCGAGTACAGTATTAATTCTGCCCGTTTCCTCTCTCTATGTAGGATGACCAACCCGCACTAAACATTATAATAAAGTAGGATCAAACGACCCCATGTGAGAATGTTACATTTACCCAAATGAAGACACACTTAAGCGGTTGTGCTTTCGCTACGTTGTCCCCACCTGAAGAAGGATGCTTGTGTTGCGCCCGAAACGTCGTGATTTATTTGAGTTGTTTTCATTGATTTTATTTAATTTTTTACCTACTTGACTTTACCGAAAAAAAACAAAGAGTATGAAGAAAACAGCAAATGAGTTTGTAAAAATTATCGCAAAAAAACCCCGATTCTTGAACAGAGCCTCGACCCTGAATCGTCATCGAATCGCTGGGCGGGAATGAGTGAATTATTTACACGCCAAATATTGTGGGCACTCGATAAATATCTTGACTCGAGCGAACGAAGGTTTACTTAAAGAAGAAGCTACTCTATGAAATCATTAACATTTACAATCTCGCAACACTAATTTGTACGGATGGCGAAGGATTCACGGCAATGGGTATGTGTATGTGTGTGTCTTTGCCATAATTGCTTTGGTTGCAGTCCAATAACACGGGCTGCACGGGTTGCATCCACGGCTGCTTAGACTAATAAATCACAGTGATGGTTGACATACAATTTGACGCTTCTTATTCAACCAACATAGAAATAATTGCTTGTGGCTTTCAAGGTGACCCACTGGTGGAAAAAAAGCCAAGCAAAAAAAACGTAAGCAAACGGCCTACCTCCCTTCTCCACTCCCGACATTTTCCAATAAGCGTGACTTTGTCAGCCGTATAATCAAGCATCTGCCAGTGTACTGTGCAATGACAACCGCATGATAACACCTTAACCACCTTAACGGCGGCAATGAAGACAC
This sequence comes from Lampetra fluviatilis, assembly GCF_964198595.1. Taxonomy (NCBI): domain Eukaryota; kingdom Metazoa; phylum Chordata; class Hyperoartia; order Petromyzontiformes; family Petromyzontidae; genus Lampetra; species Lampetra fluviatilis. The sequence goes on from NC_136280.1 coordinate 7,021,177, forward strand.
GGAACATTAAATTGGCATACTCGATAGGCATTCATTAATGCAATTTAATGCTGCAATTACTTCAATAGTGATGGGAATCAATATCGGAATAAACCAAAATTAACAGTGAATACTGAGTACCGCATTAACTATCAGGGCAGAAAGTTTGTGTCTAATAGTGATAAAAACACCGAACGATCATGGTCATACATTCACGATGATAATGTTTACAGCAATAAATGAAAATTCATGACCCAGGGTGATTCAGGTGAGCGATGGCAGTGAGCACGCCTGTTGATGGCGGTCAGTGTGAGATTTGACGGACGGCAATGACATCGCTGGCACTCACTGGATCTTATCCTGAGGGTTGGGCTTGCGTCGGCCACTCTGTATCTGCACGGGGTCCAGCAGGGAGTGCTCCCAGATGGAGTTGGCGCCACTGGTCACAAGGGCCTGCACTGTCTGCACACACAGGGAGACAATGATCCTTCCATGAAGCCTTTCAAATACAGACGGTTCTGGCAAGTGCTGTTCGTGAGCACCTATTAAGGATGGCGTGGCACACAAGCGAGGAGGTGGTATGGACAGGACCACGCCCAGCCGCCCCATTGCTGATGTTGATTAAACACACACCAGATACTCATTTAAAGTGGAGTTCACCTGAGGGAGGCCCCACACTCTGGTTCAGATATCAAGAGCCACTGAAGATGGCTGTGGCTGGGAATTTAATTCCGGTTGCTGGCTGTTTATAGGGCAGAGTGGAAATGCACAGCAAACACTGTGCAGTGGTGCAGTAACTTCTCAGGAGGGCGGGCAGGTTTTCGACCATGCTCTCAATGGGGTCACTGCCATTATTGAGCATTGTCTCGTGGTCGGAAAGCCCACTGGCTAACGATGAATGCGCAGTCAATTAGATGTTATTGAGCTCTGATTGGCTTAACTTGCACGTTTGGGGAAGTGGCAAGTCACCTGTACAGCCTGCAGAATTACCACCTTGATAGTGGGATTTTGAAAGTGTGGAGAGAGAATTGACTCATCTCCCCAGCAGGTGATTGAACGCTTGCTAACCATTGGTTGATTTTGAATGCTTTTCAAATTCAAGCAGCTGATTGGCTGAATAAAACGCGTGCAAAGTTCTGATGGGGAGAAATTGTCGACAGCCAGGTGCATCGGCTTAGAGTGGAGCTGCTCTCCCATTGGCTCGGGGCTGTGTATAAAAGCAGACACAGGAGGCGGATGACATCACCACCGCTAAGCCAATCGACAGGCGGCACTACCGGCAGTCGTCACAACAGCAGGAATAGGGAATGAAGGCGAGCAAAGTCAACTCAACAGCCTGCCGGGGACTGCAAGGGATTATGCTGCGAGTGAAATCTATACTAATATAATAAGCTGTACACAATGGTCCTTGGGAGTAATCGGGACACCCCTGTGGCCGTCGGGACCCGAGTGAATACTGGCGTATGGCCAAGATCAAGTCCAGGGCATCGTAGGCGCATGGTGGAAGCAAAGGGCTGTCTATCGCTTGCAACACCCTATGCCAAGGAGTAACTTATTTTCCCATGGCAGGATGGAAAAACTAATTTTAAACTTAAGAGTTAAAATGAAGCATTTCCAACCAACCCAAGGTGGCAAAGTGGGAGGAGAACATGGCAAACCTGCTTGTGAGTTTCCTGCTACGTGCGAAAGCGCCATGACAAATGTCGTCAGGTCTGCTCCCCACTGCCCGACGACTGTGCCTTGGCCTGAACAACAGGAAGTTTAATTGCATACGCTACCAAAACTTGTGGAACGGAACCCTTTGTGGCTGGGGCTCAAAGATTGGACAACTGCTGGATGGTGTGGAGGCGTTGTCTCAAGCCGATTGCTGAGGTGGCATGAGGTGTTATCTGGTGGATTGTGGAGGTGGGTGTGAGTGCCTGTTGATAACACTGGTCAACACACTTTTTCTGGCATAATGTATTCCAATGGTTTTAAGATAATTTTGGGGTGCTGATTCCAAATCTGGCATCAGTTTTTGTCTATCACATCAGGTTTTTGAGATATCAAATATTGCATTTTCAATAAAAACTGCAGAAGAAAAATATTTAATAAATGTGGATATATACATAAAATGATATTATAAACACACTATCCTAAAAATACAGCACCATATTTTAACACTAAAGCAGTCACTGACTCGCAACAACTTGCAATCATAAGTAACAAAGTTAATTTTGGGTAAAATCAATGAAAATGAGGTATGCCGATAGCATAAAAATGAGATGTGATGGAGCAAATCTGAGATCAGATTTGGAACCAGCACCCTGAAATTAGTCTAAAACAGCTGCAAAAGTCCAGGCCAGAAATATTTTTTTTTGTTGACCAGTGTAATAATTGACATCTATGAAAGCCACGAGTTTCAGGACTTTTTTTTTGAGGATCCTGCATATTTTAGGCAGGTACAGATATTTTGCTGTGACGGTTTCACCTGAAGACGGAAGCGTGTGTTGCCTCCGAAACGTCGTGATTTTTATTGTTTTATTTTTATTAATTTTTATTTAATTTTTTACCTACGTGACTTTACCGAAAGAACTAAGAGTATATTTTAGGCACTTGCTGCTAGTAAGCGCCTACTCGTGCGTATGCATGCACAGGGATTGGCGTCCCACTGCTGAAATTAAGGAAAAAGCTCCTTTGGCACTACCAGCAGAAAAGTGCCATTTTTAAAGCACTCAGACTTGTCAATACCTGCCACCAAGAAAGATTTTGAACTTAAAAAAAATCGAGGCCACTGACATACAAATTGCTCTTCAAGTTTGTATTTAATGGCTCTGTCAATGGGTTTCAAATCACGTGTACCATCGATGCTTTTCACCTTAAAAGCAATCTGGCTAAATCGTCTTGCATTGTATTTGGAGGTGTAAGCCACAAAACTAGGTCGGTACCTCTTAATTATACTGTGGGGAGAATAAGATGGACCCGATTCTTGCATGTCTTGGATCATATTTGGCAATTTATTAATAAAAACAGATTGGAGTATACAGACGTATATTTGGGTGCAAACTATTTAATTCGCACTTAAACTTTGGTGTTATGAAACTAATGGGTTGGTACAGAATTGACTGGTGGTTATTGCAGTGCACGATGAACCGAATGACCTGCGCTCGATTCTCAGCCATGGAAATCATCTGCGCAAATAATATTGGAACTAAATCTGGGCCCCGTGACCCCCCCATATTGACCAGCATGGTGAAGTATGGTGTGACAACCCCCATAACCAACGCGGCTATAGAGGGGGGCCTTCATGGTTCTGTTACTTGACAAAGGGCTCTACATTACAAATTAATACGGTTCCCCCTCTCCACATGAATGCTAAAATGTATTTTATGATTTGAGACACGCTAACCAGCAGGATTTTTCAAAGTGCACAACTCTAGAGCAGATTTGTCTTAAGACCCATGCTGTTCGTTTATCAGATTATTGACATGTGCCATCTCTACATCGTGGGCCATCCATGTAATGGACAACACGAGTGCGGTACTGGAATATTATATGGGCGATAAAACATTGCGGCTATAATAAGCCAAGAATGTGTCCCGCGCGTGACGTCACTCCCCATTAGGCCCACCCCGCCATTAATATTCATGAGTGGGTGGATTTTTACACGAACGCAGTGAAAGGTCGAGCAGAATTAAATAATTTATTACTCAAAGTCACTTCAAATATTACGTTTATTTTCAGGAAGTGACGGTAAAAATAAATCTACGCAGCACACTGCTACATCCGTACGTGACGTCACTGCAAAAGAGCCCCCCCCCTCATTAATATTCATGCGCGCGTGGAAATTTACACGAACGCACAAGGTCGCGCACTCCACGTGCCGCACCCCTCCCCAATAACCATTAGCGGGTGACGTCACTCCAAATGGGGCAATCCCCCTCATTAATAATCATGAGCTGAACAATTTTCTATTGAATATTTCAGATTTACTGCACGATACACCCCGTCCTTGGACGCGCAAAAAAGCTCGTATGGATATAGAGGAATAGTTTATGTTCTTGGCCATAACTACCGGTACCCACAAGAAGAACTGATTGTCATATTTGGGGAAAATAGATGGCAGTGCCATAAATATTTTTTTTTACCTGTGGTAGAAATGCACAGCGGTAATACTTGTGCCTCGCTGCAAGAAATACGTGGGTTTAATTCCTGACTCCGGTGCTGTGTCGAGTTTGTATGTTCTCACCCATGTTCTGCATGGGTTTCGTTGGTTGACTGGTTTTGTCCCATAGCTAAAAATCACACTCATTGGTGTTGGTCAAACATCTCAATGCTGAAAATTGATCTGCAAATTACTCAATTGGCATATTACATAGCAGCATTGCCCCCTCCTCCCCGACTGAACTTGGCAGGACCCTCTTGAAAATGAGTTGATACTGAAGTTTTCCTGGATAAAAAAAAGTACGTCATTTAATGTTTTAAAAACCTGCTTTGCAAAGTCAACACACTGCTTCTAGTAGCCGCATGCATTTACTACGTAGAAAACAGCACTTTTATACTAGAGGACGCATTGCAGCAGCGCATTAACTTAAACTCACTACAAGCATCTCTTTGTTGCCTAATCGCACACTGCAGTGGCTATGCTATGTGCAAAGGTCATGCTTGATATTGGAATCCATAATTCAAATTGCAAGTGTTTACTTTATCTTCATAGCAAACGCAACGTTTGCATAGCGAAGTTCAGTCCTTCACAAGCATTGCACAGTGTATGCTGTTACTCTGCTTAAACTGACAACGTTAATGGCAGCGTATGCAAAACAAATGTTTTACTGATGTCGTGTAAAGGTGTAATGTAGCCTGGCAATTTCTTACGCATGCCACTGCTAGTAGAAGGGCCTTCACCAGATGGTATATGGGCCTAGTCTTTGGCCACACTGGTCAGACCTGTTGAACGGGATGGCAAGAATCAACTCTTTTCCCACTCAACGTGACCCCGTGGATCGATTGACGAACTGATCGACCCATTGTACTACTGGATGGACAAGTGGCTGGGATTTAAGAAATGTGCCCATTGCTTCAATTGCCACACGGGGGGGAGATTTGACACGGGCCTCTGGATTACAAGTCCTGTGTGCTAACCGGTACACCACGGCCATTATCCTTGTGTTAACACTCGAGCATTATTCTCCGTTTATTGTGTACCCAATGAGTATCATAAGCTATAACCAACTTTCTAATTATACAGCAGTGGATATGAGGTAGTGCTATTCGTAATGCTGTTGCCATCCAATATTGGTACAACATGCAGCTGTAAATCATCAAGTTCCTCATGGGGGACCTCAAAGTAATGGTAATGCACAGATTAGGCAATAACCAGGTTATTTAATGGCTCCAGGACACCTGTGAAAATTTAATTTCGCATCGTGGGTGTTGCTAAATAATATTTTCAATAATCAAATAAGCCACCTGTATTTAATGCAGTGTTGCTTTAAAACACAGGCGAAAAAGTATCTTAAGACCTGGAGAATTCGGTGCGATGCAGTGCTTGGGATCGGCTTATCCTGCCCCCATCAGTGGTTCCAATTAAGGCCCCAAAACTGCTAAGGCCACCTCTGAATGTATAACTCATGGGGGCATGGCAGCTTGAGACCCACACAAACAAATGTGGCTCTGGAGAGGAGATTCAATCTGGTCTTAAATGTGCTTGACATTTCACACGCCGATACCCACGTCTCGCTCATCTACACGTTCGCCCATCGCCCGAGTTCCCCATCTGTCAGCTTTTATGGGGAAACTTCACATCGAACATTACAACAAACGGCTTTGGGCAAGCATCTCGGGAACCTCCTCCCCCCCCCCCCCCCAAGTAAACCTCCACACCAAAACGCAGAACTGTATGGAACAGATCAACACATGGCTCCTGCGAATAAGCCATGTGAATGTCAACACTGTTACGAGTGTTTTCATGAAGCCTTCTCCCACCTGGTTACATATTTCACAAGCTTAGCTGGTATTATTTGGCATATTTGGGGGGAGGGGGGCACAGATCCGTTAAAATTTACCACATCTCAGTGCTGTTCTCAGTGGGTGGAGGAGCAATGGGTGGGAACAAAAATTGCAAGAAGACATCTGCCCCAATGCACTGTGTACTCTCCCACCATCATGCCGTTAGTTATGCGGGAGGGAGCTGCTGGCAAAAGAATGGGTCCACATTGTTGTGACACACTGCTGTGTAAACAGGTGCCACGGCTGAAGCTAGAAAAAGTCTGAAAGATGGTTTAAAATCGTGAGAGAAGGGGCAAGCCAAAAAGGAATATCGGGGAAAAGAAAATGCATAGAAAATTTGAAAGATCACGGTAGAGTGGAGTCAACATGGTTAGACAAGTTGCTGGAACATTTGCCTCAAGGCTTTTGAAACGAAGTGCCCTTTGCCAACGAGTGCTCCAGCAGGTTCCATACTCAAACCGATTAATTATCACGGTTGGCTTCATACGATGCGAAAGAAATATATCAACATGAATACATAGTTCGCGGTAGACGGTAAAGAAGCAGCCCTTTGAGTGCTCATGTACACGTGGCTGGTGATTGAAGGGCCTCCACTAAAGAAAGCTATAGAAGGTATTTGGCCTACTCTTCCATTCTGGCCAGACATCCTGGAAGATTTGGAAGTATTTTCACTTTACTCCACCAAACATGGCCTGCCATCAACTGACTTTGCAGTACCCATTTATATTGCTGGGTGGACAGAAGTGGGGGATAGGGAAACTTGTACCATTGTTTCAACTGCCAAGCCAGCTGACGGAAAGTGACCTCTAACTTGCAAGTCTAGTGTGCTCACTCATACACCACAGCAGCATCCCATCATCCTCATACCTGTGTGGTTATATTAATGAGATGGGCACTAGGCATGCAACAATGCATCAGGTTACTGATTGAAATACTCTAACATTGATGATTACTTCAAATAATTTGTTGGCCAATAAAGTGGGGAATGTTGTACAAATGAGACATACACATGACATTGTAAATAATGCTACAAAGAAGGTATTCTAAAAATCAGTGGTTCTTAACCTTTACTGCAGCATTGCACCCCTTTGGTTCTCAAACGTTAAAGTTTAATACGCAAATAGGTTTGATGAAAGAAGTAGTTGTACTTATTTGCCGGCGCCCAATTTGTGTTTCGGTGATTTACCTTCAAAAACAATCTGGCATGTCTTGTACCCCCAGAAAGAGCATTTAGCACCCCAGGTTAAGAACTACTGCCTTTAAATTAAGCATGACTTTGAATTGGGATATTTTATCCAATCACTGGGAGGTTGATAGAGGGTAATAGTTACATGCCTACTGACCTAATCAAATATGTTAAACTAGGGGTTCACAAACAAATTGCACACGAACGACGCATTCACGCAACGACCCGATGATCCGTTTTGAAGTTTTAAAATGAAACATCTTTGAATTGTATTATGTTTTGAATTAGATAATGTTATTTCGTCATTAAAAGCTTATCATTTTACATCTGGAAGACTTAATTGAAAACGACATTTCGTGTGAATTTTCTCTCGTCGTTAAGTAGATGGCCTTGCTGGGGGTTCGGTTTGATACGGGCTTTCACCTGTTTGGGAGTGCGGGATCGAGATAAGGCGACAGAGCTGGCCGTGCGAGAAGACCGCCGTCTGCAGATCGATTCCAACGTAATCGAACTTCTGTCCCTGCGCCTCCGTCGTTCATGCAGGGGGCGCGTAGGTTAGCAGCGCCCCCTGCATGAAAACGACGGAAAGTGCAGCGTTCATCACAGATAGATAAAGTTTTGCGCTTATATAAGAGTATACTACAACATTTTTCATAAAAAATGGTATGTGAAGTTATTTTCATTACCTCTTACCAAATTCCACATTTAAGCCCACTGTTGTTGGTATACTGCTTAATCATCCCTCTTAGTTTCACATTTGTCCAGTTTGTTTTGTCGAACGTTTCTGGTATTTAGTGTTGTCTCATTCGCTGTCTGCATAAGTGTGCACAATACCCTTTTGTGGCATCTAAAAGGGTCGCGTTATAAACAAAGATTCACATGTTAACAATGCCGGTAGACGCCAAATGTATTATTTTGCACAATGGTAGAAGCAGGCACAAGACTTCTCTAAGTTTCTAGATTTGAAGCTTTCGTGACTGCAAGTATTCATATTCTTAGGTTTTTTCTCTCTAAGTTTAGCAAATGCAGAGTGTTGTTTTAACAAATGCACCTGTCCATTTCATAAAAAATTAGGGCATATGATAGTTAAACTACAAAACCGGCACACAGTTTAACATGTAGGCTTTCGTGACCAATATTATTCAAAGGTTTATGGGTTAGATGGCGTAAGTAAAAATGTCGTAACCCTCCACCACCTGACACAGCCAATAAGGTCTGTAAGGTAAACAACGTGCTAATTAGTTACTACTTCAGCCCCACCGGTGTGTTGGGAAATCGTCCGATTCTGGATGTAATTACCGGCAAACCATCGTACTCAAATTGTAAATTTAGTGGATTTAAACCAACATACCGGTGGGCTGAAGTAGAAATTAATTGGTGCGTTGTTTGTGACAAACCTAAACTTGCTATGTCGGGTAGTGGAGGGTTACGACACATTTACACTTGCGCGATCTAACCCAAAAACCTTACAATGAACACAGCAGATAGAGGCACAAGACAAAATCAAGCAGGCAATATTCCACACTTCAGAAAATATGTTGGCAACGTTACGTAAGAACAAAGCCTAAAACAAATGTAAGCTGAACATAAATAAATAAAGTAACTTTTACGATGGCAGGTCGTGTATGTTTAAACCGCATAATGGCCTTCATTGTAGGGATGGCTGCTCGCGTTTTTGTTCCGAGGGAGATGACTGCGCAGTCAGGAATGCCATAGAGCTGGGGCCACGGGGGCGCCAACAAATGCGCTCTCAAACAGCCAAGGTCACACACACGCGGGACGCATGACTTCCCCGGGGCCAGCCCTTCGCCTAATCCTAGCAACGGTGCAATGCGGCACCCGCAACAGCCGGAGCCGGCTCCCAAATCGCAACGTGGGGTAATTCCCGCGCTGGATTCACAGGCGTTAACAAAGCTGGCGATCGTCGTCGCAAAGCGTTCCCGACGCCTCTGACCGCGCACCTACGTTCTGGCTTGCCCGTGACCTCCGAAGCGCTTTGGAAAAAATGAGCTCATGGTTTGGCATTTGTTTCCAGGATCACGCACACATTTTGGAATGATACCTTTTGTACAACTGTAGCAGGGTATGCATCATCGCTATGGGGTGACGTGACATGGCTTTTGAAAATAAGGGTAAAGTAATGTGTAAACTAAGCGTAGCTTTTACAAGTGCAAAAAAACACATGCCATTTAGTGTTTCTGACTTTTTTCTAATGGCTCATCACTGTCAGAACATCTCTGAAATGTCATGTAGCTACTTATGAAATCCGCTTAATAGACCTCTATTCACACTCGGGTCCACCTATTTAATAATCTCTGGATAAGGCGTTAATTTTGGCAGGTCCGTCAAACTTATTTATGTCTGAGCTACAAAATGGCAATTTAAACAATTCATATGATGTGTATGCAGCCAGCGGTGGTTAAAGTTAGACCAACTCAATGGATTCCTCATGGGTAGCAGTCTGGATTCGAACCCAGGATCCCATATGGCCACCTCACAATTTGGTCTAATGCTCAATTCAAATAAGTTCTAGAATTGTAGGTGGTAGGTACATTTTTAACGAACTATTCAGTTTGCTTTTCCTAGTAAAATAAAAATACACAACTATATAGCTCTTATTCTTGGATCTTTCGGTAAAGTCACGTAGAAGGGAAATAATAAAAATAAAACATATATAGCTCTTCAGAAGCAACCTGGCCACAAATGAAAGCCCAACGAAATGGCTTGTGGACATTAAATAGCAGCCAAACAATCTAAGTACATGTGGAGGGAAAAACCATAGCACCTGGAGAAAAATCCATGCGACCACAGGGACAACGTGCAAACTACAAAAATACAAGTGCCAGGGTCGGGTTGAACCCGGAACCTCCTCCATACCAGGCGAGATGGTTAACATCTCACCACAGCAGTGCCATGTGCAACATAAGACCACTGCCCAAGTGTGTTATATTTGTAGAAATTTTCTGCGTTCAGAAAAAAATAACTTGCCATGTTTGCAAAAATATATAGTACATCAGAACCCAATGGCTGATGGCACTGAGTGACGAAATGCGATGGAAAAATCACCCAAAACAAACATTCTGATCTTAAGCTTTGGTCCCACATGTTTGACTGGACAGGAACAGTGGAGAGCAGCAGCAGCAACAACAACACGATGGATTTCGCGTGCCGAAATGTATTCGGTGTTCACACAAGCAGTGGCCTCTCGTTCATCACACTGTCTTCGGCTGCTGTTTAAATGTATTGATGCTGGCTGCCAGTGATCGATGGCTGCCGACTTTCGGTTGCATCTTAGTCACGTGGTTACCCGCTTGCCTCACTCATCCTATCGCTGTGGCAGCTGCTGTGTTGATGTGGGTGCCATCCACACAAGTGAGTGATCCATATTCGCAGTGGTAACCGCTGTGACAATACCCTACAAGGAGGCCCCATTTCGACACCATAGATGCATAAACTAAATTCCTAAAAGATGAATAACTTCTCATTTGGCATAAGCCAGCGACTAATTTTTTTTTACCCTTGGTGTTCATTTTCACATTCTGGTTTTAATCAAGTCGAACACAAATTGAAGCGTCTGTGCGCCAGCACATCGTCCCAACGTTTCGTAACGGCAAAAACTTATTAAGTGCTGGAAAAACGATCTCTTATTAGCCGCCCCAATCTATAAATCAAATTACAGTGATGTGCTTAATTAGTCCGGGGCATGTTTGCAGGCGCCAAAGCTCGAGTGTCAACCACAGCTTCACAGCGAGAGAAGTACCCGCTTCCTAGGGGCGTCAAAAAAATAAAAAGCAAAACACTAAATCCATGAACCCGACAACAGCCAGAAGGTAAACACGGAGAAGATCTCAGTGATGGATTACCAGTGATTCTTTGGCTGATAGGAGTCGATGCAGAAGCATAGAATGTAGTGGAGAGCTTGGGACAGATTTTCACGATGTAATGAGCAAGAGGGAGCATTTGTAAGAATTGGTAGATTTCACTTTTCACTGACAGTTTTGACATGGATTAGAGCCACGACCACCAATAAAGACAATGGGACAAAAGCTGCATTGTGCACAAAGACGCAGAGGAGAGATGCACGCTTTGGAATTACACCGAGACATAAAATGGAATGCATGGATTGGGGAGCAAACACGAATCAAACGCATCATGTTGACAAGTAAGAAAAGTAAATGGGCTCTGGGCTGGACAGTGCCCGAGACTGGTGATGAAATGTTTAGCCAAAGTAGAAAGACCACCGGAAGAGTACCACCACTGCGGAGATGGAACGATGGCGACCAGTGCCTTGTGCAGGAGTGAGATCAACGCTGGCAGCAAGATACCGAGGGATGGCGATGAAAAGGGGCGACCATTATCCAGCAGTGGATGGATAATGGCTGGTGCTATTTTTACGTGGTGAAAACGCTTGCATCAGAATTTATATTTTAACTTCCACACAATACATTGTCAAAATGCACGGTGTCCTAGAACATGATACATCATATATGTATATTGTTTTAACTATTACACAACCAGTTCCGGTATCATTGACATGAGTGACAATCCACAGAAGGCCACACAATGACCTTAAGAATGCACTTGCATCACACATTTTACTTCTACTCTCAAACACAACTTTCTGGGTCCACAGTGCTTTTATTGGTCAAGTGTTTCAGGATCCATCTAAAATATGGAGAGTAATGTAGCAATGTGAAAAATCAAATGATACTCTAAGTGGCCTTACATACTCGAGACTTATTGTGGATAATACAAACGTGATCACAATAATGGCACAAAGGAGCCCACATTTGTAAAAAGTGTCAAGGGATCATTAACTTCAAAGCGTGGCATTAGAAGACACTGGATTCAAATTCTCAACCAAAGTCGGTGCACTTTGCAGTTACTAAACCGCAGCACAATGCGAAAGGTCACAACTGGTTTTCAGATCATCAATCCTTTTAACAGCGAAGCACACGCAAAACTTTTAAGCACAACAGTGTAAATATATTTTCATTAATTGTAGCATTATCAGAGTTCCATTTTAATTTGCTCAAACTCCTGGTGGATGGAGGTGCACAGATGTCAATGTACCACAATTGCTTAAACCACACACAGCGTGTCCATAGCTGGACCACCTACACTGAACATTAACTGCAAATACATCACCTGGAATTAACCACACCTGATCAGAGCCTGGACAGGACTTGAATGGCTAAGCACCAAGCACAACCAGGTGCTATAGGCTGCTACGCAGATATGTTCTTAGCAGAGAGAGGTGCAGCAAATCTATTGTACTGTTCTAACGCTCCAACCTCGATGTGCCTTACATTAACTATTCCAGACTGACAAGTATGGTGAAGTATGGGCAAATAACCCCCACGATCTGCATGGTGCGGGAGGCGCAGATCCAGCAATGAACTGACGAAAATGGGCTCGTAATACAACAAACGCATCGTGTACTCAGACAACATGTTTTTGTGTTGTACATTGTCGTAATGAAAAATAATAACGTGATAATACCAGCTGCTGTGGTGTAAAGGTTAGCACATTGGATTTTCAATAATCAATCATAATTTAGTACATTTGGTATTCGTGCCATTCTTATCGTGCAAGGCGATCACAAGGGCACCCGGTTTCACTGACAGTCTGCAGCAGTTTGACAAGTCGGCGGGGGGGGGGGCTATGTTGCTATGGATCATCCCAAAATGATTAGTTTTCGGCTATTTTTTTCTAATTTGGCAAATACGGACCTCGCAATATCTTGCCACTTGTATCTTGCTGTGTGCCTTCTCGCGCTCCACGTTCTCAATCCTCCTCCTTGAACTCAATCCACTGTCGCTCTTTGTCTCTTCTTGCCCCCCCCCCTCCTTCACTGGAACAAAATTTCCCTCCACATTAAAGTCGCCTTCCCTCACTCGTTTCCGCTCCTCGCTCAAAACTTAGGTATTTTTTCCCAGCTCACCCGACAAACCCTTAATCCCCCCCCCCCTCATAACCACCACCGTTACTGTTCCCTCTTCATATTCTCATGAAATGGTTATCATTCATTCCCTATTCATTCATTCAATCCATTCATCATTTACCTGTCATCAATTTAGCTTTCACCGAATTCACGCATCCATTGCCCATTGCTTCCTCATCTATTTCATTCACCTCATCTCCACCATTACATTCACACACGCGCATTGCACCGTTGATAATTCTTTGCAAAGCGCCTTGCTTAAGGAGCTATATACATTCCGCTAAGATTAAGATAAGATGACCGCAGCAGTCTGGGTTCGAAGCTCTGCACCATGCGGCGAAAACGCGCTGCCGCTCGTCCACGACACCGCCGTGGTTCCACTGCTGGATGAAATCCACCCGGCAGTATGAACGTTAATTTACACCGCAATTAATCGACCGTGATTGTTCCATCGCGCAGTTAGTCGATTAAAAGATGGTGTGTGAGTGATGGTGCAAATGTGGATACCCCCCCCCCCCCTCCTCATACAAGTCAAGTCGGTGTGGAAGAATAGACCAAATGTCCACCAGGGTTTCCCTCTCATGGAGGCCCTTCCATTGACAGTGGTGTGAGCAAGCAATTTCACATTTGCACCTTTAACCTTTTTGAACAAGTAAATTTATATATTCATATAGCAGTAAGGCCACGTGGATGTTATGAGATTTGAACTCCACATGTCTTCGTGGTTACTTTTCCAGAAGATTGCAGGCAGTTAGAACCACTCTGAACAAAGACAATGCCACTCAGGACAAAGCGTTGCACAGTAGTGCTCAATTTATGCAAGAGATGTAGTCATGCGATTACAATTAATAGTTTATTGACCGAGGCAGTTTTAAACCTAACCACTCTGCCCCCCGCCTGCTCTGAGTCCGGTGTGCCTGAGATACTGAAGATGCCCCTGGTAATGTCATCCAGAACGTCAGGATGTTGCAATGTATGATGTGAGGGAGGATGTGGAATTAACATTTTGTAAAGAAAAAAACCTAACCACTCTGAATTTGTCAAAATAGGTTTGTGATACCTGCTATTATTTAAAAATACAAAAAAAATTAATTGGATATTACATTCAATGTCACTGATACAAGGATCAATGTATTAATTAAAATTACGCCTCAAAAATAAAGTGAACATATGGCACAAAGGCTGTTTTCGCTTTGGAAAAAATCTAATAAAAATGTCCTCGAAAATTAACACTACTCTATACGGTTGTCATAACACGATGTTGAATAAAACTGGAGGAAATTCGACTAAAAAAAGGTACATCTTGAAAGTCTATACATTACGCTTTTAAGTTCTGATTTATCGTTATTGCTTGGGAAACCGTCGGCAGTTTTGATGCAGCATAAATCGTAAGCTTCAACAACATGCACTGTTTAATCCAAAGGATCATTTGGATTAAATGTCAGACATTCTATCGACGAAGGCAACGGCATTTCTAGGGGAGAATTTTTTTTTTTACCGCTGCCTGGCAGTTGATCTGGGAGACGGATTCTATTCAAAACCAACGCCTGTGTTGCCCAGATTTATGAGCAAGTGATGGAGCGACGCGACAGAGAAATCACGTGCTCCGCTCAGGGGCTCTGCTTGCTCTTTGGATAGAATCAGTACTTTACAATAGCAGCTGGGTTTGAAAATATGCCAAGATGGCTTTTTTCCCAATTGTCTCCAAAGCAAACAAATCCAGTGCTGGCCGTTAGTTACATACGAGTTCATTTGTAAGGTTGGAATGTTTTGGCCATCAGGGATTTGACTTTTGGTAAAAAAAACAGGTTAAATCACTGCATGTAACCTTGAGAATGATTGATTATATTTGGTATACACATGCTCACTTGAAAATCTCCACCGACTACACCTGCTAAGGGGTATTGGAAAATAAAAATAAAAACTCCAGTGCATTTCGGATCCACTTGACACGAAGTCATTCTTAACTTACAGCACCTTGTCACAATACAGCACTTGGATGTTGGTTGTGAGGGTTGTTTGACCATATTTCACCATGCGGGTTTGGTAGAGGGGAGTGCCCAATGATGGTAGCCTTGGCCGGCAATCGAACTCCGGTTCCAGGGTTTATAGCGCAGTGCACAAACCACCTGCATCGCAGCTCCACCCCTCATTACGGGGGTTGAATTAAAATGTGTTTTACTTGACCTTCAACATACGCAACTCTTAATGCACAAATCCCTGCATAAATAGACGTGCAGACTTTGTTTTGTCTGCTTGGGAATTAAACATCTCAACCCTTTTACCAATATTCTCAAAGGCATCTTAAATGGGAAATATTTGCAGTGGTGCTAAAGTTGCATGCGCAGCACAGTATTGCATTTCATAAGCGTTTATTTGTAGCAATGCCGCGTTAACTATAGCCTATGAAATGCCCCAACTGAAAATAAATGAGTGCATCTGCTCAAACAAATTACCCTCTTCAATGTGAGCTTTCATACTTTATTGCATTATCTACATATCTCTCCAGATGATGCAAAGCCTCCTCCTCCTCCTCCTAACTGTTCTTCTCTCCCCAGTGACTGCTGCTAGTGAGAGACAACTGGAAACCTGCAGGGCAATTTTCTTGAGTTGTTTAGACCGAGGTGAGCAGCGCCCCCCGAGTGCTTGTGTCGACAAGTGTCCATTCGCGGAGAACCTTAATGAGAACAATAAACTAAATTCCCAGGTATAGAGTCCTACATTATTAATCATTCTGCTCCAGTTTCAGCTCTCAATTAAGTGCTTGTCACACTGCAAAGGCATTACGTTTAAACACAGCTCATCACTTATTCAAAGGGGTGGAGTGGGGAGGGAGAACTAAATGCCAGCACACACGCACAATGTGGACTAAAAACGCACAACATCACTTTCCTGTGCCTACCTGCCAGCAATTGCATTGCAAAGCAAAAGAAACATGTTATAGTTCGTGGTTGATTCTAACGTACGTTATGTTTTTTTTCCTTTTTAAAAGCCACGACTTTATTTTCTTTGCACACTGCAACACGATACAACACTTGGCACGCCACAAAAAAAAGGCACAGAACAACTCTAGGACGGCATGAGAAAACGACTGCATTCTATGGATTATAAGACGCACGGGAAAGTAAGCCCAACCCCACACGTGCGCCCATGTGTCAATAAAGTTATACAAATCTGGTCATACACGCGCACACATACAAATCTACCGAATGAATAAAAGCATTCAACCCTCCCCCCCATCCTTTGCTTTAACATAGAGGTAAGAGCGCGCCTTTTGTAGAGAATACGGTAACACTTGGCCGCACAGTTCCAGCAATGTCTTCGAAATCGATACACAACGTACTTTTTAAACACGTAATTCAATTGGTGATGAAGCACCGGAGTACAGTTGCATGCAACGCACCGCAATATAAAGAGTGCACAAGGAATGGAAGGCAAAATTTTAAACGCAGCCCTTTTACAACGACGCTGGTAGCCACAAGTAACCTAGCAAGGCAGCGGACTCAGGTTGGGAAACGCTTACGGGACCGTGGGCCCACAACTTAATTTTGCGCGGACCGCAACCACTTGAGACCTATCGCTGCGAGCATCTTAGCCGCACGCCTGCTTCGGAACTGTGACCCCCGACACCGCCGTGTTGCTGAGGGGAAAGCAGCTGGCATCGCGTTAAGTACAGTAAAGGATGAGCGTTCCTGGGAAATGCGTGGTGCATCAAAAGTACGTGAAAAGTCCTAAATCGACCTTCGGGTGGAGCGGTGGTACAGTGGTTAGCGTGCTGCAGTGTAAAGCCGGTGACCCAAATTCGATTCCCGGCCATGGAGGCGAATATCAGAATTGGTTCATACCCTCACCGCCTCTTTATCAACCCACTGACCAGCGTGGTGAAGTATGGTAAAAAAAAAATAACTCCCATTAGTGACATGGCGTGGAAGCCTTCATCAATGCATTGAGAATTTACCAAAAAAGGACTATTTATTTGAAACCCACCCTCAACATCACTAATTAATTAGACTAAACCTCCGATGCAGCGTATATCGGAGGTGGCAAGAAAGGGATAAGATTCCCCCACACCCAGGACTTGGTTTGATACATTTCTCACTCGTAGAAAAATTAACACTAATACTGGTTTCTTTGTGTTCCCAGCTGGTTAAACATATCAAGCCAGACTTCGAGGAAGGCACTCACCTGAAGGAGGGAGGGCGGCCAGTTGCTGTGCCGCAGGTGCTTGACCTGGGAGATGTGACGTCCCAAGGAGCGGTGCACGCTGCAGCACTCATCGCAGACGAGCACGCCGCGGTTTATCGATGCCCAGCCGGGGTCTGCGTTCAAACGAGCAGATGACACAACGAATCAACGAGAGCCGCCATTCATTCCCACCTGCATGCACGCTCCTGTCCGCGCGCGTCACAATGCCATCACGTGGCACTGCTCTTGTCTGTAAAAGAGGTCAGAGTGAAGTGGATTTGGCATTTAAGACGCTGTCGCTTCGACAGACCTGTCTTCACCTGAGGACGGCTACTTGTGTTGTGGCCGAAACGTCGTGAGAATTATTTTATTATGTTTTATTTTTATTATTTTATTACTTCCCTTCTACGTGACTTTACCGAAAGAACCAAGAAGATGGATTTGGCAGCCAACATCGGCCGTGACACCAGGCAAGGTGCACCAACTGTACCTTCTCTTCTAGCCCCCCCCCCTCGCTCCATTCCCTGACTACCACATTCAGATAAGCCCCTCCCCCCTCCCCTTGACTTGTATTTAAGAGCTTGTCTCTTGGATTTTTCCTCACTTGATACAGTAAATTTAGCTGTGACGGTCCCACCTGAAGACGGAGACTTGTGTTGCCTCCGAAACGTCGCGATTTAATTGATTTATTTTCATTTATTATTATTTTATTTCTATTATTTTTTACCTACGTGACTTTACCGAAAAAAAACCTAAGAGCGCAGTGAAGTGTGTTCGAATGTAGCTATACAATAATTTGCCAGGGCACTACTGACGAGGGCATCCCCACGCCGTTTCAGGCAATGAGGGTTATCGTGCCACACTTAGCCAATCGGTGTGCATGAGGGTTGCCCATCCAAGTGCTATCCAGGCTCATCCCTGCTTAGCTGGATTGGAGGCATTCCGGATGATTTGGCCACGGGCATCCAAATGCGTAGGGCATTTAATCCAGTTCACATCCACACACACCCTGGCGGTATCGCTGCAATCCATACAGCGTCTGCTGCTGCCTTGGATTGGTTGAATGAACTTAACATTCAACTATGACATCATCTATACAACTTGTTGCTTCCCCCAACCCCCGCCCCCATGC
Organism: Lampetra fluviatilis; assembly: GCF_964198595.1. NCBI lineage: Eukaryota > Metazoa > Chordata > Hyperoartia > Petromyzontiformes > Petromyzontidae > Lampetra > Lampetra fluviatilis. The sequence goes on from NC_136280.1 coordinate 7,039,591, forward strand.
CATATGAAAGAAGACAAGAGTTTGCTGCAGTCACATGGAGCAAGCGTGTTGACCCCGCACAGGTATGTGCAAAGACTTTACAATAGCCGGTGACCTTCATTATGGAGTACTGTACTTTTGTTTGCGAAAGCTATTGGTCATATACCGTATTCTCCAGACGCTCCAAAAAGTAAGACGCACCCCAACATTTTGGGCCCCACTGAAAAAAAAGTGTATTTTATGATCATTTGGTTCTTTCGGTTAAGTCACGTCTAAAGATAAAATAATAAATTAAATTAAATAATAGAATACGACGTTTCGATTGCAACACAAGCAATCATCATCAGGTATAATGAAATAGCGACATAAAATCTAACCAGAAAACTATAGACAGACATATTAGCAGACAGATATCACCAAGATTTTATGATCGTGAGAATACGGTACGACAGTTCTGTGGAAAGCCATCTTACGGATGATGAATATGAATGCACTGCTTTAAATGGGAAGAGAGATGTCCTCCGGAAGGTTATTCTGAATGGCTGGTTGTGGTTTTTTCGTCCTCTGGGTGAGGAAAGTATTTGTATAGAGAATTATCTCACGGAAGATTATTCTTAACTACATTAAAATAACGTCTTTTGAAAAAAGATTATGCGTTCCCCAGATTATAACATGAACACCAAAATTATGCTTTACACAACTGGAGAATATAGTATATCCTAGTTACATGCTAATTTCTCACTTTAACGTCATGCTAATCTCTCACATTAACATAGCAACTTCCATACCCAGTTACATGATAATTTCTCACATTAACATCACTAGACCCAGCCACTCCTTTATAACCCTTGGGCTACACCCATTTCAAACCTTTAAAACAGTCTGCATCAGCAGCAGGCCATGCTTTCCCACATGATGACGGGCGCTTGTGTTGCGCCCGAAACGTCGCGATTGATTTTTGTATTTTTCTACCTACGTGACTTTACCGAAAGAACCAAAGAGTATGGATTCCTGCAGTCACGAAAGCTTCAAAATCAAGAGTGGTATATCCTGCCACAGAATACGAATTTACAAACCAGTTGTCTAAAGCGGAAACGATCTTCAGAATATCTCTACCAAACAAAATTGTGCTGTAGCAACAAGGCACCGGTGGTCAAAGCAGCAATGTAATTTTAATGGTCTTTCCACAAATCCCACATGGTTATTTTTCCACAAAAGGGGCACATCACATCAATATGTTACGCATTTAAATCTTGAAGCTTCATCTGAAAGTGACTGTGCCACAGTTGTTTTTGCTGGGCCTTCGATGTCTTGCCCGATGGGTAATTTTAGGATTTGTAACCTTAGTCCGTCTCTCAGCAGGAAAGTTGGCACCATGTGTGCTAAAACCAAGACGGTAAATTCAACTCGACACACGCATGGCTCTACACAATGCTTTCAGGAACAAGCTTTGACTCGGGGAAATTAATAAAATCAACACTTCACGGGACACTCGATGATTTTAAAGCAAACAAATTCCTATTACTCGCACAACTCTACAGTCCTACAAAGTAAAAACATAAAACAAGCTCTAAGCGCATAATGAAAGGGGAGGGGAAAAAAAGGATTTTCCATCGTGTTTGGTTTCAGGCCAAAATTCTGCCAATCAAGCAAAGCCCCCCCACACCCCCTTGTGCCAAGCGGCATATGGGCCATGCTGCATGGCTTGACATTCTTAAAGGCACATCACTATGAATTAATGCGCAGCGGTAGCACTTGCCCTGAGAATGTGTGACATAACGCGTGAGCGCGAGGATTTTTGCCACGTAAAATAGCGGCATCTGAATGTGAAGTGAAGCACCCTCTGCAATTCGATTGCGGGGAAGGAAAAAAAGATATTTTAATTTTAAGTTGTAGTGAATTGGTACAAGTTTTTTTTTTTATTACCACAAACGCTTTAATGGTACACTCAATATGGCTTAAACGTGTATTCCACATTTCAATTTAACTCTGTAGAAATCGTACAACGTCAAGTTGTGGAATATTTAATTTAAAAAAATATATACGTTATTACTAGTCGAGCATGGAATTAATATAATCCAAGTACTGTACTGGTTGGGCCATGTTGAGCATGTGGCTTACAAGCGGCTGCGACAACTTGCGTGTTAAATAGAAAGCTGTAAACGATATCCGGAGTAAATCGCGCGAGGCATTACCAATGACAAAAAAGCGAAGAGCTCAGAAAATCGTCAATCAGTCAAATTGTGAACGACAATGGGCTGAGCTGGCTCATTTTGCTCATCAAAATGGAGTTTAATCTGTCGCTTGCTAAGTGCGCACTTTAAGGCCACACTGAACGTAAATTATAAAGAAGATAAAATTGTTCGATCCATATTTCTCCCTGCGCTTAAGTGCGTGTACAGTCCTCTTGTAAATCCACTGCTGGATGAGGGCCTACACACACTGGGGGTCGTGGGGATCATTTCACCATGCTGGTCAGGGTGAGCTTGTGAAGGAATAGACGTGGGGGTCATAGAATTACAGTACAACAAATTTTGCTGCATCATGTAACCTCGAAAGCCCTATGACAACCTGTTTTTGCATGGCGGTCATCTGTCCATACCCTATCCAGGCTCAAACCTGCTTCGCTTCTGTGATCCGACGAGACTGAAAAGATGCCGTGTGGTCATTGGCGATGCTGCGCAGAGCCTGCTGCCTCTAACTCCACGAAAAATAACGCATCCGAGTGTGTATTAGCTGCGAACAACGGCTCCCGCTACCAACGCATGAACTGTGCGCAGAACCGATACACAGAACAAGGGCTAAAAAATTGTTTGGGGCAATGTGGTCCGTACAGCTGTCTTGCGAACAGGTTTAAAGAAAGGAGCTCAAATTACAGCAGTTAGCTGTGTGCTGTGGGATGGCCATGTTTGGGGGAGGCAAAACCACGGGCGAGGAGAGGGTGGGTGGAGGTTACGGGGATAGCTCCAGCAGCAAGATGCACTTTGTGCTCTCAAGCATGGGCGCAAGAATGATGATACACTTTGAAGGTTTTGTTGAATGAGGCAATTTTACGATATTCACGGTCAAACAAAGCGATAGGGTTATTTTGTCCCTCCCTTGTTCAGGGAAATGACTGCAAGAGTTGTTTTCAGGTTCCATTGTGATATATGAAACCCACAAGGTTTTACTGTACTGCCATTTATTTCTAGCAGTATCAGAACGCACGGATTAATCATCGGTTAATTTTGATGCATAATCTTCTCACGATATGTGCATTGAATCACGTGGGTATCAATCGATGTGTTTATATTCGTACGTTTTAAGTCATGGATATCACGTGATCGCTGCAGCCACTAGAGGCCACTAATTCACTAGGAAGTAAAAAAAAATCGGCTCTCATAAATTCACAAACCTGAATCTTGACAATTCATTGAATCGCCAGAGAAGTGAATTGGCTACATCCCTCATTATTACACGTTACATACGCTTAAGGAGTAGAATTAGACTCTACAAACAGAGTTCGATTCCCAGCCACGGCTAGCATCAGTGGCAAGTGATATCTGAACCGGTCCGAGCCCTTCCTTTACCAAGTCCCATGGACCACCGTGGTGAAGTATGGTCAAATAACCCCCGATTATTCAAGGGCGTGGGAAGGCCCTCATCCCAAAAAGGACCATATATGGCCAATATACCTGACCATACTGTGGTTAGGAATTTAGTTTGCTCATATCATTAACATAATTACAGTACTATGTTACTGTGGTGTCGTGAAGCAATGGGCACGTTTACTGATTCCCTTTACTGCCTCTGTCCATCCAGCAGAATGAAGGAGTACACCGCAATTAGTCAATCGGCAGGTGGGTTACTCCCCCATCTTAACCAAGACAGCCCTGGCCGCCATCAAAGATTAAGCCAAAATACCCTCTAGAGGGCTTGACAGATCCTCCCTCTAGGTGGAGGTCCTTCTGCAACGTGTGACGTGAGCGAGTAACAGCACGGCTGCTGCTCCTTTACCATTCACTACACTGTGATGTAGTTCACACATGTTACTAAATTACGTGGATTGGGTAAAAAAAAAACCTGTCCAGAAAAAGTATTCAAAACATGACCACTGCCTAAAAAAAATTAAACGCAAAAATATAACAGTACGAAAAAAATAAGGTTTTACCCTTTCTGCATTAATCACATGTACTAGTGGTGAACATACGTGTGGTTCAATCTTAATTTAGGAGCTTTCGTGACTGCAGGAATTATTCTTTGGTTCTTTTCGGTTAAGTCACGTCTAAAAATAAAATAATAAATTAAAATAAAATAACATTACGACGTTTCGATTGCAACACAAGCAATCATCATCAGGCATAAAAGAAATAGCAACAAAAATCTAACTAGAAAAAACTATAGACAGACATACAAGCTAGGTTATTTAATTTTCGTGTGCCTGCCTCCTAATTTTCAGGCTTGCGTGCCCGTGCCGCGTTGTCAGCTTGCTCCTCTCTCTGTGTGCCGTTGTGATGTCTGTCTGCTTGTATGTCTGTCTATAGTTTTTTCTAGTTAGATTTTTGTTGCTATTTCTTTTATGCCTGATGATGATTGCTTGTGTTGCAATCGAAACGTCGTAATGTTATTTTATTTTAATTTATTATTTTATTTTTAGACGTGACTTAACCGAAAAAAACCAAAGAATACGTGTGGTTAATGCAGATATGATTCCTTGCAAAAGGTTTCTATTTGGTGTTTCAACATCTTAACACCTCCAGTTTTATTGCCATAAAGGGTAAAACCTATGATTTTTTCATACTATGATACTGGCAAAAAAAGGTCCCATGTTATAACAGTCCACAAACGCTATCTTGCAATGGCTGCCTGCAGGAAAACATCGATGATAATCGGCAGGGAAGGCCTCTGTCCGTACTGTCTTTTTTGTACGTGGAAACGACAGGTGTAGTTTGGTACACGGACCGATGGACGGTGATAAGTGTGGGATATTGTCTTTCCACTCGGCTTCCTCTCTCATGCTATCATTTGTTGGCTTAGCCGGTACTCATTCTAACATCCGTTTCGTAAAAAAAAACTGAGAGAACGGAGGCAAGTCTCTAAGCTAGGGGTATATATGTTTTTATTGCGTAGACAAATAAACATAAAAGACAGACTTGGCGTGGCCAGCTCGTCACCACTGCTATTCAGTTAACACTTTGGCTTGAATGTGCCGCAGTGTATTTCTGGAGTGGAGCTGAACTTTGAACTGTGGGCACAGAGGCAGTTCCATTCGCACCCCCCCCCCACCCCCGTACTCAACTGCAATGCGCGAATAATAGCAACTATCCAATGCCGAGGGGTGGGTAAGTGTGGAATGGCAAGTTGTAAAGATACAAAAAATACTTGACAGCAGAGTTGTGAAAGCCAAATGTGTGTGTTCAAAGGGGTGTTCTTCATAAAAGCAGCAATGCCACAAGTACTCTGGACTCGACTACAGTGCATGCCACGCAGACACCACAGGGGGCTGTGCGCTATGGGGGGGGGGGGGGGCACATAACAGGTTCAAGAGATGCCAAGTGAGAACACTTTCATTCGCATGGGCAGGGTTAGGACACAAGCTCCTGAAATCCACTCATTACCATCGGCTATGATTCAACCACTGATGGAAGAAGGCCTCCCCCCCCCCCCCCCAAAGCTGCTGCCATCTCTCAGGATTCTGTGATATAACAATCCACCTCGATAGAACCTGCACACGAGATTATTTCACTGATCCATCTCCTCCGAAGGCAAGCTCTTGGATGCTTTCTAGTCCTTGGCTCCCACTGTCACTATTTGCCCACCAGTGGCCACAACCCCTTCAAGCAAGGTCTCCTGTCTAAGCTGAATTGTCTTAACAGTAAGAACTATGTCTTCTTGGTTTTTTCGGTAAAGTCACGTAGAATGGAAATAATAAAATAATAAAAATAAAAACATAATAAAATAATTCTCACGACGTTTCGGCCACAACGTAAGCAGCCGTCCTCAGGTGAAGAACCAGTCTGTCAGAAAGACAGTGTCTGAAACGCTGTCTTTCTGACAGATCTTTCTGACAGACCTTTCGCTTGTGTTGCAATCGAAACATCGTGATTTATTTTATTTTAAATTCAATTAATGTTTCAGTATCCACTCAATAAACGTTTAATATTTTGGATAAAACGTAGATAACGTGCCTCTGACAATCACCTGAAATGCAACATGTGGAGTTGAGCCTGAGCAGTGCATGGATGGGCGATCACCATGCATAACAGGCATTATAGCCTTCTGCAGGGATATGTTGTGTGCAGCCGAGGACAGTCCATTGTTGTAATTTACTTCTATGCTCCCACCTTCACCAACCCTCTCCAACCCGCATGGTGGAGGCCCTCATCCAGCAGTTGACTGACATTCCAGGAAATAAAATTTACGTGAGGCAAACCATTTTATCATCACCTTGTACTTTTTTTCAACTGAATATTGGATTGATGACGGCACTTGGAAAATGTGAGTGAAATTTTTTAAATTGCTGTTACACCTTTGCTTGAACTTTTAATTTGTGCAAAAAAATATGTTGGCCTGTGTTAATAGTTTTGACATGTCTTTAATGGTAGGCGTTTTAAAAACTTGAATTTCTTGTACAATTAGCTTTTCTCCCCCCGCTTGTAATTTGCCTTTCCGTCCCAGATCTCCATTGAAATAGGTGTAATACGGTATCAATAACGGGTGCTCGTCTCATTCAAATAAAGCTTATGTCTGCAGAAGGGCCCTGTGTGCCACTACACGACCATCTGCCCCGAAAAAAACTGTATAGATTCTTGCTCTTTAAAGAGCCACGCTATAAATAAGTTGCACAATACCGTTAGCCTGATTTATCGAAAGCATTCCGGAAAAGTGCATACCTTCGGATTACAAACTTATAGGGGTGTAATAAATTTAAATCTGGACCTTCCATTGATCGTTGACCAATTTCTCAATCTACCACAGGTCTATAAAGGACACCGACATTTTGCCCAAAGATGAATTACGAATTCAATAACGATGTCAATGGGGAATATTACTTTACAGCCGGCTCGTCTAATGTCACACACACACAGTCAGAGAGCCATAAATATGGTATGCATGTCAAATATGGTACACCCAATGCTATACATCACGTTATGAATCGTGTGTGGAAATATAACATTCAGATTCAGTTTGGTAAGGGCAGACTAGCACAAAAAATATCGAATTTGGGTTCAAGGTAAACTGTAAACAGAGGGCACACGGTTTTTTTCTCTTTTAGACATTGTAATTAAGACAGTACAAATAATTACCATTGTTTAATACTGTATGTGTAATGTTAAACCAATATTTAAACGCAGTCAGCTTTATAGACTGACGTATACGATTTTATCTTTTTAGACCAAAAGCTGCCCAAGGCCACCAACTGAGTTATCAATCAATGTCTGATTGTTCTCATTGTCAGGGTCTCTATTCTCAAGGGAGTGTTCTCTGCAACTTGTCCAGCCTGGAGATTGCACAGAACTGGGTTAGCGGTTCCATTTTAAATCACGCCAGCAAACAGGAAAGCACTCATGCCAAATGTATCAACGCAGACACAGCCATTGTGAGTGCGTGTCTTAATCGATGACAATTAAAATACTGTAACAATAAAAAAAATAATGGGGTGGGGGGTAGGGTGGGGGGTGGCCCAGTGGTTAGCCCAGTGGTTAGCCCAGTGGGTTAGCCCAGTGGTTAGCCCAGTGGTTGGCCCAGTGCACTAGGAACTCGGCGACCTGTGTTTGATTTGCTGGCCACAGACAACATTCAACATCAGCGGTGAGTGATATCTGAACCGGTCCTGGCAGCCCCCCCACCCCTCCACCCTTTCCCCCACCCCACCGTCAAACCTCAACCCTGACCAGCGTGAAGTCAAACAACCCCCATGACTGGCATGGCACGGTGGGGGCCTTCATTCAGAAATGGACTACCAAAGTTTAGAAAAAAATTATGTATAATTTTTTTTATCAAACATCTAAACTCTTAAACTAGATTCGAAGCTTTCGTGACTGCAGGAATTACTCTTTGGTTCTTTCGGTAAAGTCAGTAAGTCACGTAGAAAGAAATAAAATAAAATAATAGAATACGACATTTCGATTGCAATGCAAGCAACCATCATCAGGTACAAATGAATGAGAAAACAACATAGTAAACTTGGAAATATAATGCAATACAACACAGTCGGCCAACAAAACAGTCAACACCCCATTCTCTTTGGTTCTTTCAGTAAAGTCACATAGGTATAAAATAAAATAAATCACGACATTAGCTAGATGGGCAGACTGCATCAGCAGCAGACCATGCTTTCCCACCTGATGACGGACGCTTGTGTTGCACCCGAAACGTCGTGATTTATTCTATTTTATTTTCTACCTACGTAACTTTACCGAAAGAACGAAAGAGTATGGATTCCTGCAGTCAATGAAAGCTTCATATCAAGTCAACACCCCACCTGGTTGATTACGTTCTTCCAAAGATTGCTAAATTTGAGAGAGACGTAACATAGACATGGAGACACACAGACAGACACAAGCAGAGAGAGAGACACACACATAGGTACACAGAAAGACAACATCTCTGTTTGCGATAAGTAATCCCCAGCAGTAAAAGGAAAAACCTCATGACAACCGCGTGCACGCATGAGAGACGTTTCCCCTCTCCTCTCCAATCTCACACGCATCTTGACACGGGCTTTGCACGCGCTGCCCGCACTCGGCGCTGTGGCAGTAATCGGGTCACAGATGAACACAAGTATGAAAACACATACAACGCTTGCACGCTTTATCGCTAAAGCTTATCTGCGACGGATGAAAGAAACAAAAAAAACACAGAAAATATACGGCGATGTTCGTGTTCGCTCGGTATAAAGTTTACAGAAGAAGTGGCTGGTTACATTTTATATATGGATTTGGGCAACTCAGAGCAATGAAAGGGAAACGCACGGACTCAGGACTCAGTGCTAGAGCGAGAAGTGGCTAGATGGGCACAATACTCAGTACAAAAACCCCGGGACTTCCTTTGTGCTAAATAAAACCTTGACTGTTAGGTTTAAAAAAGAAACTGTGCCAAGCCTTGGGCGAAAAAGACAATCAAATCAGCAGGCACGTCGTCACGCCCAATGCAGCTGCACTTATATCTAACGGCAAGGCAGGGAAATACAATGGATATTTCCACCCTAATCACTGTGGTGCAACGCCATGCGTTTGCTAATTATAATCATCCAAAAACTCATGTGCATCGTTGACCAAACAACTTGATGAAATATGGTTATTCGTGACTTATGCCAGGGATAGAGATCACCATTGAATGGCCCAGGCAGTGATTAGGAAGACATTGTCGGATAGGAAAATTACAGTTTGGAATGCCATTCAAATCGATTTCACTTATTTAACCTCATGTAAAGTCACACATTATTACACTTGGGAACCAATATTTACGTACAGAAAGTTAAATAAATTAATGTGCGGCTGTTTTATGTGTTTATGAATTTGGGATATGAGACTGGTATCATGGCCTTTCACACCAACTGGTGTATATGGCTACCCCTTATATATTTAGAATCAGAATATTGATTTATTCTGGAGGAACCCTTTGAGCTATAAAGCTCTTTTTTCCAGATGCCCAGATTCATTGTGTATTATACTATGTATTAAACCAACATTGACAATACAGTAATGTTAGCATCCTCATCATGACTGTTGCAAGTATGAATAACTGGGCACTTTGGAAACCTAGTGTTGGACCCTGTCCTCTCAAGCCTAAATGCCATGCCTGGGCCCAGGAATGGCAACCCAGCCGATACACCTGTTTAAAATCTGGTACCTAATTTATAATAAATAAATAACTACACAGTATACAGGAGGTCGTAGGTTTTGATCCCGGCCCTGACGCCTGTATATTTGGAGTTTGTATATTCTCCCCATGGTCACATGGATTTTTATCCAGGTCCTCAGGTTTTTCCTTCCACATTAAGAAACATGCATTGAGAGTATTTGACTGCTCTACATTGCCACGTGATAAGCCACTTCGTTGAGCTAACAGTTGTGGCCTAGGCCACTTCGGAAAAAGAGCTACATAGGTCAGTGGGCCTTAGGGGCCGTCGATAAATGACGTCACGCACCTGGGGGGGGGGGGTCAACCATTTAAGACCATGTGTGACGAGGGGGGGGGGGTTTGAGAAATGTGACGTCACATCAAAATGCGCAACTTTAAATATAGACAATACGTTCTACTTAATTAAATAGACTTTGTAATACATGTTTTCTCCTACAACATCAGAGTGCAGCGGCACATTAAATACGCACTAGAATGACAATACTTTAAAGCGATTTTAAGCATGTTTTAATATTTTTTGGGGGGGCAGAGCTTTGTGACGTCATATTTGAGGGGGGTCTGACTTTTTGTGATGCCGTGTGACTAGAGGGGGTGCGGGGTCAAAAATCGTCCAAAATCGCGTGACGTCATTTATGGACGGCCCCTTACCTGATAAAATAAATGTATTTGTATCATCGAATAACTTTTTCCAAAAAACGTACTTGTTTACATCCTTTGTATTATTATAAACGTATTAGATGCTACAAATGATAATATAGCATCAAAATACAGTGACGATGAGGAACACACTCTAAAGCAATGCATACATTTCTATCACACAGCACCAGTGGTAGCCATTAAAGGAAACAACCGCGTTTCAGAAAATGGTTAATCAACTTGCACAATTACATTTACATTCCCATAGGTAAAGATGCAGTTCTGCAATTGCTCATGCCACTTCTGGCAGAAGGGCCTCCACTGGACTGAGCTCTAAAGAGCCCCTCTGGAAGGTATTTTGGGCTCCCCTTTTCCATTGGCCAGACGCCTTGGAAGAGGCGGGGAGTACCCACACTTAACCCCGCTACACATGACCTGCCGATAAAGTTTCTATTCCAGTACGCTGCACTATTTCTCGTCATTGTTGTAAACTCAGCGTTTCAATTACCGTACATTGTTATTTAAATTTTCAAGTCCTGCAGTAATTTTCCATTCAACTCCACGTAGACTTCGCATTCGCTGGCACAAGCCTGCAGAAATGAATAAGCGTGTATTCAAGCAAACGATAGTGACGCCGCTGACAATTATCTAAACCTGATCATTATCCACCATTGTTAACAATAAGGGAGATATTTATACGGGACATTTTCGTGCATCACAAATGAGACGCAGGCTGCTGCCACATCCTATATTGCATTTATGGAGCCAATTTTAACTGTGCAACACAAATACCCACAGCATGCTTCTTTATACACCATTAATAACGAGAAAAGGTTACAACCCTGCCACAGCGAGATTTACACAACAATGCTAGACATTATTGCATTACAGCAAACGAGTTCTCATTCCACAACAATGATTGTCAATTTACTGCAGCGAGTGGCATTTGCCCACACCATTAACAAAGGCAATGGAAGCAAGATAATGCAGAGGGTCATTTAACAAAGCATAATAAAAAAGACAATGAACTTGACTGTCTTTACGTGCACGACCTCTGCCCCGGTGACATTTTACATAGACTTCCCAAAAAACTAAGCAATTAAATGCCATTGTATGGCTTAATCTTTTTTTTGTTACTACAAAATAGTGATGTAAAAAGGAAAATCCAGATTTCTACCCAAGGAAATGTAAATAGGGGCATTTAATAAGATAATATATATCCATGTCCATCCGCTACATAGATGAAGGCCTTCCCATTGCTGAGCCGGTCATGGGAGAGCTGTCTGACCGTACTTGAGCATGCTGGTCAGTGCTGGTTGGAGAGGGCCATGGTTGGGAACCAATGTCAGGTTTCTGGGTTCAAAGGGACATTTATGTCGCTGTAAATGTATTTCGTGTCCACAGTTACACAGATAAGAGGAAGTAAAATACAGATGAAAGACCTCAGCTTAAGTTTGACCGGATTACATGTGTTCATGGCAAGTTGGCCACTGCCTGTGATCCACAGCTTTGCATGCAGAGTTTGTGGATCACACAGACATTCACATGTGATACCCAAAACCTGGTGGCCATGGGAGGACTGTACAGTAGTCCCTCGGTTAACAGTGACATCGATTAACGGTTTTTCGGTTAACGTTTCGCCTTCCATAGGACCCCATGGTTTCAAATGTTTACATTTTGATTAACGGTATGTGTACATCATGTACGCGGGCGCCAGTTTCGGCCAATCCGAGCGCTCGTATTTGGGCTGAAAAATGTCAAGTTCCAATCGCCTTGGAACTGATTAATGCGTTTAACTTGTAATTCCTATATTCGATTAACAGTTATTTTGGTTGACAGTAGTTTTCGTGTAACGGATTAAAACGTTAACTGAGAGACTACCGTACAGAAAATGACTCTGACCTTTGTGTGCGGATATTTAACGTCATCACCACGTGTGTTTTCTCTGGGTTTTGTAGGCGACCTAATATCCCTATGGGGAAAAAAACTTCTGAATGCACTTGAGCTGATGAAGTCTCAATGGCTTTGCTGGGTGGAGCCTGGTTAGTTTCTTTATGGGAGAAAAAGCTGTGAGCTGACCAGGATTTGGCGGTACAGCACTGGATTATTGAATTCATCTGTGTGGAGCTGTGGCGATATCCCCTTGTACATATAGATTGTTCCCGGATACTCCGGTTTCCTCCCGCATGGAAAATACTCGCTTGGGAATTGGCCGCACAAACCCTATGCAAACTCTGGAGACGGTGAGGATTTTCTCAACAAAGGAAATTGTCCTTTGTTGGATAATCTGCATTGTGGGCATATTCACCAATACAAAAGACGCACAGTACAGTACACATGGTACGCATGCAACATGCTATGAAAAAAGTATCAACAAAAGCCATGATCCATCCAACTTTTTTAACCATCGATCCATGTTAGCTCATGCACACACGCCGATTTAATCGTTCCATCTCCTCGGTACACGTGTATCCACACCTCCGATTAGCACGATTGGCTACGTACGGTGCGAAAGAAGTTGAACATACATATACTGTTGTCTGGGACGGGTTCCTCCATTCCTTGGCTGCTATTGCGTCACTATTTTTGAATATTGGGCCATCATCCTCCTTCAAGCAATGTGTCCTGTATGTATGTTGAACTTCTTTCCCACCGTACGTAGCTAACCGTGCTAATCTTTCCCATACGCACTTTTCCTTCAACTGTACAGTAGTTTAACATACTGCCATTGACCTGCGTACGTTATCTAATACATGTGTTCCTATTCTTGGTTCTTTCGGTAAAGTCACGTAGAAGGGAAACAATAAAAAAAAATTGTTTTATATATATTTTTTGTTTCCCTTCTACGTGACTTTACCGAAAGAACCAAGAATATGAATCCCTGCAGTCACGAAAGCTTTAAATCGACATGTGTTCCTCTTTGTGTTTCAGGGTGATTCCACGCACAGATCGCTCCATGCTTTATTGAGCACTTTCCAGATTTGTTTTTCTCAATATGTTGTTGTTGTTCTTTACGACCGTGTTTCTCTGAACCATGGCATATAGCAGGCAGGTCGCACCGAATTAAAACACTTTCTACTTTAGACACGATCCACTTTATCAATCCACTGCTGGATGATGGAAACTCCCTCCACATGCAGTACTGGTAATTCTGACCATACTTCACCCCGTTGGTTCGTTCGGGTTTAGTTCAATACTAGGAGCATTCAAGTGCGGTGTCAAAATTGATTTTGCTCCACTACCCCACAGCATATAGCACCTGTTATGCACAGTGGTTCGCCCATACGGATTACCATCATTAACCAAACTGACATTCGACATCTTAATTAAGGATCTGTGTATCATCGTTTTTTGGGTTTTAAATACAAGACACACCGTCATACAATGCTGATGTCGGATGTTTATGATATTTATCAATATGTACACCAGAAAAATACATAATTTGACACATGCAATAGTTCTCCTGTATGATATAATGTACACGCATTGTATTTACATTTAGATTGTAAATTTTAAAAACACATTTTCCTTTCCACTACATCCGTTCACGACAAAAGCCTTCAGTGCACATATATACAGTACGTTATTATATATCTACAAGGTACAGTTGTGCGAAGATAGTTCAAAACGATGCGAAGTTGTTGCGTGTTTTTTTTGGAAACGGGACAATGTCACAGAGCAGCAGAAGAATTCATGGTCTCACCGTGAACTTACGACCACCACTCACTGGGAAGAAGCCACTTCCATGAACAAATACCCCCCGTGTAGCCTTCACAGACTCCTGCCAACCCCTTATCAGTGCCCCTACCTTATTACAGACCAATTCAGACCTTATTGGTCATCCCGTGCCCCTTTATAAATCTCACCGTTAATCCTACAAAAGTCCCATCACAATGGAGAAACACAAACAAATAGACCATTTTATTGCCCTTTATGAAACGGCTGTACGCCCGCATGGACCTTGAAAACTCAATTTCCCTGTACAAGAATACGGGGTAAACCGTATGGGTTGACAGCTGTGTAGAATTTTGGGTCAAGTGCCGTGAGCGAGGACCCATTCAGGCCGGCACGGCACACGAGGTGGGTGGCCAGCACCACGCCCGGCCGCCTTTGTCTCTCTAAGTGGCGGTGTTTAGGCCAGCCACTAGTTTGAGGCCGAAGTTGACCCCAGCGTCGTGATGACACCCGCACAAAAACTGCGGCATTGGGAGGAAGGAGTGGAAACTAACACAGGTTCGCACGCGTTTGACAGCGCAACTTCTGACGGATGTATCCTGCTATGGTGCTGTGTGCGTGTGTGCCTGGCCACTGAGAGACCAGAGCAATGTGGCCACAAGCACACACACACAGGGAGAGAGACAGAACGAGGTTGTGTGGTTCTTACCGCTTGTGCTGCAGTCTGCGCACACGTCAGGAGCCCGCAACTTTCGCGACATTGAAAGCTTCGGGTGTCGTGGTCCAAAGGGCACAGACACACACCAGCACTGCACACACACACAGAGAAGACACGCATTCACAATGCACTCACTCACAATACACACATTTACAAAGCACTCACTCACTCACAAGTGGACTACGATACATGCATTCACACAC
Source organism: Lampetra fluviatilis (assembly GCF_964198595.1). Lineage (NCBI taxonomy): Eukaryota > Metazoa > Chordata > Hyperoartia > Petromyzontiformes > Petromyzontidae > Lampetra > Lampetra fluviatilis. The sequence goes on from NC_136280.1 coordinate 7,054,648, forward strand.
TACGTTCACTACACACCGCACACACAATACACTTACTCACCACTCACTCACCATACACTCACCACACACTTACCATACACCCACACACCATACACCCACTCACCCAATACACTCACACACTACACTCACTCACCATACACCCACACACACTACACTCACCACAAACTCGCCATACACTCACACTACGTTCACCACACAATACACTCACCATACTCCCCACACTCACGCACCATACACTCACTCACCACACACTCGCACACCATACACACACTCACTCACCACACACTAACACACCATACACTCACCATACACTCACACTACGTTCACTACACACCCACTCACAATGCACACATTCACAATACACATCACGATGCATTGCACATTCACAATACAAACACTACACTCACAGCGCACACATTCACAATAAATCCACCACACACACATGACACCAACACACACATGTATAATAAAGGCTCTACACATAACGCACGTTAACAACAAACTCACCAGACAATCACAATATGCACATTCCTAATAATGACAACGCACTAAAAATAAACATTCACAATACTCACTCTGCACTCATTCACAGTTCAAATACACTCACAACACTCTAAATACACTCTCTTACAATACACTCATTTACAATGCACTCACCACACGCTCACGTTACACTTGACAGACTATGACAATATAATATAACCATTCACAACACACTACACACACACAGCCACTACAAACACACTACTCACAACGCACAATCAGCATACAAACTCGCACTTTCATTACGGCCGATACTCAAAACTCACCAACAGCACCCTCAATAATGAACCCTCACAACACACGACCACAACACACACTAAACAGCACCAACTACAACCACGCATACTCACACAACAACAACAGCAGCAGCACACTCACGACGCTTCACCTACCACTTATAACAACCGCAGTTAAATCGCGAACGCAAAGACGACGCCCGCTGTACGCACAAACGAAATAATAAAAAATCACTGCAGGTGCTGTAGCTCGTCCACCCAACTCATTGGCCCGCTGTCGCTCTTACAAAGTTACTGCTACGTAGTTTAAGCAAGCGAGAGATTAAGTTGTTCGGAGTTGTAGACCCTCCTCCTCCTACTCCCCCCCACCACGTTAAGCAGCAACAGCAGCGGCAGCTCGGGCAGTGAGTAGCAGCCGTAGCAGCTGAGCCGAGTGCAGCCAAACCCACAGTGGGGGGGGGGCGTGGCCGACACTCCAAATAAGGGCATGTCCCCGCCCTACATTTGCATTTCCCACCACGCATACGCATCGCTCGAGCCTTCCCATTGGTCGCTGGACAACGGGTGGGTGGGGCGGCGGGGAGAGGGGGGGTGTGATTGGCTCGCGGCAACTCCGAGCCCCGCCTCGTCTATGCAATGACGCGGTGGAAGCTTGGCACTTAAGCGCTGTACGTAATGTGGATACGGGGCGGTGGCAATTGTTGTGGAGGGGTGGGGTGTGTTCCTGTCAATCAAATCGCCGGCCGGCAGGGCCACGCCCTACGTATCTTGGACGCTACCAAGCTGGTTGATATCGACGGGGGGGGGGGGGGAGTGGTTAAAGTTACTGATCCCCAGTGACGAGAGCAAAATCCTGGGCGCGTTGCCGCCTCCCACCCCCCCGATCTGCGTGCCGTTGGTCGCGCCCGTCGCGGGAAAGCGACCACGCCGTGCGTGCCGCCCACGTGCGACGACGATGGTAATGGTGGTGGTGACAGGTGGCGGACAAGCGGCGTGGAGGCTCCCTCCTCGGGCTACGCCTGGGATAGCGCCCTACCTTTGACACGCGTTACACAGGGAGGGGCGACCGGCCCCGAGGGGTGGGTACTCGCATGGCGGGGGTGGTGGGGGGGGGGTGGTAAAAAAAGACAATAAAATAAACAATAAAACTCACCTCTCCATACATAGGGCTGTGGGTTTGACAGACACTGCCTTGGCCATGCATATTGGAACGCGGCGGCTCTCCGCGGAGGTGGTGCTCGCTCGGGGGCTATGAGAGCCCGTGCAGGAGGATGTCATCACCGCTCCGAGCGTCTGCCGCCGAAAGCTGCCGGCTGCATCGCTTGGTGTGGGACGACAGGACGTCCGCCCTGGAGAAGGAGCTGAACAGCAGTCGGGTAATCCAGACGGATTCTTTGGTGACAGCCGCCGCGCTCTGGTGGTGCCGTTCGGTTGCACTGCCATCACCCCGCACGCTGCCCCTCTCTCTCACATGGTCCCCTTATCCAGCTGAGCAACTCAATCATTGGGCTTGATTGGGAATGATGGTGATAATGGGGTTCGATTAACGTCAGGGCGACAGTACTTTTGGAGTTCAGTTTTACGAGGGTGAATTGTCGGCACGCGTGTTTGTGCTTGCGAAGCAAATGTGTAATAACACACACAGTTACTCATTCTGATTTAACACGCTGTGGGGGTTGAGCTAATTGAATGTTTTGTACAATGGCGAACTTTGATATATAACGAGCGTATTATTAGTTTAATTTACATTGGTGATAAAAACAAATAAACGCCGATTAAAGCATAACATATTTCTGTAAATAATATCATTGGAACGTGGATTGGTATTGCATTACCCTTTATTGCATGCTGTAATGCATATTGCACCAGTAGTAAATACATTTAAAAGGTGTGTGATTTCCCAGGGTGTTGGGTTTCTGAAATGGAGCAAGCAGAATTTGTCTTCAGTGCGTGATCAGCCAATCGTGTTAAACACGCTCTGCGGTTCTAGAATTAAATACTTAATAAAACGTTAACATGATCAATTCGCTACGCATTACTACACTGCAGTTTCAATTGTTTTGTTGAAATTTCGCCCTTCACATTCTGTTCATTACGATCCTCTGGGTGTGTATGAAGCTGTCACATCGGTATGCATTCCGTTTTCCTCTTTGTTACTGTAAAGCGATGTATGTCTGCAGTACTGTATATCTAATATATATTTCAAAGAAAAATTACACTCCTTTGTCCATCCACTGCTGGATCAAGACCTCGCCGTGCTGTCTCTGTCCTGTTTGATCATACTTCACCACGCTGGTCAATGCGGGTTGTTGAAGTAGAGTGTAATGATGAGCCGGCAGGACCGGTTTAGCAGATATCACTTGCCACTGATGTTGGCCGTGAACGGGAATTGAACTCGGGTTACAGTTAATAGCGCCGTGCGCTAACCATTGTGCCTCCTGCTCCATCTCATCTAAGAGAATAGCACCCATATGGTCAATGTAACGTAAGCGTGGGTTGCAAGTACAGATGGCTGGTGTTAACATCATGGGTAAACTATAAATGAAACATTATTCTCACTCCTTTCCTCACCTTTTGAAGATGAACTATTTTTCCAGAGCACTAGATGATGCATAATGTTCAGAATTGCATATACAGGTCGGGGTGGGACCTATACTTTTGAGTTATAGTTTCTTGAATTTAACTATATTGAACACCCAGTTTTAAGTGACATCATGCAGCATTTGACACATAGTTTTGGTTTACTGAGTTAAACGTGCATCTACAAATCTAGTTTTGGACAAGTATGAGATTGTGTTCTAGTGTAAAATAAATAAATAAAATCTTGCTCTGCACTTTATCTAGCTAAATTCCAGCTCTGATAATTACAAATATTGGTTTTAATTGGTCGTCATGCAATTAACATTACTTCAAAATGCAGAATGAGTGGGAAAGTGCTCATTTCTATTGTGTACACCAGAGGTCACTTGAATGGATCTCAGAAGTAACTCTGTAATATCTGCTACTGTGGGCCGTTCTCTAACTCTGCTGCTGTGCGTGAGATCTGAATTCGGCACAATCGGGATACATTTGAGGGGTGGAATTAAAAGGCGAAAGAAAAACCTTGTTTTGATGATGGAATCCAACATGGAGCATGCCAGGTCAGCCTGAAATATCCTGAAAGAATGTGGCAGTTCCACTTGTGAACAAAGTGGACTGGCCTTGTGAGCGGGCAGATGCATGATGTACCATCCCAGTGTATAAAGGACAGGGAACCTACTGAAGGTCTGTACAAGCCAGGTGCTGATCGCTGTGAGATTTCACACAACACACAAACACGTATAAAAAGCACTCAGTACTTTTGCATTATGCAAATACGCTTTCAGAAGTTTTTGAAGAATTGCGTTGTTTTCTCCTGCCTTAGGTCACCATCAAAGATATACAGAGATATACACCTTTAGATAGGTTCCGTCCTTGTTAGGACTTGTCGGTACAGTAGAGATGTCAAGCACTGAATTATTCTGTCTCCCATTGGGAGCCAGATATGTGGAGTTCCCACTTCGGTAGCATGAGGCCCATTAACTTGACTCGTGCCAAAAATATCGAAATCTGTAAATGGCAATTTGCATTTTATGTTGGGTTTTTCGTGTCATTTACAGATTTGAATGGCAATGAGATTGCTCACTTCATATCTAATTTGGTGAAAAAGATACCATGAACTAAAGCAATCGGATATGTGTATGTGCACTATAACTCAGAACTCAGCACATTTGATGGATTTACTACTGCGAGCGATTGAATTGTTAGCTTATCCACACCCTCTAAGACCTTTATGCAAATTGCAAGTTATAATGTGGCTTGTCTTTCTCGTTTGGTCGAAAGTACTGTACTTTCAGTGACGATTGTGGGGTGGAAATACACGCTTAGTTTATATTAAGCCATTCGGCAGTACAGAGTGTGCTATGGCGTTTTTGTAGCAATTATCTTATTAAATAAAATAGCCTTTGGCTTGGTTAATAATGTATCTCATTGTTTAATTTGAAATAAAAAAAAGCTCAAATAATATTAAAAATTGTTCAAATGATGTCCTGTAATTTAAAACAGAACCATGGTAAAATATAAATATGTATTAAAATAAAGACAGTGTTTACATACACCACTTAACGTTATGAACTTATTAAATAAACCATAATAAATATTAAATTTAATTCTAAATAAGATACATATGGATAATAGGTTGAGGCTACCGATGGAATGGCAACCACTGGCGGCAAAACACTGAAGATGAAATCGGCTCGTGTTCAGGAGCGAGATTGATTGTGGCATCGTTTGACAGGGAGGGATGGCAACAGCTTGGAGAGGCTTTCATTCAGCGGCAGATAGATCACAGTTTGTTGATGGAGTAATTTCCTCATCATCAGCCATGATTTTAGGGACGCTTCTGTTAATTTTGAGATACAATACATAAATGATTTCCAAGCACCAGCATTAATCTTTCAGTGATCAGCGCTTTTAAAATGCCCTGTAACTGTTTTATGATACTATCCGTGAATCACTGGGAAAACATGTGATAACATCCATCATACCACAACACAGTGTTATGCATTGTCCTTGAAAATATAGTATGTAATTACAGAAATGCTGTGTATATTTGTGGTAATAATAATTTACTTATCCACAATTAATGAGCGTGTATAATAATAAGTGGGAGGAAACCAGAGCACCTAGAGAAACCCCATGCACGTGAGTGGACAACACTAAATCTCCATGCAGGTGCAAATAGATGGTGATTAGTCCACTTGCTGGTACTGCCTTCTCCTGGAAAGACAGGGTATGTATCACATGCACATGAGAGACAATATAAATGAGAGACAATACAAATTACATGGCACAAACGATACAAAGAAAACAGAATCTCTTTTTTAATTGAATCACAACGATGAATCACAATGCATTGAATTTCTGTGACAGTAGAGGTAATTCGTTTTATCATCATCATCAGCAGCAGCCAGGATCAATCTACTGTTGAATGAAGGCCTTCCTGAAGGCACCATCTCTCAAAATCCATGTAGCATTTCGCCAATCGTTACACTTCCTAGTAAAAGGTAATGCAATATCTAAATTTCCCTGGTTAAAGTACCATAATAATTACATATAAAGCAAATCTGATAATTATAACAATTGAAATGTCGAAACAATTATTTTTTTACAATTTTTATATTAACAGGCAAAGCCCACTGAGCTACATAGATATTTTTTCCGAAGTGACCTGGCCACAAATGATCGCTCAACGAAGTGGCTTATCATGTGGAAATTTATCATAGCCAAATACTCTAAACGTAATGTTTCTAAATGTGGAGGAAAAAACCGGAGGAACCCAGAGAAAAATCTACACGACCACGGGAAGAACACGCCATCTCCAAATATACAGGAATCAGGGTCGGGATCAAAACCAAGCCCTCCTGTATACAAGGCGAGGTAGTTAATATCTCAACCCCTGTGGCATGAGGGATAAGAAAGTAATCACTTTAGTGTGAGTAGCATCGAAATATTGGCATTTGTTGAGTTTTTATGAGAGCATGCCATTTATTTTAAAGGTCAAATTTTGCATTTTCCATCGTAGATTTGGAAGATAAAGATGCAAATAAGTATTTTAAATAATACATCTTTTTTGGGGGTTAGATCGTGTAAATATACAAATGTGTCGTTTTGTTTTAGTCTATAAAATCTTCCATATACTATGAAGTGTTGCTTATCTCCACCTACACACAGCACCTAAGAATGTGAGAATCAGGGGAAGCTTTTAAAAAAAATCACAACATTTCAAACAATTGGCATTTTCGACATCACAGGGGGTGGCGATGTGGAGAGATATTAAAATGTCGAATACAACGCTCCTGTGTGTTGGGCCTTGGTGGAATTAAAGTACAAGATAAGACGAATGAGTATGTGTAGAATGTCGCTACACCATACAGTATTATTGCCTTTTGAAAACGGGATCCAAGTGTGCCTGCCTGCCTGCCTCATGCAAGTCATTCTCACCTTCCCTATCTCACATGCGGTGTTTCCACTGGGGCAGTAATAAAAAACACTCATTGGTAGAAATATGTCCCAACAACTTATAACTCTTGTGTTGTCAGCCGGCCCCAATGGGCATAACATTCTAAGCGCGCCCCGTCTGCTGCCAAATTAGTTCACTCGATAGCTTGATTGTTTTTCAGATTTATTGTGCAAGCCTCACTTGCATGTAAGACCAATTCGTGAATCCAATTTAGGCGCAATGCGTTTTTAATAGTAACTTTTTCTGTTAGACCTTACCCCCAGGTTATATATATACACATTTCTGCAGCAATTTATGAACATTAACCATATTCATTTCTCCACCTGAATAATTAATTTGTATGTTTGTGTTTCCAGCGTTCCATACCATTTTTATTAAAGCATTTGAACATGTTAGTATACGGTACAAGGTATCCGCAAAAGTACCATCCATCGTTAAATCTTCGTAATTGGAAGATGCTTTTCACCGTGGTTGAAATGTTGGCAATGCATTCCTTGCATACATACTTGGGTGTTTTCTTTCTTGTACGACTGAAAACACGAGCACTGGAATGCCGGTGACGTCATCACGCAGAGCCAGCCAGCCAGCCAGGAATCCATCGAGGAAACTTGTTTTTAAAAAATGTAATACTAGCAGAGAACCTGTTTGCTCTGCAATGAAAAATAAGAGACAGCTGTCATTTTCATACTCTTCTCATGAGCTGCATTCGGAGCACTAAAAGTAGCCTGCTTTTTACGTATCAAAATGCCAATGTAATAATTAGCACCTTAAAATGTAAATTGTTTTTACATACTGAGGTTTTTTATGTTCTCGAGGATTTAAAGAATATTTTGGCAATTTCAAATGGACCGTGTGAGAGCCGTCTGTATTCGTTACCCCCACCTCTTCGGTGTCACTGTCTATTTACGTCTTATGAACTTCTGCTTCTGCCGTTTCAATGCGATTGAATGTTAATTTATTGCACGGCAAATTCCGTTTAGCCAGTTACCCAGCTAGTTTGGGTGGCAACTTCCTGCACCTACTGACAACAGAGTTATTATGGGATGGAGAGGAGGTCAGTCAGCAGCCAGCCAGGAAACCCGAGGCATCGATTATTTTTTCATAGTATTATACTTGCATGATGCTTGTGCGATTTTATCAAGCACATAACAGAAGCATTCTAAAGAATGACACGCAAGGTGTTGGCGAACACCTAGGGCGCATAAACCTCGATACGATGTGGAGGATTATAAGGATGAGAGTCATACGATGCATGTTAACTTTCTCACGACCAAGTGTGTGCTCGTGTGTGTGCTCGTGTGTGTGTATATTGTGTGGGGAGTGGTAGTGTAGCGGTTAGCGCGCTGCGCTATGAACCCGGCGATCCGGGTTCGATTCCCGCTCACGGCCAACATCAGTGACGATTATCTGAACCGGTCCCGGGCCTCCCCTAGGTCGACTCAGCCTCAAATGAGTACCTGGTGCGGTGTGTAAACATAGCCACTAGGGAGACAAAGGCGGTCGGGCGTGGTGCTGGCCACCCACCCCCTCGTGTACCGTTCCGGCCTTAATAGGTGCTCGCTAACAGCACTTGCCCCTACAGTCTGTTAAGGCTATATGGGGGATCTTTGTTTGGATCTTTGTATATTATTGTAACGACCTATTTTAAAGTGCTGCCAAGTGATCATTCTTTCATAACGGACAGTAGCTTTATGGATGCCCCATGCATAACTAACGTTCTGAATTTACTCTCACAGAATGGGCTTAACAATCCACGAATATGCATGTGTATAAATACAGGGCAGGGCAGGAATTCGAGCGGGAGTGATAATTATACTGTGTCTCTCGCACACAGAAGCTGGATAATACCTCACTCCTCGTTGAAAGTAAAATTAAAGGACGTAAGTCTTACGCTGAGTGCGTGCAATCTTCAGACAGCAGCACAGCTGTGCGATCTTGTCCCGAGCCACCGTGTACTCAATACTGCTGTCCTGTCAGATTGAAGGCATGGTGAAGCAGCTGTTACCAGCACTCCGGCCACATTGTCTGATAGGAGAGAAGTGCAGTGTCATAATACAGCGAGGCTAAATTGGTCACTACATTAGAAAGCAATAAAATCGAGACGGTGCAAATACAGCTCGGGCCATTCTTTGAACAACGTACGATGGGAAGTGAAGTATATTTTATTATTTAGAATATAATTCTTGAAACAGTATGTACAATATCATCCTTATTCTGTAGTTTATATTTACACCCTTTTGTGCATTAAGAAGTGTGAATGTATTACAACTGATGCAAATTTTTCATATAAATCCGAGTATTGCATCAGTAATTAATTTCGTACCGTAATGAAAATGATTTTTTTCCAATTGCCCGGGAAAGCCTCATCGAGTCCCAGGCATGTTTTTTTTTTTCTTGGAGGGCCTCTTGCAGGTCCCATTTCAAACGAGCGTTTGGCTTAATTTGCGTGGAAACCAGTGGGTTTTCTTTCCTTGCCGGTCCCATTTCAAATGAGAGTTTGGCTTAATTTTCGTGGAAACCAGTGGGTATTTTTCCTTGCCGGTCCCATTTCAAATGAGCGTTTGGCTTAATTTGCGTGGAAACCAGTGGGTTTTTTTCCTTGCCGGTCCCATTTTCAAATGAGCGTTTGGCTTAATTTGCATGGAAACCAGTGGGTTTTTTTCCTTGCCGGTCCCATTTCAAATGAGCGTTTGGCTTAATTTGCGTGGAAACCAGTGGGTTTTTTTCCTTGCCGGTCCCATTTCAAATGAGCGTTTGGCTTAATTTGCGTGGAAACCAGGACCAGCCCAGAGGCAGCAACCCCACGCGCAAGGCGTGGGTGGCACTCCTCAAGCACGGTCTTCTCTCACATTTGAACGGCTCGCTCGTCTGCAATCCCTGGCAAGTCAACCCGACTGAGTAAGCAACCGGGCTCAACTCCCGAACAGCGTTTTGATATCTGCCGTGGCGTGGTTTATTTAAGGACGATTTGGTCATAAGCGATGCTCGTATAGAGGCACTGTTGTCATAATATGAATGTACAGGACAAGCAAATGCCCTGTCTGTTTTCATTAGGTCTCCATTTTCACTGTGTGCGGTGTGTGTGATTTACCGATTTTCTGTCGTCATCATTATTGTGATGATGCGTCTCCCTTTTCGGATGGACCTGTGTTGCTATGGATTCTTTTTTTTCTTTCTAAAAAGGAGTTATCAGTTTTCATTGCACTGTACTATGTGGTCATTTTGTGTAATCTGAGATTTTTAAACAAACATTGTAAAATTATGCCTTTAATTTGTTTTTGTTTAAGTAAAGGCAAATGTATGGAAGTAATGTGTAATGGTCGGTTGGGTCTTATATTTCTAGATTTATATAGCGGCTTAAGCCAAGGCACTTTACAACAATAAAACAAATTGTAGATGAAATAATAGTGCTTTAAATAAAGAGTGGGGTTATTAAAAGTGGTGGTGTAATTATGGCGACAGTTCGGAGGACAGGTGGGAGTGGTTAAGGCTGGGTATTTTATACCATACTGTACCGTATTAATATATGTGCAGTATATGACAAATCACCCAGCATGCACCCAATATCACCAGATTTCCGATGCGAAACAGAGTTGAGCCTTAATAGTGTATTGGTGACCATCATGCACAACAGATCGCACGCAATGACTCAGGAAACCATCCCAAAGATTAATCTATCTTTTCATTAACCATTGCTCTAGTTGCCACCTGTCCTGGCTTTCCCCGGATTGTGCCGTGTTTTTGAGCTCACTGTCCTGGGAAATCTGTAAGTTATCCCGGAATATTAAAGGTCCTGGTTTTGTCAGTTTCATTATAATCTACCATTCAAGACAATGCATTTACATGGAGTTCTCCCCTGACCTGCTATTGTCATATATTATTCTACCAATGACATATCCTACATCGTGCTGCTCGCAGCAGACATCGCGGCTGTCGCGATTTTCACCTGAAGACGATGGCTTGTGTTGCTATCGAAACGTCGTGATTTATTTTTGTTTTATTTCTACCTACGTGACTTACCGAAAGAACCAAAGAGTATATCCTATTTTTGTTTTACCTCCGGAGGTGGCAACCGTAACGATTACCTATACGGACAAAAAAAAGCAATAATGCCAATAGGCAGGACAGACGCATTCTCGGCATTGGTGGTAACCAGTGATAGTGATTGCAAGATGAGAGAGCCATTCAGGAATCATCGCGTGCACCGGAATACATTCAGCGTGGTCTAGAGTAGTGTCTTTCAACTCCAGACCTTGCGAGCCATCCCCCACGGCCCACCTCTTCGTGATTACGGTACCAGTCTTTTGTAGATAAAGGTGCAGCCCTGCAATTACTTGCTCATGCCAAAATTTCGATTTAAAGCTTTCGTGACTGCAGGGATTCATCTTCTTGGTTCTTTCGGTAAAGTCACGTAGAAGGGAAATAATAAAATAATAAAAATAAAACATAATAAAATAATTCTCACGACGTTTCGGCCAGAACGCAAGCAGCCGTCCTCAGGTGAAGAACAGGTCTGTCGGAAAGACAGCGTCTGAATGAGCACCACCATGCTTGGCAGCGTATATTTAAGCTGGGTTGGAGGGGGAAGAGCGCCTTGACAAAGGAATTTGCATATCAAGAGGAGAGTCGCGGCATCTCTTCAGAAAGGTGAGAGACTCGATTAGCTGAGCCTTCTTATCCCGGAGTTTGTTGAAGGATCTTAAAGTTTTGTGGAATCCCACCCCGTAGTGGCGGTTAAATTTCGATTTAAAGCTTTCGTGACTGCAGGGATTGCTCATGCCACTTGGTGGAAGGACCTCCACCAGAGGACGGTCTAGAGAGCGCGGCTTGGCGATTATGCACAAGCTGAATGAATGGAGAGCCCTTCTAGAGGGTATCTGGCTTCCTCTTCCACACTAGGTGTCTTGGAAGAGGCGGTGGTAACCCACATTTACCCCACCGCATGTGACCTGCTAATTCACCGTCACTAATATAAAAAAAAATGCACGTGAATATTTAAAGCCACCACACACACTGCATGCACCGGATGGTTGGTAATCATCACGGTAATTGCAGAACTCCGCACCGTGAGGAGTAGCAAGGACTGGAGTTGAGAGACTCTCGCCTGCATTGCATCTCTTCCCCTATCAGCCTCATCCTCGTAGGGCATTTCACAGTAGTAGAACATTTGACAGTATTTAATTTATTATTTTATCTTTATACGTGACTTTACGAAAGAACCAGTGGCGGCTCCTGCAAAATCTCTCAGGGGGGGCAAATGTCTGGATGATTGATAAGGATAAGGTCCACCCATGCAAAGGATAAATTAACAGCTTAAGCATGTAAAGGCAACTTCACTTCTTTAATATTAATGAAAAATAAAGTGACTCTTACAATACATCTTGTTTGTTTCTATACTCACTATTAATACAATCCACTCAAGTTTCTTTTATTAAAGATTCCACTAGGTGGCGACAAATTATATTGTTGGATGAAACGTGCTTACGTATGATGACGTAAGCACGTTAGTGCGAGCCCTCCCGGAAGCCATAGAGAATGCATTGCAGCGCCCCCCGTTCGAAAAAAAACATCTTTGAATGTAAGTCTATGGGACCACTCGGGGCGATTCTCAGCCGGAGTGAAATCGCCCAAAAAGAGGCGGTACTCCACAGAACGTGACATGACGCTGATTGGACTATATCCAGAGGCACAGTGACGGCTAGCGTGACTCTGTGGTTGAATGACATTGGTGGTGTATCGCCCTAATGAAGAAACCGCCCCTGGAAAGAACCAAAGAGTATGTCACAGAGTCTTTCAATTTTTCAGGCATACACTGGCCAGTTATTCCTTTTGCACAATAAATCTAAGGGTTACAATTGAAGACTGTTCGCTTCCGCCCATGACTGATCACTATAATATAAACGCGTCCAGTGGACGTATACGTCTGGCGGTTTCCCCAGATGCCCGTGTCCCACTTATGTGCAGCGTCTTGAGACGCCGCCGCATTTAGAAGCGACATAAATCCAAATTCTAATGCACTGTAAGTGCTGTTGTTAATGGGTTTCCTCCTTTGTAATTAATGCTCAGCCACTTAGAACCCTCGACGCGACGCTTTAGAAGTGCTATCGACATCTTGGTTACGTTAATGTCAGAAAAAAGGGTCCTTGAAAGCAGGCTGGAAATTAGCCATGATCGTGCCAATGTCGGTAACATTTACCCACACGGGCATGTTTAACATTTACAGTAAAACTCGTCTATCCACTTAGCCTTTGCACTCACAAGGTCTTTCCTATTTGTGAGATACATTCTTCTTCTATTTCCAAGACATTGTGCGGATAACAGCAAGGAACCCAGAAGTGGCACCAAAAAAATCCACGTTTATTTACGCTTTGTCACTTGGATAAAAGGATAAATGTCGATAAAACGATCAACCCATAGCACTCCCCATATCAAATTGGATCAAATGTGTTTGGCTATAATTAAAAAATACAATACAGTACAGCCATATGAACCCAAACTGGATTTACAAAGAAATTATTTCTTAAAATTTGTAATGCATCATTTTTCCTTTCATCCTTTTTATGAAGATTAAACTGTCCGCACATCTTGAACGGCCTACCAGCGTTTGTGGTGGGTGTTTAATACTGTCAAGAATACTATCAACATAAGTTTAAATATATATTTTTATCCCGAAGTATACAAACCTATAGGGTTGTTCATATACGTAGATACATTGTCAAACTATATATTTAGTAAAGATTCTACATGTTAATCAATAACACTGCATTTAGTAGAAATAAAACTCATTTGGATTTAATGTTTGTCTCCTTATCATATTTCCAAAATAGCGAAATGGAATGTGCCTTTTCTTCATCATATATGCAGTGATTATCCATTTATATGCAAGAAGATTAATATATATTTGAGAATAAATTACCTTTTCACTCATACTGCTTCAACCTTGTACCTTTTTGCCGTCGCTGCACGACACAGCACAATTACAATGGAATAAATACACTTTATAAATACAGTGTAATGTGAGCACACTGTATCATAGTTTAGTCAACCGCATCCATTAACACAGGCTTTCGCGACCAATATTATCCATAATACAGGTTTTTTTGGGTTAGATCGGGTAAATATATTTTCCACAAATCTGATTGTTGCCTGATGCTAGTTGTAATTACTGGCGAAACGTCGTACTCAGATTATAAAGTTGTGGATTTATTCTCCAACACACCAGTGTGCTGTACTAGTAACGAATTGGCATATTCTGTTTACGTGACAAACCTTACTAGTTGGCTGTGTCGGGTGGTGGCGGGTTTAATGACACATTTATATTTACGCGATCTAACCCAAAAAAACAGTTATCAACCGCATCCGTTTCCACGCAGCATTACCTTGAACCTGCGATCACTGTATCGTGAAAGTAATGCACGATGCTTTTAGAATGTGGGGTTCCTTAGCTGGCCCGAAATTATAATAAACGTCCAGAGAAATAGAAAAAAGCCAGTTAATTTGCATATGCGTGCAAAGGCTAGCGATTGTGCGTATGTCCTAGATCCAGAAATGTTTACAACCGTATATTTTACTGCTTGGATGAGGTGGCTGCAATATTGTGTGGCTGTTAAAGTTACATTCTTGCATAATCATTCAGAGATAATGTCTTAATTACCAACGACTCCATTATTATCATAATCACTACACGTCAGATACAACTGCTTTAGGTCACGTTTGAGAAAGATAAATGTGTGAAATCCTGTTAATTCAATAATTTTTCCAATAGGATACCAGAGACAATGACATTGGCATTTTGTTTAAAATAAAATCCCTTGGATAATCAAATCAGAAATTAAATTTTTTGCCATCCCAATTAATTTTTCCAAAGCAGACATTTCCATAAGCGTCATTACTTTAATCAGGACCCACTGCGGTTTACACTGGATGCATGTTTTATAAGGATTGATTAATAATTCATCGAGCCATAAATCATTGCAAACCCAAGGCGATTTCGAAATGCGTCGATTTGGGAGAACAGCAACTGCCCATCGAATTTAGCTTGTCCAAAATCACATTTTTGGCAGCGTCCACTAAAAAGTGTAGTCACATCGTTTTTGCCCTTGACACAATGGTGTTTTATGACTTGGGGGTCCCACGCAGGACCCACGCAGGACAATGCGCATTGTGTGTTTGAATAAACATCTACAGTGTGTTATTTTTATTCTTTCGTGTGTGTGTGTGAATTACAAACATCCCAAATGATTGTGAAAACGCACACGGGGAGCCGCTTTGCATGTGCGCGCCCACACAACACAACACACGCGCGCGCGCGCGTGTCTCGCTGCCACCATGAATCATCCGCGCCCTTCGCTGCTGTACGACCACTGCGCATTTGGGTGCGTTGGCAAGGGTGTTCACGGCATTCGTACGGAGGGCCCACGGAGAGAGTGACTCATATCGCACCTGAGGAATACGAGTGGGGCTCCTTTGGCCAGCGGGAATACCAGCGTTGCCGCAATACAGCGACGGAAATGCGATGTAGTAGCGTAGGGGTAACAAGATCAACGATCATTCTTGCAGAGCATCGTTACGTATCGTGATTGTTGTTCGTTCCATTCGCTTTTTACGTATAGATTTTATTTCCTGACGAACAATGCATAAAATAACAATGAAAGTTCACAAGAATAATTAGAGTTGCAAATAAATATTTATTACTCATTAAATAAGTCCTTTCTAATGCATTTCCTGGAAAAATTGGCCGCGTGGTGGTTATTATATAACATCATCTTCGTAATTTAATGACAACATGTGCATGATAAGCATGAAGAGTTTTTAAATGTGCAATGATCACAATACTTTGAGCAGGTTTTACTCCGTAAACTGCAGTTTGAATACATGATAAGTCATTTATATGCATACTTGTACATCAACGCACAATAATCATATCGTAAAAATGTGAAAGTTAAGGGAAAACAACATCACGATCATCAACGTATTGTGAAATAACACATTCCTCCTGCGGAGGGAGCTGGTAGGAACGTTGGGTTGCTCGGTCAATGGCCAGGGTCAACGGCGGCGTGGTGTATTCCGCAAATATGCCCGACTGTGAGGGCGGGCACAAGTTGGCGTGAGTAGGTTAAACGTTGAGTTTTATAAGGGCACCACGGGGTGACCAGCCCCTCCCCACCCTCCCCTCCCCACTCAGCCCCACCCTCCCCACCCAGCCCCTCCCCACCCTCCCCTCCCCACCCTCCCCACCCAGCCCCTCCCCACCCACCCAGCCCCTCCCCACCCAGCCCCTTCCCACCCTCCCTTCTCCACCCAGCCCCACCCCTCCCATTTTTGGATGCACGACGGACGGACGGACACAATAATCCCCTGTGGGCTGGTGGAACCAGGTGGTTCCTACCAGTATAACAGCTTATATCGTGAACAATAATAGTGGCAATCCTACTTGGTAGCCTCACAGAAGCCCCTCGGTGAGGATGATTCATGGCACTGAGAAATACGCGTGAGCTCCCGTGATTTTGCAGACTGACAGTGAATTCCCTTGCGCGCTCGGAGCTCGCCTGTCCTCGTGGGCACTCAAGTGTGGGTGTGCGTGTACGTGTGTGCGCTTGTGTGGGTGCGCGTGTGTGCGCTTGTGTGGGTGCGCGTGTTTGCGCTTGTGTGTGTGCGCGTGTGTGGGTGCGCGTGTGCACGCGTGTGTGGGTGCGCGTGTGTGTGTGCACGTGTGTGTGTGCGCGTGTACGTGTGTGCGCGTGTGTGGGTGCGCGTGTGTGCGTGTGTGTGTGCGCGTGTACGTGTGTGCGCGTGTGTGGGTGCGCGTGTGTGGGTGCGCGTGTACGTGTGTGCGCTTGCGTGTGTGCGCGTCTCCCGCAGTGGGGAGCGATTCCCGATCATGGCCACCGTCGCGCGCTTTCAGATGCGCTTCTGCGACCGTCTGGAACGCTCTTCCTCCCGACATTATGAAACCAATGGAGCTATGCGCTTTCAGATCAAGAATCAAAACTAATTTCTTTCGAACTGCTTTTTGTGTTTAAGTTTGTTGCCCCTTTTCCCGCACCTCCAATTAGCGATCTGAATCAGTTCTGGGTCTTCCCTAGGTCGACTCAGCCTCAAATGAGTACCTGGTGGTGGTGTGTAGTTAAACATCGCCACTGGAGAGAAAGGCAGCCGGGCTTGGTGTTGGACACCCACCCCCTCGTGTGCCGTGCCGACCATCACAGGTGCTACTCGCGAACAGCGTTTGCCCCAACAGTCAGTTCAGGCTACAGGGGGAGGAGATCTTTGTCTTCGTGCCTCCCGCAGCATGACGTGGAGGAGGTGGACCCTCGCGGGCGCACGCCTCTGCACCTGGCCGTCACCCTCGGGCACATCGGGTGCGCACGCCTTCTGCTCAAACACGGGGCCAATGTGGCCGTGGAAAACCGGCAAGGATGGTCCGGTAAGGCTCCCCGAGTCGTTACCCTGGCAGCACCTCGCTGGTAATTAGCTAACCCCCACTGGCACCCCCCCCCCCTCCCGGCCAAAGGTTGCTGTTGCCGCTCCATTTTTGGAACCGGTGGGTGTGTCTTGAAGGATATTTGTGTTTGCTGGTTGACGCGGTTGGAGTGTGGTTTCAGATATTTTTCCATGCCTCCGAGCTCACAAAAGTGAAGGGGTTCACTTGTGTTGAGCGAGTGAACGCGTCTGTACGAGCGTCTTCTCAACATCACAGTACAAATACAAATTGGATTTATATATCAAGCTCAATGCAACCCCTCATCTCACGGTGATGTACAGAAACAGTGGCCTTGTTTTAGTGAGAAATACAGTCGTAGGAAGAGGAAAAAATAAAGGTGCTGTAACCTGGATTTGATCAGGGAGTGGATAGTACGGATGGCTGGGAGTTTTTGACCACAGGGACAGCTGAGGAAAATGATCAATAGAAATCCTCGGTTGCTCATCCATTCACTGCGGTGTTTTGCCAGTTCAGGCCACGTACCTCCCCCAGCAGTGCAGCGGCATGTTTTGCACTCACAATGGTGTGCAACACATCCTGTGGCACACTCCATATTACAGTTTGATTTTAAGGCAAGAGTAAGAGCCAGGGAACCTATATGGAGAGCAAACCAGCAAAAACTGAATTCGTCACTTCTCATTCGAGGGCTTGCAAAACTCAGCTTCTGCTAGCGTTCGCATTTTGCGACAGCTTTGCCCGAGACACACACAATGAGAATAGTTGAAGGCCCTCGCTGGAAGCGGGGCGGTGGCGGTGGTAGTTTCAGGCCGTGGTGGGTGCAGTTGCTCATGTGGTGGTGTGTGCCCCCCCCCCACCTCTGTCTGCGGGGCTCAGTGCTGCAAGAGGCCGTGAGCACGGGTGACCCTGACATGGTGCAGCTGATCCTCCAGCACCGCGACTACCGTAGGGTGACGCGCCGCCTCGCCGGCATCCCCGAACTCATGGCCAAGCTCCGCAAGGTGGGCGAGGGAGGGAGGGAGGGCACTTGAGATGATGGAGGAGAAGACCCTTGAACTCTTTTATATCACCGGGGAAAGAAATGCTGATGCACACAGTAATAATTGGGTGTTGAACGTTACACAATCTCACCCTCACCGTAGCCACGTCTTTCCCAGAAAGTCTGTAAATTGTCACGAATTGGGTCGTGATTTCATTGGAGATTCCATTTTTTCATGAAAAAAATGTACTGTCTTTTTTATATTTCTTGTTCTTTATGTCTTTTTTTTTTTTATAAATTTTTGTTCGGTCCATTTTATTAACTGTAACATCGTAGTTTGGTGAAATCGTAAAAACATCTATTTCTCATGTGCAAAATTTTATGTATTTATCCTCAACATTTGAATCATTAAAATGTTTGATTCTGCATCATTACATGGCCACACAGCAAACAGCTCCAAGCTTCACCCGGCTGTGGTGGGTAGCGGTGGGCTGCAAAGCTTGAGTTTAGGAAATGAGCAGCAAACCAAGTATAAGCCCTCTTCAAGCACTAACCAGCAACATTAATTTGTCACCCTGCCCCTCAAAATTGCTGCTTCAGCACCCGTATACACGTCTGTATTATGCTCACGTAATTTACCGTTGATTTTAGTCCAATATGCCCAACCCTAACCTTGAGATGACCGACTTTGAGAAAATAATCTCCTTTTTTTATATATAATGTTCTCTTTCAGCGGTGTCTTATAAGTGCACATTTGACCCATGATATGAAAACAATATCCTTTCCTGCTTTATTGTGATGAACAGGAAGTGACTCGGGGTCGTTTTCTGTCCGCTCAGCAGGGAGCGAGTGGCCACACTGATGAATTATGAGGGAAACAAATGCAGTCTTGTCAGTCGCTGGATCGTGTAAAAGGCTGTGTAAAGGGAGCAAAGTCTCGTTGAATGACCAAGACGTCGTAATGGGCCACCTGATTTACAGGCAATAGACCGTGCGCTGGCGGATCCTTGTTCGAGATGACATGACGACAGTTTTGGCATTGAACAGGGCCAAATCGTTCAGATGGAGGTGATCGTGCCAATAACATGTGATGATACAGCAGTATTTGTTTAGCTAGCCTGAACCTGCTGGTTATGCACATGAGGTAAAAATCGGTCGAGAATGTGCTTGTTTTTAACAAATGTTGCTGGTAAATATTAGTCTACAAAGCCACAAGGCCGATGGACTTAAACATTATATTTGAATTTATATGTGGAGACAATGTGGTTCATTCTGCTTATATACACTTTAAAATTATCATTATTTTTAAGTGAGACCCATACTGTTGCCAAGTTTGAAGTTAAATCACCAACATGAACTCGATGACCTAATCAGATTTCTTAAGCGATATGTGATGATCTTTCTATAAGTTAGCTCGGTGTCTTTATATATAGAGTGTGTTAAAAAAAAACGTAATTAACTACACGAGCCATTAAGCTGTGGTTAAACTACTCTTCCTTCTTGTGCATTAAAGAAATTTGCCTTCATAACATAATTTTAGTGTTAATGTCAATGTCTGCTTTAAATATGCACCTTCGTAAAAACTGTAATTCCACGAATAAGGCAATTTGATTGTCGTATAAAATGAATGTGTTTCTTACCTTATCAAAAGTTAACTTTTTTTACAGTTTATTACATACCAAAGCACAAACGAGCACTGCGATATTTCAACCAATTTAACGATTTGTAAGTATATTTAAAGTATATCTGAAGCCCGCTATGGTTCCGCCAGGCTTACCTTGATGCAATCGGAGTGGTATCAAAGAGCACATTCTACACGGCCAATTTGGAAACGCAGAGAATAGTTTTAAGACAAATATGATCTTGTGGCTTCACATTACTAACCGTGCACTGGGGGTGGTTGTTCTCAACCTCTTTGGTATGGCGCCTCCCCCACCCCACCCCAATGAAGGCCACTGGTCTCTCGGGGCCCCCTCTCCTCTTCCCTGCCCCACTCACGGCACTTAAAAATCTCTATTTGCGTGAGTTGTTGAAACCGACGGCTGCTGTTCAGTCAACGCTGTCTCAGTAATGCGTTCATTTCGCGTTGTGTACGAGTAAGTTTTGTCGCGGCGAAGTGGTGCTGATGTTTCCCACGCACAGTGGATTTTTTGTTTCCTGCACGGTATCCATGCACCGACCTGTAAGCAAGCAAAAGGGGAGAAGTTTTGCAATATTGAGGAATCAAGAAAATAGGTTGAGGGTAATCAGTTTGTTTGCCAATCTCTGTCATTGGCAAAAATTATAAAATAATTGGAGGAAGCTTTAAGCAATGTTATTAACTTTCCCTCTGAAATGTGATTTCAAAAGCGTATCTGTAATTATTCGGATATGTGTGTTCAATAAACAGCAGTGCACAAATCTGTGATGAATAGCTGCAGGGATAAATTTGATTCAAGACAATAATAGCTCACTTCTGACTAATTTTCCCTTCTTTGCAACCAGGCAACAGATTTCTACGTGGAGATGAAATGGGAATTTACAAGCTGGGGTGAGTATGGACATAATCTATTTACACAACTATACACATGCCAGTATATACCGGAATCAAACAGTTTTGCCTCAATTCCCACACTCATTTGTAGCTCAAAAGTAGTTTTACTTCAAAGTGGCAATCTCTCTCATACCATGTGTATTCAGTGTTTTTATTTATTTTACCAAGTAAGGCCCACTGACCTATATAGCTATTTTTCAGAAGCAACCTGGCCACAAATGATAGCTCAACAAAGTAGCTTGTCACGTGGTAATTTATAGCAGCCAAATACTCGAAACGCGTGTTGATTCTAAATGTGGAGGGAAAAATTGGAGGACCCGGAGAAAAATACATGCGAATACAGGGAGAACATGCAAATGCCAAATATACAGGTGTTAGGGTCGGGATCAAATCCACGACCTCCTGCATACCAGGCGAGGGAGCAGACATCCCGCCACTGGGGCACCCCAACAACAGAGCAATTCGCCATAGAGCAAGGGTACAGTTAATGCTACACAACTCAACAATATGCGAAAAAGCAATACTTTTTGGCCATATTAACATTGGTCATCTACTGTACACGATCCGCTGCTGGATTAGGGCCTCGCCATGCCATGTGGGTTGTGGGGGTTATTTGACCATACTTCACCACGCTGCGTTTTCGATCGTTTAACTTTAAACTTTCAGCGTAAAAAATGGCATTGAGAACACAACGTGTCAAAAAAACTCAACACACTCGACATGTGACGTGAAGAAACATCACCAATTTTACATTTTTTTTTCTTTCAAGACAGTTAAGTGTGAGTTGTTTTGTTTATTGCTTTGTTTATTGTGCTTGTGCAACACTGGCCAATGCAGCATACTCAAATAATTGACACAAATGTGTCAGAGCAGTTTATAAAATGCGCTCACTATGTGTGTGATGTCTTATTGGAGTAATTGTATGGATGCACACGTATGAAAGCGAGAAAATGCATGCATTTGTACAATTATTGAAACCAGACATAGCAATGTTGTAAGAGTGTGGCGATGCTTGATTTGAGTAATTTTTACGGATGCATTCAAAATGAGCTTTATCGCGATTAAAAATTCAGTTGTGATCGAGTCTGCGCACCACACTGTATGTTTGCCCCATATTTCTTTTCGAGCTTCAAGGTAGTAAACACAGAGTTGCTAACCGCAAATGCTACACCAAACATCCCCTGCTCCTGTGCAGCAATATGACTAGTGCGTGTCACATTCATGCTCGTGTATTATTACTACTACTACACTTGTTTACCCGTTGAACCCTCACTGAGTCTCATGACTTGTTTTCAGGAGAGTCCTGCCAAGATTTCACACTACTCGGGGGGGAAATTTTTTCTGATGTATACTCCCATTGAATAATTTGCAGGTAGTTTTCAAAGTTGGACCACGCCAGCACACAATGCTCTACTCTTTGCGAATGATGTCACGGGTTCTTTAACGTCCCCCCCCCCCCCCATTGTCAAGCATACGGCCGGTATTTTTACGCTTGATACACACTGTAGTATTAACAAGGGCAGCCGCTGGGTTCGAACCGTGAAACTCTACAACAAGTGGTGCATGCGCGAGCACTGGGTCTGAGCCATGTTACAGCCCTTTGTTTCGTGCTACTCAAAAGCAAGGTTATAGAATTGAAAAATTGACAGGAGATAAAAAAAACACATCTTTCCAAAAAACAAGATGAAAATGCCCTTAAATATGTAACACAATACATGCATTTACAATGCAGGCAAAGGTTATCTATTCTGGTCAGCAAATAAATAATCCATTTGAAGTGAATGAGAAGTAAAATTCTAATCTTATTCTTATGTCATTCTTAGTCACATGAAGCATCTTCCAGAGTCTGCATTGGGTTTTTTTTTATAACAAATATCATCTGAAGCCCTATCAAAAAAGAGTCTTGCCATCCAATCCATGCAGATTGCATTGCGTGCGTTGCCCTCGGGTTTGTTTGCTGTACCGGTCTCTTCTTGGCAACCCAAATCCATTAGGTGCTCTTTGCAGGGTCGTCCTTTTGCGGCGGTCGTGTTCGGAGTACCTCCCGATTAATGAGATCCCTGAGGACAAGGGGGCCTCGTCGTGGTTATTATGGCTCGTCAGCATTTAAAAGAACGGCGGAAGTCGTCACTGACCTGCAATGTTTTATTTCGTACGGGGAAATGTGCACTAAAATAACAAGGTAGATTTATAACGCTTCCAAACGCGATCTCATTTTCAAAAGCAAACTTTTTATCATCTTCCTCAATACGCACCTTGTAATATTATTACGTTTTAACGTTGTGGCTCACACTAATATATTTTAAGGCTACATAGGTCATAAGAACTTCCAAGCCTTTATATATATATCGTTTTTTAGTTTTTTTGCACTTAGTCAGTTACCATTAATCGTTGTGTAATAAATGTGGATGAAAGGGGAGATGTCTCGACAGTGATTTATCGTAATCGTCTCCACGAAGCGGCACGTTTAGGTGCTCGTCACCCAGGTCTGGCTGGCATGCTACCTCTCAAACCCTCCCAACCCCGCGAGAGATATCGCGAATCCTCGGTGTGCGTGAAGCTCTTGGTTATAATCCTGCAAGATGTGAATGGTTGCACGGTGAAGCACGGCAAGGTCACTATGCAGCTTGTGCACGTGGCGGTGTGTCCATACGGGTTTATTGGATTGGGCAAAGGGCATTAACAGGCCCGCTTTTCACCCAGGCAACCGGAGAGACCAGACTTAAGATATGTCGTGGCTTATCGCGATAACAACAATTACATATATTTAAGGACGCACAATTTTTAAATCAAATGATAAATATGCAATGAAGAAGAATTGAAACAAAAAAAATTAACTTGACATTTTAATCAATTAATTTTGTTGAAAACACTGACAGAACCAACTGAAATTCGAGAGGAAATAAGTCGCAGTTTAAGTGAGGTACTGTACTTGAGCACCGTCTATCGGTGTGGTACGCAAGTTACATTTTCCATTCAGATTATAAAAAAAATATCGGTTAACACATTCCTGCGGAGGGAGCTGGTAGGAACGTTAGGTTACTCGGTCAATGGCCAGGGTCACCTGCGGCGTGGTGTATTCCGCAAATATGGCCGACTGTGAGGGCGGGCACAAGCCGGTGTGAGTAGGTTAAACGTTGAGTTTTATAAGGGCACCACGGGGTGACCAGCCCCACCCTCCCCTCCCCACCCAGCCCCTCCCCACCCAGCCCCTCCCCACCCTCGCAACCCAGCCCCTTCCCACCCTCCCCTCTCCACACAGCCCCACCCCTCCCATTTTTGGATGCACGACGGACGGACAGACACAATAATCCCCTGTGGGCTGGTGGAACCAGGTGGTTCCTACCAGTATAAAACCCTACGTTTAAACAGGACAGAGTTCCTCTTTATTCTTTCTGCTCATCAGGGTAGCCAAGATCTAGCAATACAATGATACATCATACACTTACCATCCGTTTTGCATTAAATAATTGTATCATAAGTATCATTGCTCAATAGATTTTTCTAAAGTATTTTATTCCCTGATCAAATATTTATCAAGCGACGAACCCAATAATGAAGTTGTAAACGGTTAGCTACTATCCATTAAATGAGTGCTTTGCTAAATGTGGTCCGGATAAATTGAAGGCATGACGATTATACGATGTCATCATTTTCGTAGGTAGTTTGTTGTTTAATTACGTTTTGTGTGACTGACCGCATGTGCGTTATAAGCGAGAGAGATCTTAACGATTAGAAGACTCGTAGCAGGCTTGTGGTGAGTGAACTGCTATTGATGAACTTTTAAGTCATCTTCATTTGTACTGGAAGTACAGAAAAGACTCACAATCAATACAATACCAATGTTAAATACAATTAGACATTACCGATATTAGGAAGCCACTGGAGCTTTGCACTTTTAAATATAGACTGAAAACTCATATTTTTAAAACTGCTATTTGTGTTTAATTTGAGAATACGTTTTTCCCCTTTTATTTGGCAACAAAACAGGTGTTAATTTGTTAAAACACCAAACTGAAACCTTTTACAAGGAATAATTTGAAACTGATTGGTCCACACCAGAGACAGTTTTCTTATTTATTTTAGTACTGGCAAAGGAAGGTCCCATGATGTGTTTAGTTTGTTGTCTTTTCGTCGCACCTCCGATGAACCATGGTTGGCTATGCACCGTACGTAGCCATACGGTGCAAAATAAATTAAATATATATACATATATATACATACATGTACATTGCTACTGCTGCGTGTAGTGTTCGCGGTTGTACCGCCTAGCTCTCTTTTTGCTTACCTTTCCTATACTTTGCACTCCTAGTGTGTTTTTGTATTGTTTGTTGCTGTAACTTTCTGACCCACCCCTACTGGACACAGGTGCTTCATAGCTCATTGGATTCCTCCAAGATAAATAGAGGTTCGGATTGTGATTCTGACGTGTTTGTTGAAATTCTTTCGCACCGTACGTACTCAACCGTGCTACACTGCAATAAGAAACTGATAACGTGATAACCGTCACATTGTGAAAGCATTCCATCATATTATATGATGAACATTTTGATGGTTGCAGCGCTGGCGCTCACCGGCGTTCCTGCCTGTGCGTGTGTGCCGCCCAGTGCCTTTGGTGTCCCGCGTGTGTCCAAGCGACGTCTACAAGGTGTGGAAGTGCGGCTCAAACCTCCGTGTCGACACCACCCTCCTGGGCTTCGATCACATGACCTGGCAGCGAGGGAAACGAAGCTTCATATTCAAAGGGCAAGGTGAGCGTGTTCACAGAAACGTAGTCCTATGCCAAAAAGTTGTCCTTAGTTTGTTGTCCTTCCCCCCACACCTCTGATTAGCAAGGTTGGCTACGTAGGGTGTGAAAGAAGTTCACCGTAAAAACTCTCTCCCATCCTGTTTTCTTCAATTCACTGCGAAATGCTCTCCTCACCAACACGCGGAGACAGGTAAGGGGTCGAGTCCTTTCTTTCCACCTTCTCCGACACACACACAGCCTCCCTCCTTCAGGCATCGAGCAGCATTTTTATTTTTCGGCCTCTTGGCCTCTTTTCTGACATCCGCCCCTCAAGAACTTCTTTTTTCATCAAGCTGCCTCCTCCTTGGAGCACGTGCCCGATCCACTTATTTTTCCTTTCCTGGGATTATTCCAAACGGACTCCTCTCCCTCCCGGGCCTGCCCTAGACCTTGCTCATTGCTACTGCTGCATGTAGATGTTCACGGTTGTACCGCATAGCTGTCATTTTGCTTACCTTTCCTATACTTTGCACTCCTATCGTGTTTTTGTATTGTTTGTTGCTGTAACTTTCTGACCCACCCCTACTGGACACCTGTGCTTCGTAGCTCATCGGATTCCTCCAGGATAAATGGAGGTTCTAATTGTGATTCTGAAGTGTGCTCAGTTTTGTACGGCGCGTTGTTTGGCACTCCACGTGCTGAGAGTGAAACGTTGGACATCATTCCAAAACAACAGGCGATACAACTGAACACACATCAGAGAACTCCCCCCGATTACTCTTTCTTTTCATCCCGCTCATTTTCTCCACTCGATGATAATTACCGACATCTTCTCAAATACGAGCATATGATTACCCCCCACACAGAAAATAAACACACATAACATATATATAAAAAAATACAAGACGTTTAATTTAAAAACGTCAAAGCAATGTATCCTACGCAATATGATGTAAAACACTAAAAATTAACCCGTACAAACAAAGTTTTTCACTATAAATCCTTTATATGCGTGGCGGCTAGAGTCCTCTCGTCCTCTGGCTTGAGATGGCTGCCACCTATGGGTCAGATGATTGCCTGCCACCATTAAGCAATTGGTAAATAAATATAAAAAAAAAATCCCTAAAAAAATTTCACGAAAATAAATTGTCACGCACAACGAGTCTGTGTGCAAAATGTCAGCTCGATTGGATCACGGGAAGTGGGTTAAATAACGACCGAAAGATTTGCACGGTCGTAAGCGCGCAAGCAAGCAAGTGAACTTAATATAAAGGATTTTAAAAGAGCTCACGTTGCAATGAATGCGGAGATGAAGGTCGATTTAGAATTTCCCTTGTGATACAAGAAGATAGCCCAGCCAGTAAGGCAACGTAACAGACCTCCAAATGTCCCCTCGCACCTCGCGTCCACCACGAGCGAGCGAGCGAGTCTTGTCGTGTGCATGGCCCTGCCATTTACTGCAACTGGTCACGTGGCCACTAGCCCGCTCTCGGAAGATCGGATGCTTCTTGCTTGTTGCAGAATGCGGCCTGCATGCCATTCCCAAAGGGTGGTGTGCGTCCCCGTCCCCTGTTGAGAGTATGTGCTCGAGCCTGCCCCTAAATGAGAGGCATTCCTCCACTCAAGAAAGGGACACCGATGGAAACACAACGGCCCTTTACAATACCGCCACTTCCAGCAGCAACCGTGTTATTCCTCGTGATGCAAGTGTTTAATGGTATTAAATTGTATTGCCTTGGGTATACATTGCTTAAAAATGTTAAACTAAACGTCTTGTATTTTATACATGCTAAGTGTTGGACAGTCATGTGAACTTTTATTTTATGCAAAGCACCCCGAAACGCCTTTATTGATGTTATGTTTGCTCTGCGGTATTTACATGTATATTTGATTGACTGTGCCTCAAGTTTCAAGTTTTTCAAGTTTCAAGTTTCATTTATTAGGTATAGCCCTGTGAGCCATTCGGCTCTTGAATCGGGTGCAACCGCAACAAACAAAAAAAACATGAACAAGAAAACATCTTAAACTTACTATGTGCAAACAGAAAATCCAAGAAAAGACAGCAAAATATTGCAGAAAAAACAGGACTGTCTAACAGTTAACGTCGGGTTTTTTGCAATTGTGACAAAGAAGGTCCCAGAACGTGGAGCGAAACGTCGAACGTCACGTCCGGACAAGAACGCGGCACATCCTGAAAACACATCAGAGAGAGCCATCGACAGATATAATTTGTAAAACATAACGTACTGCCATTTTTTTTCAATCAACGGCTGGATGAAGGTCTCTCCATGTCATTTCAGTCATAACGGAGGGGGGGGGGGGGGTGCGTGTTTGACCATACTTCACCACACTGGAAAGTTAAATTTGGTGAAGTTGACGTGGGGAACAGCTGCCCATCTTTATATGATATTGCACAATGTTGTGTTTCCAGGGTGCGGAAAAAATATTTGTAATCATCGTTGGGGGGTTCCATTATATAAGCGTTACATTTGGGTGAATATGCAATGCATGGCCAGAATATCTTAAAAGCCCCACTCTGCAAACAGACACTCTCGTTAAATAAAATGCCACAATCTGGAAATGGGTAGCAAGTAGATTAACACGGCTGGCTATCTGTATATGCAGACACAGTGTCAAGGTGCGGGAGTCGACTGTGATGCCGCATGGTCCGTTGTCTTGAACGAGGCTGCGGTCGTGTTTGAACTGGAGGCTAATCAGGGGTGGAGTCTGGTAAACGCGTACAGGAAGAGGGGAGGCTGCATGGGAGTTCCCAGAGCTGTGGGCAACAACACGAGAGTCTTGCCAAGATGAGACCCATTTCTTACCAAGCCAAACAACATCACGAGCCAAACTGGCCTCGTTCCAGAGGCACTATTTCGTGCACAGAAAATGCCATATATCCTCCGTATGCCAAAATGTAGCACATAAAGTAAACGTATGATGATGACGATAATAATTTATAAAAACAAACTCCACAAAAACGGAATGGTTTTGCTTCGTCCTGCAAGCAGAGGTCGCAAACGGGTTTTGATTCCCGTACCCTACCCGAAATGAGTGACAAACGGTGACTCACCAGTGTACTCACGGCCTACCCGTACCCGTACCCGGCCGCACCAGGGTACGGGTATCGGGTACCTGGTTGCGACCTCTGCCTGCAAGTCACCCTTTACGGGACGGCGCGTAACATGCGCACCGCGCCAAACTCTTTCAAGACAACGGGGCGGTGGTGCTGGAGGTGGACCACGACCGCTGCCTGGTGTACGTGGAGACACTGTCTCTGGCCGCCCCCGAGACGGACGCGCTGCTGCAGGCCGTGCGCCCCTCCGAGGCCCAGATCCTGCTGCGCCTCTCGTCGCCCGTCGTGTCCACGCACGTCAACACCAAGAACATCCAGTTTGAGAGGTGCGGGGCCCCGCGCGCGAGATTTGGACTCAACAGGTTTGCGACTTGGTGGAGGGGGACGGTGATGGGGGTGGACGTGGTGGGGGGAGGCCATCATCCAGCAGTGGACTGATCATGGCTGTCGATGATAACGGGATGTGGGAGCGCACGGCAGAGGTCGCAACCGGGTACCCGATACCCGTACCCTACCCGATACCCGGCTACCCGTACCCGGCCGGATACCCGTTTGCGACCCTGGTGCGGCCGGGTACGGGTAGGCCGTGAGTCACTGGTGAGTCACCGTTTGTCACTCATTTCGGGTAGGGTACGGGTACCCATTTGCGACCCTGGTGTGGCCGGGTATGGGTAAGGAATCAAAACCCGTTTGCGACCTCTGGTGGAGGGGGACGGTGATGGGGGTGGACGTGGTGGGGGAGGCCATCATCCAGCAGTGGACTGATCATGGCTGTCGATGATAACGGGATGTGGGAGCGCACGGTCATAACCTTCGAGTTGAAGCGGTCGGAGTTCCACTGCTCCTCTTCAGACCGCCCGCACACCGTATCGCCGTTGGCGCTTGTGACCACATCAATCAGAATGTGCCAAATGTTGTCAGATCTCGGAAGCTAAGCAGCGCCGAGTCTGGATAGTTCTTGGATGGGTGACCACCGTGCACAGCAGGTTTATTATAGGCTGCTGCGAGCCTACGTGGTGGATGGCACCAGAGGGCAGTGCAGCTAAATCCATTGTTGAACTGTGCTCTATACTGCACATCTCTGTACTCCCCGCCTTCGCCAGTCCACACTGACTGGTGTAGTGAAGTATGGTCAAATCCGCATGGCATGGGGGGAGGGTGCCCCATCCAGCAGTAGCCGGACCAAAAACTGCACACAGGAACTGTATCCTTCTGGGTGCAATTCGCAATGAGCGCAGGGGAGCTACCACGCCTGCATAGTGGTACACACACCCTGTGTGTAGATGCATATTATTTTACTAACCTGAGTTTGGTGAGGCCTCATAATAGCCAGCAAAGCCCTAATGGTGCTGCTGGGTCGGGATGGGGTTCTCTCTTGTTAAGTGCATTTTGCACAACTTGTCCTCTCTGCGTTTCAAGTTTAAGCGCCTCTTAAACGTGCGTTAATAAGTTATTAGGAAATCGTGTAGGTCAGTTTATCTCGTGAAGCAAATCCCAGGGTGGCAACCTTGCCACACTGCAGGCCCACCGAGCCAGATGGCTCTCGTTCGCTCCATGCCGTTTGATTGCGTCAATTAAGAAGTCACAATTGTGTCCGGTAAGCAGAGGGTAGAACATGTCCCAGAGGACATTCACAGCATAGGCAAAGCGATGAAATGAGCTCATGTGCAGAAGCTAGATGGACTTTTGCATCACAATGCCATGAGGGATAACGATGTCTGAGGGAGGGTGATGGCTTGGGGAGGCCTCCATACAGCAGTAGATAGATCAAGGCTGATGATGATGAATCAAATGTGTGTCTTAATACAAGGTTAGATTAATTATTATGTTAGTTTACCCAGTGAAGCCTCACTGAGTCTCAATTCTCTTATTCAGGAGAGTCCCGGCAAGTTTCGCAGCAAGGGATGATTTTTTACATGTATAAACTCAATTGAGTAATGTTTTTAGTATTCGGATGTTTAACGAATGTCAGCTGATACATGTAGAAACGCTAGAGAGCATACAAACTCCAATCAGAAAGTCGGGAATCGAACCCAGGCCCTTCTTCCTGTGAGGCAACAAGTGTTACCACTCCGCCACCCTGATGCCCAAAAGGTGTAACAGCATGCAGAAGGCAACAGGAAACTACCGTAACCCTGCCTCCACGAATCGTGGCTCAAGAAACTTCTTGTGGAGGTGCAGTGTTTGAGTGAGGGAAGGGGAGGGCGAGAGGGAGCAAGTGGGGATTAGATGGAGTAAACCTGAGCCAGGGACCTACACCCTTAAGGCAAGAGAAGTGAAGGTGCGGAATGAGATTGCTGCTGCTACTGTATGTGCTGCTAAAGTTGTATTTGATTCCCCAGGAACAAGTCCGGAATCTGGGGGTGGAGAAGCGAAAAAAGTGAAACAATTAACGGTTATGAAACGAAGGTGAGACGACACAGCGCATTTTAATTTCCTCCATTACCGGCCCCCACCAGCTCCGTGACTCGCTTTGTTACATTATACACGTCGATTTCACACATTGCAAGAGCTTGTTAAGCGTACGAATCTTTAAAATAATTATCGCTCTCCCGAAGGCTCCTCATTTTTAGATTCGCACCAAGGAAATGATTAACGCGTCAATTCCTTGCAAGGTGGCAAGATGTTGCTATGAAAGTCAATACACCATTATCGCCGCAGAAATAAGATTTGAGTGCACAGCCTGTGAAATTGTGTGTGAAATTAGACAAATACGACATCAAGTAAAACATTTCCCTTGACGGAATAAAACATCAATAATGCTTCCCCACTGCCCTAAGCGGTGAACCTGAAGTAGGGAAATCGAGGCTACGTGAACATGTTTATTTTATTTTATACCTACGTGACTTCACCGAAAGAACCAAAGAGTTTGTTTATGTACCTTCAGTGTTTCTTTTTGGCTTGCGGACCACCTGGCCAATGCAAATATTTCCAAGGGCCACCCAGCCCGCCCACCCCTGGTGACAAAATGCATTCACTTTTCTCTCTAAATACCAGTAATGCTAAATTATTCACAATACAGGAACTGAAATATTTGTTTTTGAGGGCGGGGGGGGGGGCATTTAGATCTTAGCGGTTCGGGTAGTTTAATCAGGGTAGTTTTACCGAACTAAATTTTTTATCAAATATCCTAAGTAAAATATTAACATACTCTTAGTTTTTTCGGTAAAGTCAATTAAATTAAAATTAATTTCATTAAAATTAATTGCTGTATCAAGTGAGGGCCTCACTTGATACAGCAAATCTGGCTGTGACGGTCTCACCTGATGACGGAGACTTGTGTTGCCTCCGAAACGTCGTGATTTTTATTATTTTATTTTTTATTAATTTTAATTTCATTTTTTACCTACGTGACTTTACCGAAAAAACTAAGAGTATGAATCCTTGCAGTCACAAAAGCTTCAAATCTACAATAACATATGAACATACGAAACAAAAGGTAGAAACGTTGTCATGATTTACGGTTCAACCCGCATTTGCATCGCGGCCCCACGAAGCACCTGGAGGGCCGTCACGGCCCTCCTGGTGGTACCGGGGACCGCACTCTTGAGGACCACCGCTCCAGTCCAGAGGTCGCAACCGGGTACCCGATACCCGTACCCTACCCGATACCCGGCTACCCGTAACCCAGCCAGGTACGGGTACCCGTTTGCGACCCTGGTGCGGCCGGGTACGGGTAGGCCGTGAGTCACTGGCGAGTCACCGTTTGTCACTCATTTCGGGTAGGGTACGGGTACGGGTAGGGAACAGGTACCCGTTTGCGACCCTGGTGCGGCCGGGTACGGGTAAGGAACCAAAACCCGTTTGCGACCTCTGCTCCAGTCCCATGGTCACAGGATGACAAACTTCGGGTGAAACTAAGCAACCAACGTCTTGCTGTCAGCACAATTCCATTAGAGTAGCTGCCACAAAGGTAGCACTTCAACATTTGCATGTGTGTGCAGCTATATATATATTTGAAAAATATCAACAACGATGTCTTTGCCTCGACGGAAATAGATTCGCACACATCTTGCCTGTTTTCCTTGGGCGGCATATGCAAAGGATGTTGCTAATTTTGCACCAATAACTTGTTGTTCAGCAGTGGTGACCTCAGACGCTGACAATGCAGCACTGGCAACCCTTCCCAGTAGAAATGTAAAACTCTCTCCAATTAGATTAACCGTAAAAACAGAGGCATGGCTTTAGTTTAAAAAAAGTGCCCCACCATAAATCATCCCCAAGGCTTGCTTGCATTGAATTACCAATTGAAACATATATTCTTATAAGTTACAGTACGGATATTACTGCAGGTGAAAAAGATGATCGCAATATCCACAGAACGGCTGAAGATGTGTATATCAGATATTATTATCCAGTACATTATAGAATGCCTTAACACCTTCATGCTGGGTTAATATTTATCCTAGTAATGGCACCCAGCCTCAGCATCAACTATCACGGCATGGGGGTGGCTCATGATCCAGCATCGCCGAGTTTAAATCTGGACTTCAACCGCTCATTATTAAACCAGGTTTTCAAGTGTGGCAATATGTTGTTGTTGTTGATTCTATTTGGATTTGCACTTCAGATTGCAACATTTTAACTCTGCGAAATCCATTTCAGTTTTATTGGCATGTCACAACATTTTTTTCCCTGTAGCGAGGTGTATGGGAAAAGCAGAGCACTTGAGGTTTCTCAGAAGTAGTTCTGTGAAGTCCGCTTCCGCGAGCCGTTCTCTCACACGGGGTGATGCATAGCCCGGCGAGCGTTCAGAACGAGACACTTGGTCTCATGGTATATTAAGCTGACTGGACAGTGTGCAGTGGCGGAGCCAGGATTTTCAGGTAGGGGGGGAAACCCCTCCAGCAATGAAAAATGATAGAGGAGTTGTTAGTAAGTAAGGACTTGTCCCTTGCTTTTTATTCGACGCGTGTGCGGCGATGGCACAGCCATCGATCAAGGGTCGAATTCGAACCGCGTTGTGTGATCGGCATCGCGCTCGCTGAAGGTGAATGCCTTTTGGGAAGTCGTGTACTGTATATGCAACTGTGCACAATTCTGAGTGCCAATTATGGACTCAGACTATTGTTCTATCATCTCATAGAGTCCCTGGCACATAATAATATGCGACACAGTGGCAGTGGGGGTCGCAAAATGTCCGATCGAAATTAGGGATTTCGATCGGACCATTGGAGGGGTACGTGCCACCCCACCCACCACTGGCTCCGCCAGTGTAAGTGTGGGACTATGGTGGGGCGGGGGGGGAGGTGAGAAATGTTTTGTTTAAGAATAACGATCCGCGCACGGCGCGGCTGATCGTTGTGTTGCAGGTGTACAGCGCCTCCCATGTGGAGCTGGTGACGTGCACTCGGACGGAGCACCTCTCTGACCAGGATAAAAACAAAACCAAAGGTTGCTCCTCCGTCTCCAAAATACACACACTTCAGCTTGTCAATTACGACGCCAGTAACTAAAAATGCAAATGCAGGCCCTGCGTGTGTGTGTGTGTGTTGCGTGCATTTTTTTTTACTTTCGATTTATGCCCTTGCTGTATTATTTAACGTAGCTGCACTTAAGCGGTTTATGGACTGCCCATGCACATTTGAGAGCATTAGTGTAAACAATGAAATTGTGCTACTCCGCAGCTGCTTTGTGTGAATGTGGTGTGCATTGGTGCGCGATCAGACTTTATTTTAACAAATTGATCGTTTCATTTTTGACTCTGGCCCTCTTCAAAGTTTAACGGAACAACGTGGGCAGATGCAGTTGCTCTTGTCTAAGCCTCGACTTCCTTTTTAATAGAGTGATGTGTAGGCTAAAATGTACACCGAGAGACAGTAAGAGGAAGATGTTGGTGATATGCGAGTATATACACTGGGGTTCACGACATCGTTCAAACGGGTGAGATAAGCAAGTAGGCCTGGGTAGAGCAGGTCACGGTCAGGGCGAGAGGGGATGATGGCCAACGGTCAAGAACAAAAACGGAGTGACAGGGAAAAATGGAACGCAACTGAAAGGATGTCCTCCAAGGAGGTGGGGCTATGAAATCAGTTATTTTGGGTGGATCATGAGAGGTGATGGAGGCTTAGGGTAGCCTTCATCCAGCAGTGAAGTGATCATGGCTAATTATGACGATGATTGCATTTAATAGATCACATTGCCTGATGTGCTCCTAAAATTATGGAAACGTCAATAATGTTTTTTGGAGGACAAGCCAAATTGAATGTCACATCCACGAAACGTTAAAACCTGGAACACTGACTAACGTTGTCAGCGGGGAGTTTTGGAGGACTTAAAAAAATAGACGTAACATTTAGGAAAATTGAGGAAGAATACATCATATCAAGAAGTTTTTTCACTCTTTTTTTGTAAGATTATCTGCAATAAAAGTCTCCAAATTAGTTTTCTGTCTGTCAATAAATATTCGTGTAGATGGTGCGGAATTAATCTGCCAACTTCCCAGTTGAAGTGAACATCTTTTTGTAAATATATTAAGTAATTCTTACTTTCTACATTTTCAAAGCTAACCACAAAAGCAGTTTTCTGTTAGCATTTAATATTGGTTACCACATTGTGCAATATGATTTTCCCTTGGCTAAAAACGTAATTTGTGAGGGTCTTTAAAAAAAAACAGCAATGTGATTTGTACTTTTCCTTCAATTTCATAATTCCCTAAATATATACACAGCAATAAGCTATGTGTCTATTTCTGCACCTCCGATTAGCACGGGTGGTTTCGTACGTCGTGAAAGAAGTTCAACATACCGTGCGTGTGAATGCGTTCAATCTGTGCTCTTCTTGATTTAATGTACTGTCTATATGCGGGGCTACGTTGTGGGCAGTTCACTAAAATCCATTGTTGTACTCTACTTCTATGCCCCCCGCATTTATGCTCCTTGCCTTCACCAACCTTGAAGCGTGATTTAAAACAACCACCATGACTTGCAAAGAGTGGAGAGGCCTTCATCCAGCAGTGGACTGACAAAAATTGGCTGTAAATGTACTCAATAATTTACACACCTCATCATCTATTCACCACGCCGTGATATTTATGGCACGTGGTACTGTATACGAGTGTCTCATTGAGCTCCAGGCATGACCACCCCGCCACACCCTCCAGGGTGAAGCAATGACAATTACCAACACAGCGAGGCCTGATCGAGAACACATCTCTCTTCCACTGCCCAGGGATCTCCATTGGCTACCAGTCGAGGTTATGTTTTTTAAATCCTTGCCTTACAAACAGGGCTGCAAAGGGCACCAGTCCTGCTGTACCTCTCTGAATTTCCCAAGAATCATGTCCCTGCCAGGTATCTTAGATCCAGCGACACGATATGAAGATCGATGGATTTATCAGGTGCATGCGACGAACATAGGCGAGATTTGCGAGGACTGAAGTTTTGAGAAACGCTGCTGCGTAGCACCTTGTCAGCGAGTGTAATCATTAAAACGAGATATTTTGTTTGTTTACCTGCAGGAGTGAAAACCACCCCCCTGCAGTCGTTCCTCGGGATCGCCGAGCAGCATGTCGGCTCGAACAATGTGGTGTGTGTGTGTGTGCGCTTTCATTCACCTCTTTCATTCGCTTCAAAAATGCAATTTTTTTTAAACGTCGCACACAAACTCACGTACGCGCGGTCCGCTCACAATGACAGTTGCGGAATGTTTGAAGCCAAGTCTGTCAAATTGACAGGGTGAAACGCGTTGCAGTTTAAATTTCGATTTAAAGCTTTCGTGACTGCAGGGATTCATCTTCTTGGTTCTTTCGGTAAAGTCACGTAGAAGGGAAGTAATAAAATTATAAAAATAAAACATAATAAAATAATTCTCACAATGTTTCGGCCTTGCGTTGTGGCCGAAACGTGAGAATTATTTTATTATGTTTTATTTTTATTATTTTATTACTTCCCTTCTACGTGACTTTACCGAAAGAACCAAGAAGGCGTTGCAGTTTGTATGTCTGATTACAGCTGGTCAATGAGCTGTATATGGCATAATGACTGGCGTTCAGGGGGAAAACAACACATTGGCGCTACTTTGAGGAGTGAGACTCGGTTTATAAAGGCTTATTTTGAGCATTTCTCAATCGCATAAAGGTTACTGCTAAGTGAAAATTAGTGTTGGATTTGGTAGAAACGTCATCACGGCCAAGAAATAAATCAAATTTATTCGGCTGTTGAGCACGCTTGTGAAAAATGTTTAGCAGGTAATTATTTTCTGTAAATGTAGTTTTCACTCCCTTTGGCCAACATTGCATTCATGTATTCATTACTTTTGATGTACAGCGCCTGGAGTGCCTTGCAGAAAGGCGCTCTACACATGTAATGTATTACTGTCATTGACTCCTGCACTGAGCGCCATCGTCTTTATTCTTGTGGAGTTTTGGATTAGCTGAGAGTCGTTTTGTCACTGAAAGTGTCAAGCTTAGTAACAGGTACATTGGAGGTCAAAGAGGCGGTTTCAATTCCCGGAGGAGCTCCCAACACACGCACAACAAAAGAGCAATACGGCACAACCACGGATAGCTACGCCACGGTGACGAGATGTTAACTACCTCGCCTGGTATACATGAGGTCGTGGGTACTATCCCGACACTGACGCCTTCATATTTGGAGTTTGAGTGTCTCTCTCTCTCGCGCCGTGGTCGTGTGGTTCTCTGACGCCTTCGGTTTTTCACCCGACATTTAGAAAGACGCGTTTCGAGTATTTGCCTGTGATACATTTCCACGTGATAATCCACTTCGTTGAGCTATCGTTGGTGGCCAGGTCACTTCTGAAAAAGAGCTATATAGCTCAATGGGCCTTACCTGATGAAATAAAAAAAATAGTTTATAGTTTAAAATAGTTTAGTCTAAAACAGTTCACCATGCAAGCACTGACCAGGCTCAACTCTGCATAAGCTTCCTAAGTCTGATCAGACTGGGTGCATTCAGGGTTATATGGTCATAGGCAAAAGCACCCGCAATTTAGGGTGAGGAATTACATGTTTGTGTTCAATACTCCACGGCTGAAGTAGCTTTACTGCAGCTCTAAAAATAATTTACAACCTATTGGCCACCAAAGTGTTGTACAAAATGTATTGCAATTAAAAACATTTCGTTTCCTGATTAATAGCAGCTTTGCTTTAAACACAAGTGCATTTCGCAGTCCGAGGTTCGTTTTAAACATCACGCCGTAACATGAGACGGGCCACATTTATTGCTTTTACAGATTGTCGCTCAAGGTTAGGGAACTGGGATTTTGCAAATGGCTCGAGAGTGAAGAATTATTCCCAAACCGTGAAAGATTGTTGCAGGAATGCTTTTCCAATTATCAGCAACGGGGGTGCAAGGCAATTGCTTTAAACCAAATAATTGGTCTCGATGATGTGTATCCAGTGGAACTAAAGCGATTACAACTGTCCTTTCAGGATTAAGCCCTTTTTGTTATAAACTGATGGCAAACATGACGGTATTAAGGAAAAGGTCAGTAAATCTACTAGACTGTAAACAAAACACGGGCGTCTGTGGCACGGTGACTCAACGTTCTGACCCTCTCGGGAAGGAAAGTGGCGATATCTGCGGCGCGGAGATCATTTTAGAAGCGGTGTTGTTTGCGCACCTCCACCGTTGATTTTGTTTAGGAAAATTACCGATGAAAATATATTCGTCAGCAAAGTGGTTTGCGTGATTTAGTCGGAAAATGACTGCGAGTTGAATAAAACCATAGGGTCACAGCGACGACTGGCTGTCCACCAACATAAGCACGACTGTGACTGACGAGATGAAAAGATAATATTCTGAATGATGGCACAAACCGAGATGATTTACTAACACATTTTACATTTGTGTAAAACGGTGGTGGTGGGGGGAGGGGTTGATATTGTACATTTCAGCTACATTTAATAACTAATAGTAGACGAAATTAGTCAACTAGGCCAGAGGCTAAGACAACTTAACGAAGTCTGCAGACTAAGACTTGCCTAACTTCCCATGGTTTGCTATCGACTCCACTGAGAAATATACTTTAATAACGGTTGCTGAGCACGGGCACAAAGGCGGCGGCCCAATTGCAGTTATCACATCTTAATTGAGCCAAGGCGCTTGTAAGAACGTCCTCAATTTAGCCAAGGCGGTTGTAAGAACTTATTAATTGAGCCAAGGGGATTCTAAGAACTTCGGAAATGAGACGGCGGGGAGAGTTGCCCCAAGTGGAGCGGCGCTTAGGAAGAAGCAGACAGAGAGAGAACGAGAAGCAGTTTTGAATCGAACGCAACAACGTAGGCTTTCACGACCAATATTCATAATCAAGGTCTGTGGGTTAAACCGCGTAAACATAAAATGTGTCCATACTCTTTGGTTCTTTCGGTAAAGTCACGGAGGTATAAAAATAAAAAAAATAAAAATAATTATTTTGAGCCAAGGCCAAGGCGATTTGGTTTTATTTTTCTACCTACGTGACTTTACCGAAAGAACCAAAGAGTATGGGTTCCTGCAGTCACGAAAGCTTCAAATCAAGATCATAATATGTGTGGTTAACACACCAACACCCGACACAGCCAATCAGTAAGGTTTGTCACGTCAACAACGCGCACTGATTAGTTACTACTTCAGCACCACCGCTTGTGTTGGGAGATGAAACCCGCAACAACATCGGCAGCCCATCGTTATAGCGCTGCGATCCGTGGCCTTCTCTCTCCACCTCCACCACCCAGGCACAGATCACGCAGATGGCGAGCCCCACCAATCCCACGGCGATCACGGCCACCGAGTACTTCAACCCCCGCTTCGCGCTCGGGGGACGCGACATCGGACGCCCAGTGGAGCTCACCGTGAAGACGCAGCGGTGAGCCTGGCACGATATCATTCATGTTGTTATTATGTATTATTAATGATGATGATAATGTTCAGCACTCCATCAATCCACTGCTGTGTGTGAGTAAATGGGATAGTTTTGACCATCACCTCGCCGTGCTGGTCAGGATGCTTTCCTGAACCCGTAGCATCTGGGCCTGTCCCGTGACCTGCCAGCGACATTTCAAAACTTCACGTGGGTTCATGGTCTATCTATTTTTATTTTGCCAGGTAAGGCTTACTGAGCGATGTAGCTCTTTTTTAGAAGTGACCTGGCCACAAATCATGGCTCAACAAAGTGGCTTATCGTGTGGAAATTAATAGCAGCCAAATCATCTAAACGCATTGTTTTTAAATGTGGAGGGAAAACCCGGCGGGCCCGGAGAAAAATCCACGCAACCACGCGGAGAACGTGCAAACTCCTAATCTACAGCAGGCGTCAGTCAGGGTCGGCATCGAACCCACAACCTCCTGTATACCAGGCGAGGTAGTTAACATCTCGCCAGCATGGTGTCCCTAGCCTGGCTCATTTGCTGTGGTGACATCACCGCCACTTGGTGGCGAATGCAGGTTATTTTTGTGAAGAGGAGCCTGAGGACCAGTTTAGATATTCACCACCGATGTTAGCCATGGCAGGGAATCAAACTCGGGTTCATATATCGCATGGCACCTACCATGTTTCACCCATTAATCATTGAATGGGATTGCAGTAAAAGCGTTGCTCCTCTTTCCACTGCATCTCACTTTATTTAAGTTTTCTTTTTTTTTTCCACGAAGTTTTCCAATGCTGTTCGAATAGATTTTTCCAATTTTCTGGAAATTATCATTTAAGTGCACTGGCAGATGTGTAGTATGACACGCAGTACATTTGCACGCATTTACAAGTTGTCAATGTGCTAACATGTGGTGCCAATCTTGTGTGTAGGATGTTATTAAAGTTTATGATTCTATGTCTAACATCTCGTATGTGCGTACAGGATCGTAAATTAAACAAATTCTAGATAAGCGATGCGAATCGTGTAACGCATTCCAGCCAAACATTTACCAGGATGTCGACATCTGTTTTACAACAAAAATTATGAAACTGCACTCGTGACGTTACCGCACGACTTAATGTTAGTTATTTCTCTCCCCTCCCCCGACTCTTCCCCCCTCATATAAATCTTCACCCCCCCCCCCCACGCGGGGACCCCCAGTTGGCTGGGGCTGAGGGACCTACGTGCCAAATTGGAATTCGCGTGGATTTTCTGTTCCCAACCTCTAATGTCCATCGGCACATGGTACCAGGCTCGTGTTTCGTCACAATTTAGATTCAGCAAAACTCACGGTTGTAGCTGGCAGTAATGGATGGTAAAAAGGTAAAGGTGCAGCCCTGCAATTGCCTGCTCACACCACTCCTGGCAGAAGGGCCTTCACTAGAGGGAACTTAAAAGTCCCTCTGGAGGGTATTTTTGGCCTACTCTTCCATGCTGGTCAGACGCCTTGGAAGAGTTTGGAACACCCGCAATTTACAAGCTACCGCATGTGACTTGCCGATTGATCGTCTGCTTTGGTGGACAGAGGGGGGGGGGGGGTTTAAGAATCTTGTGCCATTGTTGACTTGCACCACATTGAGATTTTTGCACAGCGTTTTAATATTTTTTTTTGGGAATATTTGCTGGTTTATTCCAGGATGTTTCTGTTACGCGTCGTCGCTTTAAGATGTTCTGTGTTCATATTTTGTTTGTTGCGGTTGCACCCGACTTAAGAGCCGCATGGCTCACAGGGTTCTACCTAATAAATGAAACTTGAAAACTTTAAGCTTCCGCATTGAGGGATCGAACAGACGATCTCTGGAATGCAAGTCCAGTGCACACCAAGGCAGAATCCTCTCGGTGGCGTTTTGTCACACATGTTTCCCCCAAGGTCGGCCTGGTGCCTTCCAGTAATGATAACGATGCCGGATGGTCTTCTGGCAGTCGGCAGTTCATAGACCCTTGCGCCAAGGACCCAGGACAGAAAACGAAAAGACTCTGTGCTGCGGTGGGACATGTGCCGGTGCAATAGTGCATGAGGGGGGCGCAAAGTGTGAAAATCTGGTGCTGGTCTTGAGACCAATTAATCCAATGGTGGACAGATCAGAAGCATCACACATAAACCTCCTGCAGGGCAGGCAATAGATCCTCATTCAGAGCAGGCCTTCTGTCTGACGTTAATCTTCGCCCAAAATCACTTCCAAGTGACTACTTTGTACTTTTTTACAGTCACTGTTGTACAGCTCTCCTCTGTATTTTTCGGTAGTACCGAGTGCTGTTTGCCACGATGTCCGACGTTTCGCTCCACGTGCTAAGATCTTTTTCAGGAACTGCAGCCCTTTCAAGGTGGCCACCGGTTTACGGTGATGTTGAAATTCAGAGTTGGTAGTTGGAATCGAATGTTACCGCTTCATTGGGATCTCCTGATCGAGACCGCAGTCTGTAGGGCAATTCTCGAGTCTCGGTTAAAATTACTACGCTGCAGATATATACGTTTTTAAAAGCTTAGCATACAACTGGTTGTGTTGCGATGTCTATCGCTTCCTGTATCGTATCGCTCTGCACTTGGCATGATTGTTTCATTTAATCGAATATCTACCCTAACACTACCCATTATTAAACTAATGGAACATACGCTGTATCCAACTGTTTGATTTTAACATTCATTGTT
The DNA here is from genome assembly GCF_964198595.1 of Lampetra fluviatilis. Taxonomy (NCBI): domain Eukaryota; kingdom Metazoa; phylum Chordata; class Hyperoartia; order Petromyzontiformes; family Petromyzontidae; genus Lampetra; species Lampetra fluviatilis. The sequence goes on from NC_136280.1 coordinate 7,096,724, forward strand.
AACAGAAAGCAGTCAATTCCCAATGTTTTCCGTGCATTAGGCTAGGCCTAGACTTCAAACAAAGACAGATCCCCCGTATAACCTGTACGGACTGTTGGGGCAAGTGCTGTTAGCGAGCACCTATGAAGGTCGGCACGGCACAAGAGGGAGTGGGTGGCCAGCACCACGCCCGGCCACCTTTGTCTCCCCAGTGGCGATGTTTACACACCGCACCAGGTACTTATTTAAGGCTGATTCGACCTAGGGGAGTCCCAGGACCGGTTCAGATAATCGTCACTGGTGTTGGCCGTCAGCAGGAATCGAACTCGGGTCGCTGCGTGCTAACCGCTACACTACAGCTCCCCACAGACACAGACACACACATAGTACATACTGTACAGAAAACAAACAATTACGTAATGTTACAAAAGGAAAATAATTACGTAAGGTGAGAAACTATTCGAATTACTTTAAATCCTCGTGAATCTCGGGCTCGTTAAAGGCAGCATTTTGGGGCAGCCGCCTTACACCTCGCTCCGCCATTATTCATCCGCAACCTCACCGCGCTGCACTATTTGCGCTTACGTAACTAAAGCAAACATTTCCTCGTATAGATTTTTTTTTAAACACGATTTATAGGAGCATTCCCGTAAAGTTTGAGTTCCGTAAGTCGGGTTTCCGTAAGTCGGATCTTCTGTAACCCGGGGACTGCCTGTATATGTATTTAAGGATGTGTGGTTGCACATTTAAGTTTCTGGCACCTGTAAAGAAATTTCCTGGTCAAGGCCCATAATTGTTATGTACATCTCGGTGTGTCAAGACATTCATCTGCATGCTGACATTAATTCTGAGACGCTCACATGAATGGCAACATTTGATGCCCATGCCTCCTGGTGCGTGTGCTCATCTGCTCGCGTTAAGGTGTAATTGTGAATCCATGTAGAGAGTGCGCATCCGACTCGGCGCGTACACACGCGCGTGAGCGGGGTTGCAGATCCATATCATTCTCACGCTGCTATTCATTTATTGGAAGATGTTTGTCCATCATTGCACTTCGCTAAGAGTACTTGTCCCGACGATCTGAGGGCTACACATGGGTTATTTGTGTGTCAGTATATATCTAGCGTGGTACTGGCCACTCACCCCCTCGTGTGCCATGCCAGCCTTCATTAGGCGCTCGCTAACAGCACTTGCCGCAACGGTGCAAAGGCTATCAGGGGGATCTTTGTCTTTATTTCTGTAATCGTCCGTCCCCCTTGTGTGGTTTTGGAACACGTCCAGAGCGAGAAGAACTACTTGTAAAATCACGAATGCATTTTGCCTTGATGGTTACCCGTCGTCGGCTTCCGAACCGCTCGTAAATGTGTCCGAGGGAAGCGTCACGGAATCCACGCGTGTGCACGGTTTTCCCCCTTCCCCGTTGTGTAACCGTGCACGTGTGTGCGGACGCGTCCCCTCGTGCCTCTCGTCAGGTTCAAGGCCAACCTGTGGCTGTGCGAGGACCACCCGCTGTCCTTGGTGGAGCAAGTGATGCCCATTGTCGACCTAATGGCCATCAGCTACACTCACTTCGCCAAGCTGAGGGATTTCATCACCTTAAAACTTCCCTCCGGCTTTCCCGTGAAGATTGGTGCGCTGTTCGTATATACGCATACACACACACACGCATTGTACGCGCGTATATAGCTCTTCCGATGTGATGTTGGGTTGCAACGTGCGTTGTTTCAGCACGCTATCCGACGTTTCGTTCCACGTGCCGGGAGCTTCGGTAGTCCAGTTCTTGAAGAAGCTATCGACACGTGGAGCGAAACGTTGGATGTCGTACCGAACAACAACGCAGGGCAACCCGAGAGAGCGCAGCGAAAGGACCACAAAGCTCAACGACGAAAACCTCTGCAGTGTGTAGATATCCAATATCTTCTTGGTTCTTTCGGTAAAGTCACGTAGAAGGGAAATAATAAAATAATAAAAATAAAACATCATAAAATAATTCTCACGATGTTTCGGCCACAACGCAAGCAGCCGTCCTCAGGTGGAGAACAGGTCTGTCGCATTGTGGCCGAAACGTCGTGAGAATTATTTTATTATGTTTTATTTTTATTATTTTATTATTTCCATTCTACGTGACTTTGCCGAAAGAACCAAGAAGATGAATCCCTGCAGTCACGAAAGCTTTAAATCGAAAGATATCCAGTATGTTTACTTTTATGTAAAGTCTTGGTTATCCATGGACGGATTAACTGGGTTGCAGTTAAACAATTCTTCGGGAAAATAGGAACAGAAGTATGAAGTATTGCATCTAAATTCATGGCTTTTTTATTTTGCTGCTGATTATTAGCTGTTTCTTACTTGTAACATGATTAATTTAGGAAACAATAAAAAACACATTACTGTCTGTTATCAGCCCCATTATACGTACATTAAAAAGCATCACTCACATGCACTGTCACCCACAATTTGCTTGTCACTCACGAGGTTTAACCCCAAGCAAAATGTAGCGGTAAAGAGCACAAATTATTCGTAATCAAGTTTTTTTGGGTTAGATCGCACAAATATAAATTTGTCATTAACCCGCCCACCACCCGACACAGCCATTTAGTAAGGTTCATCATGTAGACAAAACATGTCAATTAATTACTACTTCAGCCCACTGGTGTGTTGGAGAGTAAATCCGCAATATTTATATTTTGAGTACGACATTTCGCTGGTAATTACATCCAGCATCATCGCTGCGATTTTGCCAGAATTGTGCCTACGTGCCAAACAAATAATATAGACTAGAAAACCAATTAAAACTTAACAGACGTTAAATATTTCGTAAGAACACGGAATTTAATTTGAGAAGCACACAAGGACAATTGTGCAACAAGCAGAGGACAGCTTTACAGACGTGTTCTTCTTCTTGTTTTAAACAACTTTATCTTTTAATCTGCTGCCACCGCGTGGAAACTCATCCCTCCGTGGTGTCGGCATGGCCTTTCGCGACAATGAACCGTGCACGCGTTTAAATTGGCGTTGCCAGCAAAAAGGTTATCGTGGTCTTGCTCTCGGTGACAAGCGTGCGACAACGTGCTTCTCTCGAACTGCCGACGCCGGGACGAAGCTACGCAGAGTCCTAACCGGAGCGCCGCGGCTTGCGCTCTCCCCGCAGAGATTCCACTTTTTCACATTCTGAACGCCCGCATCACCTTTGGGAACCTCAACGGCAGCGGCGACGAGGCGCTGTCGGCATGCGGCAGCCCCGACAGCGACAGCCAGTCGTCACCCAGCAGCGACAATTCCAGCCTGGGCAGCATCAACAGCTCAGGGAGTGAGAGTTGGCACAAGCCCCACATGGCATCAAACACGTGGCAGTCGAAGCCAGCCAGGTCTTTCTCACCTTCTGTCCTTCTGCCTTGCTCAGACCGAGCAACTTTTTTTTATTTAATTGTTTTTCTCTCCTCAATTTTATCACGATTATGCTGTCGGTATCATGTCACGAATTGAAGAGTCAATTCTGATCTCTGGCAGAGCAGTTCAACCCGTTGTGTTGTTCTCTGTGGATATCGGAGATCCCTGCAAGTAAACTCTGGTTCACAGAGTATAATGCCTCACTTTCTTACTCATTCGGCATATGGCAGTCACGTTAACTGCATGCCATTCAAAGAGATATTTAATTTCTGAGCTGGACTTTAGCCAAATGAATAACTAATTTAACTTGCGTTTTGTGCAGTCACCGTTGACCTGGCTGAGACCAGCAACTCGCTTGAGAACTTGGTTTAATCACTGTCAGCTAGAAGGATTAAAACCAACCCAGGATCTCAGCAGTGCCACTGACCTCCGAGCCACCCACCCAGCTCAGGTCTAGTGACGTTAAATACGATTGACACGTTATGTACTCTGTACAGCACTTCCACTGGAGTGAAGTATCAGTGGTGGTGCTAGCACATTGCACCCCCCCCCTCACCCCCCCACCAACCAAAACCAATATATTTGGGTGCCCCCCACATTCATGAACCCCTCATAAGATTACAGAAGAGACATGCACGGCAGAGAGGTGTAATGAGTGAAGAGAAATTAGGGAATAGGACCTCTATTATAAGACTTATTACAATAGACATAATCCACTTATATTTCACTACATTTATTTTCATGGTGTTGTCGGGATGATTATCTTTTTGTTTATTTCTCCGAATTTGAGCTTGGTTTTTGGCATACCCCTCTTATTTTTTCTTGAACCTGGGGGGCCACGTGAGCCTCATGGGAGGCCCAAGCTTGTTGTGAGTTTGCCTTGTGCATCGTTCCGCCACTCATGTCGACTGCCATGGTTCCCCCGAGGAACGGGATATAAAAAATTCTGGGGTAAAAAAAATACTCGACAGTCTGGGTTCTGTTGTCCTGTTATTAAAGCAGTGGTTCTTGACCTTTACTGCATCCTTGCACCCCTTTGGTATCTCAATCGTAAAAAAAAATTAAATGTGAATAAAAACATAGGTTTGGTGAATGAAAGTAGTTATGCTTACACGCCCGTGCTTCGTTTTTGTTTCGATGAATTAACTTCTAAAACAAATCTGGCACGTCTTGCACCCCCAGGGGGTGCGTGCACCCCAGGTTAACAACCACTGGCTTAAAGCGATGATTATTACAGTCTTGAGACTCTGCTTGAGGGTTTCCTGGGGTAAACAAAATACTTAAGCGGGGGATGCATTGAGCATGAACACAGACTGAGAATACTTTCCACTTTCATCATCAGAACTCGCCTGTCGAAGGTGGTGAAGGTGCAGCCCACTGCTGGCAGAAGAGCCTCTACGAGAGGGAGCTCCAGAAAGACAAAAACACCCATCTCTCTGAAGTGCATTTCGGATGGTATTGGGAAAGAGAGCCCCTCTGTAGAACTTCCTTGGCACCTTAAACTGATGTAATAATGTAGGGTTTAATGTAAAGTTATAAATATTTACAATAATGTTGCATTTGAAACGTTGACACGTGCATGCTTTAGCTTAAGGCACTTGATTTTTGTGTGCACAAACTGTGATACATAACCAGAGACTAGAGCGGACCGAGTTAGGATTCGTATGTTCAAAACTGCCCTGCTGGATAAACAACAACAAACAGGAGCAGGGGATAATCTCTGAGTCGTCTTGCTCATGGCTGGATGGAAAGCGGCTCGTATGTCTGTCCAGATTAGTTGACCGGAGAATGGCTTCAGTTGAAGTGCAATGGATTGTTTCAATGCTTCGGATGAATGGAGTTCGCATTGGTCCGTTGCTGTGTGGTCGATGGTCTGGTCGGCGTTTCCACAATCGCACTCTGGGCACTCTATGAATAGTCACTTGCGATGGAAGCGGTGGTGGGCTTAGCTGCTGTGAGATGCGTAGATCCGATTTAATGCAGACCATTGTTTTGCCGGTAAATTAAATCCTGAACGTTCTTTAGAGGGCGTCAGCAATCGGGTGCTTGTTCAAAATTATTGCCGTTCTCCCAGATCTATCGCCATCCCTCCGGGGCACGAAAAAAACAAACATCTGCGAGTGCTCCGGCTGTGGGAATGGGACGCAAATCGCACTTGCTCTGCCCACAGCCTCCACCGCTGCTCACATTTGTTGGTGTATTTGCAGCGCCGGTGTCGGCTTGGGTGATGGACGACTCCGTGTTCGAGGTGCCCAAGGGCTACACGGTGGCCGGTCAGGCCAAGAGGCAGCCCATGCGTGACGAGGACGACGCGCTGCTTCAGTTTGCGATCCGCCAGAGCCTGCTGGAAGCTGGCACCGAGTCTGACCAGGCACGCCGTTCGCCATGGATCGCGCTGTTGATGGTTTTTTTTATCTTTCCCGAATCAACCGCAACGTGCTTGGCTAAGTTTACACGTTTATAGAACTCCTGTCCATCCGAGTTACTCTCATCGCTAACTGCGGGACGAATATTTTTAATATCTATGGGACCTTTTTGCCCGTATCAACAATTATGAAAAATGGTAATAGGTTTTACCATTTTCTGGCAATAAAGCAGGTATTAAGATGTTCATACACCAAATAGATACTTTTTGCAAGGAATCAAGTCTGCATTAACGACACGTACTTGTGGCAAAACATGCAAACAGACATGCTCTGATAATTATATGCAGTGTTAGACCAGAGAACACTGGTAAGACTAGGCCTAGTCTCTGGTCTAACACTGGTAAGACGAGGCCTAGACTCTGGTCTAACACTGGTAAGACGAGGCCTAGACTCTGGTCTAACACTGGTAAGACGAGGCCTAGTCTCTGGTCTAACACTGGTAAGACGAGGCCTAGTCTCTGGTCTAACACTGGTAAGACGAGGCCTAGTCTCTGGTCTAACACTGGTAAGACGAGGCCTAGTCTCTGGTCTAACACTGGTAAGACTAGGCCTAGACTCTGGTCTAACACTGGTAAGACGAGGCCTAGACTCTGGTCTAACACTGGTAAGACGAGGCCTAGTCTCTGGTCTAACACTGGTAAGACGAGGCCTAGACTCTGGTCTAACACTGGTAAGACGAGGCCTAGACTCTGGTCTAACACTGGTAAGACGAGGCCTAGTCTCTGGTCTAACACTGGTAAGACGAGGCCTAGTCTCTGGTCTAACACTGGTAAGACGAGGCCTAGTCTCTGGTCTAACACTGGTAAGACTAGGCCTAGACTCTGGTCTAACACTGGTAAGACGAGGCCTAGTCTCTGGTCTAACACTGGTAAGACTAGGCCTAGACTCTGGTCTAACACTGGTAAGACGAGGCCTAGTCTCTGGTCTAACACTGGTAAGACTAGGCCTAGACTCTGGTCTAACACTGGTAAGACGAGGCCTAGACTCTGGTCTAACACTGGTAAGACTAAGCCTAGACTCTGGTCTAACACTGGTAAGACTAGGCCTAGTCTCTGGTCTAACACTGGTAAGACTAGGCCTAGACTCTGGTCTAACACTGGTAAGACTAGGCCTAGACTCTGGTCTAACACTGGTAAGACTAGGCCTAGACTCTGGTCTAACACTGGTAAGACTAGGCCTAGACTCTGGTCTAACACTGGTAAGACTAGGCCTAGACTCTGGTCTAACACTGGTAAGACGAGGCCTAGACTCTGGTCTAACACTGGTAAGACGAGGCCTAGACTCTGGTCTAACACTGGTAAGACTAAGCCTAGACTCTGGTCTAACACTGGTAAGACTAGGCCTAGTCTCTGGTCTAACACTGGTAAGACTAAGCCTAGACTCTGGTCTAACACTGGTAAGACTAGGCCTAGACTCTGGTCTAACACTGGTAAGACGAGGCCTAGTCTCTGGTCTAACACTGGTAAGACGAGGCCTAGTCTCTGGTCTAACACTGGTAAGACTAAGCCTAGACTCTGGTCTAACACTGGTAAGACTAGGCCTAGACTCTGGTCTAACACTGGTAAGACGAGGCCTAGACTCTGGTCTAACACTGGTAAGACGAGGCCTAGTCTCTGGTCTAACACTGGTAAGACGAGGCCTAGTCTCTGGTCTAACACTGGTAAGACTAAGCCTAGACTCTGGTCTAACACTGGTAAGACGAGGCCTAGACTCTGGTCTAACACTGGTAAGACGAGGCCTAGACTCTGGTCTAACACTGGTAAGACGAGGCCTAGACTCTGGTCTAACACTGGTAAGACGAGGCCTAGTCTCTGGTCTAACACTGGTAAGACGAGGCCTAGTCTCTGGTCTAACACTGGTAAGACTAAGCCTAGACTCTGGTCTAACACTGGTAAGACTAGGCCTAGACTCTGGTCTAACACTGGTAAGACGAGGCCTAGACTCTGGTCTAACACTGGTAAGACGAGGCCTAGTCTCTGGTCTAACACTGGTAAGACTAGGCCTAGACTCTGGTCTAACACTGGTAAGACGAGGCCTAGACTCTGGTCTAACACTGGTAAGACGAGGCCTAGACTCTGGTCTAACACTGATAAGACGAGGCCTAGACTCTGGTCTAACACTGGTAAGACGAGGCCTAGTCTCTGGTCTAACACTGGTAAGACGAGGCCTAGACTCTGGTCTAACACTGGTAAGACTAGGCCTAGACTCTGGTCTAACACTGGTAAGACTAGGCCTAGACTCTGGTCTAACACTGGTAAGACGAGGCCTAGACTCTGGTCTAACACTGGTAAGACGAGGCCTAGACTCTGGTCTAACACTGGTAAGACTAGGCCTAGACTCTGGTCTAACACTGGTAAGACTAGGCCTAGTCTCTGGTCTAACACTGGTAAGACGAGGCCTAGACTCTGGTCTAACACTGGTAAGACTAGGCCTAGACTCTGGTCTAACACTGGTAAGACTAGGCCTAGACTCTGGTCTAACACTGGTAAGACTAGGCCTAGACTCTGGTCTAACACTGGTAAGACGAGGCCTAGACTCTGGTCTAACACTGGTAAGACGAGGCCTAGACTCTGGTCTAACACTGGTAAGACTAGGCCTAGTCTCTGGTCTAACACTGGTAAGACTAGGCCTAGTCTCTGGTCTAACACTGGTAAGACTAGGCCTAGTCTCTGGTCTAACACTGGTAAGACGAGGCCTAGTCTCTGGTCTAACACTGGTAAGACGAGGCCTAGACTCTGGTCTAACACTGGTAAGACTAGGCCTAGACTCTGGTCTAACACTGGTAAGACGAGGCCTAGACTCTGGTCTAACACTGGTAAGACGAGGCCTAGACTCTGGTCTAACACTGGTAAGACTAGGCCTAGACTCTGGTCTAACACTGGTAAGACGAGGCCTAGACTCTGGTCTAACACTGGTAAGACTAGGCCTAGACTCTGGTCTAACACTGGTAAGACGAGGCCTAGACTCTGGTCTAACACTGGTAAGACGAGGCCTAGACTCTGGTCTAACACTGGTAAGACTAGGCCTAGTCTCTGGTCTAACACTGGTAAGACTAGGCCTAGACTCTGGTCTAACACTGGTAAGACTAGGCCTAGACTCTGGTCTAACACTGGTAAGACTAGGCCTAGTCTCTGGTCTAACACTGGTAAGACTAGGCCTAGTCTTACCAGTGTTAGACCAGAGTGAACAGTACAAAGACAATGCAAGTATTGGAGCATTAATAGCTGGGTAGAGCGGTCAAAGACAATGCATATTATAATTAGCAGAGCATGTCTGTTTGCATGTTTTGCCACAAGTACGTGTGGCTAATGCAGACTTGATGCCTTGCAAAAAGGTGATCTATTTGGTGTTTGAATATTTTTGAGCAATGCAATACTGTTGATTTATTCGTTGTTGTCTTTCCGAGTCAACATCAGCGTGTTTGGCTAAGCTTACGTTTATAGAACTCCTGTCCATCCGCGTTACACTCATCGTTAAACTAGTAGACAAATATGTTTGAGCAATGCGATACTAAGGGTTGTAGTTTATCTGTCTGGCGTCATCCTCATAATTGAGGGTTGATGTCCATGACAGATTCTTTCCATATTTTGTGATTGTCATTTCTCTCGGGGAAAGTTCTGTCCAACTGCTCACATTGTCCTGTTAACTGGTCCATATCCATCCTCTTCCCTTCTATTGTCCCTTACAGAATCATCTTATTGATATCACCAGCTATGACCCTCTTAGGATACGTCCCGTATAAGCCACTTTGCATCCTTCAATATTTCCTGCTTGTAGCCATTCTGTCTCAGCACGTCTTAATTCTTATTCTCATCACACCAGCTTAGTCTTTTTTTCCATTCCTCTGTAACATATTTGAAATGCAATTAGTATTTTAATTTGTTAAAAAGGTGCCTACACTTTTTTATTATTTGTTTGCCTTTGTATCACGCCTGTCATTATACAATTAAGGAAAACTTAGACTTCATATCCAATGGTAAAAGGAAGACTGTAGACTTCATGCCCAGGGGACAACACCCTGTATCCTTCACTGAAGACACATCTCTGATGTGTTGCAATTGCGAGTGATCTGCATACAAAACAGTAACTGGATGCGAGTCCATTAGATCCAACAGTACAAAAGTAACATCTTCTGTCATGCTCTACCTTAAAAAGTGTATTGTTCTGGTCTCCAAATTAAATCAATATTACAGTCGACGTTAATTTCAGCTTCTCTTCTAAACAGAATTACTGCAACTGTGACCGATAATTGTCAGAAATGAAAAATAATGGGTGTGTAATTATGTAACCTTTCAACAAATAATGATCGTATCTTTTTTTTCTCTCTCTCTCTTGTTTTTCCAGTGCATGTTTCTTGCAGTGCGTTTGTTAAACCTCTTCTGAAGAATCCCCAAAAATGTTAATGTCGTGGAGAACTTTTAGTTTGATGTAAACCAAATAATTTACATCGCTGACTTTTTGAAATCCAAAGGACTGGCTGTCAATTTCAGAACTGGTTATTAAATCAGAATGCTGCCAGTGCACAGGTAGTCTCTGCTTGACAAGTGTAGGTGGTAATCACGTTGGATGGCATTATGTAATTTAAAAATAAACTTTCAGGACTAGCAGACATCACGTCGTTACATAAGAGCAGTGCATTGCGTAAGAGTGGGGAAAGAATGTGGCACCGAACAAAGTCAGCGATTTTTTTTCCTGCTCAAATGATTATCAAGATGGTGGTCATCTCCAATGTACAGCCCTGAACCCGTGGTAGAAATTCCACTTTCCCATGGCGGGGTCGAGTATCCTTACATAAAATAAAAACCACTGTTGATTTCCCCACAACGAAGTGGTATTCATTGCAAATCGACCCCAGAGGGATGATGGGCCAAGTCAACCTCCAACCAGGATTTTAATCGGCTACCGTCCAATTGAGATCTGCTTGCTCTACAGTTGCCATGCTAGCTGGCACAGTTCACACAAAGACATGATATGCAAGCGCAGTGCGACGTGGAAGGCTGGGAAAGAACTCCGGGACACTAGGATCACCTGATGCTACATTGAAATTACATTCTGTAGAAATATTCTGTCGTTCCAGGTTACCATTTGGGAGGCGCTCACAAACAGCAAGCCCGGCACCCACCCACTGTCTTGCAACGAGGGAAACCATGAAAGGTATTTTGTCATTTGTGTGACCTCTGACCTTGTACAGCTCCGCTCATCTCTTCCACCCTGTGCTCAACCACCACAACTGAGGGTCAAAACACTTTTCTTTCTGCTTCGTCCCCCACATTGCCCAAAGCTTTTTGAAATCCATCCTACGGGTCCCCCCCCCCCCCCCCAGCACTTTATAACCTTTGCTCAAGTCAAGGAGCGTGTTTTTTTTTCTCTTATCACAAATTTGACAGCGCCGTTGTGTTGTTGACCACCTGACGGTTTTTTGGGGGCCTTTGAAGTCTGCACGCAAGCAACTGCGTTTACAATAAAGGGGGGGGGGGGGATCCACTGCTGGATGAAGGCCTCTCCACGTCGGGGGTTGTTTGGCCATACTTCACCACGCGCTGTTCAGCGCAGGTTAGTGGAGCAGGAGGAAGGGTGGGCACACAACCTAAATCCCCCTCCATCCACCCAGCAACATACAGGCAAAAGGTACTGTACGAACAGAGTCCATCGACAGATTTGGACTAGAGTGTGGGTCCTCGCCCCTCTTCGAGACGTTATTTCCAGTGTGGAAGACCACCAGGTCAAACATCCCCCAGAGAGAGATTAACTCTTTCTGGGGGGATGTTTGACCTCTCTCTCTCTCCGAGTTCCATCCAGCGGCGTGAGAGCAAGACGAATCGCAGGGGCTGCACCTTCATTCACCCTTCATAACCGTGCCCGCGACACCTGTGCACAGGCTCCGAACAAAGGCTCAGCAGGTCAAGAACAGCGCGGCTTGTACGGCGGATGGCAGCGGCAGGAGCAGGAGCAGCAGCAGCAATAGCATCAGCAGCGGTACAAGCAGCAGCAGTCCTCTCCCGAAAACCAGCCGCAGCCGAATCCTGTCTGCAGGTGGCAGCAACAGCCCTTGCCGCATCTCCTCGTGGGTCAGCAACTACAGCCCCTGCAAGCTGCACTTTCGAAGCGGCGGCGGCAGCGGCGGACGTAAAATATCCATCGTGGCCAACAGCAGCTGCGCCCGCGTTCTGACTGCAGGGGGCAGCGCTCAGAGCAGCCCTCGACGTGTGTCGGCAGAGGGCGGCACGAGGGACGGTGGCCCCCGTCGAGCATCGATCGAGGCCCGCAGCTGCAGCAGCAGCAACAGCAGCAGCAGCGTTCAAGAGCTGCCCATGCCGGGCAGCGCGGGCAGCTCGCGCAGGGTGTCCGTGGAGGGCAGCGGCGCAGAGAGCCTGCCGCGGGGTGGCGGTGGCAGCGGCAGCGGCGCACGGGACCCGGGGCACGCCGGGCAGCGGAGGGCAGCTGACGCGGAGTAAAGGAGGGGGGCAGCCGTTGTGGGATTTGAGGGCCTGGTGGCCACCAGGTGTACCGTGTAAAGAAATGTGCTCACTCACACTGCCCGTGGTTGGCCTTCACTGATATCGCGCTCTGCGTTTTATGCTGCAGCTCTGGTTATTGTCTCGGTGGTTTTTTTTGTTGTTGTTGTTGTTGACAATCACGTTCACATTTTCAGAATAATGTAACAACAACAAAGTGGCTTTTTAAATGCTGTTTCGTTTCTTACGGCACTTTTAGCCAGCACTTCTCGAACCGTTTGTTGTAGTTTGCACTCGTTGCTGTGTAAAAAAATTAAAATAATTCTTGATAGAGGTGAAATGCAGGTGCGTTGACACCCCCAGTGTGGCTGTGTAAGTAACCACCAGTAGAGTGACCACCGTCATAAACATTCACATTGGCTGCCACCTTTTCCTGACTTTCCCACGATTGTGCCTCTTTTTGAGGTACCGGATCCTGGGAAATCTTTTAAGCCTACACACCCGGGACATCAAGAGTCGTCATGGCTATTGTCAGTTGCCTGATCGTCGACGGACAAGAAGGATGACATACACACACCACTAAAAAGAAAGACACTACCCATGTCCCAGATTCTCTGGATTATAACATGCACTTACCCCCCCCCCCCCCTTTTGTATTTAAAAGCAAAATTTGGGGGGGGGGGGCGGGGTGGCGTGCGCTATGTATTTGAGTCTTTGTGCGCTTATCTGTGTGACCAGATTCATCTGACCTTTTTGGACAACGGGCACACGTTTTTTGGGCGAGGCTTTCTTCCCGGAGCGTCCTATAGTCCAGAGAATTACAGTTGTGCACTCTTGTGATGCGACATTGTGAGATGTATCATCCTCCGTGCGACGTCCTGTGTTTTGTACCTCGGGAGGGTGACAACCCTATTCAATTCTCAAGTCCCCATCTCCAGGAATTTTGTATCTTAATTTCAAATCCACCGGTGTCTAAATGTTCTAGACCCACTGTAGTTAAATCCCGTGTGGTGCATTGGGACTGTTTAGCCACGAGTCCTGGACCTCAGTGTCTGCAGCCTTAGGGAATCCTCAGCAGTACCACTGGCCACAACCAGCCAGGTGCCTCAGCTGCAGAGCGTGAGGCTCGCAATCAGAAGGTTTGAGTTCAGATCCAAGATTTGAAGTTTTCGTGACTGCAAGGATTCATACTCTGTTTTTTTCGGTAAAGTCACGTAGGTAAAAAAATTAAAGGAAAACAACGATTAAATCACGACGTTTCGGGCGCAACACAAGCGTCCTCCTTCAGGTGGGGACAACGTAGCGAATGCACAACCTAAGCGGTTGTTTTCATTTATTTTATTTTTTTACCTACGTGAATTTACCGAAAAAAACAAAGAGTATAGTTCAGATCCTGGTTGGAGGTTGACTCGATCCCATCATCCCTCCGGCATCGATAAAAGGAGTACCACTTTATGGGGGGGAAGTTAACGGTAGGCTTCTTCTATGTACAGAATTGCCCTTGCCATAATAATGAGGAATTTCCACAACTGGCTCTAGGCTGTTAACAGGAAGCTGAGCAAAAAATCAATGCCTTGACTTTGACCACTGCTCAAACCACCTAACATAGTCCGCTGCAAATCACCTCGCGTTTGCGATATACAGTACTGTACACTGGAACTCTAAGCAACGTGGCAGCCACCTCTTTTGAGCTGAAATTACGTAATTAGATTTGCACTTATGTAATCGTAAAAAAACCGTTCAATTTAAGGCATTATTGCGTAGTTAGTAGTAGTACATAGTGGATTAGTATTATTTGTTGTGACTATAAGCATTTTTTGTTATGAATTATTGTAATGTTACCATGAAAAAGTTACGTTACATTTACAGTGCTGATTCAGCGAGGGACTTTGCAGGGCAGTCCCACAAACTTCAGATGTACAGTATTTTAACCAGTTGGGATTGTAATTCAGATAAACCCTATTACCGATAAGAAAGATATGCTCCAACTACCGCAGTGTCGGACGTGCCGAGACGATCCAACTCTTTCATCCATGCTGGGATGATACTGATGGTGCATTACGTTTTTTGTGTACGTGTCAACCCATTAATTAAATCCACAAATAAGCCATATTTTCTAAAACTACAATTACCTTCAAAGTGACACCCCCACGTGTTACACGAGGATTATTTTGACCGAGGTCAAATTTGTGGAATCTGCCCGATGCTTTATAACATGTACATATTTACCATGCTCGTAATACCCTTTATACAATGCACCTATAAGGCTGACACTTGTAAGTAATTTCCGTATTTTGTTATGACATCAATAACATTGCACATAAAATATTCCTTTTTGTTCACTTGACATTTTGGCTTCATCCCATAGCCAGCGGCAATTTCAGTAGCCTACAATTTAATGAGCTAATTAAGCAATTTGTAAGACATTCATACAATAATTCCTGGTAAGCGTCCCATAAAACCAACTGACAGGGGTACTGCCGATTATTTACAGAGCTCCGTTGTGTCCTTAGCTGTCACCAGATTTGTTTTACGTGTAAAAATCTATTTCAGGTTAAAACGAAGAAATGTCTGTTTTAAATGTGTAGTTTACGTGCACTTACTCCTACCATTACCACATTTATGCCTCGTTAAACGCCGTTGGGGTTATGCACTTGCGTGTGTTTTTTTAAAGCCACAATGGAACGATCTTCACAAACACTTGCCGTGTTCTCAAACAGCGATGCGACGATGCATTGCATCATCAATTTATATAGCTTCTTAAGTTGACAAAACATCCATCGAATCACGTGTACAAGAATGTTCCCCCCCCCCCCCATGTGTATATGTTGTATGTAATGAGTTCATGTAGCCCCCTGCAGTGACTCATAGCCGCTACATTCATCACAATGCATCCAAGAATCTCCAGAATTATGACAATGTGCGCAGTCATCCTGACAATTATTAGAATTGTTACGCCTTCAATGGCAGCTTCATGAGCACGGCCTATGATCACCTACAATAATAACAACCACCCATCTTTACCAGTGTTTGATCATATGTGGGCGTCTCTAATTATGTCTAAATCAGAATATTCTGTTCATAAACATCGGATCCACATCAACTGCTCCAATTAACAAGCCACTGCTTTTCTTTAACCCTATGCCTATAACCTAACTACCCCATCGTGGGTCTCGTAGAACATCGTGTACATCATGATATATCTACTGCCGGATGAAGGGTTGCATTATCAAATAGATCCTGCAAAAGACTTAATTGGATATAATAACAAATTTCACAATATTGACAAGTTAACGTTCAAATGAAACTCAGGAGGTGCCTTGTGCTCTGGTCCTTCCCGACTATGGAGAGGAATCTGACTTGGTGGAAATAGATGCAGTCATCCAAGCTCTCACAAACAGAGGCCTAAAAAAAATATAAAGCAGTTATAAAAATTAAAGCAAAGTATCCTCCCCATAGAGGTTAGTCAGTTTAACACGTAGGCTTTCGCGACCAATATTATTCATAATCAACGTTTTTGGGTTTAGATCGCGTTATTTATAAATGTGTCGTAACCCTCCACCACCTGACACGGCCAATCAGTAAAAAAGTGTCACGTTGACAAAAGACAAATAGTTCACTGCGTTAGCCCACCGGTGTGTTGAAGCGTGAAACCACAACATTTACAATTTGAGTAGCACGACGTTTCGCTGGTAATTGCATGCTGGATGCAAATTGTAAATGTTGTGGTTTCACGCTTCAACACACCGGTGGGCTAAAGCAGTGAACTATTTGTCTTTTGTCAACGTGACACTTTTTTACTGATTGGCCGTGTCGGGTGGTGGAGGGTTACGACACATTTATAAATAACGCGATCTAAACCCAAAAACGTTGATTATGAATAATTAAAGCATTTCACGGAGATATAATTAAGAAAGCAACAAAAAAAACATCTGAAGCTAAGTCCGAGAGAGGCATGATTATATCAAAGTTATTGACAGAGACATTTACAAATAGCATGTACACAGCCCTATGCTGTACAGACATCTGCTGTGCCACATAGAAGAGGTCGGATATTTCAATCCCCCTGGCAAATTTGTGAATGGTCACGATTCGATTAAAGAATCACTTAATTTTCAGGACACTTAATAGATTTGTTTTGGAATGTGTCCTGCTAAAATATTTTCTGCACACGATTTCTGATCCGAGAGAGAACAACTGTGCGAGGTTTCAAATGGGACTGTTCGTCTCATCACAGGGTACCGATAGCACTTTGGAACAAATTGTAAAGAAATTAAAAACACCAAATTTATTTCTTAAAGAAAAAGACTAAGTTTTGTTTAACGTTAAGAATAATAGCACCACTAAGTGGCTGCAGGAGTGAAATAAACTCCACTAAATAAAAGCTTTGATTCTTACAGATAATTCAGTGCACATAATGTGAGCCCAAGGAATCTATATTATATGGATGATTCGATTCATAATCGTTCCACCTCGACTACGTGCGCCCGCACACTGCCACGTTTTTATAGCTGGAGAGCGTTTACGTTTTGGGTAAGACCGTATGGTCCGATCCTAAAATGTTTCTCTCCCACTCACGCCTCTTGGGTTACCGTCACATAACCAGGCAAGATCCATGCTACAGGACTGTGGGGTGATAAATAAATGTAAATATTGGTAGGGCCGAAAATAATATCGGAGTAAAATCTCTTACTCGGAGCATACGAAGCTGACCCACAATGCCTTTTTAATGCTGCTCGATCTGTAAGATTAAGTCAAAAAGTGAAATTGTTGCATCAAATTAGTTTCGAGATTCTAAAATATTGCACAACTTTGAGTTGGATGTGGCGGCTTTGGTAAACCGTTTTGTTTTTCGTTAAACGTGGCTGAATGCTATTTGGTGGTAACTGTTGCATAATAACCAGTCGAAAATACTAAAGACATAAATTGTGTCTGGCAGAATTTATGTACGACCTGCAATGGCATTTCTACACAATGTTTTGTGTGAGAAAAAAAAGTTCTCCGCACAACATCAATTTCGCTTAATGAGCAAATCTACATTAGTACTATTCGTGGAATAGTTAATACACCACAATAATGAATGATTGTAGAGTTCGACGTATATTCAAACATTTTTTCGTAACATTAACAGTTACACTTACAAATATTTGGTATATGGGGTAACAAAGAAGATCCTAAAATCTAGGGTAGTAAGACTGCCAAAGTATTACAATGAATACCACAAACTGACCCTAAACAACACAAGCAACTGTTATATAGTGGAAAAAAATAACTCGCACTCGTCAACAACACTGCCTTAAAAATAATATATATGTTCGGCAACGTTTCAGGCAATGGCCCTTCTTCATAGCACATGTGGCAATTTCCATAAAGCAATGTCCCCACCATTTCGCCTTCGATATTCCAGTGACAAATTTGGACATGATCGTTGGACAACAAAACCAGTGGTAGATGTCAAAAATGAAACAGCATAAAGTATAACGAATACAATTGTTTCGGTTTCGATAAAAGCCAGTGTTTTAAAACACTGAATTAATTTTACACTTCAGTAAATATCGATGCGTAAAACAATTGCATGACAAGCAACGCCTCACTTCAATTTCACGCCCTCTGACATAATTCTGCGGCCACCACCGGTTTTGTACTTTTTTGCACTGTGGTTATTAAAGCACACTTGCACCAGGGACATGACTGTTATTTGGCTTTATGACTATCCGTTTTGCGTTCATCCGTCACGCGAAATATTTTGTTAGCTGCCCGAGCCGAATCTTAGCTTAAGTGAATTTTGATGTACACATTTCAAACATTGGCCAGTGCTTAAGCCAATTTATTTTTTACTTAAAACGTTCGTGACTGCAGGAATTTATATTCTTTGGTTCTTTAGGTAAAGTCAAGTAGATAAAAAATAATAATAAAAACCACGACGTTTCGATCGCAACACAAGCGGTCGTCATCAGGAAAAGGGGGTTATAGCCTCCAAAGGCAAACTGTTTATAAAGGTTTAAAATGGGCATAGCTCAAGTGTCAGCAGCATGGGGGGCAGCTCATGTTAATGTGAGTGATGGTCAACGACGGCACTGGTGGTGGGTTTCCACAAATTAAAAAGGGCTGCCAGGTAAAAATTTGCATGTTAATGTAGGATTGGAGAGCAGCCTCCACGGCGAGCGTGCTGAGGTGGCTATGTTAATGTGAGAGATGAGCATGTTAATGTGAGAGATGAGCATGTTAATGTGAGAGATGAGCATGTTAATGTGAGAGATGAGCATGTTAATGTGAGAGATGAGCATGTTAATGTGAGAGATGAGCATGTTAATGTGAGAGTTGAGCATGTTAATGTGAGAGATGAGCATGTTAATGTGAGAGATGAGCATGTTAATGTGAGAGATTAGCATGTTAATGTGAGAGATTAGCATGTTAATGTGAGAGATTAGCATGTTAATGTGAGAGATGAGAATGTTAATGTGAGATCGCAGAGCCGCCGCCACGTCGAGGTCTGCGTGCGGAGGTGGCTGTGTTGGTGTGAGAAATTGAACAGGTTAACAGGTTAAAATGTTTACCTGGCAGTCCTTTAATTGGTGGAAACCCACCACCAACGCCGTCGTTGACCATTACTCACATTAACATCAGCTGCCCCAACCATGCTGCTGACACACTTGGGCTACGCCCATTTTAAACCTTTATAAACAGTTTGCCTTTAGAGGCTATAACCCCCTTTTCCTGATGACGACCCGCTTGTGTTGCAATCGCAACGTCGTGGTTTTTATGATTTTTTTCTATCTACGTGACTTTACCGAACGAACCAAAGAATATACTTTTTTTTATTTAAAATCCAACCACTTCACAATAAAGTGTGGCACACTTGAAGTAAATGTGTGAGTGCTATGTTTATAATCACGTTTCACTTTGGAAAATAAACATTTTTGCAATGCGATTTCAGTTTCCGTCTGGGCCTCTGCTGTCAATTTGAATTGTGTGACTGTCCAGTGTGAACCTGCACACGTTTGGGCCACTACGGTCCATCACACACACACACACGAGAGATTCTTCAATCCGTGGGGGTAGGGGAAAACCGTGGTGTCCCAAACAAGAACTTTATTGAAGACTTTGAGAGAACCGCAGATCACCGTCACCAGTGTGAGATTCTTGTTTGGAGACCAAACGAAGGAACAGCCCCGGGTTCCCTCTGCTGCCCCCACGACAGTGGGGACCGCTCTCAACAACCACGTCCCAACAACAACAACAACACCACCACGCGCAAGGCGGTGTGGATATTCCCTCCAGAGATGGAATGATCGGGGGGACTCGTCAAACTACGAATGCTGTGAGGTACAAACCATAAGGCGTATATCACCGATGACTGCCCTAATACAAACGCATGTATTCTGACCAGAGCCGGCCCAGCCACTAAGCGACCCTTGCAATTGCAAAGGGCCTCATGGCCAGCAGAGGGCCCCCTAGAGTCACTGCTAGCTAGTGGGTGAAAAAAATCATACACCAAAGAAGCCTCCAACCAAATTTTGCTAAGGGCCCCCAAAGGTCTAGGGCCGGTTCTGATTCTGACGTAACAAGCGGACTCCACTGAGCTATGTATGCATGTATGTTGAACTTCTTTCGCACCGTACGTAGCCTACCGTGGTAACCGGGAGGTGTGGGGGAATGGCAACAAACTAAACACAAGAAATTCGTTTTCAATTCATAGGTTCCAGTGGCTTCCTAATAAATACAATATTCTGATAAAACGAGCAGTCTATTCCACTCAGCTATCACAAGACTCAACGCGTACTCTGGTGGAACAAGCCGACTCCGCTCAGCTACCTCGGATGCAATGGAATGGCTCACAACATCCAACATACAATTGTAGCCTGGTGTTTTTTTCCAAATCCCATACGAAAGAAAGTGAATCCATTATTAAAACGGGCAGACTATCTGTAAATATAAACAAACGTTTACATTAAACATTGACTAAAATATACACCAAGTTCAAACAAGCACTGCACTTAATTCTAGATTTGAAGCTTTCGTGACTGCAATGATTCATATTCTTAGGTTTTTTCAGTAAAGTCACGTAGGTAAAAACATTAAAAAGTAAAATTAAATAAAAATAAAAATCACGACGTATCAAGAACAGCTGTCGTGGCTGTGACGGTACCACCTGAAGACGGAAGCTTGTGTGGCCTCCGAAACGTCGTGATTTTTATTTTTATTTTATTTTACTTTTTAATGTTTTTACCTACGTGACTTTACCGAAAAAACCTAAGAATAAGCACCGCACTAACAATCGTATTGCATAACTACAAGTCAGCATAGAGGAGACACTTTCAAAATTACTGCACAGCACACATAATTGGCTGTTAAATGTTAAACATAAATTACCAAACCGTGTGTCGATCGAACAACTAGCATACCCGTGGATTTACACATCTGGACGGGACAGGCTGGAGTGGCGGTGGATTTAAGAAACTTGCTCATCACTTCAACTGCATGGGAAGTCATAAATAATTGCACCACGTCATTAGCCCTTGTTTCTGTGTAGACAGGCAAACGAGCAATTTTTGTAAAAGTATATTTTTTTAGTGGTCCAGGGACTTAAGACCCTCGGCTTAAACCGTGACGAGGCAAGCCCGCCGAGAGCTACCAGTGGGTTTCGCTTACATTTCCATTCCGAGACACTCGTAGCTAACTGGACCAAACAAACCGTGTTAAGTATTCTACACACCGAGCCGTGTGCTATTATATCTGAACTCGCCCCACCTATCATTGCCGACGTTTAGCCAAATGGAATCGGGGGGGGGGTGTCGGTGTCTATCCCCTGATACTGGCACACGCTCGACCGGTTGGCAACCAGGTGGGTGGGCAAATTGCAACTTGGTAGTGAATTTCCATTTGGCCAGCGTGTAGCTTGCGTGTGTACGTGTGTTGCTAAGAAGACGGCGTGAATGAGCCGACGTGTGTTGCCAAGGGGGGGGAGTGCAAGTGGCGGGCTCGGGGGGGGAGGGAGATCGAGAGAGAGAGAGGGAGAGGGGACGATCGCTGAGAACGCAAAACAGACGCACGGACGCACGCACGCACAACCGCGTCAAGGCACACGGGGTGGGGCGCGCGCCACGATTAGAGGGCATAGCCGCCGTCGGGCAAACATCACCACAAACCACCACCACCACTAAATACCATCATCTCCATCCTCCATATCCCATCGCCCATCACTCTCCATCCGGCGGAACGGCGCATTCGCCCGGCGTGCGTGAGACGCGTGCGTCCGTGCGCCCGTCACCAGGGACACGGCAGTCAACAGAGCCGCGCGCTGGGATTGTCATCCGTGTCGCTTGGTTCGCCTCTCCTCCTCCCCCCATTCATCCACCCACCCACCGCACTCGTCAACCCAGCCTCGGCTGCAGGCGAACTGTGGTGGCTGCGTAACCGTCAAGTGGCCCGGGCAAGCGCAGTGATTCAGGTAAGAAGATTTTGCGGCGTTGTGTACAAGGTTATTGTTCTTCTTGGTTCCTTTCGGTAAAGTCACGTAGAAGGGTCTTTCCGACAGACCTGAGGACGGCTGCTTGCGTTGTGGCCGTAAACGTCGTGAGAATTATTTTATTATGTTTTATTTTATTTATTTTATTATTTCCCTTCTACGTGACTTTACCGAAAGAACCAAGAAGATGAATCCCTGCAGTCACGAAAGCTTTAAATCGAAATTTAATGTTATTGTTGTTATTATTATTATTGTTGAATGGAACGGTGAGATTGGCCGTGCCTGTCTGTGCCCATCACGAGCGGGAGGTGATATCTGAACCGGTCCTGGCCTCCACCCCGTGTGTGTTGAACTTCTTTCGCACCGTACGGAGCCAACCGTGATAATCTCCTTCAGCAACTCACGCCGATCAGCGTGGTGAATATATTCTTAGGTTTTTTCGGTAAAGTCACGTAGGTAAAACATTAAAATTAATAAAAATAAAATAAAAATCACGACGTTTGGGAGGCAACACAAGCTTCCGTCTTCAGGTGGAACCGTCACAGCCACGACAGCTGTATCATATATCTGTATCATGTATCATATACAGCTGTCGTGGCTGTGACGGTTCCACCTGAAGACGGAAGCTTGTGTTGCCTCCGAAACGTCGTGATTTTTATTTTATTTTACTTTTATTAATTTTAATGTTTTACCTACGTGACTTTACCGAAAAAAACCTAAGAATATGAATCCTTGCAGTCACGAAAGCTTCAAATCTAGAATCAGCGTGGTGAAGAATGGTCAAAAACCATCATGACTGGCACTTTGGCGAGGCCCTTCATCCAACAGTGGATTGACAGGTTTTTTTTTTATACCGTATATATACACTTTTAAAAAATTACCAATACGCCTTTTTGAGTATAAGAAACTGCAATAAAATGTACATTTCTTAACAAGTCATGGGGTACGCTCACACAAAATGTAGGCCTATGAATACATGCAGGCGTGGTATTAGCATTAGTCCAGCTTCGGACAGGGAATGCAAATCTAGATAGGCGTGTGAACGTGCCTTGTAATACAATACATACATTCTGGCGTGGAGACAAAGCGCGCATGTTATTACGCATTTTACGCTGGACTCCACAGTTTCGGGTTTGGCGCAATCAGCTCCATTTCTGTTCGTGTGCCGTTTCTTCTTTTGCTCACACGCACGCCGTGATGTGGCCCGGCGGTCGATAATACAGTGTGTGTGTGTGTCCAGACAACTCGCTGCTCCAGCACCTACACATGGGGAGCTACATCTCGGTAGTGGTGTCCCATCTGACAATATTCCCCCGGGTTCTTAGAAATATGGGATTTACACCGCTTAGCTCAGGGACGTAAACGAGGAGATGGACCACCACCCCAGTTATTTGCCCGTCCCCGACACCCACCGTGAATTTTCCTGGCACGACAACTGAACAATCCTTGGACGGTGCAATCGGAAACCGGAGCGACCAAGAGTATTTCACGGGGCCCCTTTGTCAATAACCCTCCTGAATGTTGGCCACCGAAAAACTTGTGGTCTTGGTGGGGGGAGGGGGTGTTTGGCCATACTTCACCATACTGGTCTGTGTGGGTTGGTGATGGGGGTTGGTGACGGGGGGTGGACCCTGAGCCAGATTTCACTGACAACTGATGTTAGCCGCGACTAGGAAACACAAGAAAGAAATGCAGGTAGTCGAGTACGTAGCGCAGCACACTGACCACCACTCCACCACCGCATCGATGGACACTCGCTCCCAAGTGTCATCGCTGTCTCTGAAATCGCTTTTGTGTTCATCCCAGACGCTCACCGTGTCCCTAAAAACCTTCTAGCTTTACACATAAATTATTCACAAAGGTGAACGGATCGTACGCGGTTATCAGGTTTCCAGCTTATTTGTGTTTTGGTTTTATTTCAAACTAGTTCATGAAGCCTGTCTTTTTGCCAGGCAAACGTTTGCAATGCATATAGTAATGAACCTATGATGTTTTTAAAATGTTATCGACGATCGGACACTAATGTGTATTTTTCCCATAAAAAATAATTGTTGACGACTTGATTCAACTTGTTATATTTAAAGACGTATCCACCGGAAACCGCTCAGATTCCATTCTTTTTTTATGAGAAAGAACAAACATCAATTAGCTTAATAGTCTATGGGGGGAAGCTCCTATATTTTACCGCTTTCGAATTATTCAGATTTGAACATGGTAAAATGTGTATTTTTTTTGTTAAAATCCGCTTAAATCCTAAATATAAAAAAAGATGGAACAATGTTTCTCGCTTTAATTGTATTTGCTGTTTAATGCTCTATCAAACTACAAAACCCGCAATATTATATTTTGAACGGTTTCTGAATGACATGCACAAACATGTTTATGGGGAACTTAAAATCGAGATTTGGGGGCCTTCAAATGAAAAATCTCTGATTTTCAGATTATTCCTGTTCTTTGTGTCCTAAAAGCTGCCTATGTACCAAATTTCAGCTTTCTACATTGTCGGGAAGTACCGTAGAGGTTTTTGAGACATACAGATGAAGTTATTTATTTATATACATAGATGACACCAACTTATTCATTCAAAGGTCTTTCATTTAGGGACATCTGAAAAATATATAACATATATACAGGGCATGTGCATTTTATATTTTTGTAAACATTAGAGACATTTTTAGATACGAGATTTCGTTCATTGCGCGTGCCATGCTCGCAATATGATAAGCGCTCCTGCCTATTTGATACCAATGTTTATTTCGTCATTTATCTTCCAGGATTGCTGGTACTGTATTCCCTTTTGCAATAAAAGAATGTTTTTCCTTCTTAAAATGATCACAGAGTCTCAAGGCTCTTTTCAGGAGTCCTGCATTGGGTTGTTTGGCAAATGCCACTCAACGAGCGTTTTGTATGTCGGAGGAAAATAACATCCGCCATGAAAACTCACGCATACGAGGGAGTAACGACTCAAAGGCCCACGCATACGGATTCACAAAACCATTTGCTATGCTGCCATCTCCCTTCCACCTCTCAGTGCGGTTGCTACAGGTCTTGATTTTCAATAAATCGTCTTTTTAGGCGGATGTCCTGGGTCATATGCAAAAGTGTGCCTGCGACATTACAAGGCCCGATTTCTGTCAGTTGTGAAATAATATAATGCGCCACTCATGACAACGCATCAACATTTAGTTCTCCCCTCTTCTGGTAACGTGAGCTTTCAATCTCCCCATTAATTTCCCTGGGTCTCTTATTTTTTTGCACCTCAGGAGTTGGCAACCCACCCTTTCAACTCGACGGTTATGGGAGTCTCAACATTATACTTGACCTTTTTATTTCTAAAAATATTTTACTTGCAAGGGTTTCCAGATTTTCAACGGTGATCCACCAATCCTTGCCTCCAAAGCGCTAATCACTCTCAGAGAGAGGGAGAAATGAGTCGTGGAAAAAAATAAATCACAGACGAGCGGCAAAGGTAGCCAAGACCCGGCACCAACTATTGTCCGAACTGTGTGGTCCTATATTGGGGATGTTTGGCCACATCCAAAAATAAGTGTGCCACCACGCTTAGTTTCAACCAAACCTTCCCCTGTGGTCCGGCACGGCTCTAGCGCCTTGCAGAGTGAAATTGACGAATAACATAATTTGCCTCCGATTGCAGCCTCGCGGTGAAGAGTGGCAGTTCCGCCCACACAAAACGTGACATGTTGCAAAGGTGCTGACGCCATAGGCACCAGCGCTCTCGCGCGCAGCCCCAATTATAAATCAGCGTGGCTGAGGAGCGCTAGAGCGGAACGTTAATAACTGCAGCCCGCCGCTCTGTGGCCTCCGAGGCTATGCCACGCGACCGCGTGATGGAGGTGTCTGGGTCTCTCTGGCCGAAATAACCATATGGACCTTGTACAATGGGTGGTTGAACAATCCGTACGCCCGGTGTAGAAAGCAATGACTGACCTTGATGGGAGAAAAAAAAACCAGCCCACGTATCTCGACATAATTCCCTTGAAGTGCAGTGCACTCGGTCCGTTGATGTTCAAAGGCTTTCATTGCCACAAGAAATAATGAGTTGTCAGGAGTTATTTTATTATTTTCCGATCCAGATTTCTATGCAAGCTTTTTTCCCCTCCACATTTCAGTTCCCATAAAAACTAAATTACGTTTTTAAACACCTAATAAAATAAAGTAAAAATACATTTATTATTTTCATTTTTTAAAATTTCCTATTTCCGTGACTTTACCGAAAGAACCAAGAATATGAATTCCTGCAGTCACGAAAGTTAAGTCAAAACCTCTAAATTAATGACAATTGTATAATATATCGATGTTAAATTTGGTAATTAAATCAATAATTCCCATGCATAAGTGGAGGGGGGGGGGTAGAAACAGAGCATTTTGTTCGGAATTGTCGATGTACTTGCTTCTGATGTGAGAAAAATATAAATAATGAATAAAAACATTTACTTACATTTTTAACTGATTTTTTGTTTTGTAGAACCACACCTTCGAGGTTGGGTCATGGAATTGTCAAACTCAATGGCCCATCGTAGCCATGGGATACAATGTGTAGAATGAGCCAGCTTGTGTGTGTATTCGTTAAGTATGCCCGTTGTTGATTCAGTGCTGCAGGATCAACCGAAAACAAACCGACTGTGGACGTGCAGTAGCTTTCCAAGTTCTCTCGCACAAAGCAAGGGGCCACACAAACGTAGACGGACGGAAGTGCAGAACACACATCCTCTGTGTTAGCTGACATTGACGTCCTGATAAACAATGCCTGCCGATGCCAAACGAGTCACGTTCAAGGACGTGTCGGCCTATGCTAGTGCTATATGAAGGTATACCGCCCTGAAATATCTTGCTGACGCCACTGCCGATGGTAGGCCCCTCCACTACGAGGAGCTCGAGAGGGACCCCCTGTGTGGGATATTTTGGCTAACTCTTCCACCCACTTTTTGACGCAATCGACTGTCAAAATCATATCCTGGCACCACCGTCGAAATGGCGGGTGCGTCTACTGAGATCGGATAACAGCCGAAACGTATTTAAAACACGACGTGCAGCTAAAAACGGGCAGCGACTTTCATTGTTGCTCCCACCGACGGCATTCACTATGGTCATCGATATTGTTCTGCTGCGGTGCGATTTAACGCGGAGCTCTGCATCATGACACATGCCGGGTGTGCATGCAGCTGCCTCGCGATTATTTATAGGTGTGTGCTAGAGTGCGGTTTGCTGACGCTCACTTTCTGGGACCGTGAGCACTGCATGGGGGCGCCGCGGCGCCGCGGTGGCGAGATGTTAACTACCTCGCCTGGTACACAAGAGGTTGTGGGTTCGATCCCGACCCCTGACCCCTGACGTCTGTATATTTGAAATTTGCATGTTCTCCCCGTGGTCGCGTGGATTTTTCTCCGGGTCCCCCGGGTTTTCCCTCCACATTTAAAAACATGCGTTTGGAGTATTTGGTTGAAAAAATGTCCACCTGATAAGCCACTTAGTCGAGCTATCATTTGTGGCCTAATCGCTTCTGAAAATAGCTATATAGCTATATAGCTCAGTGGGCCTTATTAATAAAATAAAAAATAGTTTAATGTAGCATGTACGGATGAGGCTGCCTCTTACGAGCCTGCATCATTCCCAATTTTCATGGCTGGCCTTTGGGCGTTTACTAAATGTGAATTATAAAAATAAGGAACAGTCACTTAGTCAATCCACAATCATGTGGGCTGTTTGACCATACTTCACCACACTGGTCAGTGTGGGTTGGTGGAGGCAGGCAGCATAGAAGTGGGAGCAAGGGAGGCTTGGCTACACCTGCAATAATAATTATTTAATAAACATATCGTGTTGTATATTACAACGTAAAATACAATAACGTTATAATACATCAACATAATTTAGGTTTTGTAGGTCAGGCGTAGCCCAGGTACCAGTTCAGAGACCACTCGCCCACTAAAGTTGGCCTGGAATCGAACTTAGAGTTCACATAGCAAAGTGCGTGAACCTTTCGGCGCCATGAACGTGCTTAAAACCCTCCAGACGCGCGCTCCCACCGACTGGTGACACTCCACCCAGACCCAGCCACGTGACAGAAGAGAAGCAAATATTTACGATGATGACCTCATCTCAACAGCGAGCCTGCACCCAGTGACGTCATTCACCGGCACACCCAGATAAATACGTATACCCCAACAGTAATAATTCATAGGTGTGTGTCTATGTAATACGAACAATCTGGATTTGAAGCTTTCGTGACTGCAAGGATTCATATTCTTAGGTTTTTTTTTCGGTAAAGTCACGTATGTGACGTCACGTATGTGACTTTACCGAAAAAAAAACCTTAGAATATGAATCCTTGCAGTCACGAAAGCTTCACGTATGTGACTTTACCGCAAAAAAAACCTTAGAATATGAATCCTTGCAGTCACGAAAGCTTCACGTATGTGACTTTACCGGAAAAAAAACCTAAGCATATGAATCCTTGCAGTCACGAAAGCTTCACGTATGTGACTTTACCGAAAAAAAAAACCTAAGAATATGAATCCTTGCAGTCACGAAAGCTTCACGTATGTGACTTTACCGCAAAAAAAAAAAAACCTTAGAATATGAATCCTTGCAGTCACGAAAGCTTGACGTATGTGACTTTACCGCAAAAAAAAAAAACCTTAGAATATGAATCCTTGCAGTAACGAAAGCTTCACGTATGTGACTTTACCGAAAAAAAAAACCTAAGAATATGAATCCTTGCAGTCACGAAAGCTTCACGTATGTGACTTTACCGCAAAAAAAACCTTAGAATATGAATCCTTGCAGTCACGAAAGCTTCACGTATGTGACTTTACCGAAAAAGAAACCTAAGAATATGAATCCTTGCAGTCACGAAAGCTTCACGTATGTGACTTTACCGAAAAAGAAACCTAACAATATGAATCCTTGCAGTCACGAAAGCTTCACGTATGTGACTACCGAAAAAAAACCTTAGAATATGAATCCTTGCAGTCACGAAAGCTTCACGTATGTGACTTTACCGAAAAAAAACCTAACAATATGAATCCTTGCAGTCACGAAAGCTTCACGTATGTGACTTTACCGAAAAAAAAAAACCTTTGAATATGAATCCTTGCAGTCACGAAAGCTTCACGTATGTGACTTTACCGCAAAAAAAAACCTTAGAATATGAATCCTTGCAGTCACGAAAGCTTCACGTATGTGACTTTACCGAAAAAAAAAACCTAAGCATATGAATCCATGCAGTCACGAAAGCTTCACGTATGTGACTTTACCGAAAAAAAAAAACCTTAGAATATGAATCCTTGCAGTCACGAAAGCTTCACGTATGTGACTTTACCGCAAAAAAACCTTAGAATATGAATCCTTGCAGTCACGAAAGCTTCACGTATGCGACTTTACCGAAAAAAAAAAAAACCTAAAAATATGAATCCTTGCAGTCACGAAAGCTTCACGTATGTGACTTTACCGCAAAAAAACCTTAGAATATGAATCCTTGCAGTCACGAAAGCTTCACGTATGTGACTTTACCGAAAAAAAAAACCTAAGCATATGAATCCATGCAGTCACGAAAGCTTCACGTATGTGACTTTACCGAAAAAAAAAAACCTTAGAATATGAATCCTTGCAGTCACGAAAGCTTCACGTATGTGACTTTACCGCAAAAAAACCTTAGAATATGAATCCTTGCAGTCACGAAAGCTTCACGTATGCGACTTTACCGAAAAAAAAAAAAACCTAAAAATATGAATCCTTGCAGTCACGAAAGCTTCACGTATGTGACTTTACCGAAAAAAAACCTTAGAATATGAATCCTTGCAGTCACGAAAGCTTCACGTATGCGACTTTACCGGAAAAAAAAAACCTAACAATATGAATCCTTGCAGTCACGAAAGCTTCACGTATGTGACTTTACCGCAAAAAAAACCTAACAATATGAATCCTTGCAGTCACGAAAGCTTCACGTATGCGACTTTACCGCAAAAAAAACCTAAGAATATGATACGAACATCTCAAAAAGTGGTGCATGACGGACAATGGTCATCTAAAAAATGCGAGGGGAGGGGCGGGGCGGGGGACAATTGTCCACCCCCACACTCCCTTCCCGAGTGATGCCTCTGATGTCATTTGTTGAGAATATGACCTCGAAACAGCTGCGATGCCTCGTAACTCAAAATGGCAAACGCCATTGGTTTAATTGAAACGGCAGATCCACAGGAGCATTTTAAACCGGGGGCGTCATCCGTAAATCTCCTGCAAAGAGGAGGGGGGAGGGGGGGGTCCCGTGCCGTCCAGCCACTCAGCCGACCTGGATCCTCGAAACCCGGTGCGCCCCGCAGCTCAATTGCAAGCCTCCCAAGGGCACGCGGACCGAATATCATCCGGCAGCCCATCTCATGGTGTGGCCCACCCGCGTTTAAATCACGCGAGGCATTAAACATCCCTGCACCCTTTTTTGTTGTTGACGCGCGCACCTAGGAGCTTGGACAACAGCTGACCGCTTTATGGCGTACGGATGAGAATAGATGTAGATGAATAAATATGTATTCGCCGACAGGTCACACAATGCTCTGCGGGGGAGTGGAGTGAAACAGCCGGCTCCTGCCGATGTTACATTGGCGCCTCGGCGGCTCGGCATCGCATCGGGAAAGAGAAGTGAAGCTTCGGCAACGACACAGCATGGCGAGCCTACCGAGCATTGCACAGATCACACCGAACCTCTACCTGAGCAAGTAAGTTGTTGGTGTGTTGCACAAAGACCCAAGACCCCCCACCCCCCCTAACCCATATAGGCTTAACAGACTGTTGGGGCAAGTGCTGTTTAGCGAGCACGGCACGCGACGGGGTGGGTGGGCCAGCACCACGCCCGGCCGCCTTTGTCTTCCCAGTGGCGATGTTTACACATCGCAACCAGATACTCGTTTGAGACCGAGTTGACCGAGGGGGTGGTTGGAGGCAGGACAGTTGCGCTCCCGCTCCCCACACACGCCGCTCGGGCAACCCTGTAAGATGACCTTGTTTAAGGGGTGCGGGGGGAGGGGTACAAACACTCAAGGGGGTTTGACACGATGTTAAACAGACTTCGTGTAACGCTGAACAGAATGGGTGACGCTAAAATCTGCCTTTGACTCTTGTGGATTCTGCCCCAGCTCACCCCCACCAATCTCCCCAGTGTATTTGCTGAAAGGCTGCGTGCCCATCGCTTAAATTGTTCGACATTTTAACATTTTGTACCAACAATTTATTGACTCGACGATCACAATTTAGCATTGGAGCTGAGCTTTTGGCAGTTGGGGGGGGGGTGGGTTGGGGGGGGGAGTGGTAGCTTCAACCCCCCCCCCCCACCGAAGCGAAGGGGCCGACTTCGGGGACGATTTAACGAACGCATGATCACCAGGTTGTACGCTTACTTGATCTAAAGACGGAAACATCACCGACTGCGGTCAGTGTGGAAGAGATCAGTACATCCCGATCTCTAACGCATTTGGGGGATGGGGGGGACGGCACTTGGGTGGATCCGCTGGATTTTTTGCGCATTCCGCGAGGAATGGACCCCGGGCGTTCACAACTCGCTCTCGGAAGAGCCTTCATGTCCTTGCCAAGTCCGCGTTTAAATCAGGACTCCGATCAATCGTGGCTTGGCGTCGTGCACATTTTGCATTTCCCGTCAGCGAGCCGGGGAGCGGTGGGGGCGGTTGGGCCGGGCGTGGTGGCACTGGCCTGCAATTCAGCGTTTTGGGAAAAAGTGACGAAGAACGTCGATGGGGTTTTAGGTTTATTTGGAAAACCCCAAAACGTTTGCTTGTTGTCAGTGTCGACGGAGAGATTGGTCCCCTGTTTACTCAGTGGTTCTTCAACCAGGGGGGGGGGGGGGTTTACACGGACCCCCTGGTAGAAACGTGGCAATAATCCCAGCGGGTGCGTGAGGTGATTTTCTAAACGTGTGAAATGATACGATACGTGAGAGTCATCGGTGAATAATCCTGGATGAATCTGCCAACATGAAATGACTACGATAACATTTTAATCCATATGTTAACCTAGCACAATATAAAATACCTCTAACAGACTAATTGATAGTAAACCATTTTGGTTTCGTAGAGTAACTAGTGAGCGTGAACACATCACATCACGCATGCACAGCGTCCGTTGAATGTTGTTTTATTCGCTTGCAGTTACTAGCAAGTCAGGATCCCTCACAAAATGGACAACTGGTTAAAATGTTGATGATCATCGATTGCACATTTATTTCTCAGAACCATGCTGGGTCAGGCAAGGAGGTTTACTCGGTTGAAACAAAATTTAACGAAGGGGGTACAGTAGCCAACAAAAGGTTGAGAACCACCGCTGTAATTAACCCGCTGGTGGGTTAATTAATTTCCACCCCCCCCCCCCCCACATTACGAGGGCACGTCTCACTTCACCACCGTCGCCTCGATCTTCCCTTTCATCGCCTCGTTCTCTGCCGTCTTCTCCTGCCCTTTCTACCCCCCCCCCCCCTTCCATGCTCGTCCCCATTCCCTTGCTCAGCTCCATGGCTCCTCCTTCCTCCTTCCCCTTCACCTGATGACGGAGACTTGTGTTGCCTCCGAAACGTCGTGATTTTTATTTTTATTTTGTTTTATTTTACTTTCATTAATTTTAATGTTTTACCTACGTGACTTTACCGAAAAAACCTAAGAATATGAATCATTGCAGTCACGAAAGCTTCAAATCTAAAACGTGGCAATGGCGAGATGGCGGCACCGTACAGCAAGCAAGAATTATAATTCATCAGACTCTCATGTCTCGCTTTCATTCTTTCCAGATACTTTAGTTTGATGTCCTCTAACAAGAGAAAAAAATTTACCTTAAAAAAAGGAACTGGCCAAATAGAATGGGCCAAATAAAATAAATGTAAGTGTTCTTCATTAATTTTCAGATGGGATGGGGGGGGGCACTTTTGACGATAAGACGTCAGCAGTGTGAGGACCGCTACACATTTTAAACCATTGGAGTTTGACAGCACGATGGAGTGGTTTGCACATTCGTGCATTGTCGGGAGCCACACGTCAGGGCCCGCACTAAAGGCCACCAGGGCCCTGCCAGTGGCCCGAGGGCCTTGCAATGAAGAACCCTGCGTTAGCGTATTATCATTGTTCAGGCAGCTCAAAGCCAAAAAATATAAAACTAAGCAGCTGAGCATCGCAGTACTGTATTAGGGCCGGCCGCGGTCTCACGCCCGCGCCTGGAGTTTTGCGGAAAAGGAGTTTGCAGAGCGCGGAGATGCACGAGTCACTTCGGAACATTCCCACTGCTGCTGGAAAGCAGCCGCAAGTGAGAGGACGGCGAGGGCCACGGTCTGCGGCCTGCCGGCCTCTCGCGAAGGGAGTGGCCGCTCCCTTAACACGCGACCGGGCATCGACCGCCCGAATCCACACATTCCGCCCCACGTGACAGATCGCCCAGACGCAATTACAGCAGCAGCAGCACTCTTCATAATTGCGTCAATTTCTCTCGATGAAATCTTTATGGTTTTTGTTTTACATTATCCCAGAGATTCCATGGCCGGTGATTTATGAGCTGTCTTATTTGAATTCTTTTTTTTTAGAAGGGGATTTGTTTTGGGGTTAAGAAAATAAAAATTGTTTCATAGGGGTGTTGCCGGATTTTGTTTTTTTAAATGAGAATAAAAAAAAACACAGCATGTTCTGGATAAAGCGTATTCCTACGAGAGGGGCCGTTAAGGCAATTACACTGACAACACCAAACTCATTAAAATAGCTTTCAAGAGTAGGCTACACGTCCAATGTGGCGTCATTACTCATTACGCACTCGGTAATGCTGCCATTTCACTATAAATAACGTTCACGCTCTCAGGCTACAACTGCACGACAACATCGCATCAGTGTTAACTCCCACTCAGAATACGATTAGCGGCGGAGGAGTGGAGTGGCGATTGCCGAGGTAACGAGATCGGTGCGCTTTAAATACATATCGCATGTGCTTGCACTGGTGTAGAGCGTGCTGATTTTTTTTATGTCATTTTATGAAATGCAAATTGAGTTGAAATGTGTATGCAGCACATATGGATTATATATAAGACACACACATTAATTGCCTTGATTAATGCTATGAGTGTGCACTCAGATTTTTTTATATTGCTTAAATGTGCTGTATAATTCACTTACATAATCGCAGTCATGTTATTTGTCTATGGCCAACGTCTGGCACAAGTGTTGCTGTGAATTAATTGTTTCCCTCCATCGCCTCCTCTCTCCCCAATCCCTGTGTTGCACCGACATTTGCTTGCACGCGCGCATGGCCCACGATCACTCACTTCAACACTGGATCCTCCCTGCCATCATCTCCGCCACTCCCTGCCATCATCACCACCACCACCACCACCCACTCCCTGCCATCGCCACCATTTCCTCCCTGCTTCCATCACCGTCATGACCCGGCCACCACCATCTCCTCCCTGACATTAATACCACCGTGCCGTCACCAACCACTGCTTACCACCATCATCCACTTCCTGTCACCACGGCTGGCATGACCACCACCACTGCCTGACACCCATCACGCACCACCACCACCACAACCTATTCCCTGCCACAATGCGCTTCCTCTCTACCACAACCACCACCACCACCACCACCCAAACAAAACTAAACAATCAGTGGGCGCTGCGCGTCCAACGCGAGCCTACTGCGCGCGCGGGGCATCACGTGCGTGGTGAACGCGTCGCTCGAGGTGGCGGACGCACGCCTGCCGGGCGTGCGCTACGTGCGCGTGCCCGTGCCCGACTGCCCGCACGCGCCCATCAGCCGCTACTTCGACCCGGTGGCAGAGCGCATCGCGGGCGAGGCGAGGCGCGGCGGCCGCACGCTCGTGCACTGCGCGGCCGGCGTGAGCCGCTCCGCGTCGCTCTGCATCGCCTACCTGATGCGCGGCGAGGGCCTCGTGCTGCGAGACGCGTTCCGCTGGGTGCGGGCGCGCCGGCCCGCCGTGTGCCCCAACTCGGGCTTCTGGCGGCAGCTCATCCGCTACGAGCGCGAACTGTTCGGCCGCTGCAGCGTGCGGCTCGTGCACCTGCCCGCGGGCTGCGAGGCGGCAGACCTGTGCGGCAGGGGCGTCCAGCAAGTCATTCGCCTGCAGGAGATCTGAAGCGGTCCGTGCGTTCAGCCGGTCGGGTCGCGCGGTTCGTTTGCCGTTGCGTGGCTGGAGGCGCGCAGGCAGAAGAGGCTTGCGAGGGTTGCGAGGTCGCAGCCTCTCCGCCGCTGGTTAGCCTTATATAGCGTAGAGACGTGAGTGCCGTCACTGATCGTGCGCGCACGCACACGCACCGTACGTGGCCCTGTGTTGGCCGAGGTTTAATTTTTGATTTATGGGTCTAGACCCTTCCAGAGGTTGTGTTCAAGATTAGACTGAGACTGTGTGGGGGCCCAATAGAGATGCTACCCTCCAACAATGGAGAATAAGTTTCGGTGAGTCTGATGTCCCCCCCCCACCCACCCCGCTGATCATAATTTTGGATTCAGGGTGAGGTGTAGGTGTACTCATATACCGAGTTCTCACGCCTTCCAACAGGATTTCGGAATTGAAATACATTCTGACAGTTTTTAAAAAACAAAGTCACGTAAAACTGCAAGTCAGAGGCGTTGTTTGATCTGCATGGCTGGCGAGACGATTGCTTTTGGGAGTCTGGAGAGAGGGTGGGGGCTCTCCACTGAAGTCGATGCCCACTTGAGAGTCAACAGTACATACAATTATAAACAGAAAAGGGTCTCTGTCGCCCGTCAATAATAAAAAAATGACGACGTCTTGGTCCTCTGATGTATATTTGGGTTGTACCGCGCGCTGTTTTCAAGGAACTCTCTAAAACGAATTCTCGTTCGTGAAAGAAGCTCGCAGCACGTGGAGCGAAAACGTCGTGCGTAACGCCGGACAGCGCACGTTCCGACCCGAACACGCATCTCGGGGCTAGGCGGCAACAACGGCGAAAAACTTAGCGCCAGTCACCATTTGGTTCATCGGCCTATTGGTCTTCGGGATTAAATATTTTTCGAGATGGAATGTTTTCCACCAGTCAAACTCTGGACCAGGTTTGGACTTTCAGAGCCCCACTCGTAGAACCGTGGTCTGTTACGCAAGAGTTTGCCTGCTGAAAAACATTCGTTGGGAGGTCGTCGTAGAAATGGCGAAACGAAATGCAAGTTTATTTTTCTTGCCCGCGAAAAAGACCCATGTGTGTTTATTATTTTACTACCCCACACTCCACCAAGGTGGCATGTATAACATATTGTGTATCAATTTATAGCTGCATAAAATGTAACGACACACTTTTACGGAATAA
The DNA here is from genome assembly GCF_964198595.1 of Lampetra fluviatilis. NCBI lineage: Eukaryota > Metazoa > Chordata > Hyperoartia > Petromyzontiformes > Petromyzontidae > Lampetra > Lampetra fluviatilis. The sequence continues at coordinate 7,132,784 of NC_136280.1, forward strand.
CTTACAACCTACAAATAAATGCTTCATTGTAAAGCATATACGGATTACTGAGTGTTATTCAAGAATAAAATAATGACACTTTATCAATTATTATAACAGTATTAGAAACAACAATACAGTACAGGTACAATATTTAGATTTGAAGTATCGTTACTTTGATTTTTTTGCTAAATTATTCCAAGATAATATACAGTACATATATTGAAACAATCCTTTGTGATAAGTTGAGTGTTTAAACATTGGTGGAGTGGATCTCAACGTTTGAAATAGCATTTTTAATCAACACCGAGTCACGAACTGATAAGCATGATGCTCAAAGATCTCAGAAACTCTAAGGGGGCATGAATTTTACTCTTTTTTTTAGTCAATGATCCACAACCCCAAATCAGCCAAGGTACATAAAACACCCCTTCAATGTTGCATATTTCCCTGAGACTACCCATAACAGAATGCTGCTGCAATTATTATTATTCGAGTAAAAACAAAACGCAGTGGAGTTGCTCAGACATCGAAGATGGTCAGCGTGCCGAGCTGATGACTTTTTTTGCACAACGTATTGAATTTTATTTTCGCACTTAATTTGGCCGACTTCTTGTCGAGAATGTCGATTATTGATCCCGACGGTCTTGCGACAAACATTACTGTCATATGCACAGTGGGTGAAAGGGATTTCAGAGGGAACTTTGTGATATCCGCTTTCGTGGTCCATTCTCTGCTCCGCACGAGATCCAAGTGGCTTCAATCTCATGACATGGGTGCCGATTGTACAATCAGCATACAGGACACTTAGCAGTAGTGTACTTGGGTGTCACAGCCAAATTAGCCGAATTTATTTATAATACGCATTTTAAGGTTATCCCTGCTTCATTGAACAATCGATATGAGCAATAAATAAAGCACCCCCCGCCCCCCACAAACACGTCTCTTGTACGTATATCACACACGGATGCGAGGCTACGGCGGAAAACGGCAGAATTGCTTTTCGTGAAAGTTTTCAAAACGTCGGCCCCCAAAGCCCTCCAACCAGAGCGGCGGTCAGCAACAGAGAGCGTGCAATGATCGTGGCATAGCGGTTACACACGCGTTTCTTGAGCCGAGAGCAAGCTTAGCATGGGAGGAACTTGGGGGGGGGGGGGGGGGGTAATGGATAATTAATTTGATGAATTTCGATTTAAAGCTTTCGTGACTGCAGGGATTCATCTTCTTGGTTCTTACGGTAAAGTCACGTATTTTATTAAGTTAATTTTTTTATTATTTTATTATTTCCATTCTACGTGACTTTACCGAAAGAACCAAGAAGATAATTTGATGAAGTTTCAAAGCCGAGCAGCGCTGGGCACGGCCGCCCCCCCCCCCATGGACGGTCTTGATGCTTGGAAAAAAGGAAAACAAACTTGTGACTTAAAACTTTCGTGACTGCAGGAATTCATATTCTTTGGTTCTTTCGGTAAAGTCACGTAGATAGAAAAATAATAAAAAATAAAGTGAATAAAAGAAATACTGTAGCCTGGTTCTTAATCGGAATGAGTGTACTGGCAGTCTATAATGTAGACTGTAGCAATGGCTATTAAGCTGGGTGAGTGTACTGACAGTCTATAATGTAGCCTGTAGCCTGAAAAATTACATTATTCTCATATGCAAAGTGCCTGAAAAAAAACATAATTTATTTTTCAGGCTACAGTCTACATTATAAACTGCCAGTACACTCACTCCGACTAAGAACCAGACTACATTATTATTTATATATTTTATTTTTCTATCAACGTGACTCTACCGAAAGAACCAAAAAATAAGACAAGATTGGTTGTCTTGCAAATGTGGTGGTTGGACAAAGTGTGGCTGAGAGAAAACGTCTCGTTAGAAATAAACTCCTTAAAAAAAGTTTTTTCTTTTAAACAACGCTTTTTATTCACAACTTTGTTTAACGTGGATGGTGCCTGGAACTCGTTCACACAGAGCAAGCGCGTCTGAGACACGTGGCGCCTGCTTCTTGGGCGAGGCGATTCGAGAGTTTAGGGACCAGAGTGTTTTTGACCTACACACAAATATATATAAATAATAAGGCGTCCATACAAAATGTTAATTGCTTTAAAGTAGCGAATTAATTGATTAATTGATGCCGATTTTTTTTAATACAGACATGATTTGTCACCGGATCTGAGTAAGTGTGCAAAATGTGGAATTGATTGGACAAAGGGAAGTGGACGAGATTTTGATGACAAGATTTTACCCAGACTAACAGAGGAGTCAAGTTCAGTAAAACCGTTGAAAAAAGGGGCTTTTTTGGGACACGGGTGGAAGTATAAAGATGTTGACGCTGACGGCTACAAAAGACGAGGTCGTATTAATAAAAGCGCCTGATAAGGAGGCGCCTCGACAAAGGCAAGATACAGATTGATACGATATCAGTGATCACTTCCTTAAAAGAGAAATCAGTTATTTTACACAGTACTGTATTGTACAGGATGGTCCAGATGTCTTGCGACTCCCATTTAATGCTGTAAAACTTAATAATTTTTTAAAGTAAGGATAATTTGAAACATAAATTAATTATCAAAGGAAAAAATATTTTAGGGGCAATTAATTGGGGGTGAGAAGACAATTGCACCACTCTGTACATCAAAGACAAAGATGCCCCGTATAGCCTATAGAGGCTGTAGGGGCAAGTGCTATTAGCGAGTATCTATGAAGAACGGCATGGCACACGAGGCTGAGTCGACCTAGGGGGGGCCCGGGACCGGTTCAAATAAATGTCACCGGGTGTTGGCCGTGAGCGGGAATCGAACCCAGGTCGCCAGGTTCGTAGCGTAGCGCAGCGCGCTAACCGCTACACTACCGCTCCCCACACTCTGTACATCACCACCCCAACCACCACCACCATATCTCAAATACAACGTTAAATGATTAAATCTGTATTCTTTTGAAGAAAGGAGGATTTCTCCACAAATATGGCTGTCGCCTGATGAAGCTAGTTGTAATTACTTGCGAAACGTCATACTCAGATTGTAAATGTTGTGGCTTGGCTCTCCAACACACTGGTGTGTTGTACTGGTGACGAATTGTCACGTTCTGTTTACGTGACAAGCCTTACTAGTTGGCTGTGTCGGGTGGTGGCGGGTTTAACGACACATTTATATATTTACGCGATCTAACCCCAAAAAAACCACCTGTATTATGGATGTTGGTCGCGAAAGCCTACGCGTTAAACTGACGTATGCACCACGTTTGTTGAACTTCTTTCGCACCGCACGTGGCCAACAGCACCAATCGTGGAGGTGCGGGATGAGAAGCGCAGTGATTACATTGGAATCGCACCGTATGATACGTAATTAATGAGCGAATTAACATTTGACCTTAAATCACACCAAAGCGCGGTTATAATTACTGACAACTCCATCACAGTAGGCAAGCAATGCTGGGCTCAACGTTGACATGTGGATTGGATTCGTTGGAACAACGTTGAATCAACGTTCCATCTTTATATATAAAATCGCAAATCTGTCTGTCTGTCTGTGTGTGTGTCTGTGTGTCGCCGGACCATACGCAGTTTCATTGGACGGCGGTTGCCCCTGGCAACGGGTAGTGACGCATTCGCTGCGGGGTGAACGCCATTTTTAATTCCCGTTAAAAATATGCGCACGCATTAACACGCGACTCTGAGGTAAATTCATCAAAGTTTCACGTCCTCTTCACTCCCCTCCCACCCCAATGTGTGCAATTACTATTATAGGGTCGGTAGATAATAAAATTATACTGGTAGGAACGAAGTGGACCAGACCACCAATAGATTATATCGTCCGTCCGTCCGTCCGTCCATCAACATCGACCCCTACTGCAAACACTTGGCAGGACCCTACAAAAACCTTTTGACTCAGTGGGGCTTTCCTGGCTTAACAAGTGTAATAATACATTATGTTTATATTATTTGGTTATTCGTTCCTACCAGCCCACCCCGCAGGGTCCTGTTAGCGATTACACAGTATTATTGTAGCGCAGGGGGGAGGGGGGAACGGCACCCGTACCCAGCCTCAGCCGAGTGGGCTATTTAGGCGAGGCCGGAGGCTCTGCACGGTACTAGGCCTCGACACCCCACCCGTGTCAAGCGACGACTTTGTGGTATAAACTCGATATACCCAGCGTTGCCCGGGGGGAAAATACATTTAAAATCTTATGAAAACTTTCAAACATTACATACCAATGAAAAAACAACTGTGTAATTATTTTTAAACCCGACGCGCCAAGAATCGATTCTCTGAATCGCGCAAAGGAATCGAAGGTTGTAGATTCCTTTAGATTCGGACGATTCCCGTTTACTATAAGTTGGTTAAAGTCGATATAAACTACTACGAACGGGAAATATCCGGCGTTGACCGGGGCAAAAATTTAATTAAAAACTCCTGAAAAAATAAAAAAATAAAATAACAATGAAAATGAAACTCTATCATTCAAAATGTAAACCCCCAACATGCCAGGAATCGATTCTTTGAATCGCACAAAGGACTAATCGAAGGTTGTAAATTACTTTAGGATCGCGCTTCCTGTTTAATATAAGTTGCTTATAGATTTGATATAAACTGCTACGAATGGGAAATATCCGGCGTTGACTGGGGCAAAAATATAATGGTGAGGGCGGTTGTGAGTGGCGATTGTGAGTGGTGATTAGTGAGTGGTGAGGGGAGGTTGAGTAGTGAGGGTGAGTGGTGAGGGTGAGTGGTGAGGGTGAGTGGTGATTGGTGAGGGTGTGATTGGTGAGGGAGAGTGGTGAGGGAGAGTGGTGAGGGAGAGTGGTGAGGGAGAGTGGTGATGGTGTGTATATATATGTAAGGTTATTAAGAAATATATTTTTCACCCAGGCAACGCCGGGTACTACTGCTAGTATATATATGGGATTATGCCTTACTTTGGTGAAGTATTGTCAAACACCCCCCCCCACCCTCCACCATGACTGGCCCTATATTGTACCATAATAACACTCACCACCAACAATATCGCCATCACCATACCCCCGGGGATTACGATGGGAAACGACAGGAGGGCTTCACGAACTCCACTGCCCGCGTTCTCCCAAAGTCAACAGCACGGTTGGCTACGTACGGTGCGAAAGAAGCTCAACATACGGTACAGTACACAGCAACAGATCTCCGTTCCCAAGTAACAAACGAAACATCGTCATGGTTTACACTATGAGATCTCATAGTGTAAATGCTTACCCCGAGCTCTCAATACTCTGATATTGCACTGTGTTTGAGTTGGACGCCTTCTGGTGTCATCTGGTCCAACACCAATGGGGACTAGGCTCTAAAGAAAGCCGTCTCGGGTGTGGACCAATCAACTTCAAGGACAGTGCATATTATTATCATTATCAGAGTTGCTTCTTTTTTGTTTGCTTTTTTGACTACTTGTGTTGTGGTTATTGCAAACATGATGCCTTGAATAAAGGTGTCAGTTTTGTACCAGTTTAAAAGGGTAAAAACCTACTACTTTATCGTCACGGTTATTGGTAAACACGCCACGTGATGCACGAGAGCCGATGAGTACACTGTGTAACAAAAAATAGATTTTTTGTTCCTGGGTAGTAAGTGTTATTTTATAATTGCATATGCCTCAAAAGTACAGAAAATGGCTATTATTCCCCACAAACGTTGCTTTTATGACCAGGACATAAAAGCACAGTTAATAATGCACTCCATTAATAACACTGTGTAATTAAAAAAAAATTGTCCCTGGGTAGTAAGTGTTATTTTCTAATTACATATGCCTCAAAAGTACAGAAATGCCTATTATTGCCCACGAACTTTCCTTTTGTGACCAGGACAGTGATATTTTGAAATTTACCTATTTTCAATGAGAAAACGCGGTGTGCATTTGTGTCATTCCTTCACATAAAGTCCTGGTCACAAAAACAAAGTTTGTGGGGAATCATAGCCATTTTCTATACTTTTGAGGCATGAGCAATTAGAAAATAACACTACCCAGGAACAAAACTCGTGTTACATAGTGACGTATCAATACATCGGTTTGAGCGCGTGGGGAGCGGTGGCACAGTGGTTCGCGCATTTACGATACGAACCACGCGATGTCGATTCCCGGTCACGGCCAATGCCAGTGACGATTATCTCAACCAGTCCAGTTCCTCCCCATAGCGCGACTCGGCCTCAAACTGAATACCTGGCGCGGGGTGTACATCGTCAGCATTGGGGAGACAAAGGCGGCCGGGCGTGGTTGCTGGCCATCATCCCCCTCGTGTAGCATCCCGGCCTTTTTAGGTACTCGCTAGCAGCACTTTACCCACAACAGCCTCTTCAGGCCAGGGCCGGATTAAGCGTTTGTAGGTCCCTGGGTTCCAGGCACTGTGAGGCCCCCGGTAATATTTTCAAAAGTAACACAAAGTTAAATAAAAAATAAAATGTATTTTTTACAAGGCTAACAACAAATAAAATTAACATTTTCTCCTCGCTGACTCGTTGCCCAGGCGTTCCCAAACTCCAGTCTCGCCAAGTTCACCAATTTTCGATTTAAATACACATTAGGGAAAGTCGTTACGCGCTGCCCGCGCCTGATTGTTGTGAAACGCGTTTCACGTGCAGTGGCCCAAGGGAGCACTGATTAAAATCGAGTCACCTGTCACAATTTACATAACATGAATCAGCGCTGCCTTCATCGTCCAGGACCCACGCGTACACCCACGATCTCGAAATAAGGCTGCATTTGCACCTGATTCCAAATCTGGCATCAGTTTTTGTCTATCACATCAGGTTTTTGAGATATCAAATATTGCATTTTCAATAAAAACTGCAGAAGAAAAGATATTAAATAAATGTGGATATCTACATAAAATCATATTATAAACACACTATCCTATAAATACAGCACCATATTTTAACACTAAAGCAGTCACTGACTCGCAACAACTTGCAATCATAAGTGACAGAGTTAATTTCGGGTAAAATCAATGAAAATGGGGTATGCCGATAGCAAATCTGAGATCAGATTTGGAATCAGCACACTGAAAATAGTTTAACACAGCTGCAAAAGTCCAGGCCAGAAAGAAATGTTTTTTTTGTTGACCAGTGTTATCACGGTTGGCTACGTACTATGTGTAAGAAGTCTGGACCAGGGCTGGATTAAGGCGTGGGGGCTTTAGGAGCTGTAGCCCAGGGTCCTTTGTCAGCTGGAGGGCTTCCAGAGATTAAGTGAAAAGTTATTTCATTTGTGAACGCTGAATTTTATTTGTTGCTAGCCTTGTAAAAATACATTAAATGTTTCTTTAACTTTGTTTTCCTTTTGAAAATATTACTGGGGGCCTCACAGTGCCTGGAGCCCAGGGACCTACAAACTCTTAATCCGGCCCTGGCCTGGACAGGCTGTTGTGGGTAAAGTGCTGCTAGCGAGCACCTAAGAAGGCCGGCATGGTACACGAGGGGGTGATGGCCAGCAACCACGCCCGGCCGCCTTTGTCTCCCCAATGCTGACGATGTACACCCCCAGGTATTCAGTTTGAGGCCGAGTCGACCTAGGGGAGGCCCAGGGCCGGTTCAGATAATCGTCACTGGCGTTGGCTGTGAGCGGGAGTCGAACCCGGGTCGTCAGGTTCATATCGCAGCAGTCACACACACACACATAACTACCGCATTATAAGACGCAGCCCCCCCCACCCTACCCAACTTTTGTTTTAGAATACGGGGAGTGCGTTATATAATCCGGTGGATTGAGTACTACTGAACATGACGGACGTACGAGTATGATTACTGAATATTATGGTATGCTTATTAGATTACTAAACGTAATTATAGTAATTGGATTCACTTTAGACGGCATTGCGATGTAATTTACCTGCCGTGTCCTGCAGGCTACCTTATTATGTGATCCAGTTGCCGCTGCTTCATCAGTGAAGTGAACGTATATACATCAATTAACAGGATAATTAAATGTAGCAGGGTTTAATTACTGTCACTCAGAGGAAATGATTTTGTATTTTTTTAATTAACTTCTTACTTTACGGAATACGTTGTTATTCAACGTACAGGTGTGAGTGCCTACGGGGGCAATGGTAACGATTTAAAAAAATATATAATTGTGACAATAGGGTGGATTAATTGACCCACTATCAAGCAAGGGTGTACCCCAGCCGTGGTCGCATTTAATACGCCACGGTGGCTAGGAGATGTTACCTCCCTCGCCTGGTATGAAGGAGGTCGTGGGTTAGATCCCAACCCTGACGCCTGCTGCCTGTTTATTTGGAGTTCGCGTGTCTCTCTCCTCGTGGTCGTGTGGATTTTTTTTGCCTCCACATTTAGTATTTGGCCGTTTTATATTTCCACGCGATAAGCCACTTCGTTGAGCTATCAGTTGTGTCTAGCTCCCCTTGTGGAAAAAAATGTAAACTTACACAGCTCAGTGGGGCTTTACTCGGTATGATAAAAATAAAACATAGTTTAGTTTAATACCAGACTCCAGCTGCTAGACTTGTATAGCCACTCCAATTCGGAGGGAGTAACAACAATGAATGAAGTAATCAATCGATAAATATTGATTATTATGATCACGATGCACAGTTGTAAATAGCAACGTGGGCGGGGGGGTGATGGGGTGGGGGGCGATTAGAGGATGGGGGGGGGTCAAGAAATGGGTGCGTGGGGGGGGTGACTAGGTGGGGGGGGGGCACAGGAGAGGGGCACAATCCGGGGTGGGAGGGGGGAGATGTTGGGGTCTCGAGGGGCACCGCTCAGCCACGGGCACTTAATCTCGGAGTTACAAAGACAAAGGTCCCCCGTGAAATTTGAACAGACTGTTGGGGCACGTTCTGTTAGCGGCACGGCACACGAGGGTTTGCCAGCACCATGCCCGGTTGCCTTTGTCTCCCGATAATATACGGTGTTTGACTGTTTGTTGACCATTGCACAGAGCTCACAACTCGCACAGCTGAGTGCACACGAGGCCGCGTGACTGCCGCTGAGCCCAGCAAGGTTGGATCCACATCCATTCATCAGTCATCATTATCAGCCATCATCATCCTCCCCCCCCCCAAGCCGTCGCCACCCGTCACGGGTTTTTGCGATGCAACAATCCACCGAGAAGCAGCTGGACACGAGCTCGTTCCATCGCTTTATCTCCCTCGGTGGCACGTTTTCTCGGACGCGTTTCATCCACCCATCGTTCCCTGCATTCCCATCGCCCGCATTCACATGGCAATCACGTCTACACGCCGCACTGCAGCACAGATCACGCCACGGCTCGCGCAAATTCATTTTGCCTCCCGACGGCGAGCGCGATTGCGTTGTCACGAGTAACAACAATAACAATGATGATGGTGATGATGCGTCAACAATGAACGCGTCCGTGAGCACGTGTGAATCGCGGAGATGGAGCGATGGAATCCAGCTCGTGTACACGTGGCGGGTATATAGATTGTGGCATGGCAGAACCGTGGGAGATGGCGATGCATTGGCGATGGATTGAGCGTGGCTGTTGATGAAGAACACCCGTGTCATTCATGTACCGACGCAGGAGAGATTCAAACTCATGAACAGTTAAGGGCCAGCCACCCGACCCCACTCCACCACCTGTGGCCTATTCGTTGCTCTGCAGCCACACACGTTGTTGGTTCCATCTCTGCGTGATCCGTCAACCCCACGTCCCACGTTAACGTATAAGCTCATAAGCGTGCACGACTCTTAAGCCGCATTTGACATTGCAATGCAACTTTTGTCCCGAAATAATTCGCTGTGGTCCATATAATTGTGGCATCCCACACATTGATATTTTACTTTGAAAATCTCAACAAAATATAGATTTTTTCTTCTTTTTTTTTTAGAGCAACACATCTTTGAAAATGTTCAACCCCAATTTACTAGTGTTCGCATCAGTTAGCATGTTTTGCTGGCAGTTCAAGGTGAGGCCGTTAATCTCACGGCCGGCATTGATCAATGTGATCGTTTGGATGTCCTTGGCACATCATTGTTCAATTGTATGCATGTAACTCACATTAGCTTCCATGGCTTTCTGGATTTGGAAAAATGTATGTACCGTAGTTTAAACGTATACCAACCCATTAGTTACATTACACTAATAACGATTATTTGCCATTTGGTTTGTTATTAGTTGGTTGCTGCCAGAGCTACATTTTTCAGAATATATTATGGGTTGCTGGTAGATTGTAGTAGGCAATTTAAACGTACTGTATACCCTGGAAGCGTATTAAGTAACTAGGTTGTTTGGGGGTGCCTGTGGTGCCCCTCAAACCCATTTACGGCCTTCGGCCAGGAAAGTCACAACATTTGCACATGAACGACGCATTCACGCAAGCACCCGATGCTCCGTTTTGAAGTTTTGAAATGAAGCATCTTTGAATTTAATGTTTTGAATTCGAGAATGTTATTTCTTCATTAAAAGCTTATATCATTTTACATCTGGAAGACTTCATTGAAAATGACATTTCGTGTGAATTGTCTCTCGTCGTTAAGTAAGATGGCCTTGCTGGAGGTTCGGTTCGATGCGGACTTTCACCTGGTTGGGATTGCGGGATCGAGATAAGGCGACACAGAGCTGCTGGCCGTGCGAAAAGACCGTCGTCTGCAGATCTATGCCAACGTAATCGAACGTCTGTCCCTGCGACTTGTTGATTGTGATAGTAGCATATGCGGGGATAATGGGAAATTGTCGTCGTCGCAAAACAAATGGTAAAGTCGTGTCCGGTGGTGGCCAAGTCGATTCTGGGAATGGATTCTGTGAATCAAAACCACATCGCCTCGTTCACTCTCTCTCAAGCGTTCATCACAGATAAAGTTGGGCTTTATATTATTAATACATCTTACAATTTTGTATAGAGGAGATACACACTAATGAACTGATGACTAATCGATTATATAATGACAATACCCCTCCCCCGCCAACGGATCTCTGCACCTGATTGGGTTCAGTGATGACCGTCGTCCTGCTGCTGCTCTATTTAAGACCAGAAGCAGGTGGATTGCTTCACGATTCTCGCAAATTGCCTGATGATGCTGGATGTAATTACCAGCGAAACGTCGTACTATTCAAATTGTAAATGTTGTGGATTTACTCTCCAACACACCGGTGGGCTGAAGTAGTCACTAACTGGCGTTTTGTTGACGTGACAAATCCCTGACCAATTGGCTGTTGGGTGGTGGAGGGTTACGACACATGTATACTTACGCGATCTAACCCAAAAACCTTTGAGTAGTGTATACCCATTTGTTCCATCCATGATGACCAATATTGATATATACTGGATGTGGTGTGCCGGGTGCATAATTATTTCCCGGATCACTGACTCAGCGGAAAGGTTCGGCTGAAATTAAGCGCCGATTACTGCCCACTGGATGTAAGTCGAGACAATTCTAAAGTGCAGTCATTCAGCTTCTCGGTAGCAAATGTCAAATTCTCGGCCGAACATTAGATTTGTACACATAGGCAACAGTGACTTGCGAAGGCTTGTCGCCACATGAATGTCAATATTGCAATGAGTTGAATGCTGCTGTGACAGTGTGATGCTATTCAACAGATGGCTTGCTCATTTACAAAACGCGTGGGGGGTTGACGTTTGCGTGGGCCCATGACAAGGATTAACAAATCGGAGCAGACAAACACATTCCTGCGGAGGGAGCTGGTAGGAACGTTGGGTTGCTCGGTCAATGGCCAGGGTCAACGGCGGCGTGGTGTATTCCGCAAATATGCCCGACTGTGAGAGCGGGCACAAGCCGGCGTGAGTAGGTTAAACGTTGAGTTTTATAAGGGCACCACGGGGTGACCAGCCCCTCCCCAGCCAGCCCCACGCCTCCCACCCAGCCCCTCCCTCCCCCCCTCCCTACCCAGCCCCACCCCTCCCATTTTTGGATGCACGACGGACGGACACAATAATCCCCTGTTGACTGGTGGAACCACGTAGTTCCTACCAGTAAGATAGTTTGCTTACCCATGCACGTGTTGTGTGGCAGGGTATTGTTCACATCACGCATGTTCAAAAGGTTTTCCATTGTGCCAACATTTGGTTATGATACAACACTTGTAATCGAATTAATTATAAAACCTCTAATGATCGAGAAGGGCTGGAGGAAACACATTTACACATTTGATTTAACGAAAAATTACAGCGCCTCGGTATGTATTTTTTTTTACTCTGGACAAATTAAGATTCTAAATAGTTTTAAGTACCGTATCAAGTATTTACAAACATATATACAGATGTCCACTCTGGACTGACACTGAAGCCAATAGAAAACAAAGCATGCCGACAGTTCCTCTTGTATATCCTTAGTACAACTGGTACTTTCAACATAAGAGCAAACAATTCCGCATAGTACTATATATCTCATGACCAATTCAATCAAGGAAGCTCGTCGCCTGCTTATTGCTCTCCCTGGGATATATTACATCCGTATGTCGCTTGCAGAACACAGCTGTTCACAGAAACTCCAAACCCCCAAAGCAAATCCTTTGTAACTTACAACAGCTTACCAATTACTAGTATTAAGTTTGTGGACAAATGTGTAATTACGCCCATGTGCTTACTTGTTTGTGTGTACATGTCTCGGTACAGCATAATCTCCTAACAATGCAGATACCATCATTGGACTAAATGCAAGCTTGTTTCGCAATACAAAGCAGGTTTGTTTGGTATCCACATTCATTCGCCATTAGGTGGCCTTGTAAGCCAACACCCACGGATTAATAATGCATTACCATCGAGTGAAAGGTGACATTGCAATAATATTCTAGTATCAAGGCATTCAACCCATTAATGTTTTATTGCATTTGTTCTCATCAACGGTATATGCGACCTTAATGGATGTGCGCCATCATTTACTTGCGAGCGTGTTCATTCCTGTGCGGATGGTGTCATGGTGAGTGCAACTGGACTTGCACTCCAGAGGTCGCTAGTCTTTGATTCGATATACCAGGGTGACCGGCTGAAACAATGGGCAAGTTTGTTAAACCCCCCTCGCCTCTGTCCACACAGCAGTAAAAAATGGGTGCGCCAGTTTAGTCAATTTGACGGTCGCATTTGGTGGGGTAAAGTGTGGTTTAAGCACTTTAAACTATACAATTCAACATGTTTTTTTTTTATTTTACAAGATAAGGCCCATTGAACTATATAGCTAATTTTCAGAAGTGACCTGGCCACAAATTATAGCTCTACGAAGTGGGTTATGTGGAAATTTAAAAGCATGTTTCTAAATGTGGAGGGGAAAACCGGAGGTCCCAGAGATGGACACATGCATGCCATTGTATAACCCGATTAACCCGATTTGCACACACGTTAGACGAGTTGAAAAACTATTTTAAATTATCACAATACAGTACACGGTAACACCAGTGTTTAAAATGTTCAACGTTCAAGCGCACGTGAACACACAGGAATGGAAGCAAGGTTCTTGCATGGTGTTGATGTGCATTTGATTAAGTGCACACTCCACGTGGGTACGTGGTTGAATTTACAGTAACTAATACTCGAGAGAAGTACAGCCTTGTCTGCAGGAAACAAGTCAATGTTAAAAGTATTTGAAAGCAGCCTACACCGAGGTACAAGAACGCACATGGCATTTATGCAGGAAAGAAAATACTATTACAAATCATACCATCAAACACCCATTTATTTGAAGATTCCTAAAGCAGAGGTAACACATTCACAGCTGTGGACCAAAACAAATTATTTTAGAGAGATGAAAACGTATCACAGTACAATTCACGGAATGTCATAAAATGAAAACCGTAATATACGGCAGTCAAGGACTATACATACACGTTCAAGTAAGCACACACCTTACAAATAAACATATCAACCAACCTTACTGCCGCAATGTGCTGATGTTAATGCATAACTATTTATAACATACCAATATTTACATAAATATGGTCGCTCTTATAAAGATGCAACTGATAATGCAGTGTGGTGCGCGGTGTCGATAAAATTTGGTCTATATTTAAAGAGGCCAAAATATAAAGCTTAAAATATCGAGAAACACAATACATCAGACGTCAGAATACACACTACTGGACTAAATTCTCAGAAAAATAATGCAAGTATATTATAATTTTACAGATATACAAATACGCACAGTGAACCAAGATGGGTGCAATTCATTTTTTTTATATCGTTAATTTGGCTTTCCTGAATGTTTTTTCTCTCAAAACATTCATCCAGCGTAGCTACTTAAAGCCAACGATTGTCTGTAAAGGCTAGTTTGATCCTTAAAAAAATGTGGACAGTATCATTGATGTAGCACACGATACAATGCTCTTGTGAAATGTCTAAAAATATCTTTGATGGCAAATATTAAGAACAATGACGCGTAACACTCCATATTCAGTCAGAGAGAAGGCATATTTTACATTGTACCTTCAATAGTGCACACATGGCTGGAGAAAAAGCACAACCTCATGATTGGGATAACCATAATAAGCAAAACCAACAATTTTGCCATGACCAAAAAAACCAAACACAAATACATCGCAATTTAAGCAGAGATTGCCAGCGACGGGAATAAAATGCAAAAGATCAAAAACAATTCCTGCATTTCAGTGGGTAACACGAGACTTATGAACATCTGTGTTTGTTTCTGTGTACTCGTCGCTGGGTGCAAACACAGCAGATTACTTATCGTGTGCTTGCACACTGCTATATATCATACATTTTTACGTTTTGTATTACGCCGTTTAAAATGCGTGAAAACAGCATTTCATACCGATTAGTATCTGTGTGTGTGCGCGTATACACAGTTATGTGCTCTATTCCCAATTATTGCTATTGCACCAATCGCACGGATGTACAAGTGACCTTCGTAACAAGACCTTGCAGGGCACCAGCAGCGCCTGCACAGTTGCCGATTTGACCGAAGGCGGCCGCCACCGCTGCTGCTGTCACAGCAACTCGGGAAGGCTCAGTCCGGGTGGTTTGGGCTCCACGCAGTTGATCCAGAAGTTGGCGCAGCTGGCGTGGTACTGGTGGCCCCCGTACACCAGCTTGTAGCTGTCCAACTCGGCATCAAATGCCTGTTTGTTAAATACAAAAATCAAGATAGAGCGTCATCTGCACACCTGGCATTATCACCAACACCACTTTTTATTTAATTTAATTAATAGCAATATTGTATACAGAAATATATGAGGACGTGAATAACTCTCAATTCATACGTTTTTCTAACAAATGTGAAGGCCCATCAGCAGAAACGTTGATAGGAATATAATAAATGCAACCATCTCATCGGCCATAAATTCTCACTCGTAAGGAAAATGCAAGAAAATAAAACAGGCCCACGCTATGTGCAGAAACTTGACAAGTACGTGGGGTCAAGTTGACAGGAGCGATGTCATGCTGCATTTAAAAGCAGTGGGAATATTGACTGCAAGATATAATGTCCTAAGACAAGTGATTGAAAACAAGGCTGACTGACCTTGCTGCGAGCCTCTACATTGAGCAGGCACACGCCACATGCCAGTTGCTTGGCATTCCTCGTCCCCGTCCTCAGAACGCAGGATGAGAAGTCCAACGCGCTTTCGTCTGGCTGTTGAGAGAGTGAGAATGAAACACGCACCGTTTTCGGGGACACACACACACACACACAAAGTCCAGGGCAGCGATTTCATTTGGACAAACAAATGTGCGTTGCGTGCCGCATCTCAATAGGCTCGCAAACATTTTATTCCGGAGAATTAAGAACGGTACACGTATGAATGTCATGGTGGAGATGACGTGGAGAAAATAGATGAGAGGAAGCAACAGGGCGAATCTGTGATGCGTGAATTCGGTGAAGACGAAATTGATTACAGTATATATGATGAATGGATTGAATGAATGGGGAATGAGTAATAACCATATGATGGTAATATGAAGAGGGAACAGTAACGGTGGTGGTGAGAGGAGATTAAGGGGCCGTGGGGTGAGATCGGGAAAATAAGGGAGCTTTGAGTGAGGAGCAGAAACTAGAGAGCGACCAAAACGATGGGTAGATAATTATTCCTTACCTTCTTTTTATTGACGATCAAATCCCATGTGTGCAGTGGAAAAACAAAGCATATACTACAATATAATACTGTTGCGTGGTTTGCAATTGATATACTTGATAAAATCTAATTCATTGCTGGATATGAGTTTTCATTACTGAGTAGTATGCTCGTTAAAAATATTCTGCCCCCAATGAGTGACATTACAAAATGTTTAAAGATTGAGCGATGTTGATCGAGCACACACTCACCGATGCTACTGGCCAACATAGCTAATGCGTAACGCTCATCCTTGCCCATTTGTGTGCGTGTACGTGTCAAAAGTCAGTTAACCAATAACACATTGGTCAACCCTTGACCTGTTGCCAGCAAGCATTCGACACGTCACGTGGCCTCAACTTGCATCTAGCCTGCGACAACGTCCTGTGGTTACGTCACCGTCGCCCGAGCAGTCAATTGCCGGCCGCTGTTTGCACGCATAACCGTGTCCACAGGGCATGCGTCGGGACAGGAGTGTGCGCGTGATACCCGCATGCAGATGAGGGGCGGGTTTGTGTGGCTTACCAGGAGACTCACCGTGGCGGTACTCAAGGACAGAAAAGCCATGAGGTTGTGCCACACCAGCTCGATCTCCTTGAGAAGGCCCTGCAGCTCCCCGCTGCACACCGCCGCCGCCTTGATGCCGAGCTCGACCCGCTTGGCGACGCGGTAAACTTCCACAACGCCTGGCAAAGCGACGTGCGCGGCAAAACACATTCAACTCTGCTGGCTCTCTCATTACAGTTGTTTAATATTCCGAAAAAAAGTAGACAATACAAAAATCATCCGAATCATTGAGAAATGCACGGGAGGAAATTGTTGTGTCCTACGTACTGTGGTTGAAATGGCAGATGGCCAGAAAGGGGGAAGTGTAAAAATGGACTAGCGGTTATCGTACAGCATCCCAGAGTGGGGTGGTGCAACGGCGAGGGAGGATGGGGATGGTTGGTGCTGATGGTTTGAGATTGCACACCAAATGTATAAAATTCAGAACAGGAAGGATTCAAAATGAGCATTAAAAATGTCTCCGAGGAAGAGAAAAGACATTTTAAAAATATTCATAATGTAAGTATATTCGTATGTTTTAGTTTTACTTCTTTAATTAAAAGTGCCTAAATGTGCATAAATGCGTTGAGATAAATGCTGTATGCTCCAAACATCCCAACTTCTCACAATCTGAACTGCATAAAATTCGAATTGACTTGTTTTTACTCTCTATTTAGAAATGTTAATAATCATTACATTTAAAAGCAAACTGACAGATCATATCTTGTTAATAAATCCTTCCAATATCATAGTTGTGTGCGAGCACTCAGATGCTACAATACGCACTTTTCTGGCTGGATGCAAAACAATAAATGCAGTGTTTTGTTATAGCAAGCACTGAGTGCACCGAGTGCTTGCTATAACAAAAAACTCGGTTGTCAATAACACTACATTCGTCAGGAACAAATATAATTGGCTTTATTTTGGACAATGACCCTTCATACCATTGCCTGAAACGTCACCATTTTGTTTTCCTTTTAAGGCCACCGTTATTGATGAATGTGTTTGGATACTCTTAGTTCTTTCGTTAAAGTCACGTAGGTAAAAAATGAAATTAAAATTAATAAAAAATAAAAACAATAAAATCACGACGTTTCGGAGGCAACACAAGCTTCCGTCTTCAGGTGAAACTGTCACAGCAAAAAATCTGTATCAAGTGGAGAGAAGTCCCAAGTGGTACGACCTTATTGTTTTTATTTTTTTATTAATTTTCATTTCATTTTTCACCTACGTGACTTTACCGAAAGAACTAAAGAGTATGAATCCTTGTAGTCACGAAAGCTTCAAATCTAGAATTTATGTTTGTTAATTGTGAACCACTGCTACGGTTGTAGGTGCTCGAAGCTGACCTGTCAGATACTCCATGCCTTGCTCAGACTGGATGACTTCCGTGCACACTGCAGAACTGCTGATGCCATTCAGCACAGTGTTGGCTTTCTTAATCACCTGCCAAATACACAGCAAGGCAGCTGGGTAAGATGCAACAGCTGCAACTTAAAACAGTACTTCGGAACATTTTGTGCCAACACATCGTATTTAAATAGACTTCTGAAAGTGCCCACATTAAACGACATTTTCTTTTGAGTTTTTGAAGTGAGGAAGATCTGACTGAGACAATTTGAACAGTAATATTCTTCGTTTATATTTTAGTTTCACTTAAGAAAGTAATGTGCTTGAAAATGACAATTTCTTCAATGACTATAATCATACTAAAGCATTTAGGTTTTAAGCAGCAATGTCAGCAGATTCCAGCTTGGCGAAGCCTTCACATTCAGCATCGTGACAACCGTGGCCGATGATGATAAACACAAAGCAGCCCTACCTCTTTCGCACTCTTAAGGCACCGCCGCCACTCGTATGCGTAACGTTCACTCTCCTGCGAAGAGGTGCAACGGCAAAAAAAAACCGCGTCAGCTTTTCAAAAACAGTGACGTTCCTGTTGAACATTGAACAAATACGTTGGCGGTGCAGGGACAGAGAGGTCACTTTTACCTCCACCTCCCCTGTGAGGTCCTTGTATTTGTCGCGGATGATGGGAAACGCTGGTTTTTCACTGAGCGTGTTGGAGCGTTCGCGTGGCATCGGCTGTGGCTCAGGGGCAGCTGGGATATGCCCTTCCTTCTCATCCAGACTCAGGCTGCGCTTGTGTGTGGCACCAGCTGTCGTAGTATTTTGCCAAATGACACAAAAATTAAGAACGTGAGGGTACTAAAACGTAAACGGTGCTTTGAACGCTGCTGAACAGTAAGTCGCTGAAGCTTAAAAAAAAAAGATATCTGGCAGACAGAGAGCCATGAGGAACTTTCACAATTATTTTTGTTTAATAGCTGGGTAGAAATAACTTGTTGGGCAAACTTAGACATCAGCTTTAAAATTATATTGTCAGCAGCAGAAACTCTTGAAAGTGGCATCTATATAATGAACCGATTTTAGTGATGAGTCTGCATATGGTACCATTCCTATATGTATTTAAAACTAAAATTTGCATCTATTCTTTATAACAGGCTTCTTCTTTCATTTGGCATGTAAGCAACAGTTTGTACAGATTAAATGTTAAGGTCCTTCAACCAATCCAGTGGATGCTGTATGGATTGCAGCGATACCGCCAGGATGTGCATGGATGTCGCACTCATCGGTGATGTGTTATATGGTTTGGGCTTTACCAGTCACATGTTTATAACAATTAATCACTTGCTCATCTCTGAAATACAACAAAAAAAACGGGGCATCGAGGCCACCCTGGCAAGTCAGAGCGAGGCATTTGAGCTGTAGGGGAACTTCACCGCCTACCTTGCACAGCCAGGTCGAAGGTCTCCAGCTCGCTACGGATCATCTCCTCGCTTGACCGCACGCGGGACTGACCGGCAACAGCCAGGAAGTCAAATCTGCTGGCGCGGCGGCCTTCCTCCTTCACGCCATCCTCCAGCTGAGTAGTAGGGGCACCTGCCTTCTTGCCTTCCTGCTTCATCATTATCAGCAAAAAACATGTTCAGTTAAGAGCCTCAAAAGCATCAGCGATATGCAACCAAATGTAAAATTGAATACTATGGTAGTAGGCAACAATGATGATTAATAAAGTTATCGAAAGCTAAGAGATAAGAAACATAGCTTTCAGGAAATATTTCTATTTGAGGCAGAACAATTTTATAACATTGGGAGGTATGGCTGATTATAAGGGAGCAGAGGTAAAAGGCCTAAATACATGATACTAGTGAGTCTACAAAATGGTAAGGACATCTTCAGCATATTTTACACGTGTAAACAAGTATATATAAATAAAATAAATTCCAGCCATCTCAACCCACCAATGGTTGAAGGTCTCCCCACGGCATATCAGTCATGTATTTTTTTACTTTGCTGATCAATGTGAGGTATATTGTTCTTGAAAAAAAAAAAAACTGATGCAGGAAAGAATGACCCGATGTAGCTGATCACCTCCAGACAGAGCACTGGGCCTGGGATAAGTGAGCCTATTCGGTGCAAGTGACAGCTTTGGAGCGTTGCGTAAACACACCGTGCTCGCAAAGTCCCCAAACTCGTCCTCAGCACCGACTGGCTCCGTGACGGTCACCGTCTCTCCAGCGCCACACGCTGATGGGAGGCTCTCATTGCTGCTGGCGGTATGCAGCGCCACGCCAGTGCGCGTGGGCTTCTCTGCCCCCATAAAAAACTGGGGCTGAGCCTTCCGCCCCTCGGGTCGCTGAAAAGGAACAACACGATTAGCGTGTTTGGCTACGTATGGTGCGAAAGATGTTCAACATGCATGTGAACATGTCGTGCACATGTCACCAATAGCTATAGATAAAATAAAACACTGACAAGGTTTTCGATTTAAAGCTTTCGTGACTGCAGGGATTCATCTTCTTGGTTCTTTCGGTAAAGTCACGTAGAATATAATATTATTTTATTTGTTATTTGATTATTTGATTATTTCCATTCTACATGACTTTACCGAAAGAACCAAGAAGACTGCCAATATTCTGAGCCTTTGTGTTGAAATTATAAAATAGCAGGCTTTTAGGTTTGTTTTAAGTCACTATCCGTGGATTGCTGTTGACCCTGGCAAATGGAAAATTGGCACCATCCTTTTATGAAATTAAATGGGCAGATAATAATGGATGTAAAGTCTGTGTAAGGTCTTGTGACAGCAGCTGGATGTAAATCCTGAGTAGAGACATGATATTCTACAACCACATAGTTTGGCTGTTAAAATGTTGGAAATCAATCGTTATTAATGGGCACTGGGCTGTGAGTGGCATTTGGAGGATGGTTAAAGATAGCTGCAAGGCCAGAAATAGCAAAGAACAGATTGCCTTTTTTAAGTTGGGGAATTTGTGATGAGTAAACAACACGTGATATTGCATTTTCTGCTGACGTTTAAAAAACAAAAACACGCTTCAGTAATCGATAAAAATGTTTCTTGACGATCAGTGTTTTTTACGCGAGCACCCACCAACCCTACCTCAATTTTTTGTGCGTGCGTCTTGTGCCGGCTGTGTGTGGTCACATCCTGGTGCTCAGACCAGTCATAGCCAGTCAGGCTGCTGGTCCCAGACGATTCACCGCCAAAGCTCCCAAACGGATCAAACCGCATCTCCTCCAGATCTGTGTACAATGTTCACACGTCAGATCATTTAGATCCGGAGTCTACAGAGATACAGTATAATGGTTAAAAATAGCAACATCTTTGCTGTTATTGTATATTTAGCAAAGGAATCCTCACAATATTTATACTGCTAAGTGCATAACACATTAGATTTGTACTCTTAGTTTTTTTTCGGTAAAGTCACGTAGGTAAAAAATAAAATTAATAAAAGTAAAATAAAAATCACGACGTTTCGGAGGCAACACAAGCTTCCTTCTTCAGGTGGAACACTCACAGCACGATTACTTGATACAGCAATCGTGCTGTGACTGTTCCACCTGAAGACAGAAGCTTGTGTTGCCTCCGAAACGTCGTTATTTTTATTTTACTTTTATTAATTTTAATTTAATTTTTTACCTACGTGACTTTACCGAAAAAACCTAAGAGTATGAATCCTTGCAGTCACGAAAGCTTCAAATCTAGACATTAGATTTGACCAGGTGGGTCAGGTCAGAGTGCCGAGCCGCCGCCGCTGAGATGCTGGGTTCGAATCCAGGGAGCCGCCCATGAAACTGGACTGAAGTGTCGTCAGTTCATAGTCTCTGCCTCGCCATCAATTAGACAAAAAGACATCAAATTTAATTTGGTTCTGCAACTTAATCTGGATAAATTCCAAGTTTGGAGAATTCAAATATTAGTTTGATTGTCTTGTGATGGAAATTACTCTCACATGACAAAAGTGAATGGAGAAGTGCTGCCCTCTATTGTGTAGATCAGGTCACTTTAAGGGATTTCAGAGGTAATCATCCAATATCTGGTTCTGTGGGCACTTCTCTAACATGCATTGCACTTCTTGACATTACACTGACATCACAATTTGGAAAAAATTGGGGAGAAAGTAATTTGTACTGTATTACGTTCATATATTGATGGTGTATGCTGAAAACACAAGTTATTTTTCAACATTCTGTACACAAAGTGCATTCAAATGTAAATAAATCACGTAAAAATGTCACCTGGCTGCTCAAATTAAAATAGTTTTACCTCCTAAGTCTTGCACAAACAAACTAAACGCTAATAGAGTAAAAATGTGCCAACACCATAATCTGTTAATTGAAATTCAAGCTGAAAAATATGGTCAAATAAAAGCTGTTACCAAATGTCCATGTACTCTCGGCAGGCTGTAATGAGCCACAACCTGTAATGAGCCACAGAACGGTGGTTTAATTTTAGTTTCCGATGTCATATCAACAGTATAATTTGGCGCACAGAGTGATCCCCCGTTACCCGTTGAGCTCTGCATCTGCTGGCCGGGGTTAACCGTGGCTGGCAGGTCGAGCGAGCTGTCCGACGTCACGTGGCGCAGGTCAGCCAGCGAGCCTGACGCACGGGGCTCGGAAGACGACAGGGAGGCCACGTCATCCGAGTCGTCGCGCCCGGCCAGGACACCCGCCAATGGCGGCAGCTCCAGCGACTTCACCGAACCGCTGTCCTCCCGCAGGCACAGACGCGCCATGCTGCCGCCTCCAACCAGCGCGGGGGCAGAGGACGTGGCAGGTGGCACCGCGGCCGCCGACGAGACGGACAAAGCGTCGTCAGAGTCGTCACGTCCCACCGACGGCAGCTCCAGAGACTTCACGGAGCCGGTGTCCTCCCGCATGTTGAAACGCAATGCCACCGGAGTTCCGAACGGCTTGCTGGACTGTGTGGCATCAGGCAGTGGACCCTAAGCAAGTGAGTAATTGTAACACAGTTTCGCTTTTAAATACAGAACAAATTGAAACTACGAAACAAAGTTGTTGCGATGGCCGACGCACTTGAAAATACTTGCCTGCATGTCTGAAAATTCGTATTCTTCACTGCCCACCATGGCAATGCCGAGTGACTCTTTAGTTGGGTCCTCCACAGATTGAGGTGTGTCCTGGGCGAGCTGCCTGAAAATGCTATACTTGTCTTCAGCTTCACCCTGCCTGGGAAGCACCTCCCGGAAATCTTAATTGTTGTAATATAAAAACAAACATGACTTGTAGCATATACTCATCATAGAAACACTGAAAAGATATATATAGTGCAATGAGCCATACAAAGCAAAAAATGGATAGTGCAATGGACAAAAGCTACATAATTACCTTTAAAAGCTGCGAACGAACTTTCCTCCTGAATTTGTTCATTGCCGCGAAAGGCAGAAAAAGACGTGAAGTCGGCAAAACCATCGCTCGACGCCTTGGTGGAACCGTCTTTCACTTCGGATATAAGAGGGGGCGTGGCAGTGTCCGAACGATGTCCAACACCACTAGCAGAATGTGACACCTGACTTGGGGGAAAAGTGGAAAAACCTGACATTTGTGGTGCATCCCACACTGGTCTTGTGGGCGGTGACTCTTGGAAGCAGTCAGCGGTCAGGCTGCCACCCTTCGCAGCTGAGACCGCGGCTGGCGTTATCCTCGATGGTGGAGGATTGATGGATGAAGGAGGGGCATCTACAACGCCATGGAAATCGGCAAAGTCTTCTGAATTGGCAGTGGGCACTGCTGTCACAACCGGGTCTTCACCTTCACAGCAAAATGACAAAATATCACTGCGGTGACGACGTATTACTGCCAGCTAGTGATATGCAAGCACAAATTGTAGGTATTGAATATATGCCAATACAATAATGAAATTGACCTTTCAGGATAAATAACTTTTTTTTTCAGAATTTTAATTCTGAAAAATGTTACGACAATAATCATGTTTACCATTATTAATAAAAATGAGCCTTTATATTTAATAGGCTTTCTTTAACCTGTATATAGTTGAAAAAGCAGGAACATATTACCGTATGAAGTAATATCATTGTAACATTACATGAAACTGGACAATTATAATATGAATTAAAGTTTAAATATTATAGACTCAATTGCCAGCTTGCTGAAAGACATTTTTCAGAAATAAGCCATGCCGATTCCACAAACGGAACAACTTTTCACCAAAAAATAAATCATTCCAGATAACGTCCATCAACAAGACAGGAATTGGACTATATATTGAATCAAAACATCTGCAATGATCATATGATCAAAATGCATTGAGTAAACCATGCAGAACGGCAAAAGTCACGTGCAAGGAAAACAGATAAAGGCATGCAAAAGTTTAGAAGTTGTTACTGACCTGACGCTACAACTGCATTCAGTGCCAGTTTATGTTCGCATTTATGTCGGCAGAAACAGAGAGTTTGTTAATCCAATCGAAGTGTAGACGCATTCCCGGGTTACTGCCCAAGCCTGCATTGAGCTGCCCTCTGCTGCTGAATTGTCCAAAAGTGTGCAAGCACCTTGTGTCGTGTGTTGGCGCTTTCAGAGTTTACACGTCTAGATAATGTTCGTGATATAGTTCTTTTAAAAACTTGGTTGGTGCTTACGCATTACGGAATACCTAGCATCTAAATTTGGTCTCTGCAGCACATTTCATGGAAACACATCACTGAAGCACATCAGATGTTTTCAACTCCCCTTGATGTTTAGTAAGAATGGTTGTTGTATTCTCACAGTTAGAGTGTTGTATATGAGCAGTTTAAATGTGACTGGAAGGTACATGTTCAGGGTTTCATAAACTATGGACAGGTGCTGTGTATTAACCATTGCTCGAAACGCTTTTAGTAAATAAATTAAGACTTCAAAAGCAAAGAAGCACAGAGGATAACTAAACGAACAAGCAATATTACCAGTAGCTGTACTTAAATGGCACTTAGAAAGTAAATAATTAAAAAATGAAGTACAAAAAAGGTCCTTTGAATGCATCTCATGTGTATATGTCCACCGCATGCGTTAGGAATGCCGTTAGTATCCCAACCACCAAAGCCAGAAAGAAATGAAAATACAATAAAACAAAATAAATCAGCATGACTGTTATTTCATTCAGCAAGATTTTGATTGGATAAAGATCAGTTTATTTACTTCAACAATGCATTTTGATACAGAATAAGTTAGTGACAACTAATATTAAATCAACAGTGTAAACAGTAAGTCAAAGCACAAAAACACAAACGATAACAGACCTATAGGGTTAAACATAAATATGATAGTATATAACCGACACGAATTCGCAGTGATATGCATTGGCCATTCACAACAAAAAGTCTGAAATTGATATATTAAGCCAATGAAATTGTCAAAACAAGACGATGTTAGTCCGTGTGAAGTATAGGACAGCCTGCGTGTTTATTCCTTCATCTAGCAAAATATTATTTAAATAAGCTGTGGTGCAGGATTGCGTTGAGCACTTCAGAATTATCAGGCATGCTACATCCATTAGCAACAGAGTTTTGTTTGTAACAAAACCGAAGAGTGGCCTATGAAATAACTCAAAACAATAAGCGTTGGGTTTTTTTCAAAAGGGACTACTTAGATGCTTAATGGCAATATTCAATTTCTGCAAACTGTTTTTTTTTTGACTTGTTGTGACACATCAGTGGTTTTATACGCAAAGGCAGAAGTGTCGTAGCTTTAAATAGACGACTCAAAAGCAGGGGAGAACAAACACTTGGCTGTATCCAGAAAAATCAAAGCACTGAGAATGCTTCACCGAATACTTTCGGCGAAGTTTGTTTTATTCATTATAGCGTGTGCTGGTTTTTTTTCTCTTTACTTTTTGTTTCGGTAAACTTTGTTCACTTGGTAATCCTATTTATTCATTCCCGTGCCTTGCAAGAAAAAAACATTTCTGTTTTCTCCAACTATGTTTTCAATGTTTGCATCTCATTAAAACTGTACTGAATGTTCTGGACAGCACTTCCATAAATTTGTACACCCCTACTCTTGAGCGATTCACCAGTACACACTTGCATTCGCTGCAGCTGCTGAAGCCTCCAGGGAGCGGAAAACGCTGTATTTATCTGACGGGTCTGCAACGCACAATTGCAGGCAAATCACTTAGCATTTACAGGCGCAGCTGCATTGCGGCAATTTAATTTAAAATACAGCAATTACCTGTACGTTTTAAGCGTAAAAGCAGCATTACCACAACCGCTGATGCTGCGTTCCCATGACCACTTAATATTGGGCCGGCACTGTTCACGAAATAAGCAAGTGGGCCAAGCTCACAAAACTGCTTTTTGTGTTTAGTTTGTTGTCCTTCTCCCACACCTCCGATTCGCACAGTTGGCTACGTACGGTGCGAAAGAAGTTCAACGTACCTACATACAAGCCCGGATTCCAAGTGCAGCCTTACCCAGCCAAGAGAGCAGTAACATGGCCACATGGTCCTCTCCTACTGGGTTGAGTTAAGTGGCTTTACCAAATATGTCACGTGCTTTCAGCCACAACGCTCTTGGAAAACGCTGTGGAGTACCGGGGTCAACAGATAAGAGATGCGAGCCATGATTTGGTGTCTCTCACTTAGAATCAGGCACAGAATATTTATTTATACTGGAGGAATCCGATGAGATATGAAGCTCTTTTTCACAAATGTCAAGGATATGTTTGATTTTTTACACAAAATATTTACAGATATTAGCTTAAGATGATGTAGCTTGCCCAAGTATATGTTAACACTTGTTCAAATTGAAGAAAACAATATTATTGCTTCCCCCTGCCCATGGTTCAACCATGCTTTCTCTTCTCTTGGAACACAATTGGACCATTCCTGGGCCAATGAACCCATTTACCAGTGGTCATGGAAACGTAGCACAGTTCTACCCAAAGGAGAAATAGGCAGGCTGGAGGGAATATGAGAAGATCGGTGTCTTTGACTCGGTACCTGGAGGGGGTTCAGGCACCTCTTTGGGGCTGTCTTCTATCTCGCGGAACACGGCGTACTTGTCAGAGCCTGACAGCACGGGGACTGCTGACGCAGGCACTGAGCTGGGTACCATCGGCGTGGCCCAGGATGCCCTGCAAGGACACAGTCAACCGTCTTGGCTCCTCATCCAAAGCTGAGCAGCGTTAAAACATTGTTTAACTTTGGAGTACATTCTCTCAGTCAGAGTACACCACCATCATGTATTTCATACAAATGGATTGAAATAAATTCAACCAGATTTAAACAAAAATGGTGCCCTGCAAGGACACAGTCAACCGTCTGGCTCCTCATCCAAAGCTGAGCAGCGTTTAAACATTGTTTACTTTGGAGTACATTCTCTCAGTCATTCAGAGTACACCACCGTCATGTCTTTCATACAAATGGATTGAAATAAAATAAACCATATTTAAACAAAAATGGTGGTAGAGCGACGACGTAGTGGTTGACACACTGTTTTTTGTGAACCTACCGACCACAGTTTTATTCCCAGTCACGGCTAACATCAGTGGCAAGTGATATCTAAACAGGATCTGGGCTCCCCCCTTCACCAACCTGCACTGATCAGCATGGTAAAGTATGGTCCAAGAACAGCCATGACTGACATTGTGTGAGGAGGAAAGCCTTCATCCAACAGTGGATTGACAAAGCGCTGTAAATAATCATTGTATCATCATTGATGTTTAAAACGATGAGTGTTTATCATTTGCAAATCAAATTACCAAATGGTAATCATATTTCGATTTAAAGCTTTCGTGACTGCAGGGATTCATCTTCTTAGTTCTTTCGGTAAATTCACGTAGAAGGGAAATAATAAAATAATAAAAATAAAACATAATAAAATAATTCTCACGACGTTTCGGCCACAACGCAAGCAGCCGTCCTCAGGTGAAGAACAGGTCTGTCAGAAAGGCAGCGTCTGAAATCAGACGCTGTCTTTCTGACAGACCTGTTCTTCACCTGAGGATGGCTGCTTGCTGTCTTTCTGACATACCTGTTCTTCACCTGAGGACGGCTGCTTGCGTTGTGGCAGAAACGTCGTGAGAATTATTTTATTGTTTATTTGTATTATTTTATTATTTCCATTCTACGTGACTTTACCGAAAGAACCAAGAAGAGGTAATCATATTATGAGAAGCTTACCGAGTATCTGCTGGTATCTGGGGTCCAGCTGCCTGGAAGTCTCCGAATCCTTCAGGGGATGAAGCTGAAGCAGACTGGAAATCCTGGAAATCATCAATCTCAGTGGAAGTAACCTGCAAGGGAAGAGCATTCATTCATTCTTGCAACAACAAGATGACAAGGCTGGGTCAGTTGCCAGCACCAGCGATATTAGTAGACATTTATGTTAGTGCTGTTGTGTAAGATGCGCCCGGCTGGGAAATATGTAATGAAATTAGCCTCTTCAAGTATGAAATCTTATATTCTCATTTTTGTTGCAGGAAAACATTTAAACTAAAAAGTTTAACAATTATCATGCAAGTGACTTAATGACACAAGTGCATCATACTCTGCGAGCGCTCAACAGTTTAAAGGTATAGAAACTCAAGGATGCACAGCTGAGATTAATCAACCGTATGTTCACCGAGTCGTACCTGCATTCCAGCAAAGGAACCAATGACTGAAGGGGCAGAAGACATTGTTGAGGAGTTGGGAAGGGGACCGCTGGCACCGACGGACATGTGAGCGGGGCTGTGTGTGTCCGAGAGGGGCAAGGCGGTCCCTCCACTCGTTGACCGGCCAGTGATGGGGACCAGCTGTGGAGTCAAGCCTTGTGTAGAGGAGACACTCGCGTGAGCTGGGCTGGGAGTGGCCTGCATTCCTGTGGAGGCTGGGATGTTGAGCGTTGGGACAGGAGGTGTTGGGAATTGGCCCAGACTCTCCAAACTGACCATAGATGCCCCTCTCTTCCAACAAATGCACAAAACAAAAACAAGAACATTAAGTATTTGCATTGTGTAACACAAACAACAATCTTGATTTGAAGCTTTCGTGACTGCAGAAATCCATACTCTTTGGCTCTTTCTGTAAAGTCACGTGGGTATAAAATATTTTATTTTATATTTTTATACCTACTTGCCTTTACCGAAAGAACCAAAAAGTACATAAACAACATGCATGCTGAAGTGACAGGTAGCTCCTACCGAGCCTGCTTCACCGAGGACTGGGTTCAATCTCTGATTTCAACTACTAGTGGTTAACTTGATTTCTCCCACACATCAAGTTGACGGTCTCAGCCAAGTCACCAATGATGGCACAAAAATAATTTAACATTTTGGTTTGTCATTAAATTCGGTTTGATATGCGACACTCTTTTCAGCTAATAAATAAATATATCTAATATAAAAGATGTGACTTCTGTGATGTCATCGTTTGGGCCCATTCTCCGTCACATGGTGGTGCACTCAGCTTGTAGGCAGAGTTCTGATTGGAAAGTTACTTGTCTCATGTCACCGACAGCACAACTGGAATATAAATTGCCAGAAAAAAAATTGTGTACCTGAGAAATCGCGACGAGGGCTAGCACCATGTACAGCTCTTCTTTGGAAAGCTGCCCAGGCAAAGTACGGTTGGCCAGGGCCCATATGTGACCCAGCGTTTCACGAGGAAGCCCAGACGACAACAGGATTGGGTACAGCTTCGATGTGTCGATTCCCGCTGGACACATACTGCTCTCCAGCACTTTTCTGTACACGTCTGTAACAAAAAGGCACATTCCCTAAGTAAACATGTAGGGAATATTCATGAGTATCTTTAAACCTTGAATAGCATTCAGCACATTAGAGAGTAGATGTATGGCTCTTTTGTCAATCCACTGATGGATGAGGGCCTGCCTCTGCCATGTGGGTCATGGGTGTTATTTTACCAAAGTTTACTGTGCAGGTCATTGCAGTTTGAAGGTGGGGAGCATAAATATAATACGATGGATTGTCTGCACTGCACTCTGCTGCCCACAATATAGCCTGTTGTGTATGTACCCCCTTTTTAATTTTTTTAATATTATTATTTTTAAGAATTATTCTGCCAACAGATATATTATATCGTTTTTAATAGACACGGGGCAACGTGGAACGAACACGCCCCCACACTTCCACAGATGCGCGCATACCTCATTTCAAAGGAAAGAGGGCATGAAAGAGGTCAATCAAGGTCATAAAAACTCCCCGAATTTCACACAAAAGGAACAAGGGAGGGGGGAATGGCAGGCGGGGGGTTGGAATGACACCCTCTCGAAAAAAAACCTTGCAGGGCCGGGCACCACGGAGGAATATATAATTATATTCTTAACAAAGGAAACAACATTGACGATAAAAAAACACAGACGGGTTTTGAACCATGTTAGATAAACAATTACCAACTTAGCCATGAAGAGTAAGCAAACAGTATCCATCCTTACTCAAATTGGAAAACAGACTACAGTCTACACCAGAGTCGCGATTCATCAATTGTTAATTAAATACGGACATTACTTACCTTAAATAATTTCTACGCGGCCGGGCCGAAGCACCAAAGAATAATTATGACTTGAGTCACCCCAAAACAAAATTCCTAGACGGGATACCAAATTAAATAATCACGAAGTCAAATAATAAGTACGGAATTAAAGAAGAAGAGGAATCAAGGGCGGATAAGGCTCTCAAAATTAACCAAACACAACACCCATGGGAAGCGAGCAACACGACCGTCTTTGTCTTTCCGAGAGGATCTCCACACACAGGCACAAAAGCGAGGAAATGACACCCATAAAGGGGGCAATGGCTCAAAGGAAATTAACACGCTCTCGGAAATAAATAAATAAGCGCATGCGCCGGGTGCTTCCACCGTGGAAACAACCATCTTTGTCTTCCAACAACACGGACAGCAAAAATTGCACACGCAAGGAAATAACATTTCCATGAGAGATCGGGTCACGATGAAACATCGGGAACACGGTTTCGGCATAACTGGGGCATAATGGAAATAAGTCGCATTTCAACTTCCAAACCAAAACAACTTAAGCTGTGTGAGACAAAAGATATGATCCCGAGCAAGGGAGGGAATAATTAAGCTCGCTTAACGCGTAGGTTTTCGCGACAAATATTATTCAGTAACAAAAACATGGATTCGAATATTTCTTTTATATATATATAACTCGACGCGAATCATCGGTCTGGCTAATGGATAACTTCGGTGGCGCCGTCACGAGGCCCCCACCCCCCCCCTTCCAGAACGACACACAGCTGTGTCTTCAAAGCTAATAAACACACGGACAAACACGCACGCGAAACACACGGACGGACACGCACACACACACACACACGGATGCAGATGGTCCCACCCACAGGAAGGTTTTATGACAGACTTTGAACAACTCGGGAAACTGAGTGGATTTTCTCAATATAAACCGAAGGAAAATCCATCCAAAGTATATCGCCAGGGGCTCTGAGCCCACCTCGTCAAGGGCTCCGGCTTCAACAAAGATCATCCGGGCCACGGGCCCCACCACAGATCGCCAGGGCTCTGAGCCCCATCTCGTCGCCAGGGCTTCGACTCCACCACAGATCGTCAAGAAGTTTTTCGTCATCCAGAATGACGAGGTTCGCGGGTTAGCGACGTGCCGCTACAAGCCGAGGTCTGCACCAACTGAGAAGAATCGCTACCCTGAGTCGCCGAGCTGCGAGTGAAGCCAACAAAGACGCCAACGTCCACCCTGCCACGAACGAAGCATCGCTCCTCGTCAGAGTGACGACCAGCGAACAACCCGCAGGAAAGGCGGAGATCGCTGAACGCGCGCCACCGAGCGCCACCCAGCGCCAGCAGAGCTGCGCCACCGAGCGCCACCGTGCGCCACCGTGCGCCACCGTGCGCCACCGTGCGCCACTGTGCGCCAACAAGCGACACCCAGCGCCACCGAGCGACACGAGCGACCGAGCATCTTCAAGGACAGCATCGTGCCAACTCGTCATCCAGCGGTAGAGAGAGAGAGAGCGCACAAGCCGAGCGACACGCTGAGCGAGGGAGCAGCAGGTGCTCGCGGCGGCCACGCCCAAGCCAGCGGAAACTTCTGGCCGCTGTTCGTATCCTCCCACACCACACAAGCTAACGACACAATTCATATTACGAGGGGACAACGCACACACAGCACGCACACGAATAAGAAAAATTGTTATTGCGTTTCAGAAAGGGTTGCCATTTCGAGGTGGTGCGTTCAATATCAACTGATCGTGCAAAGCAGTTGCTGCCGTCGAGTTACATGAATAAGAAATGTTTTAGTCATTCATTTTCGTTAACTGCATAATTTCGCCAATGAATAAAAATGTTGAGTCATTCATATTAGGTAATTGCATAACCTCGTAATTGCATAAGGATTTTAGTTATTCATATTAATCGAATGCATAGTATCGCAAATGCATATGAGTTTGGTTATTCATGAATTATTGACGCATGTTTGACCTGCATGATAGAATGTCACATGCTTGTTAGAATAAAATTGCTTAACACCAACTGTTCGAGTGCTTCTTTCCAAGTCCATGCAAAACTATCTTATTCATAAGAGCTGTTGCCTGTGATGAGATCTGACACTGGTGACCTTAAAATAATATAAACACACTAAGATAATCGGTAAACGTCTAATCGATGATAATCGTGTTATCCTGATTGATATAACTCTGGATAAACGAAGCTAAGCCTAATTATCACAACTGCTCACATTAACATCATCGCATAAATTACTACGATTATCTCAGCGATTATCATAATTTATGCATATAATTACTCACACCATCATAATTTATGCATGTTAATACACACATTAACATAATTAATGCGATTTGCGCATTTTTCGGAAAATTATTAATTTTTATTATTTTCATCAAAATTTCATAACCCGACACATACAACAAGCCCTGCATCCTATTCACTTTAAGATGTTTTTTATTTCATGTTTTTGTTTTTTGTTGTTGCGGTTGCACCCGATTCAAGAACCGAATGGCTCACAGGGCTATACCTAATAAATGAAACTTGAAACTTGAACGATTTGTTGTTTATGGTGAATAACCATCCAAGCACTATCCAGGCTAAATTCTACTGAGCTTCTTAGAACTAACCAGATCAGTTGTATTCCCGGTGATTTGGTCATATATTCTAGTGCATATCGATAGTGTACCTAACATATTGCTATTTGCCATAATAAAATGGACATTTGAGCATACAGCACAAACATTCTACCTAATGTTTTAAGCATATCGAAGTTCCGATGTATTTTCACACTGGCCAAGTATTACGATGCAGAAAATGGCAGTGTGCTAATATAAGCAGCCAGGGAGTTACCGACATGTTGTTTTGTACAATATTTATTGTTAAATTTCACAGATTAAAGAGTGTTGTTCACACTACAGTAAGTCCTCTCTTAACGCGGTAGATGCGCTCCTGAAAAGTACCGCATTAAGCAAAAAACTCGCTGGCCGAAAACAATTTCCCCATAAATAGAACGATACATTTTGGCGAGATACGATGTACGCACACACAATAAGATGGTTACTCTACCATTTCCGCGTACTGTATAATACCATTCAGCCGCACAGCTTAAGTAGTTCATCGTCGACCGCTCAGAAACCATGTTATAACAGGTCACGCTCCGCGTTATAACGGGGCACACGGTCCACATTATTATGGAGCACGTTCTGTGTTATAACGACGTGTGTTTTGCGTTGTGCGAACATGTTCCCTAATAGTGAAAACGCATTGTACGAACAAGCGATAAGTGACGACTTACCGCACTGACATTTACGACTGCTACATACCGACATTCGGGGCACAAAAATGCATTGCAAAATGTAGACATACCGGGAACTAGGCTGTCACTGAACAGCCAGGCAGGTAGCAAAGGTTGTAGGGTGTCCTGCGTTGAAAAGCTTGGAGCTACTGATGTTGGCACTGCTAAAATAGAAGACAGATACTCACACTTATGAATAACCTTCACAGCACTTAACAAATGCGATGACAAAATAAAAACGGAATATGTTGATTCTGTAGCGTCACCATTCCAGCAAAAGACAATGTTTAAAACATGCTCCATTTTCATACTGAAACACATGCCGGGTGATGTGTATGCCTGTACGTTAATTTGGCATGCAAAAATATGAAATCTAAGCTGCTCAAGATTTACCTTGGGCAGTGGGGTGTATAGAAGGTGGTGCTGATATTGGGCGATTGGAATCGTTAAAGGAATGTGAAGAAGCACTGAGACTATAGGATTGGGTTGAGGAGGGAGGTGGCAAAGAAGCGTCAGAGACCGCAGGGACACCGTGGTTGGGATAATGGATGGAAGTCTCGGCAGAGATGGTCGGGATGGAAGCGATAGGGCCCGGTGAGAAATCTGCGAAATCCCCTGTAGCAGCTGGTGCCAGAGAAACTGCCTTAGGAGGCGGTAATGAGGTGGAAAAGTGAGAAGGGAAAGAACCATGCATAGAAGTGCCACCACCAAATGCTGAGGACGGGGTAGGGTTCTGGGAGGGGATAAGAATCTGGGATGGGCGACCAGGGCTGGAGGCTGGAGGGTGTGAGGGTTGAGGCTGCTTGGGAACATCTGGAGGCAAACACAATACCAAAATGACAAACAAGGAAAACCACACTGCAACAAAAAAAAACAAATGACAGTGAAACCTGCGTGCAATAACTGCTGGAAATCATCACAAGTTGAACATTTATCAACATCTTTTTATACGCATATTAACAAGACATTTTCATAATATATAGAAAATGAAAAATACAGTTGAAATATGGGTATATAAAGGTGCCAACAGATTTCACTGTAACAACATATCAACAGAATGCGCACACGTGGTATAATTCTGCTTATACAAAATACTAAGATGTCCTGAAGGTTGGTAAAACTTAGTAAGCAATTTCTACACTTTTATTTACGTATTATTTCACTGGCAATTCTGGTGAACTAGGTATGTATTTATAAATGACAGAATATAACTTGTGCGCATTGAGCCACAGCAAACAGACTGGAATACTGACCTTGTGACCCAAATAAAAATATAAAACCACTGCAATATAGCTCAACTATCTTTTTTTTACAAAGAATCCTATTCATACATAATACTGTAAAGGTTCTCAAATATCTAACAAAACTATTATCAGATGACTTCGAAAACTCTTAACGTTACATGGTTTGTAATTATGTTTTGGAGTGACATTAAGCTTTTTGCAGTGATCAAATTACCTTTAAAAAGGTCACCGTTTATGGTGGTGCACATGTACAAAAGTCAAACATCAATAAGGGAGAGGGGTAATGCGTTCACACCGGTCTTGTGAGGAGTAGAAGGGTGCTGGATTTTTGCCTGCCGCGTGAAGCCGGCAATGTTGCCCATTATGGCCTCCAAGGCATCATCACGCTTGTCAACTGCCTATCATTGCATTAAATACAAAAAACGTTTCACAAAGGTGCAATTATTCAGCAAGGGTGCTCTTAGAGAACCAACATATACAAGTACTTCAATAGTAGTGTATCCATGTGTGGACAAATGAATCTATTCATAACTCTTTTTTTTTTCGGGAAAGTCACGTAGGTAAAAATAATAAAAATGAAAACAACTAAATACAACCACTAATTAAATAAATACAATTATGAGAACTAAAGATTTTTATTTTAAATTTTTTATTGATTTAATTTGTGATTTAATTTAGTTTTTTTTTTACCTATGTGACTTTAAAGGAAAAAAACAATCCTTGCAGTCACGAAAACTTCAAATCTAGAATCTATTCCTTCTGCATGGAAAACTTGCTCAAATTATTCCGGCAACGCATCGGTAATGTTTCGGTCATGAGGCAGATTCCAAACAGGATAAAAACAATTGTCCAATATTTTCATGAAACTCACGAGGACATTATGATCAATTGTATTATTGTATACCAACAACAGCAACGAGTGCCTTCGATTACCTTTGGCATGTGAGTATTCAAATAGCTATTTTAGGCCTCTGACCTACAAATTAGCATAACATGAAATAAAGCAACCACAAAAATAAAAGATGGAACACAACTCTGAACTGAAATAGACACCAATTGACACAAAATTCCAAGATTAAACATTCTCCACTGACATAATTATCTATACCATGATACATAGAATGGCCCAGCCATGTGTGATACATGAAGCTAAAATCTCTGAATACCTTGAGCTTGGAGCTGCTCATCAGCCGCAATTTGTGTTTCTGCTCTTCAAACTGTCTTCTCTTCCTATCCTGTTCTTCCCTCTTTCTTTGTTCTTTCATCATCCGTTGCTGCTCCTCTGCCAGCTTCCTTTCACCCAGTGAAAGAAACGTGAAATTGTAAACAACCACAAGAAATTAACGGCATCACATCAATCAGAATTTATTTTTCAAGAAGTGATATTTTTGTGCCAAGCAGTGATATTTTGGCAAGCCAGTTGAATTTTCAAAAGGACGCCGATTTCAATAATGAGAACAAAAAAATCATGCAAAGAGATTTCATCACGTTCGATGGGCTTGCCTTGACAAAATGGAATTACAAGAACTTTAAAAACAAGTTACATATTTTCTCAAGCATGGTATTGGAATGTATTTGGAGAAAATAAAGCTTATGGCTAAGTACTCTTAGTTTTTTCGGTAAAGTCACGTAGGTAAAAAAATGAAATAAAAATAAATAAAAATAAAATAATAAAAATCACGACGTTTCGGAGGCAACACAAGTCTCCGTCATCAGGTGGGACCGTCACAGCCAGATTTGCTGTATCAAGTGAGGCAGAGATTTCAAGATGCAAGTTCTTAAATACAAGTTAAGGGGGAGGGGGGGGGAGCTTATCAGAATGTGGCTACCACACTTATCAGAATGTGGCTACCACATTCTGATAAACTTGTATTTAAGAACTTGCATCCTGGAATCCCTGCCTCACTTGATACAGCAAATCTGGCTGTGACGGTCCCACCTGATGACGGAGACTTGTGTTGCCTCCAAAACGTCGTGAGTTTCATTATTTTATTTTTATTAATTTTAATTTAATTGTTTTACCTACGTGACTTTACCGAAAAAACTAAGAGTATGAATCCTTGCAGTCACGAAAGCTTCAAATCTAGAACTTATGGCTAAGTGTCCGTACAGCACTTACTGTTGGCTCACGGCATAAGTGGGCTGAGACGACCGGATTTGATAAAAGGGTTGCTGCTGGGTAAGGAACTGCATGCCTCCTGACTGGACCATGCCCATGGGAATCCCACCCTGATTCCATAGAGCACACAAGGACATGACATCACAGACACTAGTTAATAAAATAACAGTTTCTTCCAGTCAGTATTGTTTAATTTATTTACATGCTATTGTGCTTTTCAAATATATCTTCAGACGAAAAGGTTACAATTAAAAGTCACATGCTTAGCACAACAAATTATTTTCGTTAGTGTAAAAAAGTAGCTAAGTAATGAATTCGTTTACAACCACAAAGTTTTGGAGAATTTTAACAAGCGCTTTCAACCATCAGAAGCATGAAAGAGTAGAGATGAAATGACAGGCAGACAGATGGCCGGGAGACATAATACAGTACATCCCATTTTTACCATCGTAAATAACAATTGCTCCTGTGAATAGACAAAACGTATAAAGCATTTCACAAACCAATCTGTTACTCACAGTGCAATCTGACGATTATAATTTAACTGTATTTTAAATAAACACGCAATCAAAATGTATTGCAATGGATTTGATATTCATGCTTATATAACAGTTCAATTACAACGTAACATGAATGCTAGCACGATTTTCGCCGTCTTTAATCTGACAGTGCAGCCGTTGGTACCTGCATGCATACAGCTCCTTGCGGGGACATATGCGGAGCCATTTGTCCCCCGTAGGCCATTCCCATTCCTCCCATCATGCCTGCCTGCATCTGCACACCTGGAGGCATCATATAGCCTCCTCCTTGTGATGGCTGCAAGCCAGGCCCTACACCTGGGGCTTGGATGAGCAGGGTGTTTGTGAGAGAGGGGGTTAAATTGGAACAACACAGCAGTAACAATAAGAGTGAGATGACTGGCAAGCAGTAATACAGTAATCCCTCGCCACTTCGCGGTTCAAGTTTCGCGGCCTCAGTGCATCGCGGATTTTTCGAACTGATTTAAAGGCCTCATTATACCTGTGCAGTAACACCATCATCATCATCATTCATCATCACATTCATCGAACTGCACAGGTCTGTCATCGTCGTCATTTTCATCGTCATTGTCATCGTCGTCGTCGTCATTACTGGAGTCAAGTCTCAAGATACTACTGTCATTGGTGAGTGTAGAACACCATAATACGTATCGTATGAGAGAGAGAGTGAATGTATAATATTAAGGTTTTATAATTAAATATATTTAAGTAAAATATATATATAAAGTATAAATATACATATTTTAAACATTCTGGTACCCACACACACATATACGGAAATTCCTAGGGGGCCAATACTACTTCCCCATTAACCGCGATAAACGAGGGATCACTGTATTACATTTTTATAGGTGTCAGAGTTAGGTTTTAAAGTTATTGCCTATTTTTTTGCTTTTCTGCATTTATTACCAGTGGTGCTTAAATAGCAAATTTCACACTTTATTATGTTATATATGTATATATTGTTCAAGGTGGTACATGTCAATTAAAGCATCAAACAACATACCTTGTGTTGATCCCATTCCTCCAACAGGAAACATGAAGCTAAAATAAAACACATTAAATTTTCATTAGCAATCTATCACACACATACAGCATGTACTGAACACAGCAGTCGATGTACATTTATTATAATTCGAGAGAACTGTACTCCCAATATTAGTTGCAAACGTATTTTATAACATGCTACACGTTACTCATCAATCTCAATAACTTTTCACTCAGTCAAAGAGAGTGACCTTGTGAGTGAAATGTAACAATTTCCTGGATAAACGACAGCCAAGTTGACACGTACCCACACAAGGTGCAGGATTTCCAAGTATGGGGAGGTTAGGGTTGGAGGGGTAGGAATCAGACCATGGCTCAATTATAATTACAATAGTAGCTGAAATTACATTTACAATTTTACAGTGTGATTTTAATTTATTACGAAGTACCCAATTGCAATTGTATTTGACTCCAAGTATTGTAGGAACACAAACGATGAAATTTCAAGTCGAGCTGATTAGGTAGTGGGGATTCAGCAAAAGCCTAATGTTATACGGAATTAAATGAAAATGCACAAAACAAAATCCCCATTAAGTTTAATACGAAATGGCCAGCAATGGGATGGGCAGCTGTAAAAACTGAAATAAATGCACTTTAACATTCCCATCTGCGAATGTCCAAAGACATCTATTTTACAATGTTCTTAAAATGTAATTCCAAGAACCATTAATATGATTTTCATTTAAATTAATTAAAGCTTACTTCACGTTAATTGTATTGAGTTTTTATTTTAATGACCATTAATGGGTAATGTAACAACTCTCTCGCCACCATTGTCAAGACGCAAAACATGTGCAACATAGACGTCTCACTCTAAGTTTGGTAATGTCCGAGTGGCGACATGACATTGAGTTCCATGATTTCACAGTTCCATGATTTTGGAAGTACAGTACATGTCAGACACTTTTAAAGATGTGGCCAATCACAAGTAAAATTAGGAAGTGGCTTCTTACTTGGTTAAGAATTTCACCCAGTTAGGCCTGCGGATATAATTTGTTTACCTTTCTCCACAATGACGCTCGTGATTATGTTAAATATTATGTAATTTTAAGTCAAATTAGGACGCGTATCAAAAACAGACGGTCCTTGCCTGTAACATCGGCAGTTCACCAGCACACATTCAAGCAAGCCTAACTCTGCTGATGGGACACTGAATAGCAAAATCTGTCCAGAGTTTGCCTTTCTTGACTCAATTATTTTGAAATTATGCACTCCCACAAGGCCGTGCGTCCAATCCGTGTTTACGTGGCGATGGCTATATCAAGGAAAGAGTCTGCTTATTTGTTATTTATAAAATATCATGTTGTGGATGCACTCAGGCGGTCTCCTGTTTTAGGTCAAGCTGCGGTCGTGACAGAGCATTCTGTTTCAAATGTTAAATCATTAACATATTCCAAGAAAAAGCCATAGTTGACTGAGGTTGCCTCATTTTCAGAACTGCCAGCGTTAATAAATACAGCATCAACTCTTATTACCACACTTACAATGGCCTCGTTACGGGGTGACATCGACTCTTCAGTCAAGCATCAGATCGTCTAGGGGTGGCATGAGATTGCCTCTGGCATCAGGCATGAGACCACCTCATCATACCAGAGGCGTGAGTCTGCTGCCTAGTGGAGGAGTGAGACCACCACCTCATCTACTAGAGGCGTGAGACCGCCACCTCATCTACTAGAGGTGTGAGACCACCACCTCATCTACTAGAGGTGTGGGACCACCACCTCATCTACTAGAGGCGTGAGACCACCACCTCATCTACTAGAGGTGTGAGACCACTACCACATCTACTAGAGGAGACCACCACCTCATCTACTAGAGGAGTGAGACCACCACCTCAT
This sequence comes from Lampetra fluviatilis, assembly GCF_964198595.1. Lineage (NCBI taxonomy): Eukaryota > Metazoa > Chordata > Hyperoartia > Petromyzontiformes > Petromyzontidae > Lampetra > Lampetra fluviatilis. The sequence goes on from NC_136280.1 coordinate 7,173,233, forward strand.
CTACTAAAGGTGTGAGACCACCACCTCATCTACTAGAGGAGTGAGACCACCACCTCATCTACTAGAGGCACGAGACCACCACCTCATCTACTAGAGGAGTGAGACCACCACCTCATCTACTAGAGGCGTGAGACCACCACCTCATCTACTAGAGGCGTGAGACCACCACCTCATCTACTAGAGGAGTGAGACCACCACCTCATCTACTAGGTGTGAGACCACCACCTCATCTACTAGAGGAGTGAGACCACCACCTCATCTACTACAGGAGTGAGACCACCACCTCATCTACTACAGGAGTGAGACCACCACCTCATCTACTAGAGGAGTGAGACCACCACCTCATCTACTAGAGGCGTGAGACCACCTCATCTACTAGAGGAGTGAGACCACCACCTCATCTACTAGAGGAGTGAGACCACCACCTCATCTACTAGAGGAGTGAGACCACCACCTCATCTACTAGAGGCGTGAGACCACCACCTCATCTACTAGAGGAGTGAGACCACCACCTCATCTACTAGAGGAGTGAGACCACCACCTCTTCTACTAGAGGCGTGAGACCACCACCTCATCTACTAGAGGAGTGAGACCACCACCTCATCTACTAGAGGCGTGAGACCACCACCTCATCTACTAGAGGAGTGAGACCACCACCTCATCTACTAAAGGAGTGAGACCACCACCTCATCTACTAGAGGAGTGAGACCACCACCTCATCTACTAGAGGTGTGAGACCACCACCTCATCTACTAGAGGAGTGAGACCACCACCTCATCTACTAGAGGAGTGAGACCACCACCTCATCTACTAGAGGTGTGAGACCACCACCTCATCTACTAGAGGAGTGAGACCACCACCTCATCTACTACAGGAGTGAGACCACCACCTCATCACACCAGAGGAGTGAGACCACCACCTCATCTACTAGAGGAGTGAGACCACCACCTCATCTACTAGAGGCGTGAGACCACCACCTCATCTACTAGAGGCGTGAGACCACCACCTCATCTACTAGAGGCGTGAGACCACCACCTCATCTACTAGAGGCGTGAGACCACCACCTCATCTACTAGAGGCGTGAGACCACCACCTCATCTACTAGAGGCGTGAGACCACCACCTCATCTACTAGAGGCGTGAGACCACCACCTCATCTACTAGAGGCGTGAGATTGCGGAAATCGTTCGCTGACACTCCGCACAACAAATCGGCGGAAGCGAACGCCGCTTTGAGTTGGCGAGGGGTCTCCTCCTCCCCCTCCTCACGGCCCAACGGGGCCCACAATTGCGACATCTTATATACATCTAAAACATCATCATCCTCCTCCTCCTCCCTCGATGAATAATTCACGTGGACGGAGGAAATCCGCGCAGGCACCGGCGGCGCGAGGGGGGGGGAAGAAAAGGCCACGCAGCGAGGCGGGTTTATACGACGACGACGACGTTTCTAGCCTCGGCCATTCACAAGTTCACTCGCTCTCGTGTCCGTCTCTCTCTCTCCGTGTGTCTCCGTCTCTTACTTTCCTCCTCCGCCTCCTCCGGCGCCGCCGCCGCCACCAACGCCGCCCGAGCCGCCTTGATACGCCATGTTTTCGCCGGCCCCCCGTGCGATCAGATTACCTAGTGCGGATAGGCGCGGCCGTTTCGTTGCAGGGAGCGGTGGGTGGAGGGGGGGGCAGCTCGTGTGCGCGCGCTTATCCGTAGTGGGAGTTATAATGGGAGGGGCGGGGCGGGGAGTGACGTCACGCGGCAGGGGGGTGGTGGGGGGTCTTCCCCTTCGGGAAGATGCCATGTCACGCGTGAATATTTTATTTTTAAAGAAACAAAATATAATGGGACCTATTCTTTGGGTCTTTCGGTAAAGTCGCGTAGATAGGTTCAAAGAAAATAATAATAATAAAAAATTACGACGTTTCGTCATCAGGAAGTGGGACCTACCTCATGGGACCTCCCTTGCCAAGGTTTTAACATTTTTCTGCCAATAAAACAGGCTTTAAGATGTTAAAACACGTAACGAAAACCTTTTGCAAGGAATCAAGTCTGCATTAACCACATATACTTATGGTGAACATGCAGACAAATAAATAAAATAAATAAAATACATAAATTTTTTATTTAGCTAAAAAAAAATGTCACTAGAAGACACACTCCCTTGAGATGGAACGAACGCATCAACGTTTGCAATCATCAGAATATGTATTTATACTGGAGGAATCCGATGAGCTATAAAGCTCTTTTTTATAACAGATATCCAGTATTTTCATGTGTGTCCAGTACCCTGTGTGCCAAGTTTACAATTGACGGGGGTGGCAATTGACACAAAGGGGTCGTCCATAAATGACGTCACGCGATTTTGGACGATTTTTGACCCCCCCCCCCTTGTCACACGGCGTCACAAAAAGTCAGACCCCCCCTCAAATATGACGTCACAAAGCTCTGCCCCCCCCCCCCCAAATAAAACATGTTTCAAATCGCTTTAAACTATTGTCATTGTAGTGCGTATTTTATGTGGCGCTGCACTCTGATGTTGTAGGAGTGTTGTTATAACAATTAGTGTTGTTATAACAATTCTATATTTCTTTAAAGTTGCGCATTTTTATGTGACGTCACATTTCTCAAACCCCCCCCCCCTCGTCACACAACGTCACAAATGTCTGACCCCCCCCCCCCCCCCCTAGGTGCGTCACGTCATTTATGGACGGCCTCAAAGACAAATATCACCCATGTAGCCTTAGCAGACTATACTCTCTGGCTCTTTCGGTAAAGCCACGTAGATAGAAGAAAAATAATAAAAGAAAACACAACGTTTCGGTCGCAACACAAGCGTCCGTCTTCAGGTGAGAAAAAATGATCTGCTGTTGTGGCTTTATATAGGCACGGGAGGGGGGGGGGGGGAGTTTAGCTGTGCTCTGCCCATTCGTGGATACGACGCAAACCAACTGGGATCTCCAAGTCCTGGGGGTCTTGGCACCATATAGACTGGCGCCAAATGCCTCCACGGGGTTTTCTCCCATTTATTTCATGTACGGTCATGAACCTCCCATAGAGATTCTAGATTTGAAGCTTTCGTGACTGCAAGGATTCATACTCTTAGTTCTTTCGGTAGAAGTCACGTAGGTACAAAAATGAAATTAAAATTAATAAAAATAAAACAATGAAAATCATGACATTTCGGAGGCAACACAAGCTTCCGTCTTCAGGTGAAACCGTCACAGCAAAATATCTGTACCTTGTATAGTGGTTGAGCCCCCTACAGGTGTGTCTGATCGGCCCGCGTCTTTGCAAGCCACGCTCGACCGATTTCTCGAAGCGTGGACGGCGGCAATGGCGAGCACCGCAAAAGCACATGCCACTAAGGAGCGAAATACACTGCGATGAGTTCACACACTTCCCTGGGCAGAAAGCGAATGGTAGCTTCTGCAATCTCTCATTTACTTGATACAGCTGTCGTGGCTGTGACGGTACCACCTGAAGACGGAAGCTTGTGTTGCCTCCGAAACGTCGTGATTTTTATTTTATTTTACTTTTTAATGTTTTACGTGACTTTACCGAAAAAACCTAAGAATATGAATCACTGCAGTCACGAAAGCTTCAAATCTAGAATTAATTGCATGCAGGTCCCATCATGTACCTCTCCCAAATTGAATCGGCTGTGGCAGGGCCCATTTAATATTATCGAGGTGAATCGGCCACAATGTGTGCGTTTACAGTTGGGACGTTGGCATTGGTATGTTCACCCGTCGAGCCTCAAATCTTAACTTCATCATCATCATCATCCATGCACCTCATCTCCACTCCATGCCCTGTTCTGCTGGAGTCTGGGGTGTCGGACAAGCCACAGCAGCCGCCCGGAGCACCTATGTCACCTGTGCATGCATACGCTGGTCCAGCAATGAGGACCCGTGCAAGATGTGCGCGGTTGCACTAAACGCTGCTCCTGGATGGAGCAGGGAGTTGTTGCAACTTGTTGTTCTCAGTCTTGTTTTTTCTTGGTTCTTTCGCTAAAGTCACGTAGAATGGAAATAATAAAAAAATAAAAATAAAACATAATAAAATAATTCTCACGACGTTTCGGCCACAACGCAAGCAGCCGCCCTCAGGTGAAGAACAGGTCTGTCGGAAAGACAGCGTCATTCAGATTCGGGTAAGTAGTCAAACACGGTCGAACAGCCCACGCACGGGACTCTCCTGAAACATTGTCTTGGAGGCTAAGTGAGGCTTTGCAGAGTCTTCTCGACAGACCTGCTCTCCACCTGAGGACGGCTGCTTGCGTTGTGGCCGAAACGTCGTGAGAATTTTTTAATTATGTAGTATTTTTATTATTTTATTATTTCCCTTCTACGTGACTTTACCGAAAGAACCAAGAAGATGAATCCCTGCAGTCACGAAAGCTTTAAATCGAAACTCAGCCTTGTTGTTGATGTTTGACTGTAGGATGTGCATAATCCGTGCACCGAAAATACACTCACATCGCATTATAATTTATTTACACATACACGGACAAAAGGTCAGGTTTGTTCATGTTAATGTATATTTCCATAGTTGGACACATAAGCACATTGTTGGGCCAAACCACAAGGGGCTCACGTGAGAACACGGAAACATGAGGCCATTGTGACGTCATCACTTAATGTTGGTGGCGTTCCGCTCGGCTTCCCGTGGTTTGTTTGATTGTCATTCTCTCCCCTGGTGTTAGCCGGGACAGTTCTTTTTCTAAGGGGGTTGGGGGTGATGTAAAGACCAAAAACAACAAACAACTTACCTGACATGGTGCGCGTGCAGACGCGGACAGCCAGGAAGCAACTTGAGGCCTCTGATTGGTGCGGGAAGGCCTGAAAGAGGGTTGGCTGGAGGCAGAAATTGAAGTGATCGGAGGAGACATACAAACGTAGAAGGAAAGAAATGAGGGTTGAATGACGGGGGGAAGAGTTAACAACTGTTGAAGAAGGAGGGCGGGGATTGGCTGAGGGAAATAGGGTGATCGAACCTTCGAGAAAGGGGGCTTGAGGGACGTAAAAGGAGATAGCACAAGGGGAAGGAACGTTTGGAGAGAAGAAGAAGTTCGGGATTAAAGAAGAGTGTTCGTTTTAAAGCTTTCGTGACTGCAGGGATTCATCTTCTTGATTCTTTCGGTAAAGTCACGTAGAATGGAAATAATAAAATAATAAAAATGAAACATAATAAAATAATTCTCACGACGTTTCGGTCACAACGCAAGCAGCCGACTCTGTCTACTCGACAGACCTGCTCTCCACCTGAGGACGGCTGCTTGCGTTGTGGCCGAAACGTCGTGAGAATTATTTTATAATGTTTTATTTTTATTATTTTATTATTTCCATTCTACGTGACTTTACCGAAAGAACCAAGAAGATAGAGTGTTCGTGTCCACCAATAAAGGCTCTTACTAAAGCGAAGAGCGTGTGTCAGTCGTCATTGCAACTTTTTGGAAATGGAGAAGGCTGTTTATTGTTTCACATGGTGCTAACCCGTGCAATCACCATGGCCAAGCTTGAACCCTGCTTAGCTTCTGAGATCAGACACATTGCGAGTGATTTGGTTATAGGTAAATCTGTGTAAATGTGCGTTGTTTAACCAGGCAAGACCCCAATAAATTCATAATCTAAAACTACCCCAATTTCTGGTGAGGTGACAGGCCCTTTCTTCCATAAGCCCTGCTAATTTCAATAGTAAACAAATATTCGGTGATACAGTACTGCATTGGCAGTATGCAAACCTTCGATTAGCATTGTTGCTTACGCATAGTGCAAAGGAAGTTCAAATACATATAAACATACATGCCAAGTCTCAACGATTGCCCCTGGTTTTACACAGTTTTGAGCGTTTCACGGCTGTGCAAAGGAATCTCACTTTTTTGTTGTTGTGTACCTGAATACAATGCACTAAACCCGATTTCTTGTAGTGAATCGGCAGCTGCCGATGGTTGGAGTCGTATATAAGGGTTACCCAAAGGTTGTGTCTTTACTGACATTTTCTATTTAAAAAAACAGCAGGAAATGAATAACTATCCAAGGATATTAGTATTGTTACTTCAACCCACATTTAATAAAGAGGTGTACTTAAACTAAACAATGTATATTTCACCAGGTAAGGTCCACTCAGCTATACTATAGAAAGTTTTGCAAAAGCAACCTGGCCACAAATGATATCCCAATGAAGTAACGTATTATGGGAAGATTTATAGCAGCCAAATACTCTAAACGTTCTTAAAGTTGCACCTAAATAACATAATTGAGAGATGTCCATATTGTGGTAAATTTTGTTCACAGGTGATAGTGTTAAATTATTATCCCGATAAATACGTGCATTTGCCAGCCCTTATAATTTGCAAGATAAAATTTTTTCTGATTTTTAAAAAATGTATCAAATATGTACACCCTATTTCTGTAACAATTGAGTGAAATCTATAATTGCTCAATAAGATGCTGTTGGATGCCCTATGTCTGTAAGATCAATCAGCCAATCGACAAAAGACATGTGTACGTGGACAGATGAATGGAAGTATGTTTAATTAATTATATACCCATTTTGTTCTTCAATAACGTGCAATAAGTTCTTACGAAATTATGTTTTTGGTGCTGAACAGGGGCCGTGTTTTCAAAAAGGGGTGCTCTTGCCAATAACATCTGAAAACCCAGATGTATTTCATGAACAAACATTACTGCTGATAAGACCCAAAAGGTGAAAACCGGTCCAGAGTTTGCTCACTTAAACATTCTGCTGGATAAAATAAGCTAAACATGTCAGTGGGCTGAAGGACTAAACATATACAGAATGTTTTATGTGGAGAGACAAATATATATATCCATTCTTCACCTGAAGACGGCTGTTTGCGTTGTGGCCGAAACGTCGTGAGAATTATTTTATTATGTTTTATTTTTATTATTTTATTACTTCCCTTCTACGTGACTTTACCGAAAGAACCAAGAAGATGAATCTCTGCAAGTCACGAAAGCTTTAAATCGAAATGTATATTTGTTTAATTAAACCTTGCTTTTAAATTGGGTTGCTTTTAAAAGTTCATTGACCTTGCTGTACAGGCACGCATTTTAGGAAATAATTTACCTTAAAGCGCTTCTAATTACTATGACGCAGGAAAATCATTGGATAATTACGTGTTTCCACGTAGAGACTGTGCCAGCTTTGGTGCCAGAGGGTTATCTTGCAGACAGCGAAAGCAGGGTGGACGCAAAGTCTACAACCACAAATGGCAACTAAAATTCTTAATTGCTACCTCCAAGCAGGGAACATGTAAGCGCAGCCATCCGTATCATGACCTGCATTCTTGTGGCCACGAATAGAGAATTCCTAAAACCTCAAAAGCCAAAATATCCTCCGTTTGTTTCTTTCCTTGCCTAATTTTGTTGAAGTCACGTCTGCCCATAATTGCATTCAGAGGTGTGGTCAGGTCTTTGAGGGCCTTGGGTGGTGGAAAAATCCACAAGAAAGCTCCCCCACCACCTCATCGTGGCCCATGAGGGCTCTGGCTTATGTGGGCAGCAATGCGGTGGATTGTGTTAACTTACACGCGGATCTGCCCTCACCTTGCCCTTTTAGTGCCTCAATTACAAAGCCCAGAAATATTATTTGCAAAAATGATACGAGATAACTAATTCAGACTTATTTAGCTTGATATTATAGTTTTGCAATTTTAGAGTGTCATTGTTAGTAAGCGGCAACAAAACAAAAAACTGAAGTAATTTATGATTGCTATTTTAAGATGATAAACTATGAGGAAATAGGTTTGCTAATGGCCAATCAATGTTTATTTATTTGCACTATGCGCAGTGTTCAAATGCAAAACACGTTATACACACATATTCACATACTGTACATACACGTAGAAGACATTGAACCACATACGATGCATTACATATTCGTAGCTATGTTACGTAATCTAAAGTTTGGATAACCTCAATCACCATCTTCAAAATCCTTCTGGGACCCGCCCCTACCTCCCATTCTCCTCTGATCTAACTCTATCCCCCTCCACATTCTCCTCTCACTTTACTCCCCTCCACACACTCTCCTCTGATCTAACTCTACTCCTCTTCACACAAACTTTCCTCCCTCTCGAAGAAGCGTGGAGAGATACACACTGGAAATTACACCGAGACAGAAAGTAACACACGTAACTCTATCAGAGAATAAATGCTAATTTTAGACATGTTGAATGTGCGTAAAAGTAATTGGGCTAGGGTAGGACACATTATTGGTTCTTTCGGTAAAGTCACGTAGATAGAAAATAAAAATAAAATAAATTACAAATAAAAGCACTTCATTAATTTTATTTTTTATCTACGCACAGAAAGAACCAATAATATGAATTCCCGCAGTCACGAAAGTTTTAAGTCAAAATTTTAGAGTAGGACATTTTGTCCGAAGGGATGGTGGCCAATGAAAAAGATTGGGAACACGTCTGAGAGAGGATGACCACAGCGAAAGTGGAGCGATGAAATCATCGCATGCGCCGGAACAAGATGGGATCATGGCATTACCAGCACGTCAAGGATGACGACAAAGCGGTGTGGCCTTTGTCCAGCAGTGGCTTGACCGCATCTGTTCATGATAATGGAGGTGACAACAACAATAAAAACCCCATACGGTTTTTCAGCTTAGTTTGGGATTTACGATATCAAATTACTGTAATAATTTGCTTATATCGTCTGCACGTGGCGAGCAAATATCATAGGAAGCTAGCCTTAACGGATTCCATACAAGTGTAAATTCGCATGCAAATCTGCAATTTACTCCCCCCCCCACCACCCCGCCAAAGAAACTGTAATTAACGTGCACATGTTTCGAGCGTGACCGCAAAATGATTCCTCACGACTATTATAATCGTCGCCCTGGAAAGGCGCTGCTGCTATAAGAGCGCTCCTGGCTCTTTGGGCTCCTGCACAAAAAGGCTGCCAATGTTCCGCAGCCCAAATTTCACAGCAACCACGCTGCGGCCGTCGGCCTTGACGAAAGTCAACGTCCATGATGTGCACGTTGTTCATTTCGGCGGTCCTCCTGTCGCTCATATGCCTCAGCATCGGCATGAGCAGCCGGAGGGCACACACCAGCCCTCAAGTGGGCGTCCCTGCCAAGGTCCTCCCTGGGTTGGGTGTGCAGACGCAGGAGCTCTTGCCGAAGGCTCCTGAAGACGCCGAAGGCTCCTTCGCCATGGGCCACGGTGCCTGCGCATTGGAGGTGAGCGTACAACCTGCAACGGTGGGCTCTGAGATGTTAACTACCTCGCCTGGTACACAGGAGGGCGTGAATTCGATCCCGACCCTGACGCCTGCTGCTGTATATTTGGAGTTTGCGTGTCGCTCTCTCTCTCATCATCATCACGTTGGCTATGAGATGTTAACTACCTCGCCTGGTACACAGGAGGGCGTGGGTTCGATCCCGACCCTGACGCCTGCTGCTGTATATTTGGAGTTTGCGTGTGTTTCTCTCTCATCATCATCACGTTGGCTAGGAGATGTTAACTATCTCGCCTGGTACACAGGAGGGCGTCGGTTCGATCCCGACCCTGACGCCTGCTGCTGTATATTTGAAGTTTGCGTGTGTTTCTCTCTCATCATCATCACGTTGGCTAGGAGATGTTAACTACCTCGTCTGGAACACAGGAGGGCGTGGGTTCGATCCCGACCCTGACGCCTGCTGCTATATATTTGGAGTTTGCGTGTGTTTCTCTCTCATCATGATCACGTTGGCTAGGAGATGTTAACTACGTCGCCTGACACACAGGAGGGCGTGGGTTCGATCCCGACCCTGACGCCTGCTGCTGTATATTTGGAGTTTGCGTGTCTCTCTCTCTCTCATCATCATCACGTTGGCTATGATATGTTAACTACCTCGCCTGGTACACAGGAGGGCGTGGGTTCGATCCCGACCCTGACGCCTGCTGCTGTATATTTGGAGTTTGCGTGTGTTTCTCTCTCATCATCATTACGTTGGCTAGGAGATGTTAACTATCTCGCCTGGTACACAGGAGGGCGTCGGTTCGATCCCGACCCTGACGCCTGCTGCTGTATATTTGGAGTTTGCGTGTGTTTCTCTCTCATCATCATCACGTTGGCTAGGAGATGTTAACTACCTCGCCTGATACACAGGAGGGCGTGGGTTCGATCCCGACCCTGACGCCTGCTGCTATATATTTGGAGTTTGCGTGTGTTTCTCTCTCATCATCATCACGTTGGCTAGGATATGTTAACTACCTCGCCTGGCACACAGGAGGGCGTGGGTTCGATCCCGACCCTGACGCCTGCTGCTGTATATTTGGAGTTTGCGTGTCTCTCTCTCTCTCATCATCATCACGTTGGCTATGATATGTTAACTACCTCGCCTGGTACACAGGAGGGCGTGGGTTCGATCCCGACCCTGACGCCTGCTGCTGAATATTTGGAGTTTGCGTGTGTTTCTCTCTCATCATCATCACGTTGGCTAGGAGATGTTAACTATCTCGCCTGGTACACAGGAGGGCGTCGGTTCGATCCCGACCCTGACGCCTGCTGCTGTATATTTGGAGTTTGCGTGTGTTTCTCTCTCATCATCATCACGTTGGCTAGGAGATGTTAACTACCTCGCCTGGTACACAGGAGGGCGTGGGTTCGATCCCGACCCTGACGCCTGCTGCTATATATTTGGAGTTTGCGTGTGTTTCTCTCTCATCATCATCACGTTGGCTATGAGATGTTAACTACCTCGCCTGTACACAGGAGGGCGTGGGTTCGATCCCGACCCTGACGCCTGCTGCTGTACATTTGGAGTTTGTGTGTGTCTCTCTCTCATGATCATCACGTTGGCTAGGAGATGTTAACTACCTCGCCTGGTACACAGGAGGGCGTGGGTTCGATCCCGATCCTGACGCCTGCTGCTGTATATTTGGAGTTTGCGTGTCTCTCTCATCATCATCACGTTGGCTATGAGATATTAACTACCTCGCCTGGTACACAGGAGGGCGTGGGTTCGATCCCGACCCTGACGCCTGCTGCTGTATATTTGGAGTTTGCGTGTCTCTCTCATGATCATCACGTTGGCTATGAGATGTTAACTACCTCGCCTGGTACACAGGGGGGCGTGGGTTCGATCCCGACCCTGACGCCTGCTGCTGTATATTTGGAGTTTGCGTGTCTCTCTCTCTCTCATCATCATCACGTTGGCTATGAGATGTTAACTACCTCGCCTGGTACACAGGGGGGCGTGGGTTCGATCCCGACCCTGACGCCTGCTGCTGTATATTTGGAGTTTGCGTGTCTCTCTCTCTCATCATCACGTTGGCTATGAGATGTTAACTACCTCGCCTGGTACGCAGGATGACGTGGGTTCGATCCCGACCCTCACGCCTGCTGCTGTATATATTTGGAGTTTGCGTGTCTCTCTTCGTGGTCGTGTCGATGTTTCTCCGGGTCCTCTGGTTGTTATTTTTCTCTCCACATTTAGAATCAACATGCGTTTCGAGTATTTATTTGGCTGCTATTAATTTTCACGTGAACACGCCACACACTTCGTTTGCTGCGCTATCATTTTTGATGGCCATGTCGCTTCTGAAAAAAAGAAAGTTACATAGCTCAGTGGACCTTGCCTGGTAACAAAAAAAAAATGATAATTGTTTTTTTTACCCTTCTATCTGGCAACAAAACTGACACCTTTTTACAAGGAGTCATGTTTGCATAGACCGCAATACCTGCAGTCATAATACAAACAAAAGACACAACTCTGATAATGTGCACTGTCCTTGAAGTTGATTGGTCCACACCCGAGACAGCTTTCCTTAGAGCCTAGTCAACTTCAAGGACAGTGCACATTATCAGAGTTATGTTCTTTTGTTTGTATTATGACTGCAGGTATTGCGGTCTATGCAAACATGACTCCTTGTAAAAAGGTGTCAGTTTTGTTGCCAGATAGAAGGGTAAAAAACAATTATCATTTTTTTACTGGCAAATGAGGTTCCCATAGTGAAAAAAAAAAATGTTTAACACGTAGTAGGCGTTCGCGACCAATATTATCCATAATAGAGGGTTTTTTTGAATTAGATCGCTGTCGCCTGATGATGCTAGTTGTGATTAAATGGAGCGAGAAAGACGTGAAGTGTCAATCTTGATTTGAAGCTTTCGTGACTGCAGGAATCCATACATTTTATATCTACGTGACCTTACCGAAAGAACCAAAGATTAGGACGTTAAAGTGTCGTTGTATTTGCCACGTAATTAAATATTCTGCTTCATTTGTTTCGCCCCCACCCCACCCGACCCGACCCCCCCCCGAAAAAAGAGATTTAGGGCTTCGGAAACAAGCCGACGGCACGGCCACAGGACCGAGCGGGCAAACTTGGAAGCGTTCAATCGAGCGTGCCCGTTGTATGAGCGACAGGCACAAGGCGTAAGCTCCCGTCGCCCGCCTGTGCCCGAACCACTGATGCCCGACGAGAATTGGCAGAAGCCCCATCGCCGCTTGCGCCACGTGAAGGCACTGGCCAGCAGTCAAAAGGCATTGAGCAAACAGTCGCCAACATCGCCACAAGTTCGTCGCCGTGCCAAGAGATTTATTTACCCAGGCACTTTGTGGTGTGGGCCAGGGACCAATGCAAACTCATTCGATGAGCTCGGTGGGTACTCATCGCAGCATTGCCATACGCGCATCGGCCTATGCTTTTATTGAATGTTTCATGATCATCATCGTCTGTCATTTCCGTAAGCTAATTAACGACGAATTGGGAGCAACGAATGTGTGCAATTCTTCAGCGATTATCGCGGCTTTGCTCAATCTCAACCTGTTCTCTCCTGGGTGTCTTACCACCGCGCCAATTCGCCCGGGTTCTTGTCATCCCCTACCTCCTGTTTCCTTCCACGCCAAAGTGTGGATTCCCACCCGGTATCATCCCCTACTGTGTCTGAACCACTGCAGTCTCCTTGTCTGGACTTTGTCTGACAAGGTTATATTGACTCCTATGTTCATCATGTCTCCAACATCACCTCCTGGTTGTCTATTGAGGTGCGTGCCATCATGCCAGTTGGATGGGAGATGATGCTAAATCTCTTTTGGATGCACACATGTTGAACTTTTTTGCCGCACCGTACGTAGCCAACCGCACTAATCGGAGGTGTGGGGGATGGACAACGAACTAAACATAAGCTTCGATTTAAAGCTTTCGTGACTGCAGGGATTCATCTTCTTGGGTCTTTCGGTAAAGAGACGTAGAATGGAAATAATAAAATAATAAAAATAAAACATAATTAAATAATTCTCACGACGTTTCGGCCACAACGCAAGCAGCCGTCCTCAGGTGAAGAACAGCTCTGACTCTGTCTTCTCGACAGACCTGTTCTTCACCTGAGGACGGCTGCTTGCGTTGTGGCCGAAACGTGAGAATAATTTTATAATGTTTTATTTTTATTATTTTATTATTTCCATTCTACGTGACTTTACCGAAAGAACCAAGAATATAAACATAAGCTATCCATATACAGAGCCGTTTCCAGATGATTACGACTGTACGCGACACCGTAGAGTCGTAATAATCTGAGCCACTTCCCTGCGTGCACCGCAATCAGGTGCCTTGTTGGCCTGACAAGTCTTTTTTTAAAGCACATCCTGTTCAGCGTCTCTGCCACGTGGTGGCACTGTGGCACAGCTACACTGAACTTGCAGAGCAGAAATATTACAATCATCCAGACCGGCCTTGCTGTGCCATACTGCCACCACCACTGAACTTGCAGGGCAGAAATATAACAATCGTCCAGACCGGCCTTGCTGTGCCACACTGCCACCACCACTGAACTTGCAGGGCAGAAATATAACAATCATCCAGACCGGCCTTGGGAAGTAATGAAGTCGTAGATTTGAAGCTTTCGTGACTACAATGATTCATATTCTAAGGTTTTCGGTAAAGTCACGTAGGTAAAAAATTTAAATGAAAATTTATAAAAGTGAAATAAAAATAAAATAATTTTAATTAAAAAAATTTACCTACGTGACTTTACCGAAAACCTTAGAATAAGTAATGAAGTATTACGTCTCTCTGTAACTTGATGAGAACGTTGCAGGGTCAAGGAAAATTGTCGAGATATTGCATACAATATTTACACAGAATCTAAAAAACAATGCTAATCGATATCGCCAAATCTTTAGCTTTCACTTTTTTGTGCTCACCCCACTATCCTTCCCACCATTTCTCAGAGGGCGAAACTCACCCACAATCTCACTTTCTGACCACATTAAAACTCGAGAGCTCTGAAGGAGCCGCGAAGGTCATATCCTCGTTGAACTTGACATTATATTCTTTGGTTCTTTCGGTAAAGTCACGTAGATAAATAAAAATAAAGTGAATAAAAAATAAAATAATAATAAACAAAAAAACACTAATGTAGACCTGGTTCTTAACCTTGGTGAGTGTACATGCAGTCTATAATGTAGACTGTAGCCTGGTTATTAAATTTGGTGAGTGTACTGGCAGTCTATAATGTAGACTGTAGCAATGGTTATTAAGCTAAATGAGTGCACTGGCAGTCTATAATGTAGACTGTAGCCTGGTTCTTAACCTTGGTGAGTGTACAGGCAGTCTATAATGTAGAGTAGACTGTAGCCTGGTTATTAAGCTGGGTGAGCGTATTGGCACTCTATAATGTAGACTGTAGCCTGGTTTTTAAGCTTGGTGAGCGCATTCGCAGTCTATAATGTGGACTGTAGCAATGGTTATTAAACTGAGTGAGCGTACTGGCAGTCTATAATGTAGACTGTAGCAATGGTTCTCAACCTGAGTGAGCGTACTGGCAGTAAAAAATACAAAATTAAATTGACAGTTTCTGCACCATGCTCGCAGAGACATCTTTCTTTAGTGACAGTCGTATTTTTCAACGGGCGTGTCATAAACTGTTTAAACTCGGTGTAAATGCGGCTATAGCTAAAACCGTGCATGGACGTGTGCATATTATTATTGACCCCTATTTACCCTATACCATTCCCCGGTTGACAGGCTCCTACAAAAAGACCGACATCTGCTGCCGGGAGCATGACCATTGCCCCCACTCCATCGGCAGTTTTGAGCATAAATACGGCTACAACAACATCGGATGGCATACCATCTCCCACTGCGACTGCGATAACAAGTACTTGAGCCATTGTTGCAGCAAACATAACACGAGTCGTCATCAGCCACCGCTTGTTCTGTATTTTGCTAAATGTTGCCTTTTTAAAATTAAATATTTAGTTAAATATTTAGTTCGGAGTGCGCCCCTGGTGCGTGGAATGAAATGGAGTTCCCCTTTTTCAAATTCACCCCCTTTTTAAAATCCAAGGCATTGGATCCTCTGACCTGTGGGTGTCTGGTGCAATTGCACTGCCTGCACACTGAACAGCTTTGCCACTGGACATCCCTGTGCATGGTCACTTAACTTTATTTTTTACGTAAAATGTTTTTTTAAGTCACTCATACGTTCCGTGAAATTCTGAACAGCTGGACATCTTATGATCAAAGTCTTTAAAATCATCATCATAAAATATACCACAATCATTTCAATGTCCTCCACGGCCACTCGGAATTTAAAATCTGGTGTCGTTAATGCCAGTGGCGTCCCGTGATTCGTGCAAGGTGAATTAACCCACTTCCAATGCCACGAGCAGTGTGGCTTCATGGTGAGCGCCGTCTCTTTCAGATGGGCTCACGCCAGCCCACGCACCTTCCCCAGGAGGAACTGGTCTGGTGGGAGCCCACGCTCTGGGGCCCTAATTATTTAGAATATCTTGACTTGAAGTTTAGAATATGTAGCACAATTTTCATTCACTCTCTCAGAGATAGGGAGTGATTAGGAGGTGCGGAAAACAACAAGCAAGCTACATTAGGATGTTTGGCGACCAAACATTGCCGTTTGAATTGCAGTCGTCAATTAATCCACCGCACGCGTTGTCACCCGAGACTGGAAAACCCAAGAAGGAGTTTGTAGCTTCCCCGAACTGGAGCTACTCTCCACCGTTGTTTTAAGTCTCAAGTAACCTTTGACAGCTGCAGTGCAGCGATTTCAATATTTCACTACGAACTCAGTGTTCTGAGTTCAATTCCAACCCATGGCCAACATCAGTGACACGTGATATACGAACTTATCGTGGGCACCCCCCCCCCCCACACCTTCATCGGCGTACACTGAACCAACGTGGTGAAGTATGCAATGCAGCGCCTTTATCTTTCTACGGTTTACTAATCTAACCTTAAATTCTAGATTTGAAGCTTTCGTGACTGCAAGGATTCATATTCTTAGTTCTTTCGGTAAAGTCACGTAGGTAAAAAAATGAAATTAAAATTAATACAAAATAAAACAATAAAAAATCACGACGTTTCGGAGGCAACACAAGTCTCCGTCATCAGGTGGGACCGTCACAGCCAGATTTTGCTGTATCAAGTAATCTAACCTTGCTAACCTTGCTCCCTGCCAGATTCAGGAATTGCATGAAAGAGTCAAATGACACGGCGGCATGGGACGTTGGTCGGACGTATTTCAGCATCGTCGGAGTTCCCTGCTTCACCCTGCGCGAGGACGAGGCCTGCGTAGATTGGTCTTGGTGGGCCGGGTAAGTCGGCGGTAGAGTTACAACAACAGTAAGCAGCCCTGCAATCGCCTTGCTCACGACACTGCTGGCGAAAGGGCCTGCACTAAGGAAGGCAATCGACAGAGGACGGTTTATGTAATGGTTGGCCTACTCTTCCACACTGGCAAGATGTCCTGGGAGAGGTGAGAGTAGCCACACGTTAACCCCGAGCACACGCAGCGTTATTTCAGCTGGAAAGTCCCCCTTGAGCTGAGCAGCTGTGTCACTCTGGACGACCACAGCCCCAAGACGTTGTGGTGGTGCGGGTAGCTGCGGGGACAATGCAGGGTGGAAATGTGCGGACTGATTTTAAGGCAAAACCAAAAGTGTTTAACATCAAAACCACGCCAAAATTGTACTGCGATCAGGATAGACGGTGAATGGTGCTTAAAAACTGTCAAAATTCCCGTTACAGAGTTACGTAAAATGAACCGTTTAGAAAGCATCTGACATTATGGAGCTAAGCTACGGCATTCGCAAATGTATAGCAGAAGTAACCTGCCGATTGACTAACTTAATTGTGGTGCACACATTTTTACTGCTGCATGGATAGAGGTGGAGGCGAGGGGGGGATTTGAGAAACCTGCACCATTGTTTCAGTAGAAAGACACATATCCCCTGTATAGCCTTAACATACGATTGGGACAAGTGCTGTTAGCGAGCACCTATGAAGGCCGGCACGGCACACGAGGGGGTGGGTGGCCAACACCACGCACGGCCGCCTCTGTCTCCCTAGTGGTGATGTTCACACACCGCACCAGCTACTCTTTGAGACTGAGTCGACCTAGGGGAGGCCCAGGACCGGTTCAAATAATCGTCACCGGTGTTGGCCGTGAGCGGGAATCGAACTCTGGTCGCCGGGTTCGTAGCACAGCGCGCTAACTGCTCCACATCGTTAAATACACCCCTCCTCTGTGACACTTCTCAACCTTCCCAAGCATCCTCAGCCATACAGCAAGTGTTCTTACCATTGTGGTGGCGCGTAAGGCGAATGTACTGTCAATGTGAATACAATTAAACCTGAGACCAGAGTGAGGTACGTGGAATTAGGGTTGGTGTGCAATTATGCATTACCGCTGTAAGTAAAATATAATGATTGTTTATGGAAATTAGTGAGATTAAAACCTGAATGGGGGGAATAAAACGTTCGAAAGTTTAATTGCATATGTGAGTCATTCCATGTTGTGTTTTCCCCTCGAAGATGTCTCAAGTACGAGCGGACGATGATGGCAATAATCCAAGAGCAGGGGCCTTTTGATGAAGTACCACCAGCTTCCAATGCCACTGAAGTCCCAAAGGAGGAAGTGGAACGACAGGAGACCACCACGTCCGCACCTTCTCGAGGGAGTGCCATCAGTGGGACAACCACAGGACCTCCGGTGTCCACATCAACATCTCTTCAAAGTCCAAATGTCAATTCTTCATTCACCGCTCACACAGCGCTTAGCGACATCCTGAGCACTCTCTCGACCACACGCAGCCCTGGCGTGTCCAGCAGAGGTCCTTCTGGAGGTGATGGCAGGAAATGGAAGAAGTTCTGGAGAAAATACTGCTCGGAGCAGAGTAAAGAGAAAGATCTGAGCGACGAGAGAGCAGTTCACTGCAAAGCTCTTAAGGGCAGGCTACATCGCTATAATAGCGTGGAAGCGGCGGAGCGCCTGGCCAACGCCAGTGGTGTCGTGGCCACAGTGAACGGGCGAAGCTCGGCAGACGGAGACATTTCGAAGCGCGTGTTGACAATGGTGGCGTTGCAGCAGACGCAACAAAGCAATGTATCCGACACGGAAGAACGTGCGTTTTCAGAGAATGGCAACGCGCACGCCGACTCTGCGCTAATGCCGACTTCGCTTGCACCTGCAAACAATAACGCAACAGCGCACGCGGGCAAGGAGCAGGTGAACGCCTGGCGGCAGCACGCTGCTCTGGATCTCTTGTGGACCAAAGCCAACCGGCCACGGAAGACGACGGGACGAACGAATGGGAAGCGGCAAAAGAGTCCGGCGAAAGGGACGGCCACGGAAAACTCCGCTCTCCACAAGGGAGGCGTCGTTGACAGAATCCCCTCGCTGACAACCGCAGGGGTGACCACCGATCCTGCCTTGAGCACCGCCGAGCCCGCGTTTACCGCCGCGTGCGCGGTTGTCACCGACGGCGTTCTGGCTCCCGATGCCTTTAATGACATTTTAAAACGGTCCGCGGCGAGGAAAGGCGACGGTAAGCGTCAGCAAACGGGGGGAAAGAGAGACGCGGAAAAGGACGAGGAGAACACCCGGAGGCTTGTCGCCGGGTACGCGGAGAGCGTGTCCGAAGTCTTCTCTGGCCTCGTGAAGAGACTGAACCACGACGCGAAGAAACCGCACGCATCGCGAAGGAGGGGCCGCGTGTCTGACCGGGGCAGCGCGGCAGCGCCGAAGCGAGGCCATTCGGACGAGAAGTGGCGGGTGTGGAATAGTTCTCGAGGCAGACACCCGTCCGGGCAGGCGCTCGCCCTTGGTCAGCGGCCCTTGGTTGAGGCTCGACGAGCGCGCGAAGGAACCTGGTTGGCCCTGGTGGAAAGGCGACTCGGGGGGTGCCAGCCGCCGGCTGTCGTGAAGCGAAGTCCCCGCGTGGAGAGTCGTCGACGGGGACGTGACGAACGCGTCGGGAGGAAAGTCCCGCTTCTCGAAATGTTCGCGTTTTACGCTAAGGCATACGAGCTCAGCGAGCAGTGAACGATGCCGTTTTGTGCAATGGTGATCGCCTGCCGTGCGGCTGGCTACTCGAGTTCACTGAAATCGCAACGCGTCCTCGTATTTCTTAAACGCGGGCAGGGCGATGCAACATTCAGGCGAGTTGGCACGGCAGATTCGCGTATGTTGGTCTCGGCAGAACGTACCATCCGCTCCTCTCGACAATGTGACACATTACGCATGCCCAGAGGTGATAAGAAATTAATACGTGAATGATAAACCCTCGAACTGGCAATAGCGGTAAAAACAAAATGCAATGCTGGTTTCTGATCAAGCCACTCATCCTTTCGTTGCAACTGAACCAATATTGGAAAACTCAAATGTATCATGACGGGGACGGGTGCGGGAGGGGCCGAGTGGCGACGAGCATCACGGTACGACCGCTATCGACTGCCCACAAAGCGACAGGTATTTTCACTGACCCCCCCCCCCCATAGGGATGAACGGCCTCTATTTGAACTCACGACCTGCCGATCGCAAAAAACACTCACACACCGCGACCACTGTGCCACAAAGCCCCCGTGGCACACGATAGCGACGGGAATTAATCAGCGCTTCCAATTAAAAAAACGGAACAGTTGCAGGCGATGTGATCCAAAGCTTGCTGCGTTGACGCTCAATCCAATCGATGTATACACACACGCGCGCGCGCGCGCGCATATCGTTCCGTCGTTTGCGAGGTGTAAATTGGATAATTAGTTTGAGAATCGTAATTAGAGTTTGTATTATGCACGCGCGTGCCGATGTATTGCGCAGGATGCACAGAGGTCCGGGGAGTGGTGGTGGAGCGGTTAGCGCGCTGCGCTCCGAACCCCGGCTACCCGAGTTCGATTTCCCCGCTCACGGCCAACACCGGCGACGATTATCTGAACCGGTCCGGGGTCTGCCCTAAGCCGACTCGGCCTCGTATGTGTAGTTCGTGCGGTGTGTGAACATCGCCACTTGGGGAGACAAAGGCGGTCGGGCGTGGTGCTGGGTGCTCGCTAACGGCGCTGGCCACAAAAGTGTGTTGAGTCTATACGGGGGATTTTTGTCTTTTGTATGCGCAGCTGCACAGAGCTGTAATTAGCATGGTGTAAATGCGCTGAATGTTCATTTTTAAAGGAGTTATGGCATACCACACACACCTGAGAGGACTACTTCATGCATCCCTTTTGGCTTTGGTCGTTAAGTAAAAGTACAGAGTCACCAATTACAATTTTCCCCATTAAGTCACTGGCGAGAGTAAATATGTCCTACAGGAACCGTCGTCGTTGTTGTTGCGTGGGAAATCCCACGGAATAAACTGGCTGCGTTGTCATCTGCCTGATTGTGTCGACGCGACAATTGTTTATTTCTCTCTCGCAGGACAATAAAAGTACGAACCTAACAGCCTCGTTGCTACGCAGAAACACGCGGTGCTTCCGAAGAGAGCACAAAGCCGCCTGATGGCGTTCGTAAAGATTGTTAACATCTCGTTTACATCTGTGACGTGTGTTTGCAGGCATCATAAATCTCACCCACGCTCGCAAATCGTCACGTTTATATTTAATCTTCGAATTAGAAAATTGCTCTATGAAACAACAACAAAAGACGTAAGTGAAAATATTTCGGAGAAAATAAGCGAGCGCTTGCGAATATTTTAACGATTCTAGATTTGAAGCTTTCGTGACTGCAAGTATTCATATTCTTAAGTTTTTTCGGTAAAGTCACGTAGGTAAAAAATTAAAATTAATAATATATTCTTAGGTTTTTTCGGTAAAGTCACGTAGGTAAAAAAATAAAATTAATAAAAGTAATACATTTTAATTTTTTACCTACGTGACTTTACCGAAAAAACCTAAGAATATGAATATTTTAATGACCCAGTTTGCCGAAAAATATCGTACGTGACCCAAGACCTTTGAATCATCAATCCCTGTGCAACATTTGGCTTTTTGTTGTTGTTTTACACGGCGTAATTCTTTATAGGATTGTGACTACGTGCTCCAACATGACTTATGGAAGAGTATGCACGTATTACAACGAACAGCTCCTTTTGTTCATCCACCGAATAGATTAAACTGTCTCACCACGCCGAGCGCGAGTCGTGGGGGTTAAATGACAACACCTCGCCATGCTGACCAGAGTGGGTTGGTAAAGGCGGGGAGCGTAGTACAATACAACAGTTGATGTTGCCCCACTGGCGTAGCCTTACAGCAGCCTCCCAGCACCTGTTTTGTGCAAAAGTGATCGCCCATCCAAGCGCTATCCAGGCTCAACGCCTGCTGAGCTTCTCAGTTCTGATTGATACGGGGGCGCGTGCAAGGTGCATCTAGCATGGGCATAGACGAGTATGCAATACACGTGTGGAAATAAATAATGATACTAATATATGCGAAATATTTACATTTTCAAATTTTACTTGTATGTTGCAATTCCTACCATACTCTTAACAGTTCTCTACAGGATGACAAAGAATGATTTAATGCCATTGCGCTTTTTCGTCCATTATGCTGTGCGGAAAATAAAAAAAAAAGTCTGACAAAGATGCCATGCTGCCTTTAGCTTAAGGCTCTCAATGCATTCGATGTTATTGATTGTCGACTTTTGCTGGCCCAACATATCGGGTTTTCTTTTGCCTATACCTGTGTATTAGTTCAACTGATACACGGCCTTGCGGGCTCTGAAGAATACAATGTTTGACCATACTTCACATTTGAAGCTGGAGAATAGCTACAGTTGTTTTTTTCCGGGTTATAGTTGGAGCTTACACAGACAGAAGAGGTGGATACATATTGGATTTAGAATGCTTCATTGGTCATGCTGCAATGTTAGGTTGTTTGTGTGCACGTGTCTACGTCACAGAAGTGTAACGATATTTAAACAGATCTCTTAATATCGATTGTAAAGCTCACGAAGTGTGCATCGAATTGAGTATGTAGCGGACAATGTTTTTTTTATTTGTCTAATGGATTCACTTGTTCCCTCCATCCACTAGAGGCCGCTACAGTGCATTCTAATACATTGCCAGTATAAAAGTAAATAATTGGTTAGAGGTGACCAGGTAGTTTCAAAGTCAGAGCACTGAGCTGGCATTGCTGAGTTGAACTCGAGGCAGAATCCGCTCGTGAGTAGACAAGTGCTGCCATTTGATTGTCTCAACCGATCCACCAATGACTGCTTACAAAAGAAGATCAGATACAAAAACGTGGATTCTGCACATCGTTTTGTGCAATTTCAGCTACCAGAATTAAAATATCAGTTGCTGATGGGTGGGAAAGTCTACTGCGTGGGCCAGGCAGTGATCTCAGAGGATGCTTTGTGGTATCCACTTCCACGGGCCCTTTTTTGACACGAAGGACCACACCGCTCTGCGAGAGATCCGAATGGATGGATGCTTCTTCTTCTCATGGCGTGACGCCGATAAACAAAAACGAGATGAAAGTGGGACAAGTGTCAAATAAAAATTAAGGAAGATTATTTCACCCAGTCGCAACCCCAAATTATCACAATGCATTGAGTCGCACGGGAGTGACGTTGCAGACTTGCAAGGAAAAATACGACCCTTCAAGGACTTATACACAGAATACCAATTACCCGCTTCGCAATATTTTACGTATGCCCAACTCACAGCGGCCTTACTGGATAAGGAACTCTCTCTAAACCTTACAGCCCCCCAAAACAATCGAGTGGTGCACGGACCACGAACAAATAAACACGCTTTCAGTCAGCTATGCTCTGCGAACCAAACAAGCCTCTGTGCCACGACCAAAAACTTGGTGTTCTCTCAATGATGTCCCCATAAGAAGTGCCAAAAGAGACAACATCTGGGCTAATATGCGAAAACATCTCCACTCAGCCCCCCTCAGAGAAACCCAATTTAGACTTCTCCATGGCTATTACTTAACTAACCAAAGAAGACCCAAATTTGATGAAACAACCTCCCCCAATTGCCTACGATGCCACCCGGCACCCCTCAAACATACAGACATGCCTTTTGGGAATGTCCAGACATGAACACGTTGTTGTTTTTTTTCTTCAAATGATCACTTTGCCACTTTAACCACATTCACAAAACAAGCATCTCACCAGAAACGTACTTGTTGGGATTGAAACCTCAAGGCCTTTCTCGGGAGGCAAATGCATTTCGATTTAAAGCTTTCGTGACTGCAGGGATTCATCTTCTTGGTTCTTTCGGTAAAATCACGTAGAATGGGAATAATAAAATAATAAAAATAAAACATAGACAGTCTTCTTGACAGACCTGTTCTCCACCTGCGGACGGCTGCTTGCGTTGTGGCCGAAACGTCGTGAGAATTATTTTAGTATGTTTTCTTTCTATTATTTTATTATTTCCATTCTACGTGACTTTACCGAAAGAACCAAGAAGAGGCAAATACATTGTTACAAATGTTAAATGGCATGGCAAACCGCACCATTATAGCCAACTGGAAGGAGTATGCTCCCCCAACACTGCCGGAATGGGCCAATAAATTGTAAAACAAAAACAAATGCCGCTCTAGAACATCTAAGTGCCAAACTCAGGGGCAGGGAGGAAGCTTCCCACAAAACATGGAGCCCCTTCACTACCCCTCCTCCAGTGAGCATTGATTGTTAATATAATTTATTTGGGCATTTAGACACTCCCCCCCTCCCTCCCTCCCTTTTGTTCTTCTTCTCCTACAGGAGAATCAGAGGTTAGGAAGACACCATGGTTGGAGAGTTTATTGAAACAGTTTATTGAAACATTCGGTTTAGACAGGCCTCCATAGCAACGTAACCCGTAGTGTGTTTGTGCTGGTGTCAACCCCCTTCCATAACCGCTGCGTTGTGTATGTTGCACACTCGAAAATAAGGATGTGGGCAGGTGCTCCAAATCGAGGGCAAACACATTTATTGCGGTAATCTGTAAAATGCAACAGCACGTGTGTCACACACAGACGTTTCCAACCGAGTCGCCATTAACCACGTGACTGATGTACAGGTCAGGTTACTCAATAACTCCGCCAGTCACCTACAGGCCCGACTCAGTATCGCATGCTGGTGTACACACGTGCGTTGATGTGCTGCGCAGCACGTAAGAACCTTCACAAAACCACACTTTACTCCATTGCTGCACGATGAAATAATGAAAAGAGTGGCCCATTCCTAATGTGCCACATGTACCTGAATCTTTCTGTTAATGAAATACTTTGAGAAAATTTTATATAAATATGAACAAACGTAAACGTTGACATGCCATGTGGTGCTATGAAAACTCGTGACAATTCTTCAAGATGAAAAATAATAGCTTGCGGTAGTTTTGCGTTAAAACAGCAAACGTTACCAGCAATCCCCCGCACCTTTGATTAAGCCAGGTCGGCTACGTACGGTGCAAAGGAAATTCAACATGCATACCATTCACTTACACTGACTAAACATTAAAATAAATACAATACGTTTAAATATATAATTATCATCAGCAGTTTGTGCAATTGTATGTAATACTTATTACCAAACTGACATGTCATAAAAGTAAACCGGTTACTTTAACATTATTACAGTCTTACATGCTATATACATATGTACTACAAAATGTTACTCTTAATTTACTAACAAAACAATCTTTATTTCAACGCATATTTGCGAAAACAACAAACTGCATATGTTTCCCATTGCGTTGTTCAGTAAATGGCTCGGCTGCAAAGCTACCCATTCATTGAGATCATAGCTTAGAAAAAATAAACTATACTTGCTGGAAAACTACCATCATGGTGATATTGACAAACTGCAATTTTTGGCCCCAAAAAACGCAATTGTTAGCTGTCACAAGGCAATATATAATACAAGTAGCCTTTTGCCCGTCCAAGGACGGGTGTATTGCAGTACATCTGAAACTTGCAAGCGCAAAGCAGACCACGACGTGATATATTTATTGCATCCATTCGCGTGCAATTTGTAAGGGCACGGTGACACAGACCTATTTTGTTGATGACAGACCCATCAACTGATTGATTGGCTTTGGAGAAAAATATGACCCAAGTTGCAATTGTTTAAGCAAACAACCCATGGGCCGATTTCAATATTCTGGGTCTCATCAGCAGTCAAATGTTATTGGATTACCAACATATATTATTGGCTAGAGCACTCCGTCCGTCTAAACCAGTGGTTCTTAACCTCAACTGCAGCCTTTCCACCCCTTTGGTTCTCAATCGTAAAAAAGAATAATGTTAATGAATACATAGGTTATTTAGTCATCTGATTGAATTTTTCCCATCCCACACATAGGTTTGATGAAAAATGTTTTTGATGATTTACCTTCTAAACAAAATCTGGCCATGTGACATACCCCCAGGGGCTGCGTCCACCCCAGGTGAAGAAGAAGCACAGCTCTAAACCGTGGGACCCTGATCAACGCAAAAAAAAATCAGTTTTAGTTAGTTTTTATTATAAATTATTCAGTGTTGAAGCAGTCATCTGATGACGATCTTATCTTATGTTGTATTCAAAGTGTGCCTTTGTTCAAGGCACTTAATATAATTAAAAAACTGTATGAGCTAAAATTATTTAGATGGGTGGGGTACGTAGTTTGTTAGGAAATGGTAGGGGAGGAACGGGAAGAAGTGGAGGGGCGAGGGGAGGGAATTGGAATAGAATGGGCAACAGAGAAGAGTTGAGGCTTTCAAGGGAGGCACAGAAGAAGGCTAAAGAGAGGCACTGCTTAGCGTACAGACGAAGTTGATTTCAGTGGAGGGGGTGCAATGAGAGAGGACGACCCGAAACAAGCTTGGGCACAGGAAGAATGAGGGACAGAGAGACAGAGAGAGAGACAGACACACGAATAATGACATGGACGACGACGACGACGACGACGAGGACATCAGCAGCTATCGTCCCGCACGCACACGCACGCCACGGCGATGGTGTGCGTGTCGGGCACCAGCACGGTCTCGCCCCGAGGGCCCAGTCCCCTACGCAGCACCGCCACGGCCTGGGTCACGGGGACGCTGCGGAGTCTCGGGACGTCCCCCGCTCGTGACCCGCGCGCCGACACCGCGCAGCCGTCGAGGCGGCACACGGCCTCGTGCAGGGTCGCGGGGTACCGCTCGGGGTCGTGGTCCACTCTGCAACGACGCCAACAGGGGTCGAACATATTTCTTAGGTGTTTTTTCGGTAATGTCACGTAGGTAAAATTTTTTTAAATTCATAAAAGTAAGATAAAAATAAAATAAAAATCACGACTTGGTTCTTTCGGTAAAGTCACGTAGAAGGGAAATAATAAAATAATAAAAATAAAACATAATAAAATAATTCTCACGGCGTTTCGGCCACAACGCAAGCAGCCGTCCTCAGGTGAAGACCAGATCTGTCGGGGAGACAGCGTCTGAATGTACCGAAAGAACCAAGAAGATGAATCCCTGCAGTCACGAAAGCTTTAAATCGAAAAATAATAATCACGTCTTTTCGGAGGCAACACAAGCTTCCGTCTTCAGGTGGAACCGTCACAGCCACGACAGCTGTATCAAGTGAGAGAAATTCCAAGAAAACAGTCCTTGTATAGATACTGGTTGAGGGTTGGAGGAGCCAAGGTATGCCCTGAATATTATTTTTGTGAGGTTCGAACTTGATACAGCTATCGTGCTGTGACTGTTCCACCTGAAGACGGAAGCTTGTGTTGCCTCCGAAACGTCGTGATTTTTATTTTATTTTTTATTTTACTTTTATAAATTAATTTTTTTAACCTACGTGACTTTACCGAAAAAACCTAAGAATATGAATAAGGTTCGAACAGGTCACGCGGCTGATAGCTGCCGGCCCCTGTGGGTATCTTTGCTCACGCCGGCTGCTGCTGGTGGTGGTGGTGCTGGTGGTGGTGGTGCTGGTGGTGGTGGTGGTGGTGCTGGTGGTGCTGGTGGTGCTGGTGGTGGTGGTGAAATCGCCTAGCGCTGGAGGGAGCTCTGAAGGGCGCCTTCTAGAGGGTGTTTTTAGCCTACTCTTCCGTGCAGGCCATGTGTGCTGGAGGAGGTGGGAGTGCCCACCTCTTCTTGAGTTTCATAATCGTGGACGCTTTGGACCAGGGACTGGTTACGTAAAACACTTCAAGGGAAATCTTCCCTCGAAGAGTATAATTTAAATGTAGGAAATTTTTTTTTAACGCAAAGGTGTCTTATGCAACTGGCCACAGGTATGCACGGTCCATCCCTAACTGATCCCATAAACATCCCTTTTCATTCCACTCCTGCTCTCGAATGAGCCTGGTTCTGGGGTGAGTTTTATAATCTTACGGGAGACACCAAGTGGCTCCTATTACTGTAATGTTAGAGTGAAACTACATTTTGAATGTTTTACTTAAAACTTTCGTGACTGCAGGAATTTATATTCTATGGTTTTTTCGGTGAAGTCACATAGATAGAAAAAATAATAACAATAAAATAAAAAGTGAATACAAATATCACGACGTTTCGATCGCAACACAAGCGGTCGGCTCCCTGTTCCTAATGGTGTATTTGAAAGTAGTTTTATGAAGGTAATGAATTTCAGATCATCTTGTACTTTCATACATAGCTGTTTGCAGAGCTGCCTTAAAACCCCCATAACTCTCAAAGAAAGTGGAAAAATATAAATGTATGTTGAACTCCTTTCGCACCGCACGTAGCCAACCGTGCTAATAGGAGGTGCGGTGGAAGGACAACAAACGAAGCACAAAAAGCAGTTCTAAATAAATCGAGTTTTCAATCTAGATTTAAAAGTGCGTAGCTCCAGTGGCTTTCTAATATCGGGTGAAAGAACGTTCCAGACGGCCGCAAAAGCGCATCTGAATAATAGTCATAATCAAAGCTCACTCGCCGTTTCCGTTTTTTTTTCTCCCATTCACAAGAAACGTCAGCAGCAGCAGTGGAACGACCGATTTGGTTTCGGTTCAAGAATAGTGCCGTCATCACAATTGTTCCATTGAATTTGCATGCACAGTAAAACAAGTCCTTTGCGACTCGAGAGGCAAAGGGCACATACCAATCCGCGCTTTTATCAGCCGCGCAAAGGTGGGACGTTGCACTTTACAGCCTCGACCTTACATTTGCATTGATTTGCATGATACCCGCAGCGGCGACTCGGTATGGCTCGTGACGAAGGAGCAATGGGCTGGGAAACAATTCAAGCAGATGACTGAATAAGTGTGTCTCGTAACAGCAGAGCTCCTTGCGAACCACCAGGGTTTTAATCTAATTTTTTCTGATAAAAAAAAATCCTCTTATCTGGGACCATTATGGTACCATAAATAACGGGATCAATGTATGACACCGCTCCTCTCATCCATGATTAAACAAAAGCACTGATAACAGGACGAATATCGACTGAGTCACCGCAGCAGACGAGAGGAGTTGAGTAAATTCACTAATCCGACAAGCCGCGAAATTGCAGGTAACAGGGAACGGATAAGAGGAGGCTTCATTGTGGACAACGGGTGAAACACAAAATTATTTTCTGTCATCAGCATCCTATCTACGGTGGGCTCTGGCGCGTGTAACGTACCGTCAAACAAATCCAACTGCATTGCCTCCGTTTACGTGACAACCCTTACCAGTTGGCTGTGTCGTGTGGTGGCGGGTTTTAACGACACATTTATATATTTACGCGATTTAACCCAACAAACCCTCTATTATGGATGCATTGCCTCCGCTGAACTTGACTTGGCACATACTCTTAGTTCTTTCGGTAAAGTCACGTAGGTAAAAAATGAAATTAAAATTAATAAAAATAAAACAATATTAATTTTAATTTCAGTTTTTACCTACGTGACTTTACCGAAAGAACTAAGAGTATGAATCCTTGCAGTCACGAAAGCTTCAAATCTAGAATTACTTGGCACAGCTACGTGGGATTTAACAAACATCCACTTTGGCTTGCATCGATGCTTGTGCACGGAGCTGCCTCCTTTGGCTAGTTGGACACGTCTCATTGTCTGCTCTCCCACCCGCGTGCTCTCGGGTTGTGACCGCGTATTGCCCAGCACGATGCCCGTCGCTTCGCTCGACGCGCTCGGAACCTCTTTAGGAAGCGCGCAGCACAAACCGGTGCGAGGCGAGGCACAAGCGGCGCAATCGGCATCGTCTGCCAAAGCCACCGCCGATTGCAGCGAGCCACACGGGCGCGGCTTGCGCGTGCCCTGGGGGATTTGTCACCTGTGATCCCACGGGGAGATGCTCCGGTCGCTCAGGGCTTCCGAGTCGTCGCACTCCTCCGAGTCCCTGGCGAGCCTCCTCACGGAGCGCTGGATCCTCGACAGCAGGCCGCTGGCGGCTCGGTGCTCGCCCCTGGCCGCGGGGAGGACCGGTGCCATCGGATCGCCCGAGCTGCCCGCCGCCGCCGCCGCCGCCACCAACAGCGCTGCTAGTGCCGTGCAAGCCAGTGCCAAGTGCTGCGCTCACGCCCAAGAGCAGACACCGCCGCTATTTCAAGCGCACTGCACAAATGACCGCGCGCTCCACAATAAAAGTGGCGTTGGCAGCTTGACAGCCACAACGCGCTGCATGGCGCGCGGGTGCGAGGCAGTGGAATGCAGCTCGTCTGGAATTGCACAGCTGGTTACTTATTTGAGAGTTTTGAAGCACAAGTGTGTGTGCGCGTGTGTGGCAACGATCAATATAACATGTTTGAATCTGTTAACTCTGAAAAAGATTTAATGTAATCATCCGATAATTGCTGGAATGCAAATGCGGTCCACCAGATATATATATACTTTTTCTGCCATTTGTCAGGTGGATGAACGCACGTGACGATGCCATTGAAAACCGGGAATTTAAATTTGTCCGTGGAGCGAACGGCGTTATTTAAACAGCAATGTACAAACGCCACTAATTTCACCGCATCCAAACTCACACATCCAACCGCACCGTGCCACGAAACATTTACCTCGTCGAAACGTTACCGATAGAGTCACGGAATCGATCAAAACCATCAGGAGTTAAGCAACCAAACAATTTAAACATAATTAAGATCACATCACAAGCACACACCTGCATTTTTGGAAGAAGACCGGTGGTAAAGATGACTTCAGGTTTTCGGCAATGCACCTTGGCTCTCCTAAAATCTGTCATTTGAAGATTGAAGCTGCTGCTTTATATACAAATGTCCTAAATATGGCTGGAAATTCCACACACCGTTCTGTTTTTTTACATCAGCACCTGCACGGTTTGAAGAAGACGTCACACCCCAGTCACCTTCCTGTTCTATACCGACTGATGTTATCTTTTTATTGTTCACTTTACGTTGGGCGACCCATCGCAAGGAAGAGTTTTTATCGCAGGCTGCTGAATATCGGCCAACATTGCTTCAGCAACTCCAACGATGCCTCTACGTTGGAGCGATGAGAAATATCATTCATTGTGGGGGAAATTAATGTGGGGACAATGAATGCTACTTCGAGGAGTGTCACATAAAAGAAAAAAACGTTTGTTGCTCATCAAGGAAAACATCAACTTCAGCTTCACGAGTACGTATGCGAATATGAATTCAAATTTAAATCACGCTTTCCCATAATGAACTGTCTTGGTGTACATATACAGCTCGGCATTGTTATTCTGATGATGATGATCGTCTTCTCTCAATTTCACCATGGCAACAATGCTGTTGAGTTTTTTTTCATTTTGTATACACATCGTACGCATTTGAAGCCGTTCAATACGTTTACAAACCTGATTTGCACGTTCAATCACTCTTGTTCTTCACGTGCATTTAGTTGTTCTAGGTTGGCAAACTTGACCCATACACGGATTCATGCTACGGGGATCAACGTTGCACCAAACATTTCCATTGAATCACTGATTGTTCTGTCCCAGACAAATCCAACAACCATATTCTTTAGTCCTTTCGGTAACGTCACGTGGATAGAAAATAAAAAAATATAATAAAAAATAGAATTACATTTTCTCTCCGCCTGATGACGACCGCTTGTATTGCGATCGAAACGTCGTGAGTTTTTGGATTTTATTACTTTTATTTGTTATTATTTTATTTTATTATTTATCTATCTACGAAAGCACCAAAGAATATGAATTCCTGCAGTCATGAAAGTTTTAAATAAAATTTTTAATCCAACAAGCAATTGGCCTTCAATGCCAAACGTGATGCTTGCATTATCTCGGCCTGTGTTGGAGTATGGCCGTGAGAGATTTGTGAAGATGGACACGTATTCATATTATTTTCTAAACAGTATAAACGTACTATGTTTGGAAGGTATGACTGGCATATAGGCGCAATTATGTTTAGAAGTAAATGTTGTATTTTTTTGGTATAGTTTTCTGGCTTTTTTGTTCATGAGAAAAAAATGTATCCTTCATACATTTTATAGACAGACTATTAAGTACAGCATTTCAATAAATATGTTTTTCTTGCCAAATATGGACAACTAGGCTCTCAAAAAGAAGAGGACAGCCTAACTTTACAACGATGTATTTGCTGTTGCTGGGAGCAGGAGACGAATTTTATTCTAAGTAAACAGTGATCAGGACAATACAAAAGTGGATTGCAAAAGGACAACGTTTTCCCGCTTACTTTTGATTGGATAAGGCTGGAAATAAAAAAAAGATATAACCAACAAACAAAAAGTTTCAAAATTAAACGTAGCAAAAAAATTCCACTACGCAAAGACCAATCATTTAATGTGCCCAATGCTATCTCGTGCGTCATTGAGACAAATTTGTGGCATCTTACAAACGTCATCTCTCACCATAAAATAAAATAAAAACGGTGTAATGTCACGTCACAAATTGGTTAGTTACCATTAAAATAAAACACATGTTGAACGCAACTTTAATTACGCGTTTTGTTTTATTATAACATGGCCATATACCAGAACATAAACAAACATATATTTTTAGAATACACAAACGAGTTCATCTAATACTTTTTATGTTTTAAAATTCCAGTTAACTACAACACGGGGAGATAGCAGTCAACAGTATGCGGTGGTAGGAATTTCACGAGGATCAAATTACCCAGTTATATGCGCCTGCTATCTTTCGATCTTAGAAGCTAAGCAGGGTCGAGCCTGGATAGTGCTTAAATGGGCAGCCGAACGTGCATAACATGTGTTATAGGCTGCGGGGAATAGATGGTATTGTGTCTCAAATCATTGATCCCACTTCTATGCTGCCTAGTTTCATAAACTCATACTGACTGGCATGATGAAGTACAGTCAAACAGCCTCCATACGACTGACATGGCATGGGACATGCCTTCATCCAGCAGTGGAGTGACAATGGACTCTACGTGTACCTGTACTGTGGCATTTCGTGGACAAAGCTGAACTTAAATTTCGATTTAAAGCTTTCGTGACTGCAGGGATTCATCTTCTTGGTTCTTCAACCCAGCTTAAATATACGCTCCAAGCCTGGGGTGTTTCATTCAGACGCTGTCTTCCCGACAGACCTGGTCTTCACCTGAGGACGGCTTCTTGCGTTGTGGCCAAAACGTCGTGAGAATTATTTTATTATGTTTTATTTTTATTATTTTATTATTTCCCTTCTACGTGACTTTACCGAGAGAACCAAGAAGATGAAAGCTGAACTTCATTTCACCCTATGACTGTTACAAAAGTGCTGTTGGAGATATCCAGGAGAGCAGGAGTTTGGACACACGTGGGGTGGTCGAAAGCAGCCCTTTGTGTTCACTTTCACTCAGACAGTCAACTAAAGTCAGTGCTTCTCTCCACTTTGTCCCTCTTCGTGATGAGCTGGCTACGCGAATCAAAGCCGCGCAATAACGCTTCGTCAACACGTGCTGCAAAGGAACGCATGTCATTGCGGGTAACCTGCCATCCTTGTAGATAAAAAAAAAAGTATTACTGGATACAACAAAAAAATTAGTAATCACAGCTCGGGCAGGACTCGTGACCAGGAGGGATGATGGCCTTTAGTCGAGACTAATGATGGAGTTGTTGTTGTTAGTATTGTTTATTGTGATTCCGATGTTTAGCCAGCAAAGCCTCACCGAGTCTCAGAAGGGTCATGTTACGTGCTTTGCAGTACCGGCGATGTTGCTATGTATACAAATACATAAATACTGTCGATAAAAATGTGTATATCAGTGACTGGAATGAGGCCAAATTTACCGTGGAGATAAGAAATAGATGACCTCTGAGCGGTCATATCAATTTGTGATGAATCCACGTGGGTTTCGAATTTGAGCTTTCATAAGTGCCGACTCAACACTGAGAAAACATGTTTGCTCCCAAGGCACCCAGCCGTCTACGATATTCAATAAATGCTTCAAGATGCAGAGTCTCATTGGCAAGTTTCGATTAAGCAAATAATTAACGATACATTCTGCAGATGTATATTAAATTATCTTCAATGTGATATCACACGTAATATTCTTTATGCACCTGAAACCTATCCAATCATTGAGCACGTTTTTTGCGACTATTATATTGTAGTTAATTGGGTTAAATCTAACCTCTCAGATGATTGTAATGGGAGGCAAAAGGTGTGGGGGGGGGAGATGTGATAATGAAATAGTAAGATATTTAAACATTTATCACAACTGAATGAAGAGTACTAAGCCACATCACTAAACATGTATTTGTGTTGCAATAATGTTTCCCTCGCTTTAAGCGGTAGTAGTAGATGCGTTCAAAGAAAAGGGCACACGAAGCAAATTCGCACGAAGAAACAGCTGCCTGCCGATTAGCGAACTCAAAAGCAGGAAAAGATAAAGATCCCCCGTATAGTCTTAATAGACTGTTGGGGCAAGTGCTGTTAGTCAGCACCTATGAAGGCCGGCACGGCACACGAGGGGATGGGTGGCCACAACCACGCCCGGCCGCCTTTGTCTCCCCGGTGGAGATGGTTACACACCGCAGCTACTCATTTAAGGCTGAGTAGACCTCGGGGAAGCCCAGGACCGGTTCAGATAATCTTCACAGGTGGTGGCCGTGAACGGGAATCGAACCCGAATAGCCGAGTACGTAGCGCAGTGCGCTAACCGCTACACCACCGCTCCCAACTTTGTAGGGAACACAAAAAAAGACAAAGATCCCTCGTATAACCTTAACAGACTGTAGGGGCAAGTGCTGTTAGCGAGCACCTATGAAGGCCGGAACGGTACACGAGGGGGTGGGTGGCCAGCACCACGCCCGACCGCCTTTGTCTCCCCAGTGGCGATGTTTACACACCGCACCAGGTACTCATTTAAGGCTGAGTCGTAGGGAACACAGGACACACAGTCACACACAACGTTGTCCCACGTCTGACCGCATAGCCGCATGTATAGCGAAATCAAACCGCGTAACGTAGCGACTTTTGGGTAGAAATATGTTATGCGCATAAAAAGCGCGACATCGCACAAACCGAACCCGCGTAGCGCGAGGGAAACCTGTACATGCTGGGATAGGGACCTCTACAGGAGCGCACGAGTGAAAGATGTAGGTAGAGCATCGCAAACACAGAAGCGCCATTCAAACAGACCATCGACTAACGACTACACGTGGGAATCTGGTTTGATCACAGGAGGTCTGTCCAGATTCAAACACAGGATGTCAGCAGTGCCAGCCGCAGTGCTTTGTTCAACTCAGTCACTCAACCACCTCTGGTATGGTGCAATCATGCACGTATGCTTCCGATTGCATGTAACAAAATCAAACCCTGTCAATAAATTGGGGACTTATACAAACACAACACAGTGACGAAATAACTTACAAGAAAGCGTGCTTTCCCATTGTGTGTCTTTGTAGCAATGATCATTGTACGCACGTTCAACGTATCGCCATGAACGAGAGGAACTGCCTATAAAACGGAGACAAATAAACAATAAAACTTTACTGGGTTAGGGGACGGTGCTGTAATATGTGCCGATATGTCAATGACGCATTTTGGTTTCTATAATGCAATCATTCTGATGAAACCAATGGGAAATAGTTCACATTACAACATTTTTTTCCCAAATGACAGTCATATTTGCTGGAACATGGAGACTTTCATCCAGCAGAGGATTGACACAGATTTGCAAGTCGTTTTAGTTATTAATTTTTAAAGCTTAAATGCAGCGTAGCTGAAGAAGCGCCGTGAGGGTTATTGTGATGTTTTAAATGCCTAGTTTGATACAATTCAACAGTATGGAGACCTCGTTATGAACTGTGCACAGATTGAAATCTGAACATTTAATACTACTCTTCACTGATTATTGCGAAGAGGTGAATACAATACAATCTCGTTCAGAAGAATCAGTCGAAGAACACTTTATCTCGAGGCCATGTGGTTGTTCTGGAAAAGTGTTACATGATGATGATGATAATGATTATGACGTGAAAAAAGATTTTGAATGTAAAAGAGGTTACCAAATATCTTTGTGGGAAGTATTTCAAGGGGAGAGTATGTATGTATGTATGTAGAACTTCTTTCACACCGTACGTAGCCAATGCAGTAAGGCAGGATGCCGATGATGTCATATATAATGGACCTACATTATTTTGAGGAATTAAAAGAATGACAAACACGACGCATGAACGGCACAAGGAGATTGTCAGCCTTCCGCACGAAGATGACGGACATATGATGATAACAACAGTGATAACGAAATATCACGTGTCTTTTTTTGCAACAATGACCCCCCCCCAATGAATCGCACATAACGCGGTGTTGACAGCTCAATTTGTACAGCCAAGCAGTGTTTTGACCAGGGGAAATAACTATCCACAGGTGCCGAATCTTCGAATGTCAACTGGCCATTAAACATCCTGTAACGTTGTTCGCAGGAATTTGCCATTGACGTTGTCCGAAGGCAAAATTATAACTTAAACGTCTTAGACTTGCACAGCAATGGTTACTCATCTCTTTTCTCTCTTTGCCAGGGATTAATGTCAGTGATCTAACACATGGAACGAATAATTTTTGAGTGCTTTTGTGGAGGATCATGGATAATCAATTATTAATGAACAAACAGAAAGTCCATCTTTCGATGTAAAATATTTAACTTTTTTGTCATAAATAGGCAAACTTCGGGCTGGATGGAAAATACTTAATCTTATTTGAAATAAAAGCTAAAGGAGATATTTTATATATTCAGTAGTAAATTTTGCCTTGCAATTTAGAAGGGAGAGATGCACTTGCTGACAATATTATAAAATATTTTGTATTAGTAAATTCCCATTTTTCAAATTATGATTTTTAAACAACTTCTTCAGTCAACAGCAGATGGTCGTAGCGATGTATATCAAAGAGTGAAATGCAATAACAGTAATTTGGAAGTTAATAGGAATATTTTAGAGTTAAATGTAATAATAAGGCATTCCTCCAACAGTAGATATACAAAGGCATGCACATTAATTTATTTAAATACTACTAAGATTTAAATCTCAGACATTTAACGAGTAATGTAAAGGTCTCTGTTGTTAAAAAAAAACTTGTTAGTCAGCAGACAAGCCATGCCTGAGACGTCACTCACTAGGAGTGTGAAGTTGATTTACACAGACGAGTGGAATAAATTCACGGATTTAAATTTCGATTTAAAGCTTTCGTGACTGCAGGGATTCATCTTCTTGGTTCTTTCTTCCACCTCCAACCCAGCTTATATATAAGCTCCTAGCTTGGTAGTGTCTCATTCTTCACCTGAAGACGGCTGCTTGCGTTGTAGCCGAAACGTCGTGAGAATTATTTCATTTTATTATGTTTTATTTTTATTATTTTATTACTTCCCTTCTACGTGACTTTACCGAAAGAACCAAGAAGATAAATTCACGGATGTTGACGATCATTTATTTACACCTGCCCCGGATCAACCGGGAGTCTGCACACGTTGTCTGTGCTAAACAAGTCACCTTGAGGAATCTTCAACGAAGCCAGCCCAAAGCAAACACACAGCACCAAACAATGAGACAGAAGGGAGTGTTTATTGTCGTTCGTAATCGTTAATGCCATGCATGCCGTGGCATTACTTTTCTAACACAATATTGTGCGAGCACAACGTAACAATATGACTTCGCATGCCAAACAATTGTACACGAGATGGTAGCAATGCAGCCTGGTTACACTGCCAATCAGACATAAAACACAAACATCACAAAGCAAACGTTACCAATTTTGTTTCCAACAGCTAACCCAGTCAGGATTCATCCATTCAATTCACCACAGTTAATAGTTGTCACTGCATTTCATTTTTGTTTCATTGATCACTTAGTTCCCGGAGTATATCCTGGGTTGGAACTATCAAGCGAAGAATACTTTGCTCCAAAGATGTCTTCGTGGTATCGATTATTGTCCTGAAAAACAAAACGAGAAGAACGTCTGGTAAGTGACCATTCGGTTTGCGCATGCATCAATGAGGCCCTCTGTTGGCCACTCGGGCGCTATGTTAAAAAAAATACGTGAACTGCAGTAGGCTTAAAGCAGGGGTGGGGAACCTTTTTTTCTGCCAAGAGCCATTTGGATATTTATAACATCATTCGCGGGCCATAAGAAATGATCAACTGAAAAATTAGCCTGTTATATTTGGTCAAACATTTAATTAACTCACCCCTAATGTGATGGCTGGAACTGCTTCTCTTTCGTGAGGCGTGTGATGTTAGCTGGTATTGATGATTTTGCTACTCGCAACTGCTTTTCCAGGTTTGCTCCTAGATTTATTGAATTTCGAGTCCCGCCTGCGGTTGCCTTGACAGGGCCAGACCAGATGATTTCGCGGGGCCTTACACGGCCCGCGGGCCGGACGTTCCCCACCCCCGGCTTAAAGCAACGCTTCTCAACTCTAGCTCTCACGAATCCCACGGTTCAGCTTTGTGAGATTACCAACCACGAATACGAATAGAAAAGGCCGGTAAATCACAAATAGGTGGACCGTCGTGGTTCTCAAGGATCGGAGTTGAGAAATAAATCACACGTGCTTGTGTTGCGCCTTGCACGCTCTAGCCCTCATCGTGAAACACTGTTGGAGTTCATGCCGTGGCATTTTATACTAAAAAAACACACGTGTTTTGTTACAGAGAAACTAGGCGCATATTTAACCCCCTCAATAAACTGAGACTGAGAATTTTGTTGGGCAGCTACGTTCTCGAACGCGAAGTGATATGTAGTGACATTGCCTGAAGTTCCTTATGTAGTCGTAGTAATAGAAGGTAGTAAAGGTGCAGCCCTGCAATTCCTTGAGCACACAACTGACGGCGGAAGAGCCTCCACTAGAGGGAACCCTAGAGAGGGTGTTTTGGCCTACTCTTACACTCCGGCCACATGTCTTATAAGAGGTGGAAGCACCCACACTTCACCGCACCAAGGTGGAAGCACCCACACTTTACCCCACCAAGGTGGAAGCACCCACACTTCACCCCAGCACATGATACCTGCTGATTGACCAACCGGTGGCTCGAGGAATCTGCCCATTGTTTCAACTGCCGCGACTGGCGAATGAATCGCACTGGCGACCTCTGCATCGCAAATCCGGTTCACTAACCATTGCACCACACGCAGCATCCTAGATAGTAATACGTCTTTATTATAAACACCAGAGCCTGTTGGCTTCGTTAAGAGAGACTTGGGTCCCAAAAGCGACAGTGCACATGCGATAAATGGTCTGAAACAACAAAATATAGGGTTCGAATAATGATCAATATGTAAAAAAACATTAATCATAAGTGCATTATTGATACATGAATTGCATATGACACATCAATATGTATCACATATCAACATTTAAACATGCACTGCTGATGCATAACTTGAATGAAATACGTTGGAGTGGTCATGTGAAATGTTATGATTTAAACATGTATTACTATGAAACATATTACAATGCCGATTTAAAGCTTTCGTGACAACAGGGATTCATCTTCTTGGTTCTTTCGGTAAAGTCACGTAGAAGGGAAATAATAAAATAATAAAATTTTAACATAATAAAATAATTCTCACGACGTTTCGGCGACAACGCAAGCAGCCGTCCTCAGGTGAAGAACAGGTCTGTCGGAAAGACAGCGTTGTGGCTGAAACGTCGTGAGAATTATTTTTTATTTGTTATTATTTTATTATTTTATTATTTCCCTTCT
This sequence comes from Lampetra fluviatilis, assembly GCF_964198595.1. Classification (NCBI taxonomy): domain Eukaryota; kingdom Metazoa; phylum Chordata; class Hyperoartia; order Petromyzontiformes; family Petromyzontidae; genus Lampetra; species Lampetra fluviatilis. The sequence continues at coordinate 7,212,522 of NC_136280.1, forward strand.
ACGTGACTTTACCGAAAGAACCCAGTAGAAAATATTACAATGCATCTAACGCTATTACCGCTTTGGATACAACTCATAAATAATGAATAATCACGACTGTCACAACCATATGACCACTATTACAATGAACTAATTGCACGGCTATTGTACAAGCCAATTATACTTATAGTACGGCGTACAATACAAGGTATTAAATGGTCACTTCAACGCATGTAACGATGCATCGATCCACCAAATGTAAATGATGACGATAAAGGGGTTGAATCACCCATGTGAAAATAAATCATTTACAAAATAAGCAAGCTACATGATCATGTCCACATCTAGGCTAAAATGAATGAACATAACTACCAACAATACAAAAAACAGTTAGGCACAATACAAATTAGATGGTAAAAGTGAAACCAAAAATAATCGATTACTGCGTCGAATCACAATTCCAAAATCACGACAATTTATTGAACTTCTGGGAGAGTGAATTTCGTTACATGACTAACCTCCATCATAATCGTCAGAAATCCAATTAAGTGGGAGATGCCTTTGTGAGTCTACGTCTGTGCGTGTGTATGTGCAGTAGCGCACCGGTTTACGTGCTACGCTATGAACCTGGCCACCTCCAGTTCCCGGTCCTGGGCCTCCCCTAGGTCGACTCAGCCTCAAATGAGTACCTAGTGCGGTGTGTAGTAAAACATCGCCACTGTGGAGACAAAGACCGCCGGGCGTGGTGCTGGCCACCCCCCCCACCCACACCCCTTCCCGTGTGCCGCGCCAGCCTTCAAAGGTGCTCGCAAACAGCACTCGCCCTAATAGTCTGTTAAAGGCTACACGGGGGATTCATCTTCTTGATTCTTTCGGTAAAGTCACGTAGAAGGGAAATAATAAAATAACAAAAATAAAGCATAATAAAATAATTAGTTTTTCCCTTCTACGTGACTTTACCGAAATAACCAAGAAGATGAATCCCTGCAGTCACGAACGCTTTAAATCGAAATTTACACGGGGGATCTTTTGCCTTTTGTGACCATCACCTTCATGGTGCTGAGCAGCTGGGCGGCTTGCTGAGGGCTCAGGCCCCTGGTGCGCCCCAGCACCTCCTGGAGCGCCGTCTGCACGCCCTGCGCCATGGTGACGTCACCGCACACGTACACGTGGCCGCCGACGTCGCTCAGCACCATGGACAGCTCCTCACCGAGTTCCTCCAGCACCACGTCCTGCACGTAGCGCTGCCGGGTGCGAATATGACCGAGCGCCTTGAGAGCCTTGGAACTAGGGCTGAACTCATATTCTTAGGGTTTTTTCGGTAAAGTCACGTTGGTAAAAAATTGAAATTAATAAAAGTAAAATAAAATAAAAATCACGACCTGAAGACGGAAGCTTGTGTTGCCTCCGAAACGTCGAGTCATCGCAAAAAAATCGCAGCCTTTGCGATTTGCTGATCGCATTGTTTCAAATTGCGATTTCCATTTGAAATCTATTAATTGTTCAGCCCTACTGAGAACACTTCGAGTCTTCTGGCTTCACGTGTGGAGCATGAACCTCACACAGCCGGTTTCATACCCACTGAGCTATCGGCGGTGGCTCGTCAACGGATGTAGGGCGGTGTTTGAGAATGAGTGGTCCGTAGAAGTAGATGTTCCAGAACCTCTTCCGATATTTCCCCCCCATCCTGATTGTACTATTGGCATCATGCCTTCAGATGAAGAATTCATCCGGTATTTTTAGGGGAAATAATGAGAACGGTCCTCAGAAGCAGATGTCATAGAATTACTTCCGAGATCGCTGCAAGTGACCACTATGGGGCAGCACTTTTCCATATGCACTGTTATAGATAAAGGTTCATCACGTGATAGTAAATGCAATATTTATAATTCTCATCACCTACATTTAGCAAGTTGCAAGGTCGGTCCCGTTCACCGCCGATTCTCAGAACGCGCAAGAGGTTCAGCGTTAATTTTATTTAGTGAGGTATAGCGCCGTTATTTTTAAAGACATTGTACTCACAGCAGAGAACTGTAGCGACACGACCACACTCTGTGATAGCTGGCGCCAAACTGTGCCACACGCCCCACCCACGTGGCCATGTGGGAGCCTCGGTATCGATAAAGTTATTTTATTTTAGTTTTTGTTCTGGTTACGTTTCTATGGCGTACACGTGCATCATCAAAACGGAAAAGTGCAGAATCAAATTAAAAGCGATCGTGGTGCTGAGCAGCACTGACCGCTGAACCACTTGACCATCAGAACACTCTTAACCCTTGGGCTTTATTTGCTCCGTTTTTTTTTCAAAACTGTATTCTAATCTTGCTGTCGGCATCACATCATGGCACAAAGTATAAATTCGAAATGCTCGCAGAATAGTCCACTTGATGAAGCATATTTCACGGAACTACATCTGAGCTCCCTTCGTGTGACATATTTTATCCACTCAAGGGGGGGGGGGGGGTGAACTTCTTCACATTCCATTCCCAACTGCAGAGATGTGCCTCTGGAATGGCGGTCAATGCAATATTTCACATTTTCAGAAGTGGCACTTAGCCAAATTAAGCGAAAAATGGAATATCGCGAGAAGCTTTTAATAATCACTCATTGGTACATCACAACTCACTGCACATGAGAATCCGGTTTAAACACGGGTGACTGAAACACAGATTCAAAGCCAGAACCTCAGTTGTGCCAGCTCAGCACTTTGACCCCTGAATCAGCCGTTAGCTTCGAGGTTTTCAGCTTTATTTGGAATCACAGGACATGCTCCGAGCGACATGATGTAAAGTCACGTGCAGGGCCTCTGTTTCCTCTACGTTTTGAAAAACACAGCATGACACCAGTATGATGTAAAGCTGTAATTTTTCAGGATCCTATTTTTTAACAGTATGAGGTAAGGACTGGTGCATGTATGAATTTATAAACTCCTGCAAAGCAACTGTGAACATTACTGTAGACTAACAGACAATTAGGCATTAATCACATTAGACGTGTTTCAAACATGGGCGAAGAAAGGTTTAGCGAAGTCTTGTTTTTTCATAACTAAAATTGTCATGCATTCAATAACCATCAGTGAAAACACATTTATTTATAACTGCTTTTCTTGTTTAATTGTCCCTAGTTTTATTTACCTTACCCCGCACCTCCGATTAGCACGGTTAGCTACGTACGGTGTGAAAGAAGTTCAACGTATGGACAAACACAACTGGTTTGAAGACGTTTGTTAATTTTCGTCCTACTTTCGTAGGCGTCTTTCCGCGTGCACACACTTTGATTCCGTTTTGTGGTCAACTGCCTCATTCTTAACGCTACATCTCAAATGCCAAAAGTGGTTTTGGTGAATGTGCATCTTGCCTTGGGACAGCCTGGCTGCCTAGAGTAGGCCACATGAGCAGACTTGAGGACGCCCTTCTGCAGGGCATCTTTAATCTCCTCCTTGTAGATGTGGTCGTGAGATTCACTCCGACAGCCAAACACGAGCACCATTGCGGGTGAAGGAACCCCTGTAGGCACCACGGATGGAAGGAAACGTAAACATTCGTGCGTGTGTGTGCATGCACGCACGTGCGCAAACAGCAGTGGAGCGTTAGTGTAGTGGTTAGCGCACTCTGCTACGAAGCCATCAACCCGAGTTCGATTCCCGCTCACAACCAAAGCAGTAGCAAATATTTGAACCGGTCCAGTGCCGTCACGAGGTTGACTCAGCCTTAAATTAGTAACTAGTGCGGCGTGTAAACATCATAATTAAAAGGAATAAAATGCTGTGAGCGAGCACCTACGAATGCCGGAACGGCACACGAGGGGGTTGGGGGGCCAGCACCACACCTGGCCGCCTTTGTCTCCCGCTGTGGCGATGTTTATACATCGCATCGGGTACTCATTTGAGGCTGAGTCGACCTAGAGGAGGCCCAGGACCGGTTCAGATAATCGTGACTGGTGTTGGTCGTGAATGGGAAATTAACTCGGATTGTCGGCTTCGTAGTGCAGGGCGCTAACCCCACGTACGCATGTGAATGAATGAATGAATGCATTTGTATGTGGGTACGCTGTTCATGTTCAAGCCATTGGAGTTTATAGAAAAGTGACACGTGAGGATTTGTGAGATCTTAACGCACACACCGGTTGTTTGCATGTCGAACAATCTCTGTTGCCAAAAGCCCCGGAAAGGTGCGATGCCTGTGCCTGGGCCAATCAGAATGCATGGGAGGGAGGGGTCAGAGGGCAAGTGAAACCCAGGTGCTCTGTGCAGAGGAAAAAAACACACACACACACGAGAAAAACATAAATCCACAATTAAGTCATCGACACTTAAACTTGACCCCGAAAACTTTTCACAGGCTCCCACAAGGCAATGCGGGAGGGCGTGTGGCACAGTTTGGCGATGACTATCAGAGTGTGGTCTCTGCGGTGAGTACAATGCCTTTAGAAACAACGGCGCTACGCCTCTCCAAATACAACTCACGCGGAGCCGCTTGCACGTTCCGAGATTCAGAGGTGAACGGGAACGGGTTGACTAGGCGTTCCTTCGCGCACAATGGCCAACACTCATTGTCAAACCGATCTGACCCAGATGAGGAAGGACGGCCGGCGTGTGAGAGTCACTCACGCTCGCACGAAGCAGGGCACCTCTTCTCCGTGTCCGACGGCCTCGAGCCAGGTCGAGCAAATGCCGTTGCGCACCGGTCCATCCCCGCCTGGGAGCCACATGAACATTGATCACATTTCGATTTAAAGCTTTCGTGACTGCAGGGATTCATCTTCTTGGTTCTTTCGGTAAAGTCACGTAGAAGGAAAATAACAACGCAAGCAGCCGTCCTCAGGTGACGCAAGCAGCCGTCCTCAGGTGAGGACGGCTGCTTGCGTTGTAGCCGAAACGTCGTGAGAATTATTTTATTATTTTTAAATTTTTATTATTTTCCTTCTACGTGACTTTACCGAAAGAACCAAGAAGTTTGATCACATTTCTAACAGCGCCTCAAGAGCAAATACCGCTTCACAGTGGGCGAAGCACAATGCCGTAGCGCTACAATGAACCCGACGCTGTAGTGCGATTTTATCCTCGGAGCCACGGCGCTGCAAAGTCGATTGTGATCAGTTATGCGCCGAGGATTTCGACAGTTTTGTTCAGTTGATCGATCAGCAGGTGGTGAAACAGAGTGTGGGTACTTCACACGTCTTCAGAGCCGTCGGGCCAACGTGGAAGAGTAGGCCAAGATATGTTCGAGAGGGGATTCTGAGAGATACGTCTAGTCGAGGACCATCCACCAGCAGCGGATCAAGAAAGCAATTGCAGGGCTGCACCTTTACCTTTACACTTTTTTTGTCGTGGTCAATTTCTTGGGCTCTATTACATAAATATGGTGGCCCTTCTTACAAGACATACCCACCACGAATCAGCAGCTTATGATGCCGATTACATCCTTGCTGAGGGTGATATTGGCATGTAAAAATAAATATTGATTGATTGATTATCTAGCCACCCCCCCCCCACCCCCAGTTACCCCTAGCGCAGCATCACACGCGAGGAACTGAGATAATTGCTTTCTGCTACAACTATTTCCGTGATGTCCAAGTGGCCGCGCAGTCGATCGTCAATCGTCAAAGTGATCGATGACTTAAACAACTTAAACAACAACCAGACAGCCCAGCTCTGCTTTACTCACAAAATTGTAACGGTGGCGACTACCAATGAAACTGCCCCAGAGCAATGGCTGCCACCTGCTCTCTAATTTTTTACACAACACTCATTACTTGTCAAATTTTAAATAACATTTGGCCACGCAAGCTTAAAACAACTGCCTCTGCAGCCGTCACCTGCGTCGCGTAAAATCACGCACAATTAAAATGTGCAAGCGGAAATGAAGCGTGCCGTATAAATATGTCAAATGTGGAGCGCCCAAGCGTGGAGAGCTGCGAGCTCATGGTTCTGCAACCAAATCTGTGACATATCCTCGACGTCTACGCATGGCAACAACATTGCGGACGTTGAGCCGGCGTTGACGGAGCGAATATGCTACACGAGGGGATTGCGTACGATTGCTGCGTACTCCCTCCGTGTCGTCTCATCTGCCATGCTGAACTAAACTATTTGAGTTTAACACGTAGGCTTTCGCGACCAATAAACTATTTGATTTTACGACGAAAGGACCACTGAGCTACACAGCTCTTACACCTTTGGAACCTCATTTGCCAGTAAAAAAAAATATGATAATTGTTATTTTTTTGCATTATCACTGCAGGTATTGTGGTCTATGCAAACATGACTCCTTGTAAAAAAGGTGTCAGTTTTGTTGCCAGATAGAAGGGTAAAAAAACAATTATCATACACAGCTCTTTTTCAGGAGCGACCTGGCCACGAATGATAGTTCAATGAAGTGGCTCATCACGTGGACTATTAATAGCAGCTAAATACTCTTAAACGCATATTTCTAAACGTCGAGGGGAAAACCAGAGGACCCGGAGAAAAATCCACGCGAACATGCAAACTCAAAGTATACAGGCGTCCGGGTCAGAATCGAAGCCACAACCTCCTGCATACTAGGCAAGGTAGTTATCACTGCGCTGCAGTAACGAGATAATTTATATAGCACCTTATCCAAGGCGCATTACAATAATCATACAATTGTACATTCGGTGTGTGCCATAGGAGTGCTGTAAGTGTATTTTTAGGATGCTCTGGAAGATCAGTGAGGGGGCAGTGAATGTTTCTCAGGGGGAGTCGTAGGGCTAGCGAGGGGTTGCAGCAGGGGTGTCATAATTATCAGTCGTAATCTATTCACTGCTGGACGGACCTTCTGGGAATATTTGCAGCTACAAATCAATACAATCAGCAGTGAAAGATTTTACAGGTTTGAGAAATTGCCTGTATTCATAGCACGTAATAGTGTGGTTATATGACAATAATGTAATAATAATGTAGATTAAGGTAAAGGTGCAGCCCTGCAATTGCTTGCTCATCCCACTGCTCGTGGAAGGGCCTCCACTAAGAGGTGGCTCGAGACGCTATTTCTTCCTCCTCCTCTTCCAGGCTGCCCAGATGTTTTGGAAAAGGTGGGAATATCCACACCGCGCGTGACTTACCGTTTGACTCACGGTGGTGCATCCATTTAAATCACTGGGTGGACAGAGGCGGGGGAATTTAATTCACTTGCCCCTTTTGTTTCAACTTCTGCACTGGACGGGCGACTTCTGGATCGCAAGTCCAGCGTGCAAACAATTTCACCAGGGCAGCGATATCATAATAACATAATATTAACAATAACATCAGTAATATAGTGGCCCCCCTCGTGGTCCTGATTATGAACAAACGATTGTCGAGTGACATGGGGATACGCCGCACCACTCACTCCCTCACCTCGCGTGCGGTATTTCACCACGGCGACGGTGAGGTGAATCTGCCTCGGGTACAAGTGCGGAGACGAACTGATGGAATAGTAGCGCGGCTGCAGCAAAGGCAGCTGGGTAATCAGGAGGCAAGCTGGGACACGGACGGATGGGAACTGGTCCAGGGCCTCCGGGATGGTGCAATTTCCCTCGCGTCGCCACGTCTCGTATTCCGGTCCTCCCTTTGCATTCGCACAGCACAACAATGTGGTCAGTGCACGTGTGACTTACACCTACATTAAAAACAACACTACTGCTTTGAATAAAACGTGTTAAATACGTGTGTATTTTTTCACAAATAATTATCTGTGCGTCTACATTCTGGCAGGTTTTTACGATACGCGAAACAAATTATTGATTCAACTCGGGCGATCTGCAAATAAAATCAAGAGTCAACGTCACAATGTCATCTTTTACGCACGGGTTTTTGTCGTCCACCGTTGCGCCAAGAGGGATTTCGTTTGCACGGCATTGTTTTTTTCGTCGCTTGCGTAACACAACCTTGGACGTTTGGAATCCAGCCTTGCGTCAAACGCGCGAGCGACAGCGGACGCTAAGCAACGGAGAGCCTCACCTTGCCAAGCTGCAACAGGGAGTCCCGGTCGGTCACATCGGCCGCCAGAGAGGCCAGCTGCTGCAGGAAGCGAGCGCTGGGTGGAGAGCTGATGTCCAGGAAGCGCGAGAGAGCGTCCGAGATGGTGCAGGGAGGCAGCCTCGAGACCTCGACCCACTTTGTGACCGTTCCTTGGTAAAAAAAAAAAGTAGAATTAAATTTTTTTTACAATAGTATTAATTAAATTAATACATTTGAAAAAATTTTTTGAAAAAAAAAACATTTGAAAAAAAAAACATAAAAAAAACGCATGCGCTCACTCGTCAAGAGTTTTATGAGCGCGTTTCGAAGAAAGGACGTGAGCTGCGGATATTTGTTTGCGGACGAAGTACGCTGTAAAAATGAGTGGGGAGATTTATTTGACTCTGCATGCTCTGAGCAAGCGTGGATGTAGTCGTGGTGAATTATTAACCAAAGCAGCTTCCTGTGTTGGGTAAGTCGTGCAATTATTGGTGCAAATGTATCATGAGGATAGTGCTACATTGGTATTATTATTATTTTTGTTATTAGCAGTGTTGCAAGTGTGGTAGTCACACTCGTTCAATAAAGTTAGTTTCTGGCGCATGTTTATCAGAGTGTTCATTTGAACCTTATGGCGGTCCCGGATAAACGGAAGTCAAAATCGTAATTCATGTATTTATTTTGGCGACTCCATCCCACCGCGCACATAAACGCCGCGACCCACCTGGCGCGGATCGTTCTGTCGTCGTGTCGTCCAAGCGCAGCAGCGAGGACGAATGCGCAGAAAAAACTAAACTTTGAAACTCTGATTAGCGCATCGTGTAGAGCTCGTCGAGAGGAATAGATTGCCGTGTCGTTCGCCTTCAGCAGACATACAATGACGTCGCAACGCAGTTTATGCAAGAGCTGGGGGCTTATGGTACCCCGGGGTCCCGCCATAGGGTTCGTTTGTCAAGCAGTATTTTTGTTTTGCTGGCCGCTGAAAGATTTCAGAATTAGCCAATGGCAGGGTCCTCGAGCTTGCATTCAGGAGGGTAGCAGATTTGGCACGGGCACCTCCCCCAGTAAACACGCCGACGTTGGGCCAACATCGCCATGTGGCTGGGAAGCAACATTAGCCAAGCATTGGCCCAAAGTTCCACGTCCAGCGCGCTGCTGCGGGAAAACATTCACTGTTCCCTCTCACCTTACCTCTCCGCATGCTCATGCGCGTCTTTCACACGCGTACGTCTGCAACAAACGTGGGCCGAGGCATCTTGGTATCACGTGAGCAGCTCCTCACATCGCAGCCACTCCAGAGCTTGACATTTGCTGCCCCCTCCCGAGTTACAACAATCTGCCGCTGCCCTGGGCAAATGCCCACGTTGCTTACGCCAACAGCCAGTGCTGCCAGCGCTTGCCTCAACCTCTTAGCAGGCAGGTGTTTGGCTGCTAAGAGAGTCCACAGTGCAGCTACACCCGCTGTTCGCACTACCGCCCCCCCACCGCTCCTGCACTCGCAACAGCCTCCAAATGAACGGTGGCACGCGGCTTACCCGTCGGCGTCGTCGTCTCTTCCAGACACTCGACCCTCACCACCTGCTCGGCTTGAGCGGTGCCCTCGATCCGTCTCATCAGCCGGCGCACCAGGGCGGCTGCATTGGCCGGGAAGATGCCCACGTGGTCGCCCGGCCGGTAGCGCAGCTCGCGCTGCTCGAGAGTGTCCAGTCGGATCAGCACGGTGCGGCGTCTGCGGGGGGGGGGGGGGGGGGGGGGGGGGGCGGGCGGGGGGGGGGGGCGGGGGGGGGGAATTAGCCATCGAGGGTACAACGGTGTCTACGCAAAATAACGTGGGTGGACGTACCGTGCCACGTCAACATTGAGGGATTATTATTATTGTGGAGGGACTGAAACAGGTGAACTTTTTCCACAAATCTGGCTGTCGCCTGATGAAGCTGCTTGTAATAACTGGTGAAACGTCGTTACTCGGATTGTAAATGTTGTGGATTGGCTCTCCAACGCACCGGTGTGCTGTACTAGTATACTACACTATACACTACAATACACTACACTATACACTACACTATACACTACACTATACACTACACTATATACTACACTATGCACGACACTATACACTACACTACACACTAGTGCTGTACTAGTGACGAATTGGCCACGTTCTGTTTACGCGACAACCCTCACTAGTTGGCTGTGTCGGGTGGTGGCGGGTTTAACGACACATTTATATATTTACGCGATCCAACCCCAAAAAAACCTCTTTTATGGATGATATTGGTCGCGAAAGCCTGCGTGTTAAACAAAAAAATGTTGTTGAAATGTTTTTGTTGGTTGGGATAATTGCACTCCAGAAGATCAAAACGAGTCCCGTAATTTGAGGGACACGATGGTGCTAAGGGATGCTGCCTAGTGCTGCTGTCATCTGTGTCCATCTCCACGCTGCACAGAAACGTCACGTGCAACGCAGCCCCAGTCGCGTGTTGCAAGCTGTAAATGGGCTTGATTTGATCTTTGGAAAATTAACGGGGTCTTGTTTAAAGATAACGAATACCAACAAATCGCCCCACCCATGAATTAGCTTTGTATCTCAAGCACAACGGTGTAAGCGCGATGCTAAACCCCACGTGCGTGGGAAAAGTGGAGTGAACATGTGTTGCGATCACTCCGTACAAAACGACGCGTGAATCTTCAACTGCCGAAAAGATCCCACGATTATTGCATGGGGGAAGCTGCGGCTTTCCGAGTCTTGAGCGCGGCTCGTGAATGCAGATGATGTGTGTGGATCGTGAGTGCGGATCCTTGAGTGTGGCTGCGATGTTGCGGAGGTGCTGCTCAAATTACCCCGAGTCTGGACTTTGGAGGTTCTGGCGAGACAGCAGTTTGGCTCCGACGACTTTCTTCCTGTGCGTGCAGGTGTAGCCTGAAAAGCCAGCACGTGCCACATGCGGTTTCTGTCACACTGCTTTTTTGCGTTCAGTTTGTTGTCCTTGCCCGCGGCTCCGATTAGCAGGGTTCGCTACGTACGGACACGTTGCGCGAGTGCGCGGTCCGATTAACGCCACGGGGGCTTTAGGGGACTGCAGCCGAGGGCCACGACTTTCGTGGAGCCCTCGAAGATAAATCAGAATCAGAAATCTTTGAGACTGGAGGAATCCGACGAGCTATGAAGATCTTTTTCAGCAGGGGCGGTAGGAAAGTTACAATATTACAAAAACCGAGTGCAAAGCATTAGGAATGGTAAGCAAGCCACTAAAACTGAATAAATGAAATTAAAATTAAAGTATATAAGTACGAAATATATCGGTAGCAACGACACAGCCCTGCAATTGCTTGCTCACACCACTGCTGTCAGAAGGGCCTTCCACTAGACGGAGCTCTACAGAGGCCCTCTAAGTGTTCTTGGTTCTTTCGGTAACGTCACGTAGAAGGGAAATAATAAAATAATAAAAATAAAACATAATAAAATAATTCTCACGACGTTTCGGCCACAACGCAAGCAGCCGTCCTCAGGTGAAGAACAGAGCTGTCGGAAAGACAGCATCCTAATGAACACCGCTAAGCTTGGCAGCGTATTTTAAGTTGGGTATGTCAAGGCGCTCTCCTCATCCCACCCAAAAGCGTGGAGAGGCCGTTATCCAGCAGTGGCTTGACTAAAGGCGTACAAATAAACGATTGTTCACTTAACGTTATAGTTTGTTGTAATATAGTGACTCGCAGGCAGGTTTACTCTCTTCAACGAGTTGAGACAATGGACAAGTCAACGTTTGCTCTTGATAGGCTCTGTTTGAAACTAGGGTCACAGTAATGTGAGCCGTGGTAAAATAATAAAAAATTAACCCGTAAAAACAAAGTTTTTCACTATAAATCCTTTATATGCGTGGCGGCTAGAGTCCTCTCGTCCTCTGGCTTGAGATGGCTGCCACCTATGGGTCAGATGATTGCCTGCCACCATTAAGCAATTGGTAATTTTCACGAAAATTAATTGTCACGCACAACGAGTCTGTGTGCAAAATGTCAGCTCGATTGGATCACGGGAAGTGGGTTAAAAAACGACCGAAAGATTTGCACGGTCGTAAGCGCGCAAGCAAGTGAACTTAATATAAAGGATTTAAAAACCCATTTGCCTAGGCCTCTGCGATAAAATGGTAGTTCTGAGTGGGCAAGTTTGCCTTCTATATCCTGTGGGCTGCAAGGCCATGGGTAAGCCACCCGTGACCCACACAGCCCAAAGGTCCATGCAGTTTCTCGCCATATTTAACAAACTTAATTTGGAGCTTTCGTGACTGCAGGAATTACTCTTTGGTTCTTTCGGTAAAGTCACGTATAAAGATAACATAATAAATTAAATACTAGCATACGACGTTTCGATTGCAACACAAGCAATCATCATCAGGTATAAATGAAATAGAAACACAAATCTAGTATACTTAGAAATGTAATGTAATACAACAGAGAGTCGGATAACATAACATATTTACCAACTCTACTGGACATTTGTGACACTGCTGGACATCTGCGAAGAAAGAGCTTTATAACTCATCGGATTCCTCCAGCATAACCATCGATTCTGATTCAGATTTCTGAACCGACGGTTCGACCGAATATCCGTTATAGTGGGAATTCGTTTCGAGAGCGCGAACCTTGCTCGAGGGAGAGGCGGGACGAGACGGGCACGAGACGATATCGCTCCGGCTTGAAGTCGCTCTCAGCGTACAGCAGCGTGGCGCTCGCTTGCTCCAGGTTCACGTCCTCCCGCACGCAGAAGACGTCGCACGCCGCCTGCGCACAGCCGAATCGCAACCGGACGCCACATCGAGCGAGCGGCCCAGCGACTGCCCCTCATGCTGGCCAGTGGACTTTCGCTGTCAGAGTTGTTATATTTTCCAGATTATTTACTGCTTTTTCCTGCACCTCCGATGAGCACGGCTGACTATGTACGGCGAGTAAGAAGTTCAACATACATACATAAACTGAAAGCCGGTGCAGGTAACATGGAGCGCCGCGGTGGCGAGATGTTAACTCCCTCGTCTGGTATGCAGGGGCCAGTGGGTTCGATCCCGACCCTGAAGCCTGCTGTATATTTGGAGCCGGCATGTTCTCTCTCCCCGTGGTCACATGGATTTTGTTTTCTCCAGGTCCTCCGGTTTTTTCCCTCCACATATAAAAACATGCGCTAAAGAGTTTTGGCTGCGATAAATTTCCACGTGATAACCCACTCTGATGAGCTATCATTTGTGGCCACGTCGTTTAAAAAAAGAAAAAGTGACATAGCTCAATGGACCGTACCTGGTGAAATAAAATAAACACTTGCTAATTTAAGTTTATAGTTTAGTTTACTTGAAGGCAAATGGCGAAGTTACAGATCCAAAGAAGAAGAGAGAACGCATCGCCACCGAGCACATTCAGCGGGCATGCAGCGGCAGCATTGGGCAGCATTGGGCAGCATTGGGCAGCATTGGGCAGCATCGGGCAACGGACAGTGGAGGGGGGAGGTGCAAGTGACCGACCTCAAAGGCCCCGCGCGCCCACGAGCGGAAGGCTTCCTCCTGTCCACACAGCTCATCCCCCTCTCCTCGAGCCATGATGCGCTCGCCACCCAGAGTGCCCAGCATCCCGTCCAGGGCCCGGGCAAACGCACACAGCCTGGGGTAGGCGCTGGAGCCCAGACCGAACACCGAAAACCTGCACGCAAGCAAGCAATGAGACGTGGATTATATGGGGCTTTAAGGAACACGGCAATTGGCTGGAATTCTCGTCTGGCAACAGGGAATCCCTACAGTTAGTTGTGTTTATTTCTCTCTCTTGTGTAGAGGTAAAGGAGCAGCAGCCCGCAGTCGCTTGCTCACACCACTGCTGATGGAAGGGCCTCTCCAACGGGTATTTTAGCCTCCTCTTCAACGTTGGCCAGACATCTCGGAAGGAGTGCGAGCAGCGACACTTGAAAAACAGAATTGTGAAATCCACAAGAGAATCGTCCAATGATCAACTCCGATTAGCACGGTTGGCTACGTACGATGTGAAAGTTAGTTGAACATACATACAATTATGCAGTTTGCAGCACCACCAGTGTTCATTTATAGTGTCTAAGGTTACCATGGGTGTGCCTGTTGGTCACTGCCTGGACCTTATTGGTAAACCCTCTTTCCTACATCCTAAAGGTTCTTAGCACTCTTAACATAGACTTAACATACGGACAGAATGTGGCCCTACGAATTGACATGACCATTCGTTTGCTCTGCATTATTCGCTCGTAAATAGCACATTTCGTGGATAATGATATTGGCCTACGAAAACCTATCCTTTAAATGAATGACCTGAAATAAATACGCTCAATTTTGACTTAAAGCTGCAGGAATTCATATTCTTGGGTCTTTCGGTAAAGTCACGTTATTTTTTCTTATTTTCTTTGAACCTATCTAGGTGACTTTACCGAAAAACCCAATAATATAAATACGCTATTAAGACACATGGACATTATCTCATCACCTTCTCTCTCATCACTCTATCTCATCACTTCCTTTATTTCTCTCTCTCGAAGCAGCCGTGCAGAGTTCTAGACGCCATTCGCGAACAGCCAAAATCGCGGTTAGCAAGTCCGTGAGCAACGAGGCAATACCGCAGCGGCACTTTTTAAATCCTTTATATTAAGTTCACTTGCTTGCGTGCTTGCGTGCTTGCTTGCTTGCTTACGACCGTGCAAATCTTTCGGTCGTTTTTTAACCCACTTCTCGTGATCCAATCGAGCTGACATTTTGCACACAGACTCGTTGTGCGTGACAATTTGTTTTCGTGAAAATTTTTCTCCAAAATTTTACACTGTTTAGGGACATTTTTTAAAATATTTAATTACCAATTGCTTAATGGTGCCAGACAATCATGTGACCCATAGGTGGCAGCCATCTCAAGCCAGAGGACGAGAGGACTCTAGCCGCCCGTTTCATGATGACGCAAATGTTGACTAACCACATGGCATGAAATCCCTGCCCCCACGCTGTACAATGGAGACTATTTATAGAGCAGTTAAATTGAAGCCGCCAGGTTCTTGAAAGTGGTAAAACGGGTCAAAACCAATGCCACGCATATAAAGGATTTATAGTGAAAAACGGGTTAATTGTTTTTGTTTCATTAATTGCACTGCTGGCACGCCCATGAAGACGAACCCCCCCCCACCCCGCCCCGGGGCCAGCGTCCTGACCGCAGCCCACCTGACATTTGCCAGTGGTTCCGCGCTCTCCAGCGTGTTGCTGCGAAGGAGTGCGCCTTCCGTGAAGGCCACGCGTGGGTGCTCCAGTTGCGGGGGAACGCGACTCACCTTGAATCCTCTGCAGAAAGAGAAACCCCGAGCTTTGATGCGACGCTTTTGAACAAAAAAAAAAACCTGAAAGGCCGACACGGCGTGAGCGAGGGTTGGGGATGCGGGGCGGAGAGACACCGGCCGTACACACAATTCTGGTCATTTTGATTGAAAAGGTCGGAGAGTAGTGCACGATATTTTTTATGAGACGCGTGATTTAAAATTCTCGGATGTGGGAGGGATGCATTCATGCAGGTACTGTATACGTGCAAGGTTACCGCAGAGGTAAATGTGATTCATACTTCACAACCGTACAGATTTTTACTTTACACTCATTTCCCCCCCCCCCCCCCTTTGTTTTATCAATGTCGAGAGATTCAAGTGCATCTCATTATTTTTTTGAATTGACGCACAGTCAAGGTAATATATACCATGGAAAGCCTCGCAAAGATACACTGTTTTAATTCACGCGCCATTTATTTACCCCAGAAGATTTTTTTCTGAGTTTCACAATTTGAATTCACACACAATCATCATAATGGTAATTCATTTACCGAATAAAGCCTCACCGAGTCTCAAGTGATACATTTTCTCGAAGGGCCTAATTAGATGTTTGCTAATTCAGTATTTTTTTTCTCATTAATTTCTGTTGCAAGCAACTTGGATTCGTGGAAGAGTAACACGTGTACACGCGGTAATACCCAAATAGCCCACTTGATGTGGAGCGTGTTAAAAAAAAAACATCTCAACGTGAATTCGACCTTGGGTTCCACTCTTGGTTGCAGTCACACCTTACAATGAGTAGAGGAGATCCGGGGGAATGTTTTACAAACGAAAACTCACATTTATCTATGACAGTGCGTTCAAACATATCTAAATAGGTATCGTTTTGGGCAATGCCTCTTCTGCATAGGACATAGAGGAATGAAGGGTCAATGGCAACTTTTTGGTCGAATTATACATATCCTTTAAGGCTGTGTTATGAGTCCACGAATCGAGATAGTTGTTTGCGCTGTGCGCACCATTGCCAATGCAGTATCAACGTGTAATCCGATCAATATTGAGCAAGCGCTGTTGAGGACGAAGATGCAGAACTCACTGCTCCTCAGCGTGGCTCGACAAAGGATGCTGCATCTCCAACAGCGACAGCCAAAACTTCTGCAGTCCGAACAACGGTATGTGGATAGAAACAGCAAGATGTTGTTAAAAAAAGGCTTCCTTCGTGAGGCACAATCTAGGCAGCATACGCTATTTACGCCATTGTTGATTATTATGCTGTATTCATAATATAGGTCTTTGGGTCAGATCGCGTTATTTATAAATGTGTCGTAACCCTCCACCACCCGACACAGCCAATCAGTAAAAAATGTGTCACTTTTTCAAAGGACAAAATAATTCACTTCTTTAGCCCACCGGTGCGCTGAAGAGAGATTCAGCAGCATTTTTAAATTTGAGTATGACGTTTCGCTGATAGTTAAAATCAGCTTCATCGGGCAAGAATGGTGAAGCTCTCCTATTGCTTCCGGTCTTAAATAGAGCAGCATCAGGGTGACGTCATCATTTAATTCAATTCAATCTGATTGGCCGTGTCGGGTGGTGGAGGGTTACGACACATTTATAAATAACGCGATCTGACCCAAAAACCTATATTATGAATAATATTGGTCGCAAAAGCCTACGTGTTAAATTATTATGCTGTATGTATGTTGAACTTCTTTCGCACCGTATGTAGCCAGCCGTGCTCATTAGGTTGTTTTGCTTGTTATCTTGAAACAGACACCTTTCATCCCAAGAGGCTCGCACGTGCAGCGCTTTGTCAATTGACTACTGGATGAAGGCCTCTCCACACCACGTGGGTTTGTGGGGGTGACTTGGCCATCCTTCACCAGGCTGGTCAGTAGGAGTTGTGAAGTCGAGTAACATGGATGTGGTGAGTAGGGGGGGGGGGTATACAGCACAGAACAATGGATTTGCTGTCTTTGCTCTCTGCTGCCCACCACTGTAGCTCCGCAGCCTATAACACCTGGTGGCCAACAATCCGAGCATGGTTGAGATAGATTTCCTGCTCTTAGTTTTTTTGGTAAAGTCACGTAGGTAAAAAATGAAATAAAAATTAATAAAAATAAAATAATAAAAAATCACGACGTTTCGGAGGCAACACAAGTCTCCGTCATCAGGTGGGACCGTCACAGCCAGATTTGCTGTATCAAGTGAGTGCTGTATCAAGTGAGGCCTCACTTGATACAGCAAATCTGGCTGTGACGGTCCCACCTGATGACGGAGACTTGTGTTGCCTCCGAAACGTCGTGATTTTTTATTATTTTATTTTTATTAATTTTAATTTCATTTTTTTACCTACGTGACTTTACATAAAAAACTATGAGTATGAATCCTTGCAGTCACGAAAGCTTCAAATCTAGAACTGATTTCCTGCTTCGCTTCCAAGATCTGACAGAGCGCATTGCATTCTGCATTCTGCATTGCGTTCTGGGTGATTTAGTTCAATAGTTCTGACTTGGCAATAAATAAAGCCAATGTGTCCATCGATCGACCTACGGACTGCTTGGCCCTGAGTGTGACACGGGGCCGGTGGCGATTTTATTCTTCTTTGGCGCTCCAATTACGGCCGTGCTCAAAATAATTTCCGACTGACGCCGGCGGCAAAACGCGAAACTTCTGAAAAGCGTTCAGTCAAACCTGGCCGTTCTCGGGCGGGTCCCCGTTTCCGAACGTGCTGGTCACCAACAGCACCAGGGCCTCGTGCTCCAGGTGTACGACGTCGTAGTCCTGCATGCACACCACCTGGCACCAACGCGGCCGCACAACGCGGTCCGTGAGCCGAGCGGGCTGCTCGCTGGCAAATACTACCAGTGCCCACCGTGGGAAATGATCTACCAGGGGCGATGTTCACCATGGGCAGTGTTCATCACCACGGGCAGGCGTGGATCGTTTACATGAAAAATTGTGCTTCATTGAAGCAACTAGTCCAGTAATGGGAATGTGGAATTTTTACATGTGGCTCAGAAAAAAAAAAAATCTACATTTGTCTACCTTTTTAGTTGTACCAATGGCTGTTTACATATTCTAATTTAAAACATTATTATACTTGATTTACATCAGAAGCCAGCAAATAAAAAAATATGAATTTTGTGACGTTGACATGGGTGACACATTCTTATGCAATACAAGCCAGGTAAATTAGATTACTAAACAAATATTCAAGGGATTTTATGAAAAACAGATTATACTAATTCCCCACTTAGGAACTATCTTATCATTAACCTTCGGGGCGAGCGGTGGGTATTTTTATCGAGTGGTGTGCCATAAAACACCTACGTACGTGTATTTTCTAACCTTTGCATCAAAGGCGTGCTTGAAAATTTCACACAGAGAGTTAGCGAAGGCCTGGGACTTCCCCGTCTCGGTGGCGTAGAGGATGATGGCTCTGACGCGGCGAGCCATGGCCTTGCCCATGAGCTGAGCAGAAAACTTCACAGCCCTGCAGCGCCACACGACACGTGCATCCACACTTCACTTCGCAACATATACCGCCACGTGTCACCGTTACTGACGAATTGGGGTGTTACACGAAACGTCGGGATGACGTTCCTTGAGTTGCGTCGCAGTATCGTGAGAGGAATGGTGGTGGTTTGGGGAGGCCTTCATCCAGCAGTGGATTGACCGTGGCTGATGAAGAGCTCTATTTTTTCTCTCCACCTTGCCCCTCTCTCGAAGCATTGCAATCCATATTTGAAATCTTTCCCTTCCACCCCGCCTCTTTCACAGCATTCCCAGTTTAACCGCCTGCTCCTTCCATCGCCCCTCTGAGCTTTTATTTGTTACCTTATCTTATTATAATTTTATATAGCGCCTTAATCTTATATATTCATAATTTTATACAGCGCCTTGGCGAAGGCGCTGAACAAAGAATTAGCTATTAGTGCAGCAGAAGTGTGATGAAATGAGTTCATGAGAAGGATGGTAGTACATGAGTATGATGGTGCCTGAAATAAACGATGATGAGAGTGACAATGAGTGGTCCATGACGAGTGAGTGTGATGATGAATGGGTAGACAAATTGGGAAAGGGGATGGTGGTGTTAGTGATGGGGAAGGGAGTGGGAAAAGGTGGGGGTTGGGTAAGCGAGGGAAAATAGGAGAGTTTTATGGGAAAAACGAAGCTGTCTCCTGGTGAAAAATGAAAATAGTTTTTACCATATCTGGCAACAAAACAGGTGTAAAGATATATTCAAACACCAAATAGAAACCCTTTGCAAGGCATCAAGTCTGCATTACCCACACGTACTTGGGGCAAAAATATGCAAACAAACATGCTCTAATAATATCATAACATCATCAATTTGGATACTGACAAAAAGGTCCCATATATATAAGCTGTTCCCTCTCCGGAGCCTGCTTGTCGCACCCTGCGTGGCGTGTACAGCTGTTTTCTAGCAGGGGTTTGGCTGCATCCTCTTTACGGATGTCTCTGCATATTTGTGAGATTAATTGATTTTTTTTTACACTGATTGTACCGCAGAGCATTACCTAAATTAAAACACGACAGAACTTATGACGATCTCATCCGCATAATTGCATGGATGTTACTGATATTGTGAATTCTACGGCAGCTGCTGCTAATGGTGTCAATGACTGTGAAGATCGTGAAGGTGATGATGTCATTCACGGTCATCATGACAAATATTATCAGCCAAAGCTATAGGCGAGAGGGGCAGTTAATCTTGGGTGGGAATGGCACATTATTTAAAGCATTTGATTGATATAATTTATAAACACGTTTAGTAAAACTCACTGTATGCATTCTAGATTTGAAGCTTTTGTGACTGCAATGATCCATACTCTTAGGTTTTTTCGGTAAAGTCACGTAGGTAAAAAAATAAAATTAAAATTAATAAAAGTAAAATAAAAAATAAAATAAAAATCACGACGTTTCGGAGGCAACACAAGCTCCCCTAACCCTGTATGCACATAACAACATTTATCATAGCGGTTGTATTAATATATTATGCCGGTTTGTGATCATAAAATTCGCGATTTAAAGATAGGGATGCAGAGTACTCACTTGGCAAGCTTTTTAAATCCGATCTGCTTTCGCCTTGTCCCGGTCTCAGTCCCGTTATTCCAGTTACAGCTCTTCCACGCCTCTGGCTGCGATTGACAAAGAAAACATTTTACACAAACACTCACAGCCAGCCAGCCAGCCCCATGTAATAATGGGACGCCTGGCTTCGAGGAACAAGACACACATGTTTTACAAACATTACAATAAAAAAAAACCTGTTACTTGACAGCTATGAATCCTGTAAAACTGCGTACGTTTTCAACAGATTCGCATTATCGGTGTTTGCATAATAGCCCACGCGTCTCACAATATTTTTTCTTGATTAAAATTAATTCAATGGAAAGAATCAATCTCGGGTTATAGGGTTCGTTTCTCAGTGTGCAAGGCAATGCACGCTAAAACCTCGTCAATCTTTTAAATGGAAATGACCGTATGCTTCAGATTATAATATTAACGTTTCGTCTGTAATTTAGGGGTGCACCCTATAATGCGGAACACCTGTGCGTACGTGTGTGTACATGTGGAGGGATGCAGGCAAGGCCGATGAGTCAGATGCCATCTATGACCTCCTGTCACAGGTGCTAGCTAAAGTGGCTCTTTGGGATAGAGTCATCTTGTTGGGTGGCTTCAGTGCCCAAGTTGGTCATGATGCTGGCACCTGATCTGGAGTGATTGGAAGGCATGGGCCAGATCAACTCAATGACAACGGTAGGAGGCTGCTAGATTTTTGTGCTGTTCCAGCATCGGCGCATCCACACAACATCATGGATGCATGCCGGGTCCAAGCAAGAACATCTGCTGGACTACATAGTGACAGAACAGTGGATGCGGTCCCATGTCCTTGACACCAGGACCTACCGTGGAGCTGATCTGCCCACTGACCATCGACTTGTCATCTGTAAGATGCGCCTGCCATTCTTTCACTCCGGTGGTGGGTGTACACCCAGAACCTCATTCAAACCCATAATTGCATGGTCTCAGCTAGCTGATGAAAGTTGCAAGTGAGAATTTCATCATCGATTGCGGCTGGGGTTGGCATAGTCCCCCACTCCTCCTGATGTCGAGGAGAAATGGGTGACATTTAGGATTGTGGCTCATGCAGCTGCAATGGCTGAATTGGGTACATGGTCCAGACCTCCCCAGATACCCTGGTTGACAAGAGGAGGTGTTTAGGCTGGCTGAGAAAAATTGGCAGGCCCACTCTCATCGTCTACAGCATCCCACATCAGAGAATAAGGAGGCTTACCACAGCTTTCGCTCGGAGGTTTGGAGAGCCATGAGGCGCTGAAAGGATGGGTGGTGGTCACGGGGGGAGATGGCGTCTGCCTCAATGGCCCGCGATCATAAATCGCTCTTTAACTCCATATCACAAGCGTACGTGATGACGTCACCGCCACTTGGTGGTTAATGGCAGTTGTTGTTGTTGTACATGTGAAGAGATTTGTCAAAATTTTTATAAACATTCCAAATCATTTTCGGCTGGAGCTTGTGAGCAATGCCGCGCATCTCATCCAGGGAGTGATAATGCCTTTTGTTGTTGTTGGGTTCCACCGCGGCTAAGGTGAGATGTTACCTAACAGGGCGCCACAGTTGCAAGATGTTAACTACCCCGCCTGGTATACAGGAAGTCGTGGGTTCCATTCCAACCCTGACGCCTGTATATTTGGAGTTTGCGTCTCTCTCCCCATGGTCACGTGGATTTTTTGTCCGGGTCCTCTGGTTCTTCCCTTACATTTATAATCAACATGGGTTTACAGTATTTGACTACTATACATTTCCACGTGATAAGCCCCTTCATTGAGCTACCATTTTTTCAGCTCTCTTCTGAAAAAGAGCCATATAGCTCAGTGAGCCTTGGTCAAACACAATAAATAGTCAATATTAAGGTTGCGGAGTCTGGGCCCCATCGCCACACCTGGTGGAAGAAGGCCGGCGTGAGGATGTAGTTGAGCATCTCCTGGTGGAAGACGGGGGTGAGCGAGCCAGAAATAGGGGGCACGATCCACACCCAGTCGGCCGGGCAGCCACCCCGAACGCGGCCCTCCGTCTCTAGGTGCTTCATGAACGAGTCAGTCACCGAGTGATGGTCCACGATTGTGACTCGGTCCAACTGCGACATCGCGAACAGCCACCCCATAATAACAATACATTCATCACGGATTATTGATAATCACAACAATAATAATCTTACAATATCACAATTTACAGATAATCATTGCTGGAAATTCCAGATGGAAGCGCACAGAGGCACGGAAGACAACAGACGAATGGGAAGGCAGCCAGAAACGGAACCAACAATTTCCCAAGCTTCGTGGCCCTACAACGGGATATTTGGGATCAACTCCGTTAAAGAGATGGAGTGATGACGTTATCTCAAGTGCAAGAACGAGATGGATGATTCCATCACAATCATGATGATGGGTTTATCATGGCTGATGATGGTGATGACAAATCAGAGGCTAATCTTTGCTTCGCTTCGTTAAAACCTGGAAACTGTGCAGGACGGCGATATTGATTTCCACCAACGCTTGGTCCTTCCACAACGAGGAGACGTTTCTGATGTCCAGCCCCATCCTGACGGCCACCGCCTGGGATGCAGAGAAGCGACAGTCAAAACCCCTCGGGGGAGAGAAAAGTGGCCCAGCAGCCCAAAAGAATTCGCCTTCAGAAAACACAAAAATCCGTAAAATGGTTCGTGCAATACAATAGCCACCAGTGTTCCTGGTGTGAGAACAAATTATTTTGTAAAAATAAATTATGTGGTTGGTGTTATTTTTTTAAACGTGAACCCAATAGACCACACGAGCGGGGGGAAGAATACATGAAAAAAAAGTGAAAGAAAAAGAATTCGTTCAAATTTTAACCCTGTGCTGACACTCAAATGCGTTGCCTATACCTCGACTCTCACCGTGTTAAGCGTTGGTGAAAGCAACTTCCGAGTAAATCCATTCTTTCACGTCACTCGAAGAGCTGATAGATGCATTCACACAAAAATTTTGGGAGATCTGTAATAACACTGTGCAACAATTTTTTTTTATTTTTTGTTCCTGGGTAGTGTTATTTCCTAATTGCTTATGCCTCAAAAGTATAGAAAATGGCTAATATTCCCCACAAACTTTGATTTTGTGACCAGGACAGTGATATTTTGAAATGTACCTATTTTCAATGAAAAAACGTGTGCTTTTGTGTCATTCCTTCACACAATGTCCTGGTCACAAAAGCAAAGTTTGTGGGGAATAATAGCCATTTTGTATACTTTTTAGGCATAAAAATAACACTTACTACCCAGGGACAAAAATCGTGTTACATAGTGTAATGTATGGGAAATGGTGTTCATTTGGTAGGGAGTCGAGGATTGTGATTCAACATTGGCTGTGCTGGCGGAGGCATGCATGAACAGCTGTCGCTGTGACAGCAAACTGAAAAGTTGGAAACCGCGATCCCATCACTGCCTTTCCTGACATTCGAATAATAGGGAGAAACAAACTTTAATTAAAAAAACCTCGCTGCCGTGAAATAACAATGGGTGCATTGCCTAGACGTAACCATGCACCCCGAATAAAATGCAGCACCGTGAGCGATAACTGTAAAAAGAAAAAGGTTAAAAACTACGGAAAAAGAAACTGCGGCCTTTCAAAAAATCACACGAGGTCTGTCGGGTCGTAGGGATATCTGTGGACGGCACATAGTAAACATACCCTTCTGGTTACGCTGCCTGCGTTAGGGTGTACGGTTGAGAAACACTTTACCGGGTAGTTACTTTAATGAAGGTAGAACCTGAAAACGTGGGGGGGGTTCCATAGCCAATACAATGATCCGTGTTCGCTTTTGGGTTGGGCCACCTCGTACTTGAACATTATTGTCATTAATCCCTCCGCCACCCGACAAGATTGTCACATTCGCAAAGATATTATTTTATCCGTGCCACTGCATCGATCAAAGTCCGACGCACAAAGCCCTTCGCCGGTGTCGTGAGACGTTCAGTCGTGAAAAGTCTCAAGCCATCGGCGCGAAGCTTTATCGGTCTGCGTTTGATCCATTCGGCGGCACGTATCAGATAATATTTTTGCGAACGTGACAATCTGGTCGGCAAAATTGGAACGAAACGACTGTATTATGCGGCCGAACCCTAAAAGCAAATACGAATCAAAACGCAGGGGTCATTTGAGTAAAGATGCGCGTCGCGAACTCCATTAAGCTACGAGGCCTATTATGTGGCTTAGATGAATTAGCCGTAACCTTCCTCTGTGCTCTCGAAGGGGGGGGTCCATTCAGCCATTGATAGCATTCATCGAAAACCTCTTGAAAATATTTCATACAAAGCTGCTGTGCGTGTGCAAGCGCACAAAAAAACTCGATATCACGGAAGAACGTTTTCATGAATAAAACACACAAATCATGGTCAGTGGACATATTGTGAGGTCGAATAGCTAGCCTACAATATGAAGGTAATTGGTAATACTAATAATAACATAAGTGCTTCCGTCAATTCTCATGGTCATGATTGTGGGTTGTGCGTGCGCATGCTTGCATCATTTGGTATCGAGGCCTTTGTATAATTGGACAAGGTCAATGATGCAGTATGTATTGCCTTCAAACACAGCCCTTGTTTTATGCACAAGCCGTGCAGCTGTGTTTTTATTATGAGATCAGATGCGCCGGCTGAATTTTGAGTATACATGCTAAACTTGTATTCATCAATTCTAGATTTGAAGCTTTCGTGACTGCAATGATTCATATTCTCAGGTTTTTTCGGTAAAGTCACGTAGGTAAAAACATTAAAATTAATGAAAGTAAAATAAAACAAAACAAAATAAAATTCACGACGTTTCGGAGGCAACACAAGTCTCCGTCATCAGGTGGGACCGTCACAGCCGAATTAGCTGCATCAAGTGAAGCAATGATTCAAGATGTAATCCCTTATAAGCAAGTTGAAGAGAGGTGGAGAGGGGGGGGAGAGCTTATCAGGCTGTGGTAGCCAATGAATGGAAACGTATCGGGAGGGAGGAGGAGCGGTGATCAAAGACTGCACGCAGTGCTCAACACAATGAATGGAGACGTGTCGGGACGGAGGGCGAGCGGCGATCAAAGACTGCACGCAGTGCTCAACACAATGAATGGAGACGCGCCGGGACGGAGGGCGAGCGGTGATCAAAGACATCACGTAGTGCTCAACACAATGAATGGAAACGTGGCGAGCGGTGATCAAAGAACAATGAAGAGATTACTGTTAAACACTGTGGATGTTAACACTTGGTGAAGTAAATTAAAATAGTGCCTGTCAGATAAGATGGTCCAAAAAGTGTAATTAAGTCTTTTTTGCGTGGTTAATAACATCTTTCCAGTGATTACTGAGTTTGTACCCGTCATCACGGTTGAAATTATGTCTGTGTTTGTATATTTGTATGGCTTCGTGTACAAACCTTTGATGGTAGCCCGGAGGTTTGCAGAGAACCTTGGTCTCGGAAAAGACAATTTCATGAGAGCCCGCCGAGTTGTAGCAATGATCGGCAACGGCCGAAGAATCAGTTCTGCCGTGTCAGATCTGAAACACGGCAGAACTGATTCTTCGGCCGTTGCCGATCATTGCTACAACTCGGCGGGCTCTCATGAAATTGTCTTTTCCGAGACCAAGGTTCTCTGCAAACCTCCGGGCTACCATCAAAGGTTTGTACACGAAGCCATACAAATATACAAACACAGACATAATTTCAACCGTGATGACGGGTACAAACTCAGTAATCACTGGAAAGATGTTATTAACCACGCAAAAAAGACTTAATTACACTTTTTGGACCA
This sequence comes from Lampetra fluviatilis, assembly GCF_964198595.1. NCBI lineage: Eukaryota > Metazoa > Chordata > Hyperoartia > Petromyzontiformes > Petromyzontidae > Lampetra > Lampetra fluviatilis. The sequence goes on from NC_136280.1 coordinate 7,238,636, forward strand.
TCTTATCTGACAGGCACTATTTTAATTTACTTCACCAAGTGTTAACATCCACAGTGTTTAACAGTAATCTCTTCATTGTTCTTTGATCACCGCTCGCCACGTTTCCATTCATTGTGTTGAGCACTACGTGATGTCTTTGATCACCGCTCGCCCTCCGTCCCGGCGCGTCTCCATTCATTGTGTTGAGCACTGCGTGCAGTCTTTGATCGCCGCTCGCCCTCCGTCCCGACACGTCTCCATTCATTGTGTTGAGCACTGCGTGCAGTCTTTGATCACCGCTCCTCCTCCCTCCCGATACGTTTCCATTCATTGGCTACCACAGCCTGATAAGCTCTCCCCCCCCTCTCCACCTCTCTTCAACTTGCTTATAAGGGATTACATCTTGAATCATTGCTTCACTTGATGCAGCTAATTCGGCTGTGACGGTCCCACCTGATGACGGAGACTTGTGTTGCCTCCGAAACGTCGTGAATTTTATTTTGTTTTGTTTTATTTTACTTTCATTAATTTTAATGTTTTTACCTACGTGACTTTACCGAAAAAACCTGAGAATATGAATTTGTATTCATCACCTGAAAAACACACACACGCCACGGTGGCGAGATGTTAACTCCCTCGCCTGGTATACAGGAGGTCGTGTGTTCCATCCCGACCCTGACGCCTGCTGTATATTTGGAGTTTGCGTGTCTCTCTCTCCCCGTGGTCGCGTGGTTTTTTCTCCGGGTCCTCCGGTTTTTCCCTCCACATTTAGAAACATGAATTTAGAGTATTTGGCTGCTAGAAATTTCCACGTGATAAGCCATTTCGTTCAGCTATCGTCTGTGGCTAGGTGGCCTCTCTAAAAGAGCTACATAGCTCAGTGGGCCTTAACTTGTACAATAAAAAGTTGGTGAAAAAATTATGTAACGATAACATAGGTAGATGTAAAGGTGCGGTCTCGCAAATGTCTCAGTCATCCTATTAGGTATAGCCCTGTGAGCCATTCGGCTCTTGGATCGGGTGCAACCGCAACAAACAAAAAACTAAAACATGAACAAAAAACATCTTAAAGTGAATATGTGACTAAGTGCAAACAGAAAATCCAAGAAAAGACAGCAAAATATTGCAGAAAAAAAATAACCGTACACCAATGCATGCGCTGTCGGAATGACCTCCACTAGCAGCCCCTTCTTGAGGATATTTTTGGCCTACTCTTCCATGCTGGCCAGACGAGAGCAGCCACCGAAAATGAGCAAGTGCAGAATCACTGAATCGGAATTGATAGCTTGAAAGCATTTAGCGTGGGGCCCTTGAAAGTGCGGCGCCCGGAGCATTTGCTGCTTTTGCTACTAGGATAATCTGGCACTGCTCCGAGCTATGATCAGGCCGACCCTCACCCCTATCTCTACCCCAACCCCTATCTCTACCCTTACCCCCATCTCTACCGCTACCCCCAACACCTCCCTAATCTCTCCCACCCGTCCTCCTGTCACCACAACTGCACCACCACTTTTACCAACCCCCACTCAACTCTTTATCTAAACCACTATCATATCATGCAAATGCTGTCGCTGTTGTCAAAGCGCTTGAGAACAAGGCGCTGCATACATCTACGTGAGATAACAACGTCGCTATGCGCTCCCCTCTAAGATTGAATTGAATTACATGCAGCACTTCGGAAAATAATTGGATAAAGGAAATCGGAGGACGCAGTGGCACGGACGTGAGAGAGGGACGGGAGACATGAAGGTGGCAGAAACGGATGGGGGGGGGGCGGCAGAGAAGGGGGGGGCAGAGAGGGGGGGTAGAGAGATGTGGGGGGCCGGGTGAGGAAGGAGATTTCGAAAAGTGTATTTGTTTTAGCCATGTTTGTTTGTTGTAGTACAGAGTTAGACTGATGGCCTTAATCTAAGTTGTCTTATGGTTGTTGTTGTTGTTGTTTGACTTGCATCCCACTGGAATTTTTGCACACAGCGTTGGTGTACGGTGATTTTTTTCTGCAATATTTTGCTGTCTTTTCTTGGATTTTCTGTTTGCGCTCACACATATTCACTTCAAGATGTTTTTTGTTCATGTTTTTGTTTTTTCTTTGTTGCGGTTGTACCCGATTCAAGAGCCGAATGGCTCACAGGGCTATACCTAATAAATGAACTTGAACTTGAAGAGAGGGGGTGGAAGAGAGGAGGAGGGGGGGATGGCAGAGATGGGGGGGGGGGAGACAGAGAGAGGTGGGGGGCGGGCGGCAGAGAGAGGGGGATGGGGGGGGGCACCTCCAGGACGTCGTAGCGGCCGGAGTCGCAGAGGTCCCGCACGCCGATCTCGGTGCCCACGTACCACCCGCTGAACGGGCAGGCGGGGAACTCGAGGCCGCCCATCTCCAGCAGCATGGAAGAGACGGCGGGGAGTGCGTACCAGCGCAGGCCCAGCTCCGCGAACCACTCCAGCCTGCTCGCTCGCGCCACGCATCGCACCAACAGCATCGCACCAACAGCATCGCACCAACAGCATCACACCCCGGCCACCAATCAGACCGCACCGTCCACCACTGCCACCGTACTGCTCACCGCACTACATCCACATCACACCGCCACCAACACCACGGCACTGTGCACCACCACACCACACTGCGCACCACACCACCTATGCACTCACATCACACCGCCACCAACACCACCGCACCGCGCACCACACGCCACACACCACACCACCGCCACACTCACATCACACCGCCACACTCACATCACACCGCCACCAAAGCCTGCAACATCTACGGTTGCCACCTCCGAGGTACGATTATAATTCAACAACAAAAAACACAGTGACATTATTGCGCCCGGGACAGAGAGCGGTTCTTTTAACGTTGCGGCAAAGACTTGCAAATGCATCTGGAGAGCTACTTCAAAGAAGAAGAGGAGGATCCTGAGAAAACCGGGACAGGTGGCAACCGGTGGCGCAATCACGACATTATCAGCTCAGGGGGGGTGGGGCAATTGGTCAGGTGAGAGCCCCAAATATTTGATTTGTCCCACAAGGGTCGCACCTCGAGGCAAATTGCACATCGCGGCTCCTCTCGCCTAAACACATCGTTACGCTCACGGTCTCGAACATTTCAGAATCATAATATTTATCCATGCCAGAGGAATTCCAGGAGTTTTTGTTCTTTTTACACATATCTCATGGGCCCCCAACTCGTCGATTTGGTCACCAGGGGGGGCAATGCACCCCCTTGCCTGCCCCCCCCCCCCCCCACGCTCGTTACGCTACTAGCGGCAAACCCTAGAATAATGAAGCCCTGCCGAGGACCGACACGTGCACGGTTTTTCTTCCTTGGCTATCATGCAACCACTGTCAAATGCAAATGAATAGGTTCAACGTGGAATACTATTTAAACATTAATCTCAGATGAAATATTTGTATGACGATACAAAAAAAGTGTTCTTGTTTTTTTTTCATCGACAATTTTTTTCTCGCCCGCGGTTCCCCCACTGTTTAATTGAGCGAATGTTCTCACCCTTGCGAACGGGAAGTCATCGTCTCAATTGGCTCTCTGCTCCAGGCTCTGAATAAAGCATCTGGCCGGTTGACGCATTGTGAGTTCAAGGCTCTCGGCGTGCCGGGGCATGGCGTGTGGCTGCTGCTGTTGCTGCTGCTGTTGCTGCTACTGCTGCTGCTACTGCTGCTGTTACTACTGATACTGCTGCTGTTACTGCGGTCACTACTGCCGTTACTACTGCTACTGCTGCTGTTTCTACTGCTACTGCTGATATTACTATTGCTGTTACTGCTGTTACTGCCGTTACTACTGCTACTGCTGCTACTGCTACTGTTACTACTGCTACTGCTGATATTACTACTGCTGCTATTGCTGTTACTGCTGTTACTGCTGTCACTACTGCTGTTACTACTTCTCCTGCTGCTGTTACTACTTCTACTGCTGCTGTTACTACTGCTGCTGTTGCTATTACTGCTGTTACTGCTGTCACTACTGCTGCTACTACTTCTACTGCTGCTGTTACTACTGCTGCTGTTGCTGCTACTGCTGCTGTTACTACTGCTGCTGCTACTGCTGTTGCTGCTACTGCTGCTGTTATTGTTGCTACAACTGCTGTTGCCGCTACTGCTACAACTGGTGCTGCTGTTGTTACTGCTGCTGCTGTTGTTACTGCTGCTGCTGCTGCACGATGAGTCAGGGAAGGAGGCTCTGCACACCTGGGGTGGCGCAGAGGCACCTGCAGCACCATCTCCGCAGGGATCTCAAAGAGCTCGGGTTTGGAGCTGCCCGCCTGCAGTACCAGCGGCAGGAGGTCAAACCGACCGCCCGGGCCCCTCCAACCCAGCCGCGAGCAAATCTGCAGCAGCAGCAGCAGAAACAAGATCAAGAAGATTGATTACAGGATGAGAGCTCCGTTGAATCATCATACCATCGACTCTCGGCGAAACGGGGACCGTGAAGGAGATGTATCGATTTCCACCGTGCGTCTCTCACGCAGCGTTATACTTTATGACATTCTGGCAAAAAAAAAAAAGCATTGCCAAGCTGCGTCGTGTACAAAATGATGTTGGCACGTGTCGCGTCGGGCACTGCAAGATCCGACCGTGTCCGTCCGGTGCTCGCCCGTGCTGCGTTGGCTTTCGGTTGCCAAACGAATAAGTTATAACAAGGCCGCACACAAAGTGCTCGCCACAAACGAACCGCAGTACTTTGCTGATTTCGTCAAGAAGCATAAACCGTCACGCGAACTCCGGCCATCCTGGCAAACAGCTTTTGGCTGCAAGCCGTCTGGAACGAAGACGGCGACTGCATCGCGCGCTTTCAGATGCGCTTCTGCGGCCGTCTGGAACGCTCTTCCTTCCGAGATATTAGGAAGCCACCTGGAGCTCTGCACGTTTAATTCTAGAACATTTTTTTGCTTGTGTTTAGATTGTTGTCTTTTCCCCGCACGCACATAAGATTAGAGGCCGTCCATAAATGACGTCAAGCACCTATGGGGGGGGGGGGGGGTCAAACATTTTTGACGATGTGTGACGATGGGGGGGGGGGGGGGGGGTTGAGAAACGTGACGTCACATCAAAATGCGCAACTTTAAATAAATATAGACAACACGTTCTACTAAATTAAATAGACTTTTTAATAAATGGTTTCTCCTATAACATCAGAGTGCAGCGCCACACTAAATACACACTACAATGACAATAGTTTCATGCGATTTGAAGCATGTTTTATTTTGGGGGGGGGGGCAGAGCTTTGTGACGTCATATTTGAGGGGGGGTCTGACTTTTTGTGACGCCGTGTGACGAATGGTGGGGGGGGGGTCGAAATTCGTCCAAAATCGCGTCACGTCATTTATGAACGGCCCCTTATCACGGCTGGCTAACGTACGGTGCGAAATAAGTTCAACATCCGTACATACTTTAACGCTGTGGAGGAGGGAACAATGAGATTGGTGCGCGTGCATCAAGCGAGATGGAGTGTCACGTCACGGGTCTGTGACCGTGTGGTGGAGGGGCCTTCATCCGGCAGATGATAAACAGTGACTGGTGGTGATGATTTCAATCGTTAATACAGCATGAGCACGATGAAAAATATTTCATCGTGCTCATAGCAATGGACGCACAACTATAATAATAGGGTTTTCACCCTTTTTTCTGGCAACAAAACTGAAACCTTTTTACAAGGAATCACGTGTGCATTAACCACAATACTTGTGGTCAAAATGCAAACAAAAAACACACTCTGATAATATATGGCATTGTCCTTGAAACTGATTGGTCCACACCAGAGACGGCTTTCTTTTGAGCCTCGTCTCAATTGGTGCTGGACCAGAGGACGCTAAAAGGCATACAGCTCAAAGACAATGCACTATCAGAGTAATGAGGGCTCGGGGTGAGCATCTACATCATTAGACCTCCTTTGCCAGTACCAAAATATAATAATAAAGGAAAAACCGTAGGGAAAAAACCCATATTATTATATTTTGGTACTGGCAAAGGAGGTCTAATGATGACTCACAACTACTTTAATGTGGGGGGGGGGGGGGATCTTAATTTGAAGCTTTCGTGACTGCAGGAATTATTCTTTGGTTCTTTCGGTAAAGTCACGTATAAAGATAAAATAATATATTAAATAATAGCATACGACGTTTCGATTGCAACACAAGCAATCATCATCAGGTATAAATGAAATAGCAACAAAAATCTAACCAGAAAACTATAGACAGACATATAAGCAGACAGATATCACCAAGATACATAGAGAGAAATACGTAATCGACCAGGCTATGCGTTAATTGTGTGTTGACCGACTCTCTGTGTTGTATTACATAACATTTCGATATTTTGCTAGGTTATTTAATTTAGTGTGTTCTTTCTCCCTCTCTCCTAATGTTCAAGCTTGCGTACTTTACCACGCGTCGCCGTACTCATTGACATGTTAGATTTTTTCTCTAACCCCTCCCTCTCTCCGCACCCGCCCCCCTCTGTCTATTTAAGGGGGGGGGGACAAAACAGTTCAGCGCAAACGTCAATGTCAAACAAGCGCGCGGCTTCCACCTGCAAGCGTGGACTCGCTTGGGCAGCAGCTGGAACGACTCACAGCTGGCGTTTGCATCATTGACATCATCGGGGATGATCAACGTGCTGTGTTCACGCACCGATTGTGACAAGCAGAGCTGCGTGTGTAGCAAACAAAACAACTACTTTGTGCGAATGTCGTGGGTCTGTTTACTTGGATAAGTGTGCCCCAGTGATTCTATGTAATCCAACTGAATTGTAATACGTGTTATATATATATATATCTTTTTTTTTACTGGTATGTTTTAACAATGCAAATGTATCTTCCTTGAGACACTTTCATGAATCGACGTAATAATCTAACCTATAAAGATTTTTAAAAAAACTAGATATATAGAAGACTGTAATTACTCGGGCAGGTACATATTAATTAAAGGGCAGCCGATTCTCCGGATCCGGTGAATGTTGCTCACTTGCCCTCCCCACCTTAGGTCAAAGTTCATATATTTGTCCAAAGGTCAAAATCAATTTCGTAGGTCCTGGTTTATTCTGGTCAGAACGCCCTCTGCACGATGAGAGACAACGAAAGTAAACGCTGTGACCGTCAAATGACAATTACGTTTATCATGTATACGATAAAAGGTTAAGGTGCAGCCCTGCAATTCCTTGCTCTTCCCAATACTGCCAGAAGGGCTTCCATTCGAGGGAGTTCTACAGAGCCCCTTGAGAGGGTCTTTAACATCCACGCTGGTCAGACCTCTTGGAAGAAGGCAGGATTTCACCCCACACTTTACCCCACCTCACACGACCTCCCAAATAGACAAACTGTGGTGCCCCCAAGGGGCCGTCTATAAATGACGTCACGCGATTTTGGACGATTTTTGACCCCCCCACCTCGTCACACGGCGTCACAAAAAGTCAGACCCCCCCCTCAAATATGACGTCACAAAGCTCCCCCCCCCCCAAAAAAAAAAAAACATGCTTCAAATCGCTTTAAACTATTGTCATAGTAGTGTTTATTTAATGTGGCGCTGCCCTCTGATGTGGTAGGAGAAAACATTTATTAAAAAAGTCTATTTAATTAAGTAGAACGTGTTGTCTATATTTATTTAAAGTTGCGCATTTTGATGTGACGTCACATTTCTCAACCCCCCCCCCCCACACACCTTCGTCACACATCGTCACAAATGTCTGACCCCCACCCCCCCCCCACACAGGTGCGTGACGTCATTTATGGACAGCCCCCAAGTATTCTGCAGCGACGGGGAGACTCAAGAAACGTGCCCACTCTTTCAGATATACGCATGCCACGTGCGTGCTTTCAATCAATCGATCAAAACTGACGATCACCCAATTTAAGCAACAGCACGCCGCGGTCACAACGCCGCTTGCACTGCCACGCACGTGAACGCGCGGATAACAAAACAAAAAGCAAAGCAGCGTTACTCCGTGCACCTCCGTGAATTCGACATTGGCCGGATCGCCGGTGACGGAGCCGCCCTCCCTTTGGTAGCCGGCGTAGCTGATCAGCTGGCTGTTCCATATGCGGAAGTCGGTTCCCGGACCCGTGCGTGCAGGGAAGATGGTGATGGCCGACCTGTGACATGGAAGGTCCAGGAACAGATCTCATTCAGACTCTGCAGCACGCACGGAACACCGCCAGCGGTGTGAACGTGAACGGGACTCGTAGCTGGGGGGTGGGGGGGGGAGTTGGCACGGTTCCCCGGTTCAAAGAATGCAATGACCCCACCACCCCATCCACCCCACCACTCCATCCCAATTTCCCCCCACTTTTTTGTAAACCCAGTAACCTGGGCCCCCTCCAGCTAATAAGCCCCGGTGCAGTTGCACCGCCCGGCGCACTCGATGGCCGTGGGACTGATCAGAACAACAACAACAGCAACAGCGTACGTCATCAACAGTCTGCAATGCAACGCGATGTGTGAAAGTAATTTTTTGTTTTGTTAGGATGACGTAAGGATAATAATAATAAAATAAAGAAGTAAAATCCCATTACTAAACCTTTGATGCCACTATAATACTCCTCGCTCCTAGGTTTTTTTTTAATCCTCATGAAAGGGACTTCAGTTTCGAACGGGACTTCAGGTTACCTTGGTCGGGACTGCGTTTCCCAGATTAAAAGTCACGACTATGTGCGCGCGAGGCTCGAACGCAAGGAGCGTTTAAGAGTGTTTAAGTAGCGAGGATGAACGATGGCATGAACGATCACGTTCCCAATCAACATTTCTGTCCCGGCTGTCCGAGCACACTCGCATTTGGTATGCGCCCACTAAGATAAACACATTGGCCACCGTCCTTTAAAAAAAAGAATCATCCCATTTTTTGACTTGAGTCTCAAGAATGTTTCCACCTCTGATGCTCGCTCTTCCCGACCACCCCCACACCCCTCTACGCATCGACTCCCAGGGAGAAGAGAGACTTTCATCCCACTCCGTGTACTCTATCACATATTGAACAGAGGCTCGGATGATCTGTGATTAACAGTGGCACTGCTCTCGCACGCTCTGTATGTTTCATACGTCCCGCTAAGACTTCAAAGAGCGCACCTTGCAGGATGAATTCCCGTCAAGACTTTTCCCCTTAGATGCACGAGGAATAGCATGAACACACAGATCCCAAGAACGTTTAAAAGAATGTGCGTTCAATTTCAGTATAATAATGCAGGCACCAATAGCAGGAGACTAGAAAATGATGCAAATTGTAATATATATTTACAAGAGACAATGCATGTCTTCGGTTTAAACGAGCTCTTCACGAGAACACAACACAATCAATAAAAACGTCAAATCTTCTACAACACCATTCCGGATTTTGGAGGTGATATGTGACTTGGCTTCCGAAAAAAGCATTTCAAAACAACCGTGTCGTACAATCATGCACAGCAGATGGACAAAAACAAATAGAAACGTATGGGGGTGCGTAGGATGGAAATTATGTAAATGAAGGTCAATATGAAAATTATATAGGGAGTATGGGTCTGACAGACATGGTAGGCAAGCAGACAGCCAGCTGAACATCAGAGATGAACACGCAAAATTACAACAATGTCATCGGAATGGAAATTGGGACGTGACATTTAAACCAAGGACCATCGGCTCACCTGAGGTTTCCACGATTGGTGGCATACTTGATGTGGTTACAGATATAGTTGAACATCTCATGCGCGGCATTGCAACACCGGGCGTCAAACACCTGTCAATTTAAAATGTGTGACAATTAGAAGGATTTGAGTGACCCCCCAGATCTCGTTATTATCGTCATCATTGTCATCTTCGTCGTCGTCATCATCATCAGCATCATGTGTGTTCTTGATTTGAAGCTTTCGTGACTGCAGGAATCTATACTCTTTGGTTCTTTCGGTAAAGTCGCGTAGATGGAAAAAATAATTAAAGAACACGACGTTTCGGTCGCAACACCGTCATCAGGTGAGAAAGAATGATCGGCAGATGATCATCAGATCATTCTTTCTCACCTGAAGACGGATGCTTGTGTTGCGACCGAAAAGTCGTGTTCTTTTATTATTTTTTCAATCTACGTGACTTTACCGAAAGAACCAAAGAGTAGCATGTGTGTTGTCATCGCTCTGGCTAACTCTAGTCTCCACCAATTCACGTGTACAGAGGAAACGCTCCTCGATAACTATCTCACTGTGTTGGTTGGCAGTGGGGAAAAGTTTGCAATTTTAGTCAATGGAAATGTTATCTTTATAATCCCGTAAACAACAACACACAAACAGGCCAATCTCAAAATACACCCGGACAGTTCAAATTCAATGACACTTTCGCAAATGTGTGTGCACGTTTTAGTTTAACATTAATCTTGAAAAGAAAAAAAAGATCCACGTATGTTCGTTTCATTTCAAAATAACTCGTTGCCCATTCTATCTACTTATTGTTATTCCACACGTGCACTAGGGAGGCAAAGGAGCTGCAGCAATGGAGAGAGAGAGAGAGAGAAAAAAAACTAAACTTGTGACGTCGCGAAAGTTCCAAAGACGAGAATATCCGTGAATCAAGAACACTTTGACACATTCGGACGATGACTCACAAACGCCGTTCGAAATGCAGAAACTGCCGGTGACCTTCAGTCACGATTTTTTTGTATTTTTTAAAACAATTTTCATCGGCAACGGCGCTGGAGACTGCAAAAGGATCAGGATGTAGGCTTCCTTCAGAAGCAACCTTTAACAACATTAATAATGTTTGGTGATAGCAGCCTTGCGTCCGTTGGGATGGTGAGATCTCACCACTTATTGGGACTGCAAATGGAGATGACCCCGGAATGTGTCATCATGAACTCGTCTTCGCACGAGGTTGGGGGACAAAAAAAATAACACGGTAGACAGGAAGCAAGAAAATGTGTGAGAGCAAACGTCAGTCCAAAATCGCCATCCGAGCTATGGCAGCCGGGTCACTCCCTGCCAATTCAAGGCAAGCCGACGCTGTTGCTGCTGCTGCTGCTACTGATCATTATGATACAAACAAACAAACAAAAATTAACCCGTAAAAACAAAGTTTTTCACTATAAATCCTTTATATGCGTGGCATCGGTTTTATTTTATTATTCATTTATGTTTTTCTTGAGTAAGAGTTTCATTTTTATCACATTGGTATTTTAAATTAAATATGAAAAAAAAAATGTTCCTTAAAAGTGGAAAATTTTGGAAATTTATTTTCACGAAAATAAATTGTCACGCACAAGGAGTCTGTGTGCAAAATGTCAGCTCGATTGGATCACGGGAAGTGGGTTAAAAAACGACCGAAAGATTTGCACGGTCGTAAGCGCGCAAGCAAGCAAGCGAACTTAATATAAAGGATTTAAAAAGAAAATGGTGATGCTACATCGGCAGGTGGTGCACACGAACAAACCAACAAACAACTCAGCGCGTTAATCAGTAACACTGCCGTCAAATACATTTGCAGTGTATGTAAAATCGGTGACGTTTCGGACAATTGCCCTTCTGCTGTGCGGGGAGGGGGGATATCTAAAAGGCGACGATTTTGGTATTGATCCTTTTGCATGAAAAAGGTGCATTGCCCGAAACATTGGCAGTTATATATTATCACATTTCAGGGTAGTATTATGAACAAATATGTGGAGTTTCTGATTATACCGGGGCGTCCATCAATGTATTAAACGTTATTGTTTGAGCTATGTTGATGGTTAAAAAAGTAACGGATGATGGCAGCATAAAAGTTTAACTCGGTGAGTTTCAATCACAACAAACTTCCACAATGGCATTGGTGACTCACAGGTGATGGAGATGTGAGCGTCCCCCAAGTGTTTGGCAACATCTTGGCCTTGATTATGTCGAATGCTGCTGTTACGTGCCTTTACAAATCACTCGAGATTGTCAGTAAAAACGTGTTTTGAGCACGTAAGGAATATGTTGCCAACACTTAAACCACAGTGGAAATCTGCCGTCCGATCGCAATTATGTCAAATCGGATTCGACTTTCATGAACGTCGTGTAATTTCGCTTGAACTGGAAATTCGAACAGCGGCGTTGTACAGAAATGAATGCTGCACGACCATTAACCAAAATAGCCCTGACACTCAAACACCACCCCGCTCTCCTCTGTGATCTCCCATACCCCCTGGCGTGTTGCCAACTTTGTGATTTTGTCACCGATCTTTTTTTTCTAGGGACTCTTTTGGGTTTTTCCGGCAAGAAAATATTGTCAAAGTGACAAGCAACATATCTCGAGACTGTCTGGGACAAGTTCATCATGGTGCAAGGTTCGGAGCGATTTCACCTTTTTTTTTGTTTAAGGATCTTGCAGCAGTTTACAAACGTTAAAACTTAGAACATTCTGTCGTGACATTTTCCCGACTTTAGAAGTTCTATCCCAGGGGTCAGTTTTTTTTGGGTTAGATCGCGTCAATAAATAAATGTGTCGTTAAAACCCGCCACCACCCGACACAGCCAACTAGTAAGGGTTGTCACGTAAACAGAACGTGGCCAATTCGTCACTAGTACAGCACTAACCGGTGTGTTGGAGAGCCAAGCCACAACATTTACCATCTGAGTACGACGTTTCGCCAGTAATTACAACTAGCTTCATCAGGCGATAGCCAGATTTGGCTGTGTCGGGTGGAGGCAACACATTTATATATTTACGCGATCTAACCCAAAAACCTCTATCATGGATGATATTGGTCGCGAAAGCCTCAATATTTCGAGAGCGGCAATGCACGTGGTGAATGAGAGATGGTGGTCACCCTTCATAAGTAACGTCACGAAGCGATCGTTAAAGAGCGAAGTGGCATGTGGCTCTGGTGCCGCAGGTTGCCGACCGGTAGACATCGAGTGACTTCTTGAAGTTCGTTCCGGCGACTTTTCCGAATCGATTTGGAGTTTATTATCTACCCGTGAAAAATAATTTGTTTGGGGGGAAGGGGGGTGGTGGGAGGTTAGATTCGCGTAAATATAAATGTGTCGTTAACCCGCCACCACTCGACGCCACCGACTTAGTAAGGTTTGTCACGTAGACAAAACGTGCCAATTAGTTACTACCAGCGGTGTGCTGGAAGGTGAACCCCACAAAGTTGACAATTTGAGTCCCACGTGTCGCTGGTGATTACAACCAGCTGGGTCTCGCGAATGCCGACGACGATGGTGGTGGCGAGGGGGGGCGAGGGGGGGGCGAGGGGGGGGCGAGGGGGGGGCGAGGGGGGGGGGGCAAGGGGGGGGGGTGAGAGGGGGGGGCGAGGGGGGTGGCCAGGTAGCTTTAGCACCCCGCACCTGCAGCTTGGCCCACTGGATGCGTCCCACGCAGCGAGACGCGTTCCTCCACGCGGTCTTGGCCCCGAATACGAGCTCGGTGTCGTGCAGGCGGTAGGCGGACGTGAGCTCCACCTCGCGCCGAACCTCCTCCAGCCGCTCCAGGTGAGCGGGCGAGCCCAGCCTGCCAGACCCACGGGGAGCGTCAGGCGTGAGCACCGCGGGGTGGGGGGGGTGGTGGCGAGGGGGGGCGAGGGGGGGGACGAGGGGGGGGGGCGAGGGGGGGGGGCGAGGGGGGTTGTGGTGGCGAGGGGGGGGGGCGAGGGGGGGGCGAGGGGGGTGGTGGTGGCGAGGGGGGGCGAGGGGGGGGGCGAGGGGGGGCAAGTGGGGTGGCGAGGGGGGTTGTGGTGGCGAGGGGGGGGCGAGGGGGTGGTGGCGAGGGGGGGGGGGGGGCGAGGGGGGGGCGAGAGGGGGGCGAGGGGGGTGGCGAGGGGGGTTGTGGTGGCGAGGGGGGGGCGAGGGGGTGGTGGTGGCGAGGGGAGGGCGAGGGGGGGCGAGGGGGGTGGCGAGGGGGGTTGTGGTGGCGAGGAGGGGGAAGGGGGGGGTGGTGGTGGCGAAGGGGGGGTGGTGGTGAGGGGGGGGGTGGCGAGGGGGAGGCGAGGGGTGGTGGCAAGGGGGGTGCAAGGGGGGGCGAGGGGGGGGCGAGGGGGGTGGTGGAGCCTCAGAGCTCCTTCTCAAAGTGACCTCCGGAGTGAGCGGGAGGAGGGGTTAAAGGAGGATTGAGGAATATTGTGTTTGCCAAAAGGCGCTTTATAAATCCAAAATAGAATAAACTATTGACTGTAGATGATAATTTGTCAATTTATTTTTATATTTGGTGAATTTTTCGTTTGCGAATATATATATATTTTCTATTTTACCTGTTTTGTCGTCTTGTTTGATTTTTTTTTAAACATATAGTTGATATTCGAAGAGATACGTGTAAAATGAAACCGCGTATTGTTGATAATTAAACTGATTAAAATCAAACATGCAATAAGTAGTTGTTGTTGTTGTTGCTGCAGCAGTTGTGCTGTATCGCAGCTCTCCGATGTGTTTGCTGGTCGTACCGCGTGTCCTTCGCCTTGATGTCCAACGTTTCGCGCCCACGCTTACGACCGTTAGACACCTCGTTTAGCGAGTCGTGCAATATTCCTTTAGGGCCCCTACTGTTCTCCTTCACTGCAATGCTGACGTTTCTGCCTTTATTTTGTTGTTTTGTTGTTAAAACATAATAAAAAAAATTATTATGTTTTATTTTTATTATTTTATAATTTCCCTTCTACGTGACTTTACCGAAAGAACCAAGAAGATGTGTTGTTGCTGTTTGTTGTTGTTTGTTGCTGTGCTCACGCCGCACCACGGATCTCGAGTGTAAAATAGCCAGGGTGCAACTGGCTAAACGAGATCATCATCCGTGGTAACAAATCTAAATAAACTTAAACGTTCTGGGAGCTTCCTTCAGAAATCTCCGTTCCGACTGTTGTTGTCGTTTTTGTTGTTGTTGTTGTTTTTCTACTGCAGGGGTTCGTGAGCGGACAACAACAATACCACCTCGCTCGGCAAATGTGCGCTTGTTCCCGTGACATCGTTCGCGTTGAGGTGTGAAAGATTTTGTTTTTTTATTTTGCCGAGCGTGCTGCCGAAAGAAAGGAGAGAGTAAAGCAAGGCAATGAGTGGGATGCGTCGGTGGTTGTGGGAATGCACCCGAGCGGGAGGGGGGGGTGTCGACTGTGGAGGTTTGGAGATGGAGGGATTAAGTGAGGGGTGGGGAACATTTTTTTCTGCCAAGGGCCATTTGGATAATTATAACATCATTCGCGTGCCATACAAAATGATCAACTAAAAAATTAGCCTATTATAATTGGTCAAACATTGAATTAACTCACCCCTAACGTGATGGCTGGAACTGCTTCTCTTTGGTGAGGCGTGTGATGTTAGCTCGAATTGATGATGCTTTTCCAGGTTTGCTCCTAGATTTATTGAATTTCGAGTCCCGCCTTCGGTTGCCTTGGCAGGGCCAGACCAAATGATTTCACGGGCCTTATACGGCCCGCGGGCCGGACGTTCCCCACCCCTGAATTAAATAAACTCGTGTGCAGGTGCTGGGGAGGATTGCTCGCGACATCACAGGACCGTAGGGGAGGAGATGGTGCAGCCTTCTTGGGGAGGCCTACGATCGTAATGATCATAAAAGAGTAATCAGATTAAAATAACAGTTTATAATCACTGATGTGTGTGTATTTGAGTCGATTTCCCCCGCAATGGAAATTTAGAATGAATGAAATATCGAATTCTTACACAGATATATACTACACTTATATACAGTGTGGTGTATGAAGACAAAGGTCCCCCGTATAGACTTAACAGTCTGTTGGGGCAAGTGCTGTTAGCAAGCACCTATGAAGGCCACCACCACGCCCGGCCGCCTTTGTCTCCCCACGGGGCGCACATCTTTTATGGGCAAGCAGTATCGACTGACGGGGGGGGGGCACACCGCTTGATGGAGGAGTAGTACTGAGAGAGGAACTCCGTGGCGAGGCCGAGGAGCTCCGGTGCCGGCCGGGGAGCCTCTCGTGGGACGCGCACGATCTGCTCCGGATACATCACCGAGCTGTGGCAGGCCCACTCCCCGCACGGCACGCGCCACATCGCCTGCGAGAAACAAAGTGTCCAGCAGCGGAGGAATAATGGGGACACTACAAAAAAAAGGGTCCATAAGAAGTTTTTGTTTGGGTTAGATCGCGTAAATATATAAACGTGTCGTTGAAACCCGCCGCCACCCGACACGGCCAACTAGTAAGGGTCGTCACGTAAGCAGAACGTGCCAATTCGTCACTAATACAGCACTAGTGTGTAGTGTATAGTGTAGTGTATAGTGTAGTGTATAGTGTAGTGTATAGTGTAGTGTATAGTAGTGTATAGTGTAGTATACTAGTACAGCACTAGTGTGTAGTTTATAGTGTAGTGTATAGTAGTGTATAGTAGTGTATAGTGTAGTATACTAGTACAGCACTAGTGTGTAGTGTATAGTGTAGTGTATAGTGTAGTGTATAGTAGTGTATAGTGTAGTATACTAGTACAGCACTAGTGTGTAGTTTATAGTGTAGTGTATAGTGTAGTGTATAGTAGTGTATAGTGTAGTATACTAGTACAGCACTAGTGTGTAGTTTATAGTGTAGTGTATAGTGTAGTGTATAGTAGTGTATAGTGTAGTATACTAGTACAGCACTAGTGTGTAGTTTATAGTGTAGTGTATAGTGTAGTGTATAGTAGTGTATAGTGTAGTATACTAGTACAGCACTAGTGTGTAGTTTATAGTGTAGTGTATAGTGTAGTGTATAGTAGTGTATAGTGTAGTATACTAGTACAGCAACACCGGTGTGTTGGAGAGCCAAGCCACAACATTTACAATCTGAGTACGACGTTTCGCCAGTAATTACAACTAGCTTCATCAGGCGATAGCCAGATTTGGTTGTGTCGGGTGGTGGCGGGTTTTAACGACACATTTATATATTTATGCGATCTAACCCAAAAAACCTCGATTATGGATAATATTGATCGCGAAAGCCTACTACGTGTTAAACCAAAAAAATTAAGGGTGCAGGTGCGCCGCTGTTGTTCTCCTTGATCATGCCGCTGCTGATGTGAGCGCCTGCACTGGAAGGAGTTCTCGAGATGTTCCGCAGAGGGTATTTTTGTGTATTTGTTTGCCTATTCTTCCACACTTGCCACGAGTCCCTGGAGAAAGCGGTATTACCCACACTTTGCCGCACCGCACACGACCCGCCGATAGTCGAAACTGCGACGCACCCATTAGCACTGCTGGGTCGACAAGTGGCGAGGGGGAATGAAAATAAACTTGCGCCAGCGTTTCAATTGGCACGTCGGTCGGGAGATCTTTGGACTGCACGTAGAGTGTGCCACAACCATCAATACAGCACGGCAGCATCCCAGGAGGCGGAGAGGGAGGGGAAGTGTGTTTATTCACTTGTTATCCGTCGTGCGCTAAAACTTCGATTTAAAGCTTTCATGACTGCAGGGATTCATCTTCTTGGTTCTTTCGGTAAAGTCACGTAGAATGGAAATAATAAAATAATAAAAATAAAACATAATAAAATAATTTTCACGACGTTTCGGCCACAACGCAAGCAGCCGTCCTCAGGTGAAGACCAGGTATGTCGGGGAGACAGCGTCTGACCTGGTCTTCACCTGAGGACCGCTGCTCGCGTTGTGGCCGAAACGTCGTGAGAATTATTTTATTGTGTTTTATTTTATTATTTTATTATTTCCATTCTACGTGACTTTACCGAAAGAACCAAGAAGACGTCGTGCGCTTGTTATCGTTTTTGGCAGCCCTGGGGCGGCTCGTGAGAGGGCCACGGTAATCTGGCCACGACAGCGGTCATAACGTGGATCTCGAGAATCGGTTTGACGGAGAGCTCTCTGCGCTCCCGACGGGCCCCACGTGGTTACAGCGGTGAGCGGCGGTCCGCCTCGTGGTAATTATCTCCCTTTTGGGTTCCCGCATATTTTGCACCGGTGAAACGTGATGGAGGGATCAGTGCAGAGCACACTCATCAGCTGGGCTTTGTGTGATGTGATTTCTTTGAAAGTTTCGTTTTGACATTTAAATATTTTACATCGCGCTTTCATTTTGACAGATTAAACATTTCTCAATTCGATGATGATTTAAGGAACTGGATTTTACGTTTTGCAAAAAGAGAAGGGTGACAACCGTTCAGGAATTGATGGTGAGCTGAAGTTTGTTCACACATAGGTCATGGTTTATTTTACAAACCATACTTTTAATCCACTCATTTAATGATCAGTTTATGAATACAATGCACATGGTTGTGTGTATGCTAGGTCGATCTCAACATGAGTACCTGATGTATCGCAGTGTCCAATATATCTGTGTAAGAATGAGATATTTAATTCATTATAAATTCGCAATGCGGGGAGCGTTAGCGCACTGTGCCATGCACCTGGCCATCTGAGTTCAATTCCCAACGGTGGTTAACGTCGGTGGTGGCAGGCGGTGTTTGCGACTGGTTCAGGGCTCCCTTTCACAACCCGCATTGACCAGCATAGTTGTGGTCAATCCCATGAAGGCCTTCATCCAGCAGCGGGTTGACAAGGACTAAAAAGTACTGTGGCTCATTTACAGACATTTTTGTTCACGCCGTCATTAGTAATAATAAGTAACACTGGTCAACAAATTTTTTTTTTTCTGGCCTGGACTTTTGCAGCTGTTTTAGACTAATTTCAGGGTGCTGATTCCAAATCTGATCTCAGATTTGCTCTATCACATCTCATTTTTATGCTATCGGCATACCCCATTTTCATTGATTATACCAGAAATTAACTCTGTCACTTATGATTGCAAGTTGTTGCGAGTCAGTGACTGATTTAGTGTTAAAATATGGTGCTGTATTTTAGGATAGTGTGTTTATAATATCATTTTATGTAGATATACACATTTATTAAAAAAATATATTCTGCAGTTTTTATTGACAATTCAATATTTGATATCTCAAAAACCTGATGTGATAGACAACAACTGATGCCAGATTTGAAATCATCACCCCAAAATTACATTAAACCCGTTGGAATACCTTATGCCAGAAAAAGTGTGTTGACCAGTGTTATCATTGACAGTCCTTTGTCTCGCAATTTCCGGACAAAGGCCTCGCCACGCTATGCCAGTCAGGGGGGTGGTTATTTGACCATATTTCACCACTCTGTTCGGTGCTGGTTTGTGAAAAGGGGGGGGCGGGGGACCCAGAACTGCACTGGATCTCACTCCCCCCTGATGTTAACCGTGGCCGGGAATCAAACTCGGGTTGTTAAAGTTCACAGCGCAGTGCCGGTTCATAGCGCCACCGTGCACCGCGTAAATTATTCCCACATTAATTTGCATTATTCTGTCAAAATTAATATAAAGTTGTACGTGAATACTTAAGTACTCAAGACAAGCCATACGAAAACCGCAGACTTTTCTCAAATCACGTGCCCTTAAAACAACCTATTGCTTTGTCTCCTGGGTTTTTAATGTTTTAATTTCACCATCAAATGACATTTAGCGCTCCTCTATATGCACCGGCAATTTTTTTTTTATATATACCGACAGCGTTAAAACAAACACAATCCACCCGCATTTAAAATTAAACCCTCACACAGCACAGCACTTACATACGCGTCTCAATTATCGCTCGCATTAATAACTTATACATTAATTCTAGATTTGAGGCTTTCGTGACTGCAAGGATTCATACTCTTTGGTTTTTTTTTATCAGTAAAGTCACTTATACATTGCTCCGCTGCCATTACTTTTAAGCAATCACTGCGGGTTTTGAATTAACTCCCCACTGAAAATGGAAATATATAAAACGTGGTGGATGTGACTTGCCCCGAGAGCAGAGAGATGCAGCGTGTCAGGAAGCACGGAGCCGGATTCCCGGTTGCGTAATTTGACGTGGCCGCACGGCGCTTTGGGAAGGGCCTTGGGTGGACCCAGCGTCAGCTTCTCCGGCTGTCACGAGAGAGTTGCCATCAACAGCGGGCATCGCGCAACGCAAGGGGGAGGGGGGGGGGGGGCACGTAGCCTTGGGCGCAGTTCACAAGTGTCCGTTGGAGGACACGATGAGTGAAGGTAATGTAACATTTAAAAAAACGAAAAATTGCTATTAAAAACTGATCGCGCGCACCGCGCGTCATTTGTCGAGATGATGATTATTATTAAGAGCGGTAATGGTAATCAAAGATCGTATCGTTGAACGCGTGAAGGACACATCGATTGAAATTAATAAGAACACTTAAATATTCACTTAACTATAAATACAAAAAATAATTAAATATTGACTGAAAGCTTTCGTGACTGCAGGAATTCACATTCACTTAGATAGGTTCAAAGAAAATAAAAAAAAAATTGTCCAAACATTCCAATGCAGGAGCCTCCAGCTAAGGTTTGGTGAGACTCGTCGAGTCTTTCCTGAACACAGAATTGACCTTCGGGGCTAATGAATCACATGCAGTGCACGTCAAGACCAGTCTCGTTGAAGATACTGCAACACTCGCGGTAATTATTATCAAGCGTAGACACACAACAATGAAAAATAATGTTCGCGACCGTGACATTATAAATGAGCGCTTACCTGTCGCGTTGCCTGCAGCACGTGTAAATCTTCCACCTCGTTCCCCCCGCTGTTGCGACGTTCTCTCTTCATTTCGTTGTTCATTTCTGCAATTTCCATCTCTCGGCACATCTCCAAGTCAGACCTTTCGTCCGTGCCTCGGGGTGACGAACATGCGGATCTATCGAGCGGCTCAACTCGCCCCAAGTCCCCTCCGTCGGGTCCCTTCTCTTGTTCCCACTCTGCCACTCGGGGCGGCTCGTTGCTCTCTTCCAACGTCGTCGCTTCAAGAATCGTGCCCAACTCCTCGCGTTCGGTTCCATCGTCTTCAGAGAGAGCGTTGCGCATTTCGCCGTGACTCTCCTTTTCTGGTTCCATTGTTTTGCAATTTTTTTCCAAAATCCGTTCGATTAACCCATGCCCTTCAGTCTCCCCCTGTTCAATGCCTTCCCCGTCAACATCTGCTCGAGGTGTCGTCTCAACATCTTCCATCGCTCCGTGTTCCTTGCCGCTTCGCTAGACTCCCGGCGAGCATGGGACCCCGGTCCGCTTGCCGATGATCTTCTCGCAGGAACGAGAGGGCAGACCCTGGCGCTGCGCTCTGCCGCGATAGAAGCGAGACGATGCCTTCACCTCCCTCCGTCTGCTTGTTAACCCCTTCAGTTCCAGCACTGCGATTTGTGGAGCTAATTCTTCATAGGGATATGCTCCACGTATATATATACACACACACATATATATATTTCCAGTTTAACACGTAGGCTTTCGCGACCAATGTTATCCAATAGAGTTTTTTTTTTCGGGTAAGGTCGCGTAAATATAAATGTGTCGTGAAACCCACCACCACCCGACAGGCAATTAGTAATGTTAGTTACTAGTGAAATTAGTAACGAATTGGCATGTTTTGTTTACGGGTCAAACCTTACCAGTTGGCTGTGTCGGGTGGTGGCGAGTTTAACGACACATTTTATATTTACGTGATCTAACCCCCCAAAAACGTATATTATGGACATATATATACAGTTTTAAGATTTCAGTTTACGTAATGGTGATATATAATGAAAATATTTTTTTTCGAATCCTCGTTGATGACAGTAACACATCACAATGTGTCGATGAACAATCAATTGGGGCGAATTCACTTAAATTTAAATTACTTCAGCTGCGATCTTAATATTTGAACAACATTTAGCGAAAGTCCACGATGTTTCTAGAACACATACAAGGCTAATAAATACAAATTGCGAAGGCAGTGTTTTCCAAATTCCATTTCCGCGTTTGCGAATTTGCTTCCCCCTCAAATACAAATTAACGCGTTGCACGCTGCACGCGCCCGATGCTTAGTAAACACGCCCCACGTTAAGCAATTAACGCCTCCCGCGTTAAAAGAGCCGATAAAAATTAACATTGGAATCTCATTGTGCGTGCCTTTGTATTTCGTGACCACGTGTTCCGCGTGACGCAGACAGCGTCCGTTGCTTAGCGCGGCACGTGGGACGTTTAACAACCATCGGACGCGTGCAGCGTTAATTTGAACTTGGGATAAATTGGTAAACGCGGAAAGACGGAGCGTGGTTGGTGGGGGATCCAGAGAGTTTGGGAAATCCTGTTGGAAGGAAGAAACTGCTTCACTCAGCGCAATCGGCTACACAAACGCACCGCAAATTTTGGAATTACCTTCTTTCTTGGTCTAAATACGAGCCTTTGAGAAAGCATCACGAGAGAATGTGTTTAGACTTCATCAGGCGAGGCTAAAGCAGTTTTAGTAGAAGTTAAATAATTTCTATTGAAATTGAAACTCCCATAAATTAGCATTATTAATTATTCCTTCTCGTAAAAACTAAGAATCGATATGCTGACACAAAATGTGGTCCTAACTAATGGCTGAGCCCAGCGTCCAGAATCCAAGACCCTAACGTCTGGAAACACAACCGCAATTAATTAAAAAAAGATCTCAAGAACATTACAGGACTTTCAAACAGACGCAATGACCTTTTGCTGTGCACTTGTTATAAACACATCAAATTAGATCAAAATCATAATTAAATAAGCAATGGCCTTTTAATAATAACAAAGGAATTATGCTATTAAAACATTGCCTGAGAGTTTTACGTATCTGCTAAAATTAAGTGCTATGAAGCCAGTGACCTGCATTTGATTCCCAATTCATGGCTACCATCAGTGGTAAGCGATAGCTGAACCAGCCCTGGGTCACGACAACCCCCGTGACCTACAACACCACGGGGAGACCTTCATCCAGCAGTGGACTGACAAAGGGCTGTACAACATAATTATTATCTAAATTAATGTGTTATAATATAGTGACTCACAATTACGCCACTGTCTCGATTTGAGATGCTGTGAATGGGTAAATATTTTCACTTTACAGGATCAGACACCAAGGCTCTGTTTGAAACAAAGGTCACACACTGCTATATCCCGAGGTGAAAAATGTGAAACCCATTTGCCTAGGCATCTGCTTTAAAATGGTAGTTTTGAGTGGGCAAGTTTTCCTTTTGTACCCTATGAGCCACCCGTGACCCACGCAGCCCGGAGTATCACGCAGCATATTACCATATTAACCAACTCACAGTTTTATTGAAAACAGAATTAATCATGAGGAGTGCAAAAAGAGATGGCGCAGGACAGGGCACCATGGACAAGGCTGGCAAGGACAGCGGACCCCACACGAGTGGGACAAACGCGTGGAAGAAAAAGAAGAAGAATGAATAATGCATTCACAGCACCATATTTCAGTGCATTTAGGTTGGTTGCCAAATGAAAATGGATTGCGTGTGACTCACAAAGGACACAATTAGGGGTAGTGATTCGATTTAAGAATATTTTTTTTCTCTCGTGGTAAATGTCTCGGCCTCTTTAGGACCGTGCAATTTACCCCAAACAATTACATACTTCAGATACAAATCGATCATTGATGATTCTTAACATGCACGATATGAAGTAATCATCAAACGGATGGATTTCTTAATCACTACATTCCTGGCGAATGACATCCACAAAGGGTGTATTGACAAGTCATACGCATGACTTGAGTGGAACTATTTGGATGGATATAACAATTTTATTTGTCTCATTTAAGGAGTGATCTGTAGTGCAGCATGGACAATTGCCAACCGATGAAGTGTCCAAACACACCTTTGGAAATAGGCTATATTAGTTTGTTCAAGATTAAAATGACACTTAATAATTAACATGCCTTTGATGGGGGCCTACCCACGCCATGTTATTCATGGGGGTTGTTTGACCACATCGCATTCGGCTGGTCAGTTCCGTGTGGATCGGTGAAGGGGAAGTAGGAGGTCCAGGTTAGGTTCTGACATCATTCGCCACTGATGTAAACCCGTGGCCAGGGATGTCACCCAAGTCGCTGGGTACATACGAAGTCTGGGAATCATGGCACCACCGCTCCATCCCCAGATATCCACGAAATGTCTCGATCAAATAAAAAATGTAAAATGCAAGTCCCTGCAGTGTAGATAGCAAGGAAGTGTTTATTAGCAATGCTTACTTGCAACTCGGAACGAATTGGTATGGCTCTGCTTTAGTTCTGCCATACTTTTTTTTATTGAAATGAAAGTAATCATCTCCAATTACCAATCTGTTCTCACGCTCTATAATTATATTTTTATACGGCTCTCACAAACACAAGTCGGAGGATAAGCGCAAGAAAACGCGGCTAATTTTAATGCGATTTTTACTTTAGGTTGTTTTCAAAGCAGTCGCTAAAAAACCCCCTGCACATTCAACCGCACAGATACACTTGATATTCCTCGGTGTGGTGGTCATCTGTAATTATCGTGATTTGCACGAGCCCGTGGCGAGTACGCTGCAGGAGAGAAGAGATAATGTGTCCTCATGGGCATTAATAATCTCACGTAAAATTACACGGTGCAACAATCCATCATTGTGTACCATGGCTTTATGGAATGATAGAAGGTAGCAAGCACAGTCAAAGCAGTTCCACTCGTGAAACATTGTTAGCAACGGGCATTTTAAAATAACGTTATTGCCCTGCTTTGAACATGCTACACAAGACGCCGGCGTGCAATACCTAATATGATGTGCGTATGCGCCAGTATTGAGGCGCTTGAGATTTTAATGTCAGCAAAAAACACGGTCGAGTTTTTGCTTGGGAATACATCTTTAGCGTGTCATGCTCGAGGCGTGTGTATATAATAGTATATAACAGAGTGCTTTGCCAATCGACTGCTGGATGAAGGGCTCCCTGTGCCATGTTCAGTGTATAATCGTGTTCGTTTGACCATACTTCACCATACTCTTAGTTCTTTCGGTAAAGTCACGTAGGTAAAAAATGAAATTTAAATTAATAAAAATAAAACAATAAAATCACGACGTTTCGGAGGCAACACAAGTCTCCGTCATCAGGTGACTTTACCGAAAGAACTAAGAGTATGAATCCTTGCAGTCACGAAAGCTTCAAATCTAGAATTAATACTTCACCATGTTGGTAACTGTGGGCTAGTAAAACGCTCGGGACCCAGCGCCAATTTAGATATCACTCACCAGGGATGTTAATGGTGGCCAGGGATTCAGGTCATCAGGTCTTCTTCTAAATACAGGCAAGCCTTCCTTTAACCAGCAACGGATAAACAATGCCAACTGATGATCTACTTTACCGAGACAAAAGCCCAAACGCATTCAATGTATTGCCATTGCATCCTTGCTAAGTTTACGTTCGAGATGAATGGCAAACATCCCGTGTTATTACTTGTATGGTAAATATGAAATAAAATTACTTTTTATTAACCACAGTGGGAATTTGTTTTGTCGAAACGTGTATACGTAACCTAATATATAATAACGGCATATTACACGCTACACAGATTACTATATCACAATCATAGCTCCTAAATTGCTATCATTATTAAGTGCTTCGTTAATTGCTGCATCCCGAACAACAGAGGAGTGTAAGCCTATTTGAATGCACAAACTACAATGAATCACGCGCACACACGACCGCTGAAGAATGACAATTAAATTGAACAACAACTGGTTCGGAGTGAAAATAACCTTGTCAGACAAAGTCAAGGCAAGAAGAACCTCGCAGTGGCTCAGAAGATCCGCGTTCTTAGCGTCGCGCACAAACGTGGAAGTAAACAGGGAGTAGGGGATGGCAAGCCGTGTCAGCCCATACGGTTTTCCCGTATTCGTGTACAGGGAAATTGAGTTTTCAGGTCCATACGGCGTACAGCCGTTTCAATACGGGCAACAACAAAAACCGCATGTTTTGTAATTTTTTTAGCGTTTCTCCCTTGTGATGGGACTTTGTAGGATTAGCGCTCTGATGTATAAGGGGCACGGGGTGACCAATGAGGTCTGAATTGGTCTGTAATAAGGTAGGACACTGACAAGGGGCTGACAGCTATGGGATGGCAAGAATCCCAGGTGGATCGGCGCAGCGGTCCGAGATAGGGAAGAGAACGGGCTCGCTCAAGGATGAGACGCGTGGCGTAAATTATTCAGATCTCATCGTGGCTAATGAGCTAACGGAAAGGGGACAGAATGTTAGAATGACGAGATTCGGCGTACTGCGTTTACATATGCTGTGGCAATTAAAGTTGCACTTTAGATATTGTCGTAAATGTGAACAGACATTTAGTTATTAGTGTGGCATTCATAAAACAACAACAACAAAGTAAATGGATGAGCTCGCAGTGAGCGTTTGTTGAATAGAAATGGAAGCTATGTCATCTCTACCACCCTAATCCAGCAGTTGATTTACAAAACAGGGCTATACGAGTCCATATGAAATATCGAGGATATCTCCAGCAAAAGCTCAGTTGGGGAAAACGATTCAGTCTCCCGCTAAGCTCAAGAGATCGTGCAACAGAGATGTAGTGCAACACACGAATGTGACGAACAAACACTCACCCAAGTTAAAGTGGGGACGCGTCGTACGGCTTCTCCATCTCGCTCTTGCCACGCGACACATTCGATCGGGGCATTGCAGCGGACGCCTGCTACGGGCACTATATAGTGGCCAGCCGTCCAGTGACGCCACTCGATAAAGGGGGCGACACTGTAAGTCACACCCAGCTTTGATTTGTTATTCACGATGTTTACTCACCTTTTGTGCGGTGAAATTTGGTTGTGTGGCGAAGGATAAGTTATGCCCCAGAGTTGTGTTCATCACTACGCTTCATTGCATTTAAGTTGTACCGGGTGGGTAATTGCAATATGTGCTCAAAGATAACATAAATGCGTTTGTTTGGAGGTAATGAGTGGAAAAGGCTTTTTTTTGCTGCTGGAAATGCTATTACAAAGTGAAACGAATGGCTTGGGAAAATTTAAAGGTACCGTGTAAATTCAACGCATGGGAGTATTCAATCAATTTATGCTTTAAATTAAAAAAAATCAGTATCGTCCAAGCCAGTTTTTTTTCCTTGCGCAGGACTGACCCAGAGAGAGAGAGAGAGGACCTTCCTGGCTCCAGGGCATGCATCTCTCGCAAGCGCTCATCCAAAGACAATTTCATAATTGTGGATAATTTTGTAAATTTGCACATGGCACTGGCTTATAATGGCTTCTTCTGCACGAAGCAATTTACATCTACACAAAATGTGGTGTTGTGTTTGAAAAAATATATAACATTGTTATATCACTATTGAGATGAAATTTTATTCAAAGCTGCAAAGCAGGAACGCAACATGAAAGTCACCACGAATAACTTATCAAACAATAAGTCTAAATGAGTTACGTTTTACAGATTTTTCTTTCCAAGTCAATGTGAATCTGTGTCGCGTTTAAGGGTGCGAAAGATGCCACCTACATTATGGTGTGATGAGCTGCACAAATGTTATGTCCGTGAAGACAAATGCTTACAAACATTTGAAGGTGTGTGAATTGGTTGGAAGTTAAATTCCGATAATGAATGCTAACAACTGCCTTGCCTCGAGCTTTCAAGAAGTAAAGGTTGGGTCAAGATTTCGGATGCAAACTTTATTTAATGTAAACAATGACAGGTCCAGTGAACACAAGGGCTTCAATAACAATAACGGCACATGCTGGAAACATTGATCAAATGCATCACCAAACACACCTGAAAATAACAAATACTACAGCAGCGACACAAATGCAAGGACATGACGACCCTATAAATATCTCTTAACTTAATATGGTAAACCAAACAACGCACGTATAGAAAATATTATAAACTTTGTTTTATACAAAATGTACAGTTGATGTAAAAGATTCAGATGGTGAGATAGTCACACCTCCCCAACTCAAACTGTCAACTTTGTCCTAATGTGAATGCACAATTAAGACTCCGAAAGAAGTTCACAGCTTTAGTACATTAGTGCCAATATCATGGCATCAAGCTAGAATTAAAAACGTGCAACGTGATAGTTTAAATACGGGACCCAGTTACACTCAGCTCCAGTAACAAAATAAATACAGTAAATGTTAAGAAAGGCGAGCTGTTAACGCATTTAAGATCCACAAATGAATACCAGAGTACGGTTAAAGTTAACAAAAAATATCGGCCAATAATGTCAATTTCAGTAATATATTGTTTATCTCAGTTCAACAAAAAAATTGTAAGCATCTGGAATGTTAAATTACACTGTCAGTTATTTATAGATAAGTAAATATGAAGAAATGGATTCGATTCATTATATGATTTCAATGAAGTGCTTTTTAAACGGTGAACAATTGAAAATCGAATGGAAGCAATTTTGGGCCACTTATTCAATTGTGGAAAATGTATGTGACGTCTCTGTGATCCGTTTAAACTGCATGCAGGAGAAAGTCACATTTGCTCCATACTGAAACTTTTCACGTCTTATATACAAACAAAATGGCAACCAACAAAACGCGTTTTTTTCTTTCAAAATGTACACGAGTTTATCCAATTTTAAATATACGCCATTGTACATCTTGTCTTTGCCATCAAATGGTACGTACAAATTGTTCACAACACAACTCTTCTTTGCAGTGACCCAGACACATTCAGTTTATGCTACGACACTACTTACATTTCTCTTCCCGCTCACACCCCAACCTATTTAGATTTTCTTTTTAAAAAAAGACACGGTTTAAAATTAACATTGCAGTTATCTCGTTCTGCAATTTAAACAAAACCATGCTAATAGTTTGGTCCCACTCAAAGTTGGAATAACAGATCTCATTGTACATGAAATTAAACTCAAGCCTTGAGCCTATATCATTATGCTAAGACATACACCCACCCTTTTGTTTTTACTTCATATAACATTTCAAATACATTTCCATATTGCTGATTTTTATCGCAGCCCTATAGGATCAAGCATCTCGTATAGAATCTTTTCTCAACGCAAAACGCCACATTTTTTTTCCTGCGCAATGCCACTGCACCACTGCAAAGGAAATAACCTAGGGGACAGTTAACATGCACACACAAGATCTTAACACAGTTTCACAGTAACAATTGCTATGTTATAGTGCAACATTGCTCTGCTACATTTACTTAGATTTTTTTTCTTTAAACAGAGCATAAACCACTATAGTCATACCTATCCATTGTGACGGCTTTTAATCATGATGAACGCTTGCATGAAAGGAAGCCACTGATAAAAAAAAATGTATAGCATTTGGCTGGCCACTGCGATTTGTCTGCAATCAATAATGAAAAATGGCACGTTTTTTTAAATCTTAAATCAAACACATGATAGAATATTACACCTTTGTATATATATTTTTTACTAAATGCAATGTAGTGGAAACTAGTCAAAGGCATCAATGTCTGTGTAGATATTTGGCACTAGCTACAAACATGATTCTCGAGTGATACAAATGCATTGTGAAAAATAAACTATGTGCTGCCTCAGTAGTTTTGGATGCAGAAGCGATGTTTTTTTTCTTTTTAAAGAGTGATCACCTTCCAACACCAGTCTTTTCAGCCAAACAGTGTGCGTATCACGGCGCAGTTCATGTGCCCGAGCTTCGTGTCAACACACGCGGACGTTGAAACTCACCGTGCAGAAATGGTTGGGGATTTTAATGAAGCCAGTCATTTCGAAGCCAGCAGCTGTACTTTCTGCATATTAATCTCCCCGGAGATTGCGTTAACGGAATGCTTTTGACGTGTTCTGTAGTCGATTGTACTCAATAGTAAACCCGACGGCTCCACAGAGGCCACACGGCCAAACATGTATTCTTTTTCGTGAAAAGGAAATGCGTTGTGACAGAAATATATATTTTAAAACCTTTCCGCGGCATTTTGTGGCATTGCATGGCAACAATCTTGTGCTTGGAGCCACAAGTCATCTTCCAAAAGCGCAGTGGTTTCTCCAGTGAAACAGACAAGTTAATTCCGAGTTGTTCACGAGTTCGACTTGCTTGTTGCTCATATACTGATTTAGACTTCCCTGTGCCTTGTTTCACGTGACCCAGATCATGCTTCTCTGTCACAGAAAGCCTCGTGTTGTACTTGAAGTAGCAGACGAATGGTCTCTGTAAACTTAACCGAATTAATGTCGCTGTTCCGAACAACAAATTCACAAGTAAATCTGTATTTCCATCGATTTCATCAATAATTATCTGTTCCTGCAGTACTTTTCAGAGTCTGTAACAGCCATGAATGCGTGTATAACATATTTTTAGTTGAGCAGTTCGCTTGAAAACATTTGTTTCTTCTCGTGGAAACTTCATAATTGGGCAAGCAGAGCTTTTCCCCGGTGCAACAGCTTTTGGTTAATCTCTAAGCTATAAGTATTCAACAAGCTCGGAGGTTACTGAAGAACCACACGCATAAATTACAGCGAGGACAAAATGTGTGGGCGGAGGTGCAGGGATATCAGTAAATACGCTCGCTTTCGCCATGAGAGAAACAGCACGGGAATTGAAAAAGGAATATGCAAGATAATGACAAAGCACTGCCAGCTCGATGCAGAACAGCATACTTGCACATGCTTGAGTAACTTGCTTTGTTGTAGTAGTATCTTCCAACAAGGGTGTTTTTTTTTTTACACGTTACACGTAAGTTATTTGTATGCATGTCTGTACATTTCCCCCACACCTCCCACATTTATTAAGTTTTGTCATTGTGGTCCGTTTGAGTAATCGCCATGACACCTGCTCCTGAAGCAGCGAGATGCTATAATCTGCAATGGAAAAACAAGAACGTTAGATCAGGGGGGACAAAATTAAACTCCAGCATATAAATGTGATGAAGCTGCATTTCGTGAGTTTTATTAACAACAAACAACAATAACGTAATTCTGAAAGGTACCGTTGTTGGCATTCCAGCAGTATTCAGAGGCTTATGTATGCGACTCAACTTGGGTTGTTCTAATTGAAGTGACATTGCACAGTATAATATGTTTAAATGCTCTTTACATGGTTATTAGACAACTAATACTGGTAGGAACGAAGTGAACCAGCCTACAATAGATTATATCGTCCGTCCGTCCGATGTCCGATTAGGTGTAGCAACAACGCCCCCTACTGCAAACACTTGGCAGGACCCTACAAAAACCTTTACACTCAGTGAGGCTTTCCTGGCTAAACAAGTGTAACATTCCCTTATAATTCCCTGAGATAGTTTTTTAATTCCCTGAGATAGTTTTTAATTAAAACATTTACATTAAAAATTAACTCACAACGGCCTAAAGCCTACAGCTAGGCCTAAAGCCTAGAACTAGGCCTCAAACTCGCCCTTCGTATCGTATTTGTTCGTTCCTACCAGCCCACCTCGCAGGGACCTGTTATTCAGTAAGAGCAACTGGAGCAGGTTGTGACATAAGTGGGTCCCAAGGTTGCGGGAATTTATCTTTCCGGGGCGCGCATCTCCAGAGATATCTTCAACATGAGAGAGATGTTGTCGCAAAGCTGTGCGCTACCAGTGTCAGAGAACGGGCCGCAGAAGAATGTATCACAGACCTGCTTCTCAACCACTCTGCACGTGACCTCTTATGCACGTAAGAGAGTAGTGTTCATCACATAAGTCACAATTAGATACATATATTTTTTTATTCTCAGAGAGAATAATTTAACCAATTTATGTGCAAAACCCGAATTTAATATAGCAGTTGTGTGTGTGTGCAGTTATCGGTGCTTGAGACCACCAACTCTGCTACACTTGAGAACTCGGTTTATTACCTTTCCTATACTTTGCACCCCTCTCGTATTTTTGTATTATTTGTTGTAGTAACGTTCTGACCCGCCCCCTATTGGACATCTGTGAAAAATAGATTTACAGCTCATTGGACTCCTGCAGTATAAATAAATATTCTGATCCTGATATGAATGGACATCTTCCTGCTTTGGAACCTAGCAGTGCCATCTCAGCACGCTGAATCACCGGGTCACTTCATCGATGCTCATGATTTAAAAGTGAATTACATTCCTTTGCATTATGCCGAGT
Source organism: Lampetra fluviatilis (assembly GCF_964198595.1). NCBI lineage: Eukaryota > Metazoa > Chordata > Hyperoartia > Petromyzontiformes > Petromyzontidae > Lampetra > Lampetra fluviatilis. The sequence goes on from NC_136280.1 coordinate 7,270,431, forward strand.
ATTGGCAGATAGCTTATTTTTAATTAAAAAAAAATCGGATTTACCTGCCAAAAGAGCACCAGCCAGACCAGTTACCAAGTCATTTTTAGTTTCCTGCGTGATGAAGAAAAATGCTTGAAACTGAGAGTGCTATGTATATGAATAGTCCGTTAATCAATCCACTGCTAGATGAGGGCATGCAGGTGGCAAACGTTACTTGAACAAACCTCACCATGCTTGTCAGTGCAGATTGAAGATGGGGAGGGGGGATATAGATCAACAATGGATATTGATGCATTACCCTCAACTTTCCACAAACCTACTGCACCTGTTTTATGCACAGTGGTCAACCCATCCAATCGCTTGCCAGGCTCAACCCTTCTTAGCTTCGTAGGTCTGACCGGATTTGGTACATTCTGGATGATTTGGTCAGAGGCAAGTGTGCTGCAAACCAAAACACTTCTCAACAATATTTCAAGATGTTTTGCCACTGTTCTTATGCTTGCCACGCGCAAAAGTTTCAGTCGTCCGTCAAACAAGTGAAAAGGCAGGACAGTTTTTGACAATAGAGCTATTGCATTTCAACTGCCAGCATCCACACACACACAGTCAAGAACTCACTCTGCAGACTTCCAAAAGTGGCAGGGATGCGAGCGGCGGCGATTCAGTTTGGGAAGTTTTTCAATCATTTCCATCAGCTGCGTGAAGGTTGGTCTCTCCTCTGGGTCGTTGGACCAACATGCCAAGATAATGTCCTGAAAAATACACGCACACACACACATACACGGGTTTAGACACATTCATTCTGCTGAACCTACCTTCATCATAAACAAGTCTTTTAATAGGCAGACAATGAAATTACCTTTGCCTGACAAATGGTTTTTAATACACATTTCTTGCATTATAAGGATATGTAGAATAATATCGCATACAACGATTGCACATTTTAAAAAGAGTTACATTAAATGTGATGATATATTACATATGCAAATATACAATTATCCTATACATTGGAGCCACGGATTACACATTTGCATGATAATGGAAATTGTTACTCTAGCAACCACCAAACATAAGCGCCAGTAATGACTTGCAATACCCTGGGTTCAGCACCATACACTGGAGTCAGGATTACGATTTGACAAAATTACCCATGCTGCTGGTTTTGCCAATTTAAATTACCTCTTGCAGAGATAAAAACAAATATTCATATATTGTTAACGGGTGCTGAATAATATGTTGAGCAAAAAAAATACAACGGGAGCATAGGTCACGAGCGCACGTTTTAGTTTTACATTATTTACTATCTAAGGGACTTTCTCACATCTGTTTTACTCAGGCAAGTAACCAATTGACAAAATGCATTTACATCCGAGTTAAGTTATTTCACGGTTCAAATTCAGCCTAAAGGTTTCTAACAATGCGCCTGCATTAAATGATTACATTGGCCAATGTAATTCCAGGCGACTAGCCCAAAACTCAACTGCTATGGCCATATTCTTAGGATTGATCACATTCACGAAAGTTCCCTTGTTAAATATGAACTGGTGATTTCTTACCGACAGGTCAGGGACTGGCACGGCCATACACCTCTGGGGCAAATCAGAGGAAATCTATGGGGTAAATTGCTTAAAGCTGCAGTTGAGTGGCAACTAGGACCACGGTTCGATTCCCAACTGAGGTGTCTTTCTGCGTGGAGTTTGTATGTTTTCTCACTGTTCTGCATGGGTTTCCTCTGTGTTCTGCGGTTTCATCCCATAGCTAAAAATAAATATACAATGGAACTGGTGTTGGACAAACGTCCCAATGCAAAAAATTCTCGACTAATCACTCAATTGCAATTACACGATCAACATCACCCCCTCCTGCAAAAACTTGACAGGACCCAAACCCTGAAAAAAGTGTCTGGAGACTCGGTGTGGCTTTCCTGGGTAAAGGAGCCATCACAAATAATAAAACAACAAAAACATCTCCAAGTGGAAAGTGTCACGTACCAAGATCTCCTTCACCATGCTGACAGGCGTAGGGTCTGGCTTCAACCCATTGCCCACTTGCCAGATGATAGCCTCTGCGGGCTGCCCATGAAAAGGCCAGTCGCGTGCCTGCAGCTCATACCAAATCGTTCTGCAACAGACGAGAGCATTTACATCAAGTGTTAAGATGTCATTGTTTGCACATTTAGTGGACCATGATTTAAATTTACTGTATATTATTAATCACGTGACAAAATATGACCAGGCTGCAGTGTCTCCCACCAATGTGGCCTCTAAATGCTTTACTTATCAACTTGTTCCGTAATAACACGTCAAATTATGAAGACTGCCGCAGGCTATTTCTGGACTAAGAACACATTCCTGCGGAGGGAGCTGGTAGGAACGTTGGGTTGCTCGGTCAATGGCCAGGGTCAACGGCAGCGTGGTGTATTCCGCAAATATGCCCGACTGTGAGGGCGGGCACAAGCCGGCGTGAGTAGGTTAAACGTTGCGTTTTATAAGGGCACCACGGGGTGACCAGCCCCTCCCCACCCAGCCCCACCCCTCCCCACCCAGCCCCACCCCCCACCCAGCCCCACCCCTCCCACCCCCCATCCAGCCCCACCCTCCCGACCCAGCCCCTTCCCACCCTCCCCACCCTCCTCACCCAGCCCCTCCCCACCCTCCCCACCCAGCCCCTCCCCACCCAGCCCCTCCCTCCCCACCCAGCCCCTCCCTGCACGACGGACGGACACAATAATCCCCTGTGGGCTGGTGGAACCAGTGGGTTCCTACCAGTATAAAAAATTGACTAAGATAATCTCTCTAGAATACTGTGGATGCAATCAGCACAGCCTCAAAGCTTAAGAGAGCGCACCCAAAGGCGTAGACATCGGCAGGCTTGGAGAAGGGAAGCTTGTCTGCATCGATGGCTGGAGAGAGCACGCGGATGATCTCTGGCGACAGGTAGCAGAGCCAGCCGTGCGGGATCTTCAGTTCGCTATCCCTCCTGTTTTCACAAAGCACAGCAGTGGGCACCAACGTCGTCAGCTAGGCATTCTTTATTTATGAATGTCATAATTAGTATCGTGATGCTTGCAGCCGCTCGTGATGAAACTTTAAACGTGTTAAATAGTGTGAAGTGTTTTATGTTGTTGAGCAAATCTGACGTATAAAAGCAATCGCCACGGAATTATCTTACATTGTCAGGGACGAGTGAATCTGAAGTGTTACTATTGTAGCTAACACGTGTGGTTAAACTTATTATGAAAGTGCATTAATTAATACACATTAATACATTATACACTGCCCTTGTAAAATTATTCATATGTTGGTGGCATATGAACAGGTTTAGTAATGAAGACCACAGGGATATAAGTCTGATGTATAATTTAGCAGATGCAAATCATGGTAAGTTATATCGTGACGACGTACCTGCCATCCTGCATGACCCCGGATATACTGAAGAGCCCAAAGTCTGTTATCACCACTTTTCCATTGTCATAGAAAATGTTCTTGGACTTTAGATCTTTATGGATAATCCCTTTGGCGTGCAGGTACCCGAGTCCCTGTAAAACGAAAACACACTTGGAATGGAATCAAGCTAAAAAGGAATTCTAAACGTCTTGAGAGTTATCAGAAAAGAAGGTTCAAGATTTCAAGTTGTTATCCTTTGTCGGGATTTGCAATTCAGTCCATTAAATGTCTTTGCTATTTTAGATAAAACATTTTAAACTGTCATAAGGCGTGCAACGATTTAACTCATCGATTCAAATGAATTCCTATACTCACCAAAAATACATTACACTTTGTGTGAGAAGCACTTATTTCTGTTAAAAAATATACTGTTACCTACACATTAATGAACAACAACAAGAACCTACAAAACACAAGAGACATAAAACAACCCGATAATATAATTTATTCTAGATTGCAAATCACGACAATTTTTTCAAATCGCGAGGCAGCTGAATCATTGCATGCCTAGTCAGCCATGATCTATCCACTGCTGGAATAATAATTTCCCACGCAGTTACCATCTCTCAGTAGCCACCTACAAATGCCAGTGTGCAAAACAGTTGTAAGTAACAATGTAGTGTGCCGCAGTGAAATCTTCTTGGAAAAAGTGGAAAAAAAAACAACAACACATGCCCCTACCTTGGCAATCTCCTGCGCAATTTGCCGAATCTTGTTGATGTCCAGGTTGGTTTTTGAATCTCGTACGTAAGAGTACAATGTCCTTCCTTTACACAAGCTGGTGGTTGGGGAGTGGGTGAATTAAAATCATAGCATTAAGTTTCTGTACTGATTTAAACAGTTTCGGAGCACATCATTACCGTTTTAAATGTCATTGGCCTTATAGCAATAGCTGATTAATCTATTCACAGCACTGTTGTGAAAATGTTCTGGTCTTAGTCTTTCCACTTATTGGTTTCATAATTAGACATTTCCAACAATGGTGGTTAATGAATGAGTAGCAACAATAAGATAATATTTTTAGGTACGTTGCCCACAGCCACAACTTCCCAAAAGAAATCTACACAATCAACCAAGGCTATTCACCGCGACGTTAGGAGATATTTTCCCCTCCAAGGATTGCATTGGAATTACTGATATCCGTTGCAATTTTCAGAAACCACCTTCCAAAATAATTGTCAACTTCTTGGTTCTTTCGGTAAAGTCACGTCGAAGGGAAGTAATAAAATAATAAAAATAAAACATGATAAATTATTGTTGTATTACTTCCCTTCGACGTGACTTTACCAAAAGAACCAAGAAGATGAATCCCTGCAGTCACGAAAGCTTTAAATCGAAATTTTATTGTCAACTTGTTGAAACGCGTCGCACAGCGTTCGCTCGCTCTCCAAGAGAGATCGACTCGGGAGGAGCGAGGAACCGCGTACGGGCTGTGAGCGGTGAAGGCAGTTACGCGGCCGCGATTCGGCGCCAACGCCGCTGCGAAAAAGCCTCGGTCAGAGTTTATGTCCTTGCATCACAGATGCAAAAAGACCAGATAATACGTCTACGTGAAAGTGACCTAAATTGTTCTTCTTCTTGGTTCTTTCGGTAAAGTCACGTAGAAGGAAAATAATAAAATAATAAAAATAAAACATAGTAAAATAATTCTCACGACGTTTCGGCCACAACGCAAGCAGCCGTCTTCAGGTGGAGAATAGGTCTGTCGAGAATTATTTTGTTATGTTTTATTTTTATTATTTTATTATTTTCCTTCTAAATTACTTTACCGAAAGAACCAAGAAGATGAATCCCTGCAGTCACGAAAGCTTTAAATCGAAATTTGACCTAAATTTATTAACCCCCCCCCCCGCCCGCCTCCCCACACACATTGTGTCCCGCACCTCGTGACGATAGCCAGGTGTGGGGGGTTCATGCAGGCTCCCATGAACAGCACCACGTTCTCGTGCCGCGTCTGCCGGTAGGCCATCACCTCCCGCTTGAAGAGCTTCACAAACGCCTCGTTGTCTCGCTCCATCTCGATGAGGCGGATGGCCACTTGGCCGTGCCAGCGCCCACGGTAAACCTGCGACAGAGCACAGAAAACAGCTTGTTGGCATGTTGCTGTGTTTGCTTTGTGACCTTTTAAAAAAATGTTTAGTCAAGTCCTGATTATCCGAGTTATTCGAAGGGAAGGGTAGCCCCGGATTAAGACAAAAACACGTGTAATATGACGTTTCGATCGCAACACAAGCGGTCGTCATCCTGATGACGACCGCTTGTGTTGCGATCGAAATGTCGTAGTTTTTTGCTATTTTCTTTGAACCTATCTACGTGACTTTACCGAAAGACCCAAAGAATATGAATTCCTGCAGTCACGAAAGCTTTAAGTCAAGACTGAACGTATAATACAAAATACAGTAAAACCTTGGATTGCGAGTAACTTGGTCTGCAAGTGTTTTGCAAGACGAGCAATTTTTTAAAATAAATATTAATTTGATAAACCAGCGAGGTCTTGCATTACGAGTAGTACGTATACGCTTTGTCTGCCGAGCGTCACGTGATCACAACTGATATGCGAGTGCTTAGGATTACAAACACGTTTCCGGAACGAATTATGCTCGCAATCCAAGGTTTTACTGTATATGGAATATATACGTATAAAAATTAAGATTATGAAAAGTGTATGCGTTGTTTACCTACATAGAATGTGGACGAAAAGGTAGAATTTGTCACTTGTTTTCATTGTTTCGTGAAGTAATCAGTTTACTTTCCGACAGCTACTATGACGTTATCCATTGCAATTCACAAGTAATCATGTCACGTTATAGATATATTCAATGTTATCATAGATTGGCCTGTATTCTATACACCTTGCTGCTACATTTAAGAGAATATTGTTAGCTAAGTTGTAAATCGCTTGCTGAATGAGGGCCTCCGAATTGGCACGGTTAGCTATTTACGGTAGCGATAGAAGTTAAATATACATAGAAGAATTTACTTGGCCATGCTTGACCGGTGGTCAATGCGGGTTGAGGAAGGCGGGGAGGCATAGATGGGGAAGCACAATGTAGCAGAGGACAGTATATGTGTCATATATATTCTGCACATTAATGCAGCCAAAAATTAAGTATTGTAAATCAATTATTACATGTCCTAGGGAAAAGGTGAAAGTTCCATAACTACTGTTGTTGCAAAAATGAGTCGTAAAACAATCATGGGGCAAGATTGCATCCAAATATTAATGTAAACATGTATTGGTTAGTAATGTATTTAATGACATTCCTCACATTAGCGTTCCAAAATGGAATTTGATTGTTTTTGTTTACGTTATTCAGGCATTGATGGAAATTCGTAAATGCATTTACTATGAGCACTTTGCAAATCAATTATCATCATCATCACCACTTTAATATGGGTTTCTGAAAAGTTATCGTAAAATAATTGACAGTCATCATTTGCACAGTAATTGGATGCATAAAGAAATCAAAGCATGAAGAGCACAAAGTTACAAAAATAGAATGTGAAACATCTACCCCAAGGCTGACAGTGATAAAAGCAAATGTTTTAAATTGCGGTTATTCATGCATTTAAGTGTCCATATTCACATTTTGTATGTAATTATGTTGTCTTTTCCTTTGGGGAGCAATAGCAAAGTGGTTGGTGCACACTTCGCTACTAACCCAGCGAACATAATTCCATCCTTGTTCAGTTAACAGCGGTGAAAAATATCTTCAGAATCAGAATATTGTTTTATACTGGCGGAATCTGAAGAGCTATGAAGCTCAACTCAGCCTTAAAGGAATACTGGTGCAGTTTGTAAACATCAGCGCACTGGCGAGACATTGGTGGAGAGGCATAATGTGAATCTTGGCACACGACATGACAACCTCACTTGACATGGGGTGGGGGGTGCAGTGTAACTGAAGTCACTTCTCAAGTCCTGGGCATTATCCTTACAGTTACGAGTCACACGTGTCTACAGCCATGGGAGAGGGTTGCACCCAAAGACTTGTATGCTGGTGCTATGTAGATTGTTACATTGCAGGACCATGATAAAGGGTGAAGGCTTAGGGAGCAGGTTTCCATCCAGGGGCGCTGTGGTGGCGAGATGTTAACTACCTCGCCTAATACGCACGAGGTCGTGGGTTCGATTTCGACCTTGATAGCTGTATATTTGGAGTTTGCATGTTCTCCCCATGGTCGTGTGGATTTTTCTCCTGGTCCTCCAGTTCTTCCCTCCACATTTATAAACATGTGTTTAGAGTATTTGGCTGATATAAAATGTCACACGATGAGCCACTTCGGTGAGCTATCATTTATGGCCAGGTCAGTTCTGAAAGAAGAGCTATCCAGCTCAGTGGGCCTTACCTGGTAAAATTAAAAGTTTATTTTCTTGGTTCTTTCGGTAAAGTCACGTAGAAGGGAAATAAAAAATAATTAAATAAAAACATCATAAAATAATTCTCACGACGTTTCGGCCACAACGCAAGCAGCCGTCCTCAGGTGAATAACAGGTCTGTCGAGAAGACAGAGTCAGGCCTGTTCTTCACCTGAGGACGGCTGCTTGCGTTGTGGCCGAAACGTCGTGAGAATTATTTTATTATGTTTTTTTAATTTATTCTTTTTTTATTTCCTTTCTACGTGACTTTACCGAAAGAACCAAGAATATGAATCCCTGCAGTCACGAAAGCTTTAAATCGAAAATTAAAAGTTTAGTTCAGATCATGACTGATGATGGTCACATTTTCGACTTACTTTGCCAAAGCGTCCACGGCCGATGAGCTCATCGACGGCGAGCTGCTCGTAAGGGATGTCCCACTCTTGCAGGAAGATGGTGGTCTGGCTCTGCTTGCGGGGCAGGTTGCGGAGCGACAGGGCGTCCGGGAGGTCCTCCAGGTCATCCTCCTCATCCGACAGTGGCTCTGGATCAGGACTCGCCTCAATCTGCCAGTGGCCACGTTCACGGAGACGCGTTGCAGAGAAAACGGCCGATCCCATCGACGATTAATCACGTACAAGTGTGAAAGATGTAATAAAAAAAATTACGGAGTTTTATGGGCATAAAGTTCAAGGCATTGTCGGTGAATGTTACACACGTTGTGTACATTTTACTGGACAGCACCTTGAGTCAATCTACAGCTGGATGAGGGTCTCCTAACACCACATGAGTCATGGGGTTATTTGACCGTACATCACCACACTGGTCAGTGCGGATGGATGAAGGCAGCATAGACGTTGTAGCATGGTATAGCACAACAATGGATTTTGTGGCACTACCCTCTGCTTGCAACGTGGCCCCACAGCAACCTACAGCGCCTGCTTTATTTATGGTGGTCGCCCATCCAAACACTCTCCAGAGTTAACCCTGTTTCACTTCTGGCTGATTTGGTCATAAAAAAATAAGAATTTTAATGTACACCTACTGGATACTGCCTGAAAATTAAGTTGTAATGAATTATCTTCTGCGAGGAAAGGTTGTTTCCCAGATTGCTAGCTCTGATATATTATGATACATTAATAATCAATAACGCTATGTTAATAGACAGCAGTAAATTACATTCGGCTCATGCTAAACACGAGAGTTAGAGAAAGTTGAAGTCTTATTATGGCAAGACAGACAAAATAACAAGACAAAATAATTTTTTTCTACAAAAACGTTTACATTCTATAACTAACTTATGGATGAGTCTCCAACCTGGCTATGCCTATGGAAGAGCCATTGAGTAGACTGTACTGCCACCTTGTGGAAATGTTTAAATGCATACGGTTCTATCAAAACAAGTCAAGTCAAAGTGATTTCATGGTCAAATAAGCCTTGAGGTGTTGTTTCATCACCTGTTTACAGCCCTGAATCAGTGGTGGAAATTCCAAATTTCCTTGGCAGGAACTAGTCTATCCACAGGACAATTACTGCTGACATCACCACAAAGTGGTACTCATCAATACCAGAGGGATGATGGGCTGAGTCAATCTCCAACCAGGATTTGAACTTGTAAACCTTCTATTTGTGAGCCACTCACGTCTACAAAACTGCTGGACATGTTGGGATTTAAGGACAAAACTGCACTCTTTTTTCCCCAACATGTTCTTTTCACAGGCTATCTGGCCGCTTAACGCTATATAGAAATACTAAACACGCAAACAGATAAATTAAAAGTAATATTTATAAACACAGGCCAAAACCACGGTGGACAAACATACAAAATGTCACAATGTTGTAATTGCAATGCAACAGATGTCTAATTTGTATATTCTGTAAATGATTCTAGATTTGAAGCTTTCGTGACTGCAAGGATTCATATTCGTAGGTTTTTTCGGTAAAGTCACGTAGGTAAAAAATTAAAATTAATAAAAGTAAAATTAAAATTAAATAATATTTTATTTTACTTTTATTAATTTTTTTTTACCTACGTGACTTTAATAAAAGTAAAATAAAAATAAAATAATATTTTATTTTTATTTTACTTTTATTAATTTAAATGTTTTACCTACGTGACTTTACCGAAAAAACCTAAAAATATTCTGTAAATGATTCAAAAAGCTCTGCAAGCGTGGCAGATAATTCAGCTTGTAACTGGGGGGGCTTCCCTTTCTTGTTAAAGCTCACATGACACACCGATAATAGCCCTGCCACTTTGCGATGCAGAGATGAGAAAGGGTGATAAAGAATGAAGTGGCTCATACCTCAAGTATTGGCAGAGTTCCAGGTAAAGGAGGTGGAATCTGATTTTCATTTGACCTACAAAACAAATGCAAAAATGTCATATTCCCAGCGAAAGTTTCAAAGCAAAAGGCCCCAAAAAGATTAACATTATGTCGTTGTATTCTGGATACATACTCATTGTCAGAGTTGACTGGATGAAGGATCACTTGTGGAGTTTTCTTGTGAATCTCAGGAGACACATCTATCCAAATTTAAACAAAAAGATCAGCTTTGTTACGATTTATCATCAGTGTATGAGTGGACGGGAGGATGGTAACACTTGTGAAAAAAAAAATAACAACGGCATGGACCTATTAAGCTGTTATTTAGTGACATTGATATAACTGCATATTTTTATGTTCTGTTCATAAATCCTGTGCATCATGACTTTTGTGACGAGAAAAATATCGCACATTTCAAATGATAACTTTAAGTTATCGCAAAGCTGTGATGAAACAGAATTTTTTGGTGAACGTCACATAACCTATTGTCACGTAAAACATCTTCACCACCACGATGGAGATTCTTAACTCAGGTCACATGGTGTGTGATGTATTGCGTGTGTGTGCGTGCTCATAGGATGGGTCCAATTCTTACCTAAACTACACTTAAACTAAGAACATACAAGGACAAGAAAAGAACACACTTTATCTTTATGGGCAATACATTAAAATTATCATTAAAGTCATGATTATGGCATCAATAGTTCTCACAAAATGCTTCAGCAACTTAAGTCGTAAAAAAAAATACACTTTCATTATACTTTTCTAGGTCCCCCCCCCCCCCGCCTTCTCTCATGAACTCTTGAGTTGAAAAAGAAAAAAACATTTCAGGTATTGCCTCGTTCCTTCTGTCCATAAAATCAGGTCTTGTATCACAGTTATGGAAATGTCTCCATTTCATCGATTAATCTTCCTCTTGACATCACTTAATTGACGCTGAAGGTGCTGTTACGTCTTGTTACGTATGCTCAGCAATGCTGTGTAACCCCAGCCTTACTCTGTATGCCTAAGACTGTGAACCTACGTTTTTATTTATGGATTTTCTGTAAAAGACTTTTAAAAAATTTGCAAATTAACTTACCTGGGAATACAAATTGCTGCTTGTGTTGAAAGCAGTGCGCTGCTGATGTGAGAAACAGCAGTAAATACAGACACAAACAAAGAGTTAGCATACACCTGTGGATCGAAACAGCAGGTGAACGTATGCTCAGTATTCAATGGATGTATGCAATTTGGTAAGTGAGATTAGTGTGATAGAGACACAGTGTAAGCAGGAGACATGAGTAGAGACAAGGAGAAAGAAAGTCAAGAGAGACAGTGTGTATAAAGCAAGTGGCCTCACTTAGGATGTGAGATATGGGGTAAGTGAGAAGGGGCAAGCGAGACACAGGCCGAGATCGAAGAGGACAGCAACAATGGCAATTAGGCGAAGACACAACGATGAAAAGCAACAATGATAGTAATGGTAAAGTGGTCAGAAAAGGAGGCATGGCAGTTGGCAGGGGTTAAGTAGAATACAGATCACGGTATTAGCCACGAGTGGAATTTATGGCAAGTGGTCATTTAATCACCATAATTTATACTGCTAGAGTAAAAAGAAAATGCAAACAACAAAATCTGCCAATGGCTGACATTCAAGTAGTCGAGGTTTGCCAATACTTTGATCATTTGCCGGAGAATGGAGGAAAACAAGAGTGCTTAGAGGGCACAACGCAGAGCGGATGATGGGCGCGTGTGCGTGGAGCTACCGGCGAAGTTGAAGTGCGGTTTGGCGTGGCGCACGGCTTGTGGTGACGGGTGGAGGCAGGGAGAGGGCGGCGTGGCGCTCGGGGGGTTGGAGATGAGGTGTGGAGCCGGTGAGGAGGGCGTGGATGAGGTGGTGCTTGATGGGTTACTGCTGGAGTCCGGCTGGTAAGGCACCGAAATCTGGTCCTGCTTTAAAAACGAAAGTGTAAATGCAAAAAAGATTTACGTTAATCTACGTGTTGCCAAATGCAGTGGGTAACCTTGCTGTGGCACCCGTTACTGTTGACATTAACAATGGAAACAAGATGCACCACCATGCAAATGAACAAAGATTTGGCAGTCCGTGCCTGGGAGCTTCAAGTTTACCCTCCCCGACTCCTTGTGTAATACACGACACACCTATTCACCAAGTTGAAGAACACGTGCAAATACAGCTAAATGCAAAGATGTGTTATCAAAATAACAAATATAAACGATGACTAATCTGCGACTGTATTACTTAAGGCTACTTTCTTGAACGTTGTAAGGCATTTATTCAGACTGTGAAATGATAATGCCTTCACACATTTCATACACAGAAAAAGCAAGTTTTTTTTCACAGTTTTTTTGCTGCACCAAAGCTGTCCAGAAAACACATTTTAACCAAATAATTTCAACTCTGCAGATAAGGCTACTATGACAACATCAGCAAAAGTTTACAATGTTGGAGTAAAGGTAAAAGGTGTAGCCTGGGCTGCAATTTCTTGCCCATGGCACTGCTGGTGGAAGGGTCTCTAATAAAGAGAGCTCCTGAAAGGCCCTCTAGATGGTGTCTGGCCTACTCTTCCATGCTGGCAAGAAGTCTAGGAAATGGTGGGAGTATTCACTACACGTAACGTGCTGTTCGACTGTCGAGAACCCATTTATACACCGAGGTGGACTGAGGAGTGAATGATTAAAAAAACTTGCCCATGGTTTCAACTACCGCGCCAGGACATGGAACTGGCGACTCCCCTAGATGTATGTCAGAGATGTTAAAAAATAATGGTACCTTCTCTCTGGGCAGAGTCTTGCTCTGATGCAAGTCAACCATGCGATGGGGACGTCTGTTGTTCATGTCGCAGGGCACAGACTCTGTGCGCTTTAAACCCGCTGCACGCATCACGAGAAAAAAAGGTCATATTTATTTCATGATAAAATGAATATGGTTAATTAATGTGGTGTTTTTGCTGCCGTGGTAAATCACGACAATGAATGTGCTTTGCGAAACTATATTTAAAACATTTGCTATATTTATTGATTAAAACAGGTTTTAAAAAAAAAATTCAAACCTGTTACATATTGTCTGACTACAAACCAATCGCAAAGAAACGGTAAAATAAAGACCTTGCACACTGCACGCTAATGTAAAATAAGTCAAGGGAAGGTTTCTCATGGAAACATTGAGCTAAAAAACTAGCCCTGGTTGCTAAGGATTATCTGGCGCTGATAACAAAGGACCAGTGCCCTGTGCTGACCTAATGCAGCCATTTTGTCGATGTTGCGATATTGAGTTGTGCAATGAGCCTAAAACAATATTAATGTTTTGTTTTATACAGCGGCATCATTCATGCAAATTGCATCTCACAATTGCTGAGAAACCACAGCCAAGCTGGAAGGAAACCATGTGGTGAACCAGTGCCAAGAAATCCCCAAACTCTGCAGTTCTCTAGATATGAAGATGTTTTCAACAAATTAATGAGTGTTGATATATGTAGAAGAAAACCAGAGCACCTGGAGAAAAACCATGCACACGAGGGGTAAAAAGTAAAATTGCATCTCTGCGAGATGAAATGTGCATGAACACTATATAAAACTAAACATTATTCTTATTATGATATGTTTATTGCACAAGTGATTGCAATGTCAACAAAATGGCTGTCAGGTCAGCATAGGGCACCAATACAAAAAGCAAAGATGATATTAGTCTGCACTTTGCTGTATCTCCTTCATCTGACCAGCCAGTTCATAATAAAGGTTTTTGGGTTAGATCGCGTTAAATGTAAATGTGTCATTAATCCACAACCATCCGACGCAGCTAATTATTTTAATTGAGTAGGGGTATGGCACCTCGACGCCCATGGGAAGGGAGTTTCACATTTGTGCGGTGATCCACCAGCCCTTGCCTCCCCAGTGCTGGATTACAATCGCATGCCGCGCACCACCGCTAAAGGGTTTACATTTAGTGATAGGTTGTTACCCTTTAAACTGGTACAAAAACTGACACCTTTATACAAGGCATCATGTTTGCAATAACCACAACACAAGCAGTCAAATTGCAAACAAAAATAAACAACTCTGATGATGATAATGATATGCACTGTCCGTGAAGTTAATTGGTCCACACCCGAGACAGCTTTTCTTAGAGCCTAGTCTCACATGGTGTTGGACCAGATGACGCCAAAAGGCGCACAACTCATCTGGTCCAACACCAATGGAGACTAGGCTCTAAGAAAAGCTGTCTCGGGTGTGGGCCTATCAACTTCAAGGACAATGCATATCATTATCATTATCAGAGTTGTTTCTTTTTGTTTGCAATTTGACTGCTTGTGTTGTGGTTATTGCAAACATAATGCCTTGAATAAAGGTGTCAGTTTTTGTACCAGTTTAAAGGGTAAAAACCTATCACTATATTTTGCCACTGGTAAAGAGGTCTCATAGTGGGTTTACATTTGTTTATGTTATGGTTTAACAAAGTGCTTTTACTACTGTACTTGTTTTTCGACCTGTAGAGTTTCAGAAAGCTTCCCACTTACGGCGTATAAATAGGAGACGACACGGAGGCGCTTCCTTTGTGCACTTGTTGTGACATTTTAACCTGCATTAAAACAACAAACAGGATTTGATTAAAATAGTTTAGTAGGAACGTGGATTGTAAATAACTGTTTGACAAGTCCACACATTTTTATTTTTACCAAACCAAAAATAGGGAAGGGAAATTGCGACAACCACAACATTCTTGAATATATTCAGAAATAGCCGACTTTTTGGATATAAATGCACCCCGCTTGGTAACAAGGCCATGTGTCCTTGCCTCAGAAGTTGCCTTATTCCTTCCCCTACCAGTAAAATGTAAGAATGTGTTTCTTATACCATAACTGTGCTTATACATGGTATCCATATATACAGTTATAGTTTCTACTGTACTATACAATATAATGTGAAGAATATATGAACGAACTACTGAGCCAAACAAAAATGTGGATGCGTTATAGATTTTTACTGATTTTATCTCCAAAATGTTCATGAAATCCAGTTTCATGTTTTAGAACTTGTCAAAACATGAAGAAATGAATTCCATACAAAACATGATGTATTAAATGTTTACCTGAAGAAACATTTACACAGTGTAATTTTACACACGTGTTAAAGTTTGAGCGCCCTACCCCCCACCCCCCTTTATGTACCCGCGGCTTCGGAAACAACACAAACCTTCTCCACAAGTCGAAACATTACCTCACGTAAAATATGAAAGCATATGTATGGATGTATGTAAAGTAAATGAACATGTTCTGCTGCGATTAAAATCGTTCCACTCACTTGCAGTTTTTACATTTAACGCCAAACAGCATTCCCTTCGCACACACCATGCAGGTCTGTGACATCCAGTATTTGGTCGAAAATCTACCAAGAAATGCAAACAAATGCAGCATTTACCAGTCGACCTAGATAGCAGAGCATTTCTACAGTATCACCAATACATGTTAAACCTGTTGTTGTTGAACTTCTTTCGCAGCGTACGTAGCCAGCCGTACTAATCGGAAGTGCGGTAAATTACTGGTGCATATTATTATTTTGCAATGTTTTCAAATAATTGTAATGGAGAAGATTTAATGACTCAATATATCAATACAACACTTTTTTGCTCCTTTAACAATGAGCCAAAAATAAACATACAAGGAGGTTAAACCTGTATGAATTCTTACTGCTGGATTGTTTTAGAACTATATCTAAATCAAGGAGAAATTGGGATTGGTTGAAAACATGTAAAAACAGCGGTGTTATTTCACTATCTACAAAGTGAGACTGCAAACCTGTGTTTTATTGAGTTTCCAAAGTCCCTGCGTGCATTCTGGGGAGACCATCGCGGTACCGTCAGTGTGTCTGGGTACAGAAACGGGGGTGGGGAACATGATTCTTAAGCCAATGATAATATACCGTAAAACTCGACAACCAAAAGATGACACAAACATCTTTTGGGAGGTTATGACTGGTTGTCAAGTCAGAAATATTGCTTGCTCAACAACCCAGTATTATGACGAGCAAAACACACACGAAATCTATCTACACCTAAGCACATATGATGAAAGAACAATGATATCTTCGCCATCATTCAATCGATTTGAAAACTAAAAACGTATTACCCAAGACGAGTATGATAAAAATGTAAGTGATATGAAGTATAATTTGGATCAAAAGTATGAAAACTACATGAACAAACATGTTATATTCATGTTAATTTAATGGCCACCACACGTAAATATTCAGTCAAAACAAAGTGACGGCTGCAACATGTCACGATCATTCGTATTTCAATTCAGTCGGGAAGTTATTGTCAACTATAGCCAGAGCATAGCCAATAGACGTGTCTACACAAGGCAATTAATATAAAACTACACGAGTGCAACTCTAATAGCATCGACTCTGAGCCAAGTAGAGACTGGCTGTAGCTCGCTAATGAATCTGAATGTCAAAAAAGCACCAGACATGCAGTTGCCCAGTTAGAGCACCATAATAAAAACTCAATTTGGAGACAACATGAATTTAAGTTGTTTCACATTCTGCACCAAAGTACACTTAAAAAAAGTAAACAAAATAATCAAATGGCGTAAGTATATCATGATTTGGTCACCAAAAAATCAATATTGTCAGTATTCAGGGCCCGCAATTCCATTAAAGAATCGTTTGTCTTTTCAAAATAATTATTATGGTCTCGTTTGTATTGTTTCTCATTTCCCCTGTGCCTATTGTACAGCTTTGTTTGCCTCACGAGCCCAAAATGCATCACTGCTTTGTGCAGATTTTACAAAGTGAATAATTAATTCTGGCAAGCATGCCTCAACGCACGTTACTAAGAGGTGAAGCATCTATCGATTTAAAGCTTTCGTGACTGCAGGGATTCATCTTCTTGGTTCTTTCGGTAAAGTCACGTAGAAGGGAAATAATAAAATAATAAAAATTTTACATAAGCAGCAGCCGTCCTCAGGTGACGGCTGCTTGCGTTGTGGCCGAAACGTCGTGAGAATTATTTTATTATGTAAAATTTTTATTATTTTATTATTTCCATTCTACGCGACTTTACCGAAAGAACCAAGAAGAAGGTGAAGCATCGTTACGCGGATAAAACAGTAATATTCGGACTGAGTGGCCTTACTCTGGGGAGGATCATCGGAGATGGGTGGGGTGGTGGGCGTGTAAGGAGCGCAGCCACAAGCCTGGCGTGCCAGTCGCTCTGCAGGGTTTATCGGAACACGGGGATGCATGGGCAAGTTTTCGCAGCTCCCCGCTCCACCCTGAATTGCCGGGTTCAGGAAAGGGCGCGCCTTCTTGGAACCTCTGATAGTGTTGGTGGGGGAAGGGAGGGAAGGAGACAAGTAGATGCGCATGGAAAGGAGGAATGGAAGAATTTGACATTCTTTGTCACGCGAATACAAGCCAAGCAATGAGCAACACAGCTTGTTTTTTTGTATTCTTTCACAACGCATTTCACACCGCAGTAATCGTATACTTTTTATCAGTAAATGCACACGCTAGCCTGTTACCACAAAAGTCACCTTAAATATATTTAACACTACAACTGGGTATGTGTGTGCTGGACACATGTTAAAACACCTTCTAACAAAAAAATATCACTGAAGTAGTCTATTTTAAATAACTCTACGTCAATTAAATGAACCCGTGCTGCCCTCTAGTGCTGATGTGGCTGTATAATCTAGCAACAGTTTTCGCAAAAGCAATACAAAATATAAAACCAGCACACAATACTCGCGTGGCCTCAGGATACAATAACCACAAACTATTACGTAACACCTACCACAACAAGGTGTACCCAGCGGAAACGCTGATCTGGTAAAACCAGCTCATGAACTAAAACACTTTCGTAATGCTGCAATTATGTAACATTAATAATTATGGATCTTCAAAAACATGTTATTTTAAAGAATATACAATTCACACGTGTACGCTAAATCTGGAGTAGAGCAGAAAAAACATTCATAATAGTTTTTTTTTGTTAGATCGCGTAAATATGAATGTGTTGTTAAAACCGTCACCACCCGACAGCCAATTAGTAAGGTTTGTCACGTAAACAGAACGTGCCAATTCGTTACTAGTACAGCACATTTTTACTACAAAATGAATAGCTGCAAGGTTTTGAAAGCTGTATCACATTTGATTTCACTGTATCTTTAAAAAAGAGATTGCAAGCACATTGTTTTTGTACACTGGAGGCATAAAACTGAAATGTAAATTTTACATTTAAAATATACAAGGCTGAATTTAACAAGATGTATTTAAATACTGTAACAATTAACCAAACTGTGCTTATTAGCCTGATATTCGATGGGGGGCGGACACTTTCAATTATGGTAGCGCACCATCTCCAGTGATGCATACTGTTGGCATGAAAAAGCTGGGCGCACACAAAGCAAATCCCCGCGCAAGAGATGATGGCGGCGGCGGCAGTAGCAGCACCACCAGCAAGACGGCTTACCGCATGTTGGCCACGTCCTCTATCCGGTTCGCGAGCTGAGACTCGTGCGACTTGCTGCGATGCAAGGTCTGGAAGCCGGGGAGGAGGTGCACCAGCTTGCGTGACACCGGCGGCGGGGGTGTGCCGGGTGGCCGCATCTTCAAATCAAATCACCTTAAGTTAAATCACTCGGCAAGCGGTGCGGCACAAGCGTCACTAAAGAGCTTTGGGAGACTTTGTGCCTCGCCTGCCAATGCTTGCTAATAAAAGCACAGACGTACAGACGTTACCAGTAGAGCTTTGTTTTAAGCACATTTTCTCGTCAAAAGAGATGAAGGGGGAGACTAGCGACAGAGAGGAGTAGCTTCAAAAATGTATACACACATTTCTGGAAGAACAAGGTATTAACACGTAGACTGAACATGAAAGTTGTGAGTAGAATGGTATTCCCAACAGCACTGCACATAAATTTATCTTTGGCAATTAATAAAAAAAACAGATGCAGCAAGGATAGAATCGCTCGAGTTGCAATGATAAAAGTGAAAATTCTCCATTCCCCAGAATGGAAAGATGGCCCAATTAGTCAGTCATGGAAGAGTTACAAAGAATTACAAATATAACACTGTCTTAATTTAGGAGCTTTCGTGACTGCAGGAATTATTCTTTGGTTCTTTTCGGTTAAGTCACGTCTAAAAATAAAATAATAAATTAAATGGACAGAGTATGTTATTTTAATTTATTATTTTATTTTTAGACGTGACTTAACCGAAAAGAACCAAAGAAAAATATAACACTGGTCAACACACTTTTTCTGGCATAAGGTATTCCAACGGTTTCAAGGTAATGTTGGGGTGTTGATTCCAAATCTGGCATCAGTTTTTGTCTATCACATCAGGTATTTGAGATATCAAATATTGCATTTTCAATAAAAACTGCAGAAGAAAAATATTAAATAAATGTGTATATCTACGTAAAATTATATTATAAACACTATCCTAAAAATACAGCACCATATTTTAACACTAAAGCAGTCACTGACTCGCAACAACTTGCAATCATAAGTGAGAGTTAATTTCAGGTAAAATCAATGAAAATGGGGTATGCGGATAGCATAAAAATGAGATGTGATAGAGCAAATCTGAGATCAGATTTGTAATCAGCACACTGAAATTAGTCTAAAACAGCTGCAAAAGTCCAGGCCAGAAAAAAACGTTTTTTTTGTTGACCAGTGTAATCTAAAATACTTAAGGATATGCAACATGGAAGGATGAGCGACTGAGGACATTGACAATACGGAGCAGTTGTCGCAGTGGTTTCCTAGAAAAGATGTTGATGGACAGAGTATGTATATTAAATCAAATACCGTAGCCATTCCAGAAGATGGGTAGCATGAGTAGGGTGTTCACTTAAACGGGGGAGACTAAAGGGGATATGGTCTCGTGTTGCAGGATCCTTAATGTAGCACAACTAACTGGGCACATTATGGAAGAGAATATCACACCCACAAGAGGATTGTGGGACCCCCCCCCCCACCCGTGTTAATCATAGCATCATGAAAGTCATGAGTCTACAGTTGTGACAACAATACCACAACGGGGCAGCAGGACCCTGGGTAATCATAGCATCACCAAAGGCAGACGAACCACGAGAAGTATCAGGGTAGTGCAGTGTTCTTCATTGCAAGGCCCGCGGGCCACTGCTGGGCCCCTGGTGGCCTTTGGTTCGGCCCCCGACAAAACACAATGTGAAAACACCCCATCATGCCGTCAAAACCAATGGTGGGCCTCACAATGATGTGTCTTATCGGCCAAAGTGCCCGCCCCTCCCCCCTCTAAAAATTCGTGAAGAACTCTGGGGTAAATTTCGATTTAAAGCTTTCGTGACTGCAGGGATTCATCTTCTTGGTTCTTTCGGTAAAGTCACGTAGAAGGGAAATAATAAAATAATAAAAATAAAACATAATAAAATAATTCTCACGACGTTTCGGCCACAACGCAAGCAGCCATCTTCAGGTGAAGACCAGGTCTGTCTACGTGACTTTACCGAAAGAACCAAGAACTCTGGGGTAGTGGGACCTGGGCAATCAAAGCATTACGAGCAGCCAATGGCATTCACAAACATCAGGAGAGGAATAGCTACTGCTCAGTAATCTACCATTCAACAAACCACCAGGGACTGGAGAAAATACATCAACATAAGGTTTGATACGTGTATAATATGAGAATATCCGGCTCACTGACGTATCACACCTTGTCATGGTGATTGGCTCTGCCGGTCCTGGTTTACAGCCAATGGGGGGAATCCTGGGGGCATGGCCCTGACGTGATGGAAGGGTGACAACTATGGAGATTGGTTCTGCTGGCTTTGGCCTCAGCCAATGGGGAGATGAGTCAGGGGCGTGGTCCCGGGAGCTGACGAGGGAGCCTGGAAGATTCGACGCAGGCTAACGAGGATTGGCTGAAGCGTACCACGTGACCCGGGGATTAAATAGGGCTAGAGAAAAATGACACGTGGTCAGAACGGGAACCAACGGAGGAAGGAGCCACGCGAGAGCGGGGCTCCGAGTTGCCACGTGGCAGTGCGTCTCTCTCGGTCTATCTGTGCCTTCACGTTGTCTACCAGCAGCGTGAAGTAGATGTAACCCAAAGTGAATAAAAGACGGATTCCAGAAGTCGTCTCAAAGAGTCTTATTACACGTGGAAAAACTAGAGGGAAATATGTCTCGAGTATTCCAGGAAAGTGTTCCCGAGAGTTTTGCTGAATGGGATGAAAGAACGAGCGCATTTAAGTGTCAGGCGCCAAACCCAATTAAGGAAATATATCCAATGTGGGTTTAGAGCAGACAGAGGCAAGCAATAGAGAATTTATTTAGCAGACTTTAATCGTGACTTGTTTGCCGAGAAACCCCATGAGAATCGCGAGATCATTATGTTATTATACATAAGAAAAGCAGACTGTTTAAGAATGTGTATGACTCCAAGGGAATGTGTGGGTGGGGTCAGCGAAGAAATAAAAATTATTTTGGTGGACCGGTGTTCATCTAGTGTGGATTATGTCATCCACTGTGTTCAATGCTGTGCTGCTCAAACATGTGCTCACTAACCCTGTGGATAGCACAGAGACAAGCAAATATTTCAAGAATCGTAATGGATCATTTGCAATTGAGGAAATTAGCGTGCACGGATGATTGCAGGTTTGTTAGAGAAGACCTTGGCTGTGTCATTGAAGCTTTAAACAGTTTTACCGAGGCTGCACACAAGGCTCTTGATTTGAACTTCCCAAAAACAAAATTGTTGGCAGTGCATAGCAATGGAATATTGTGCACACACCCTCCTTATTGCAGGTGTCAGTAGAAAGCAAAGTGTTTTTTTACGTATTATGCAAACATAAAAATGTTTACAGCTATTATTAGTTGTATAGAACCACCTATTTCTGACTGAAAGTCACTCTTTTCTCACAATGGCGGTTTGTCATTACACCTCAATCCCACATCAAGTGTTCCCTTGGCATCCATTGATATTTTTTGACATCCATTTAGAGTTTTGTAGCCATACACAATCGCAACAAATGCAACCTCGCACGGTCGGGTAGTTCATCAGGCATGCAAGGCTTCGTCCCACTCACTACTTGATCAACAGTTACGATTCGGGGTTGCGAATCAATTATTTTTTTGTTACGTCGCAGTGAGCGTCGCACCAGTGCTGACTGCAGGGTGTCAAGTGAATCATCTGCATACAGTATGTGAGAAGAGATCAATCTTACACGCACGATTTTATTAAGATCAGGATGTCATCAAGCCACTGATGTTACCGCACCTCACCAATGCTTTCTACCCTGTCAGATACTGCTGTAGAATCCAAGATACCTCCACGATCTGCCCCAATCCTACCATCTGTCATAAGTATACAAATCAAGTGTACTTGATGAAGAAATGAATCGTTACATACCTAATAACCAATCGACCCAAAATCAGACAAATCAAATGAACGTTAACTATCTCGGTCATCATTTAACACTTCTAACCCATCAACCAATTACGCGTCACCCCTCTATCTCATCTTACACACAACCACATCAGAACATCGACAGACTGCTGCGCACATCTCCTTCATGAATGGAAGATCAAAGACACAAGCCACAGGAGAGCGTCTGTGGCCATGCAACCAAAATTATGACCATATAGTAAACCACTACAATCCCAGCTCCTTCAATGGACGAATAACAAAACTACACGAACTCTCTCCTAAGGCGCTCTCATGGCTAGCAGAGCTCGACACAGGCCTCTAGCTCCTCAGCATATTGCCATACACAAGAATAGAGTAGAATCTAACACAACAACAACCACCATTCACCACTAATTGGCGGTGATGTCACGACAGCGTTTGTGCCAGGCTATGTGCACTTTAAGGCCATGTGAAGTGTCGAAAGCCCGCTGGCAGGAGGTCACAGGGCAGACCCAGGTGCCATGGGTTGACGGACTGAGATGACTGGCAGTCGTACACACAAACACACGTGCACACAGTTCAGAGCACAGTCGCCTTTAACGTGCACTAAGAACAAATATAAAAACTGACACTTACATTCCTCGCCTTCGACCTCTTGTTCTTCACGCCTAGGGGTGGCGGAGGGGTCGCGGGCGTTGCCGGCGTGGACGACGAGGGCGGCGTGGCCATGGTGTCGCTGAGCGGTGGAGTTTCTGGCGGCGTGGGCGTGGGCAGGCGGCGGCCCCGCATCAGGCTGGGTGAGGACGGCAAGGAGGCAAGCGAGTCGCCCTGCCCGCAGTCGTCATGGATGCCCGAGTCCGAGGCCGGCAGGGGCGGCAGTTCGCCGCGCGACGATCGCTGAGATCCCTCGGGGGAGGAACCCGAAGTTGTGGGAGATTCCTTCGCAGGCCAAGAGATTACCCACTCCTGCTTGGAGTCGCTGCCGCCTTGAAAGGAAATGTTTAAATAAAAATAAACCAGACCGCGTCAGACAAATACAGGTACAAGGTGGCCGCAAATTGCAGCTCCACCATTTAACAGTCCTTGTGTTAACTGCAGAGGCAACACCTTGGACAAGTTAGTCGTGCAGCTTAAAAGTACAAGACCCTTTGAGGTCATTAAGTGCCCAATAATTATTCTCAAACATTACGACTGAATCTGCCGGGCCAATTCAAATGCACGAAAAAAAATCTCAAGGGCACTTATAGTTTGTTGAGCATAAAAACAGCTAAATATTCAGAACATAATGGCAGTGTTGCTCCCATTCTGCCAACATGCGAATACGACTCCAATTTTCACACTGTCCCGTGCCTTACCGGTTTTACTTGCCAATGACGACTTTTGTTTTGAAAAAAGAAAATGCACGTCGACATTTATTCGGAAATGATATACACACTGCAATTGTAAGAATTCACATTTCCAAAATTACAACTATAATTTTAGATGCAAGTTTTAACTACATGGTGTCCTTTTACACTGTGTACCTGCATTAACACAATAAAGTGCATGCCCCGTATGTTGTGGGTTTCATTAAAAGTTATACTGGTTAATAGAGATTGAAAATCTTCATGTTGAACATGAACATTTGCTTAGTTTATCTTGCAAAGTTTGCAGCTGTATAATAAACTGGCAACAGAGGAATGTCACAAACAGGCTGATTTTAGAACCAATAAAACTTAGCTGACGTTTATTACATAACAAATCCTTTAATGCTCCTTGCTTCACTTGGCAGGACATTTAACTGGACTCCATCAAAACATTACAAGATAATTCAAAGGCTGCTACGATATAAATGAGTCATCATAAAACATATGCAAACTGCCACAGACAGAAGGTTCTAACATTCCACGTTCTTTTTTGGCGCAAAGCGCCATAAAAGGCAAAGCAAAAGCCAGCATGTGACAAACACACATAGTGGGTGGCTCAAATTACCACACTGGTGGGCATTGCGTAGACAAGTGAGGGCAGCAATCAGCCTGGCGCACTCTTCCATACTGCCTCCGCACGTCTTCACAGTCTCCCGCACTTCTTCCTCTGTCATGGGTAGGAGGCACTCCAGAGAAAGGTCTCCTTCAGACAATAGTTCCTGCAACGAAAGGTCCCCCCCAACAGTGTTTCTCAGATGGCATGCTCAATAATGGGTTTCCTTGCATAGAAACAAAAACATGTTGATGTAAACAAAAATGTTTGACTAATGTAGGTTCTATATGCGACTTCATTTCAGGACACTTTACAGGAACCGCATATATTTTAAAGACTAATTACACATGATTAAGAGTGGATTGTAATGTGTTTAAAGGAAACAAGAATGGGCTACCTTTAAAAAAAAATACGTGTGCGCGTTATCAAGTTTTCCAAGTTGCACATGCATACTTTAGTTCGTGTTCCCAGTTCTGTGCTTTCTGGATGTGTTTATCAATGCTGTCGTTTAATGCGGAAGCCAAACGAAACAGGAAAAGTGTACGTGCACACAAACATGTTATACTGTAACAAATATTTCCTGGAAACAATGCCTACCTGCTCTAACAACGGAAGCATCTGTAAACAGCGTAGGACTGCAGATATCAACTGTAGAAATAACCGAATAATCTATTGACTATTGGCGTCAATGACACAATTCAACCATTAGCATGAAACGTTCCATATCATTTGCGTGCTTAATTCCACATTTCGATGCAAGAGGCTCAAACTTGTTGTGAGTGCAGAATATAATCGCTGAGATCACACCACCATCGTAATCATCATTTATCACCATCACAATGCAGCGGTCACCGCGTCATGCTGGGGGAGCTGTGCTTCGATGAGTTTCCTGCAATTTGGCAGCTGGATGCCCTGTGTCCACCATTTTATAATGAATGGCAATTAATCGATAAGAAAAAACATATATGAATAAAAAAGAACCGATTTACCATTTTAGTCAGCAAACCACTTTAGCACGAAAACCATGTTTATATTGCACTGTGCGTCACTGTCAAAATGGGCAAATACTGGCGGCACTCAACCAATGCATTATGCACTTGAAGAATAGTTATACATAAAGCCGTTGCACCAGTGTAAAAGGGGGCTGCTTTAGGAACAACGCAGTGAAGACACATTGAGCAAGGAGATCGTGGTGGCAAGGTTTGATGCAGCAAGATGCACCGTGCCCCACATTCCCCAAAGTTCTGCTTTTCATAGTTGCAGAAGTGTAAATATTTCCCAGCATAAACAAAAATAGCAATTGCAGATTTACCCTGAGAGCGTGTAATTGATTTCTGGAGTCCCACTTTCAACTAGCGGTGTGTTTGAAACCTCTGGGAATCCTGTATTGTGCAACAGCAACCAAAGTATGCTTTCACATCACTTAGCATTCTGCTCATTTCAAGTGGCTTCTTTACTTCTCAATTACACAGCTCCAGTGCCTTATACTTAACAATACATAGCAATGCTTTCACTGTGCATTCTACAATTATTACAGCAAAATCACAGTCGCTAATGTTATATAATTTAAAGGTGGTGTATCTGCAGTTAACCAACTCTCAGACCAAGCAATTGAATGGGTAAATACAACCAAATCTCTAATAGTCTCTCTATACAAGCCACACAAAAGAAGAACACATGGCAAATGACGCGTCGAGTTTATGTTGGGAGCAACTCAGGGCAATGATGCTCCCACGTCTATGCTCCACACACTTCACCGCAGTGTGAAGAAATATGGGCAAATAACTTCCAAGACCAACGCGGCACGAGGCCCTCATCCAGCAGTGGATTGACCAATGGGCTGTCATATGTATATTTTGCGGTGGCACTGCGTGCTGCGATCCTGGCTGAGTTCAATTCCTAGACATGCCTAAAATCAGTGATGTCTGAACTGGTGTCTTAGCCCCCCCCCCCCGCTTCACCAACACATGGTCAAACAACCAGAATGATTAATACAATATGGGAAGGCCTTCATCCAGCAGTGTACTGACAAAGACTGTTAAGTTATTAAAAATGATTTGATTTGTTATATGATGCATGTTATGGTATTGATTAGAACTAGCTTTGCTCTCGCCACTAAGTGCCTCAGTCTTGCAATAACCACTCGCCTGACACGCATCACTCACTTTACACTGAGCTAATGCTCACCAGACACTAAACATCTCACAGTCCGCAGACGCTCACCACTCAAACACTCAGCGCATTCACCACTCACCTGACACTCACCAGACATTCACTACTCATCATGATTCGCGGGGGTGGTAACATGGTTTAGAAGTAGAAGTGTTCAAGGTTTGAATCCAATGGCTGCGGGTGTACTAACCATACAAAAATACTCACCATCTGCTTTATCACAGGAGAAGTTAGAGATCCCGTGACGTTCATTCACAAGAGTAGACCATTGTGCGATGGCGTCATGGAGCAAATATGCCAAATCACAAACATCACCTACAAATTACTCAATTGGGATTATACATAGAATGATCCCCTACTGGCAGACGTGTGCACAGCTGTCACTGGGGTGCCCGAGACTAGACCACATTGTAAATATCCATCTTACTGGAAGACCACAGATTTTTGGAAATGATTGCTTCATGTTTCTGGCTGCCTTCCAATTTGACTGTGGTTTCCTGTCCGAAGGGGCGCGATGGACCGAATGGACGCCTCTCGTTTTACTCCTTTCCGATGTTCTGATGAGGGGGCCAACACTGGGAAGCATGACATAAACAATTTACATTTCCCACTTCACATCAGCAGTTGCCCAAACAATGCATTATATTGCCCACTTCACAAAAGTGTGGATCACGTGACCTTCAATGATGACAGATCGACACTGGGGAACATTATGATTGGTCAGTGAGGACGGATTGACACCAAGGAATGTTCTGATTGGTCACTGATAATGGCCGCACGGACACTGGATGGACAGTGGCATTTTAATACATACATACTTGTATCAGAGGTTAAATTTGATGCAATGATTTGTCTTTTTTTTAAGTCTATCCGTTTTGATCATGTTTGTATCATTTATCGTTGCCTTGTTTATACAGAGTTCTTCACTACCTTAGGCTAACTTTAACATGATCATAGAATTATCATAAACTGGAAATGAGACTGATATGCACAAATCTATGCATTTTAATCAATGAATCGATGCATTGTTAGACGCCTAAGTATAGAACTGGATTTGAGCAGCGGCCGAATACCTGGAAGAGTGATCCATGCTCTGCCAACTCCGGACAACTGGACCACGGATAAACAAAGTTCTAGTCTATTGTATTGTATTGTCTTGTTTTTGTGAGCATTTGGCTGCCAAGAACTTACCATATTGTTCATTTTTCATTCCCAAAAGCACGTGATGTGCTCATCACCGAAAACTACCTTCACAATGCCTGCCACGTGCAATTGTGTATTTTAAATATGACCGCAAATGCAATTACAATTAAACCCGATTGTTCACTTAGTTTGTTTCACAAGTGTTTGACACTGCATCACAGTACAACAATGCCTTTATTCATCTTCAGCTTTTAATACATGTATTTGTACTTGAAAACCTCATTGAGTCTCAAGACTTTTTTAGGATCCTGTGAAGTTTTGCACTCACGGGTGATGTTCCTATGTGTTTTCCAATTCAATGATATGTCGGAATTGCTTTGACAATTTGTACCGTGACAGTGGCACGTATGGCCAACTCTTTTTGAATATCACAAGGTTTTTTTTTACGTTCACTGCGAAGCACACAAAGATAACAACACGCAAAAGGCGTGATCACAAACAGCAGGAAGTGATGTAAAATGAGGTTCACAGCACGTATATTTTTTTTACATATACATAGTTCATACACTCACAGTATTAACCAGGGCACACCCTGGGGTTCTAACCGCGAACCTCTGCACCCAGCCAGCAACAGACGTGCTCGCACTCGGCCATGTCACAGCCCCAATCAATGGTAGGCACTCCCTTTACCTGCATGACGTGACCGTGCAGTCCCACAATTCGCAGCCAGTGGTGGAGACTTGGGAACTCCTCCAGCCGAGGGTCTCTTTCTGCGCTGGAGATGCTCTGCTTGCAGCACAGCTGCCGACTGAAGTACTTCACCAGCTTTCCCTGAAAAAGTAACCAACACACATATATACGCAAATACGTCAAAATACAATTGGAACAATGTTGAATGAGTGCGGCAATTATACGAAAGCATTTCACATACATACACCTACTTTTTTAGGAGGCATTTTTGTCTGTGCTGTAATACTGTACCGGGGACAAACAGTTTGAAAATCTTTTTTTTTGGCCTCCCAAAAATAAAATCCGACAAAAACACCATAAATCACAGCGTCCGCTGAGTAAGGGACTTACTCGCTTTCCGTTTCCTGCTAGTTGTTTATTTTAGCCGATTGTTTTCCTGACCGTAAGGAAATGAGCTCAGAGAGATTCTCTGGGGCCTAGAAGCCACTGAATGCATTTTTTCCCAGTGCTGCATAGCACAGCGCTGTCAAATCATCACTGTTAGAAGCCCAAACGCAAATGGGAAAATCAAAAACTGTACAATGATACCAGCAAGTGTCCTTTCAAGGCAATGTCCTTGCATTGAAGTTACACCACAATATATTGTCAGAAGATAGTGGTAACAATTTAAATGTAGGTGTAATTGAATACTTTGTCACATGGAAGAAAAAGGTAACATGAAGTGGACAAAATAAGTAGCTAAAAATACAAGAGTTCCAGGTAACAAAACAATGTTTTGAGCATTTTAAAGTGAGAGAGGCAAAAACCATTACATCATATAAAGCAAAGATACTCACTGAAATATTTTAACTAATACGAAGGTACACATTCACGTTTTTACTCGATGTTAAAAATACTAAATTAAGTTTATAATGTTATTCAAGGACATTTATTTCATGAAACACTACAAAAATTCCAAGCCAAAACGTGAAAATACGTGCACTGATAAACAACAAATTATGTACATGCTGAATTATGAACTAAATTATTTTTCTTTCAGCAGGTAAGGCCCACTGAGCTTTAGAGCTCTTTTTCAGAAGCGACCTGGCCACAAATGATATGTCAGTGAAGTGGCTTATCATGTGGAAATTGAAAGTCGCCAAACAAATACTCTAAACGCATATGGATACTAAATGTGGAGGGAAAAACCGGAGGACTTGGTAAAAAAATCCATGCGACTACGGGGAGAACATGCAAACTTCAAATATGCATAACATATTTAATTTACAACATATACGCTCCAAGATGTTCATAGGTGCTGGCGAAAAGGCCTCTCACTAGAGCAGGGGTCGGCAACATGCGGCTCCTTATGGACTGCTTTGTCACGTAATGTGTGCATGTATGTATTCGCGTGCATTGCGGCTCTTGAAATTTTGAGCTTTAGTAACAGTGGAAGTACCTGAACTTTAACCCACCGTGGAAAAACTGCTAAACAACTAACTGCGCAATACCCATTTATATTGCTAGCAGTATCTGGTGGGCAGTATCTGATACATCAGGTGAACATAAGAGGCTTTTTTAGATCGGTCTGGCTACATCAAGATCTACTTTGAGATGAGGTAAAAAAAAAAGCCTCAGCTCATGTGTCCTCAACACATGACTTTCTAACAGCGCTGCTTAATGAGTAACAAGCTTGCGGTATAGTCACTCCTCCACTTTTGAAAAACTTGCATGCAAAGTCAAACTAAGGAACTGGCAGGGCAGCACATCATAAGGATTATATAGGGGCTTGTTTAGAGGCTTCAATTTCCATGAAGTCAAATTTAATTTGCATTTGAATGGAAAAAAGGATGGGTAAGACCCTTCCCACTTGTTTCCATGAAAACAAGAGATAAAGGTCACATCTATTTTCATCAGCAACACGAGTTGTTTTCCAAGTCCCACCAGAAAGTCAGATCAGTTGCAGTGAATAAAGCATTACTGTTTTAATTACATTCCACCTCTAATGTGGACATGTTGTAAACTGAAATCTTTAATTTACAGACTTTGTAAAAATTATTCGAAAAACAATAAATTGTTCCTACAACAGCTAGGTAGTTGGGTAATTACAAGGTTAGGGTTTGAACGTTTAGGGAAAATTTGTAACATATTGAGTCATAACAATATCTATACAATGAAGACCAATTTGAATAATTGGAACAAATATGCTATTTAATGAAGACTCGTGACATTAACATGTCTATCAAAAAGTGCAGTACTATGAGGTTCATTTTGTGGTGCCACTGTGCCATGATGATAACTATACTACCCGGTTTTCAGGTCGTGACTTCTATCCTGACCCTGAATATTGGAGTTCGCATGTTCTCCCCGTGGTCACGCGTATTTTTCTCCGGGATCCTTCAGTTTTTCACTCCATATTTAGAAACAGGCTTTAAAGAGTAGTTTGATACTATACATTTCCACATTGTAAGCCACTCTCTTGAGCTATCATTTGTGGCCACATCACTTCTGAAAAAAAGAGCTATACGGATCAGTGAACCTTACCTGGTCAAATAAAAATAGTTAGTTTAGAACCGATTTCATCGCTTCATATCCTAGGTAGATGTTGTGTTGCAGGCAGTCCGTTACGTGTATTTATGTATATATGTATGTTGAACTTCTTTCTGGTAAAGAGCCATATAGCTCAATGGACCTTACCTGGTAAAATACAAATTACAGTAAAACCTTGGATTGCGAACATAATTCGTTCTGGAAACGTGTTTGTAATCCAAAGCACTCGTATATCAGTTGCGATCAAGTGACGCTCGGCAGACAAAGCGTATACGGACTACTCGTATTGCAAGACCTCGTTCGTTTATCAAATTAAAATTTATTTTAAATTTTAGCTCGTCTTGCAAAACACTCGCAGACCAAGTTACTCGCAATCCAAGGTTTTACTGTAGTTCAATTAGTAGTTTGGTCATTTAAAGGCATACGTCAGGTTTTCTTGGAAGAATCTGGAATGGTTAGGTTGATAATCAGGAGATATATTATGAAACATCAGGTGCTCAAACACATATAATTAATTATTTAAGATTTACAATTATACAACAGTTTGAGCTCCATAAATATAATTATACACACAAACACTTAGCATTTTATTGTAGGGTTTTAATTTGTCAAAACCAGAGGTCGGCAACTAAAATACCAAGAAGAGCCATTTTGTTTCGAATTTGGTACAAAACTCAATATTT
This sequence comes from Lampetra fluviatilis, assembly GCF_964198595.1. Classification (NCBI taxonomy): domain Eukaryota; kingdom Metazoa; phylum Chordata; class Hyperoartia; order Petromyzontiformes; family Petromyzontidae; genus Lampetra; species Lampetra fluviatilis. The sequence goes on from NC_136280.1 coordinate 7,302,121, forward strand.
CAAGAGCCGCAATGCATGTGAATACATACACACACACATTACGTCACGAAGCAGTCTGTAAAGAGCCACATGCGGATTCGGAGCCGTAGGTTGCCGACCCCTGGTCTAAACCTTCATACGTCTACTGGTGGATGGCACCTTACTGAAACTAGAGAGTCCCAGATTCTAGATTTGAAGCTTTCGTGACTGCAAGGATTCATACTCGTAGGTTTTTTCGGTAAAGTCACGTAGGTAAAAAATAATAATAAAATAATAATAAATGAAACAAACATAGACGTAACTTCAGCCGTGATGATGGGTACAAATTGAGCAATCATTGGAAATATGTTATTAACCATGTAAAAAAGATTTAACTACGCATATTTGTACCATCTTATTTGACAGGCACTAGTCTATTTTACCGAGTTGTTGACATCCCCAGCGTTTAACAGTGCTGCTATTTTGGTTTAGGCAGCCAACATCGGCCGTAACCCCGTGGAGGTTCTTCACTTGTACCTTCCCTTCTAGCCCTGCCCCCCTTCCCTTCTAGCCCCGCCCCCTTCCATTCTAGCCCCGCCCCCAACCCTCCCAGTCCCTGACTGCCACATTTAGATAAGCTCCTCCCCCCTCCCCTTAACCAGTATTTAAGATCTTGTCTCTTGGATTTCTCTTCACTTGATACAGTAAATTTAGCTGTGACGGTCCCACCTGAAGACGGAGACTTGTGTTGCCTCTGAAACGTTGTGATTTAATGTAGTTATTTTCATTTATTATTATATTATTATTATTTTTTACCTACGTGACTTTACCGAAAAAAAAACTAAGAGTATAGTCCCAGACGTTCAACAACATCTCAGATGTTAATCATTTCAAACGCTTCTGTGATGTGCTGCTCTAGCTGTCCAGCAGATTACTCAAAACTCAGTAGAAAAATCCAAGATACAGTACATAAGCAATATGTTACCAGCAGTTCCACCACAGTGCAAACGGTCTAATGAGAATTCATTAATGATGGATGATAATGTTACGAACACGTTGTATAGTCGTGTCCCTCTGTGTATGCTCTCTTAATCTACTGTTTGTTCACAAGCCTGAAATCCTTAGGTGACTTTTAATCCTTGGACAATATGCTACTGCATTTGGATGGAGGCGTTACTGACTGCTTTTGTAGCCATGGCACTCTCCACAGCCACTTTCCATCATGCATGCGTTTACAAATTCCTGTATACAAATTCACAGCTGTCCTACAAACAACCACACAGAGCTGTCTAATACATTAGTAATGACTCGCTGTTACAGTATTCGTAAACAAATCTCAGGCCCAACATCTGCGGCAGAGTATGTTTTTCTCAATTAATTGATAAACCACTGACAGTGATGTCCATTCCATGTAATGTGATACCTTCCGACATCTATAAGCCACTTGGTGCCATTCGGCTGTCATCACCTCTAATGGTCAGCCAGAGTGGGAGTCATCGTAAATAAAAGGTCTTTCCGACGTAAAATGATAGGAGTAAAACTTTCATAAACATCCATACTGTTGTTTGTCCCACTCTGACTCTATACAGTAAATTTATTTATACTAAATTACGGCCCTTAATTGATTCACTGGTGAATACTAAACTATTTTATTTTACCAGGTGAGGCTCACTGAGCTATATAGCTCTTTTTCAGAAGCAACCTGGCCACAAAAGATTGCTCAACAAAGTGGCTTATGTGGAAATTTATAGCAGTAAAATACTGTAAACGCATGTTGATTTTAAATGAGGGAAAAATTGCAGGACCCGGGAAAAAAATACACGCGACCACGGGGAGAACATGCAAACTCTAAATATACAGGCATCAAGGGTTGGGATCGGACCCATGACCTCCTGCATACTAGGCGCGGTAATTAACATATCGCCACGGCGGCGCCTCTGCGTTGAAGAGCCTCTCCACACATCTCGTCAGTAATAAGGTTTACTTGAGCATATTTTACCACGCTGAATAGTCCAGGATTGGGTAAGGGAGAAGGCCGTTCAGGGCGAGTTAAATATCACTTGCCACATATGTAAGCCATGGTCAGGAATCCAACTCGGATTGCTGGGATCATAGCACAATGCACTAACTCTGCGCCCCGTCGCTCCATGCCAAACAGAAAATGTCATTGGACCTCCCTTGCCAGTATCAAAATCGAGAATATTTTTATTGCCAGAAAGGGGTAAAACATATTCTTATATATGTGTAGTAGGTTCAACTGAGTCGCATACGTGCTCTTGGAGGCAACACATGTATTTAACACCAACACACGGGGAAACGGCCCCTTAACAGAATAACAACCTATGGTGGTGACCACCAGGCTAACTACACAAATTACAACGAAACTAGCTACTTCGGACAGGGACCACAGCCTGGTTCCAGGTCCACGTGTTGGAGACTCGGAGAACGTTGTCGAAGGTTTCTTCAGGATGAACAACGCCAGCCCCTCTGGTTGACCCGGCTTATATTCTCTGCGGCGTGGCTGGCTGCGCCCTTGGCCACAACCACCTTCCAGAACCCTCTAGCAGGATCTCGACCCGGACCACGTGACCACCCCTAGCCCCCACTTGAGGCCCCTTTGTAGACTTAACCGGTCACGTGTCCTCTCGGGTCAACCAGAGTGCATGGCCTTCAGTAACCCCTTCCCGACGGCCAGCACTCTCACCCCCGATCCTCTAGGGTTGGCATTGCACGCCGAGCGTGATGCTATCCAGCGCTATCAATCAGCGCTGACCAAGCCCCTCTAGGGCCGGTACGACACCCACATCATAGCGGGGTCCGCAATGTCGTTACATCACATGCCGTGCCTCTCGAGGGCCGGCACTGTACAATGACATCCCGCGATGTCACTACATCACCCCCCCTAAGTAGCACTCAGCCGTCCCGGCTGTCAACCTCCCCATTCAACAAACAATTAAAACAAACAAAACCCCTATGTGTGCCTCAACAAATAAATACCCCAACCCACCTTAACAATATATACACTATATGCAAATGTACAGTAACTAACAGGAAAAGGGGACAAGAGTACAGAAAAACAATAGTCAACCAAGGAAGAGAGAGAAAAAATATAAAACGCAGTAAAACGCGAATACTCGGGACCCCCTCCATCAGCAGCATCTCCCACCCTCACCGTGTAACAATACCCGCAAGCACAATAAAGGCTAGGTTAAGACAATAACCAATACGGCCTGCCGAGCGCGACAACCAACTGACAGTGTGGGAGCATGTGTATATGGGGATCACAAAAACCGAAGAGTCTTTGATCGAGTTATTGTGGACAGGTGGGCTCGCTCTCCCTGGAGGTCCTGGGGGGAATCTGCAAATGTCCTGTCGAACCCGGCTCCTCACGAACAGCAGTTGGCCGGGCAGACGGGTCTTCCTCTCCCGAATCCAGTGGAGACGGCGCCGGTGGCGGCTTGGGGGACGTTAAACGCACTGAACCTGAGGACGGGATCACCCTGCTTTAAGGACCTGAATGAATGGTTCCTGGTCATTGGATACCAAATTCAAGGCACCTACAAACATCAACCGACGAATAGCTTTATTTGGGGGGCCCAAAAGGATCCCTCCCGCAGACGCCTCCTGGTCGAGCGGCTTGCGCAATTGTAAGGGAACCAACATTTGAGTGCCAGGGGGAATCTTCACGGTCTTACTCATAAGTGCTTGCACGGTAACGTTGGCCATGTACGATCGAGTGGGAGAAGGCAAATAGGCCATTCGACGGTCCGATGGAAACTCAAGGCACGCAAAACATCAGTCCCGAGCAAACAAGGAATAGTAAGGATTGTTTAAACCAGAACTGGTCCCGACAATTTGATATCTACAATGCATACCTCTACTGTTATTTTCCCAATGATGCCCAATGAGCCGCTGTTTGTGGCAAAGCACGGAGCCCCGACGGGACATAGCGTACGACATATAGGGGTAAGATGTTAAAAATCAACTCAGAAATGACAGTTGCTGACGCACCAGTATCAACGAGCATTCTGATTTCAACCCCATCTATCAATCCGATAACAGCAGATGAACCTGCAGTTGTGGAAACCACTCTATGGGCCAACTGCAACCACTGACCCGGTCGGAGTGGCCAGTCAACCTGAGAAAAGTCCAAACCCTCACGCACCGACGCACGACGGGAATGAAAACCGGCCCAACGAGATGAATGAGGTGGATTAAGGGGCCGAGTGTGTGATGTGCCGCGACTCGCCTTCGGGTGTAGTGGAGTGGAGGACGGTCGGGCGGATGACAGCGCCCCGAGACGTGTCCCGGTAGGCCGCTGTTGTAGCACATGACGAGCCCGCTCCCAGGACGAGAAGATGTCTTCTGCCGTCGTTGTTGCTCATCCCGTCGCACCATGCCGTCCCCTTGCCAGTCTCCGCCTTGGGTCGATGCGCAGGCTTGGACGGGTTCCACGTCTTCGAGTGTATTACGCGCCTCACGAGGCGCGGTACACGCCGCCAACCCCTTATGGCATTGCAAGAGCTGGTGCGCCTGGATGCATCTTGCAACCTTGATAGAAGACAATCTTCTTCGTCGACAACCGGCATGACGACATTGAGGTCCTTAGCCAAAGCTAGCAATCTCTCGAGGACCAGCGAGTCGACTCCGTCGTGGTCCATCTTCAGAAAGGCAGCTTTTGCTAGCGCCAAAAGTGTGCTATGGAAGGCGAGGGGCGTCTCGGCCTCCCCCCTCCTCTACGCAGTGAGCTTATTGCGCACATTTGACGGCAGTTCGTAGATTGTCGCCATTTGGTCAAAGGCTTGATGCAGCATGGCCCTGTCCAATGGCGGGATGGTGAAAAACGCCGCCAAGGTGTCGTCATCAAATCCGACGCCGAGCTATAGCTTGGTTGTTCAGTGCGATGCTCCGCCGACGGCACCTCGCTTCATTTCTCCGGGATCGCGATCCCCGGGGCTATTTGAAGAACTTTGCCTTCGTCGTCCTCGTCGTCCTGGTTCGTTGTCTGCGTCGTGTAAACATAACCTAACGTCGTCTATGTAACTAGTAAAATAACGTTTGGTCACTTCCGACACCAGTTGTAGTAGGTTCAACCGAGTCGCAGACATGCTCTTGGAGGCAACACATTTATTTAACACCAACACACGGGGTAACTGCCCCTTAACAGAATAACAACCTATGGTGGTGACCACCAGGCTAACTACACAAATTACAACGAAACTAGCTACTTCGGACCGGGACCACAGCCTGGTTCCAGGTCCACGTGTTGGAGACTCGGAGAACGTTGTCGAAGGTTTCTCCAGGATGAACAACGCCATCCCCTCTGGTGGACCCGGCTTATATTCTCTGAGGCGTGGCTGGCTCCGCCCTTGGCCACGACCACCTTCCAGAACCCTCTAGCAGGATCTCGACCCGGACCACGTGACCACCCCTAGCCCCCACTTGAGGCCCCTTTGTAGACTTAACCGGTCACATGTCCTCTCGAGTCAACCAGAGTGCATGGCCTTCGGTAACCCCTTCCCTACAGCTAGAACTCTCACACCCGATCCTCTAGGGCTGGCATTGCACGCCGAGCGTGATGCCATCCAGCGCTATCAATCAGCGCTGACCGAGCCCCTCTAGGGCCGGTACTACACCCACATCATAATGGTGTCCGCGATGTCGTTACATCGTACGCCGTGCCTCTCTAGGACCGGCACTGTACAGTGACATCCCGCGATGTCACTACATATGTAATAAATAAGTCACAATGTATTTGGACGTGTCTTAATTTTTTGTAGATTATTCTTCGAGTACCATTTAAATGTGAGTCTGGGCATATTTGGATTTTTTTCTGCCAATAACGAACTGGGTGTTTTTCTTTATTAATTAAAGTTATTTTGTTTAACCAGGTGAGATCTGAAGAGACGAAGGATTGTCTCATTTGCAAGTGATATGGGTCACCAAAATGACAAAAGAAAAAAAAATGTCGTATTTGGGGGTTAACGTAAGATGCAACGTACAGGAGAAACCCTAATTAGGTCGGATAAGCACTTGTTGTTATTTTCTATGCAAAAAAAAACACGAGCGAAGGGAATGCTCATTGTAAAGACAGCAGCAACTTGCTGCTTGATAGCAACGTTGTCGTGGCAACAATGACGCAATGTTTATTGAAAATATTCTGAAAGGTAGTGGAAGGATTAGAAAAAAACGACTTGTACCTAATACTAACCTTTACTGTATGTTGATTTTAAGTCACACATACCGAACAAAAAAATGAAGGGCTTTAATTTTAACATATTGAGTAGAAAATATGAACTTCAACACGCAGAATATGTATAAACAGTATTTAGAATAATGCAAGCAATGACATGCTACTGAAGCAGTATTTATGAATGTTGTTCGCCTGTATTTCACATTTTGTATTATTGAAACAGCTACCAAACCTAATGTACAATTCATAAATTAGTATGCTACCGGAGCTAACTAAAATGCACAGGGTGTTACGGCTTTGTCATGAGTGGACACTGAATTGCATGTATGTTTGAACCTGCATTTAAATTGTTGCGTGCCACATGCATAACGTGTTTTGAGAATTACGCAGGGAAATACAAAAAATAAACAAAGGTTGAAAGCAGACACCTAATATATAGTACCGTACTCAGGCCAACGTAAACGGACTAAAATAACAATACGGTATATTACCATTAATTAGAAATATTAGGTAAAAATATTCCAACAAAGTTTATTTCCTTATGCTGCCAAGTTCTTCATTTTTTTATTCCTAAATTGATCATATTACCTAAAAGTGTGAAATCTGCACAACCACTGTAACAATTACCAATGTGAGATATTTCAAGTGTCGTTATTTTTACCTTCACGAGACATTAATATAATTGCGACCCAATACAGTACCATGTAAAAACCGTATTCTCCGTTATTGTGCCACATTCTAATACGTGTAATGTGGTCAACATTTGGTCATGCAAGGTTTTCCATGAAGATGTGCCATTAAACTGTGCCATTACATTCAAAACTCCTCATCAATATCAGCCATGGCCAATCCACTGCTTTGCTTGTAGGCATTTGCTAAGCCGCCACCACATGAAGCAGATGATTAGTTCTGGATACAAGTGCATTTGCAAATGTGATTAGTAACTTTCATCCTTACCCAAAGTATCGATGGTTCAATTTCAACGTGCAATTTTATTGAGGGACTGTGTGTTGTCTTTGTGAAGTCTGGGATTGTTTTTGCTGTTGTTTTTTCTGCCTTGCGTAAGCTTGGGAATTGGTGTACTTGTGCAATTGCAACTTATATACTTAAATCTATTTTACGTATTTAATTTGTGATTTGCTTACCTTTGCTATACTTTGCAAACCCTTCGTGTTTTTGTATTGTTTGTCATTGTAAGTTTTTGACTGGCCCCCCACTGGACATCTGTGAAAAAGAGCTTCATAGCTCATGGGATTTCTCCAGAATAAATACAAATTCTACATCTGATCCTGACCTCACGCTCCTGCAATGTAACAATAAACTTGGCAACTGGACATGAACTGGCACCACAGTAGTAAGATGTTAAATACCTCGGCTAGTATACAGGTCGTGGGTTCGATTCCAGCCCTGGCGCCTGCATATTTGGAGTTTGCATGTTCTCCCTGTGGGCACGTGTATTTTTCTCCGTGTCCTCGGTTTTCCGTCCACATTTAGAATCAACATGCGATTACAGTATGTGGCTGCTATATATTTCCGCACGATGATATGCCACTTCGTTGAGCTATCATTTGTGGCCAAGTCACTTCTGAAAAAGAGCTGTGTAGCTCAGTGAGCCTTACCTGGTAAATTAAAAAAACAGTTAGTTTAGAGCTGATTTCATTGCTCCATATTCTAGGTAGACGTGGTTTTGTAGGCGGTCCACGACTTGTATGTATATTGAACTTCTTTCACATCACACGTAGCATCGGCCATGCACACAAGATTGTTATTTGCTAGATGTATGTTAACTACCGGTCTGTATTTAACCAGGTAAGAGGAAATCCAAAAAACATCATTCACAATGTGTTCATGGAATTTACCCAAAAGGTTATATACATTAATATTTGTTTTAAATTGTAATATTCCCTTCTGAAATTTGAGCTACAGAATTAGCAACCGAGGGATACATGTTAATTTAATTGACATTACATTAATACAGTACAAGTGAATGTAAAAATAACGAAATCAGCTGATACCCAAACAACCATTGTACTGGAACTAGAAGACAATGGGTTTCATGCACCAGACCTTGGACCAATTGCAATTGTGTAACGTGTAATGAATTGCAACCCACGGTAATTGTAATTTCGGTTAAAGCTGCTTGTAATTACAATTTATGCACTGTAAACTATACCTGACCACAGATCTACCATGTACCTCATATGAATACTATACAGTACAGTACTGAAATTGCATTGAAGGCGCCCTCTCGTGCTAAGTAGGGTAATTGAAGCCTGCTCTGTCAAGTTCATTGCACACGGCACATTGTTTTACTGCAAACGCTCTTGCGTAATAAACTCAAAAGCAATAACAAATTGCTGCTTTATCGGAGATTGCTACACTGACAGTTGCTTTCAATAGCTTCTACAATTTGCTCTCGACAAAGGGAAAAAGGATAATTCCAAAGATAAACCCTTTCCAGCCAGTGGTATTAGCAGCTTGGAAAGACCAGTGCGCACTCTGTACATTCCATAAAGTGTATTTTTCCTACAAAGCAACATTTGCCGAAACATCACCATTGCAGAATTCATGCTTTTGCTGCCTTTATTTTAAACGAGTTATTAAAATTTACTCTCAACGCAACAACCTAACTGCCAGTCGTTCAAGTCAGCTTATTTAGGGTAAAGCTATAAGGAGCTCGTGTTTTCAATGGCGAATTGAATTGGTATAACTTAACTCCTCTTGCAGTAAATTTGTTTTTATGGAATGACAATGAACTAACCATACGATGAAGCAAGTCAGTAGGGTGAGCACAAACTAAGCAAAAACAATGCTTGCTTACAAATAATCTTCAATCACTGGGACGGGGAAAGAAAAAAAAGAGGTCTTGGTCACACTGAAAATACAAAAGTATACTAATCCCAGTTTTTATAGTAGGCCAGTAATAACAATGTCTGAGGACCTTAAATGGAAACGTACTGCATTAAGGTAAATAAAAGCACCGCATTCAAATCCAAGTGATAAAAGCAAAGTGAGAGCACAAATAGTAACACACACGTAATATTCTGTACAGTACAGTGCTATACATTGCATATCTGGACAAATCTGGAAGAAAACATTCGATACTGCATGGCAATATTAATGTGCTTCATAAACAGATTTGCTACATACTGCATTTTAATAAGTAAATGTGTTAACTACTAATTTTACTCGTAATTAATTTCTAATAAATCCTGGAATAAGAGGGACCTGTGACATCAGGAAATATAGGTAAGTATACCAATTGAGAAATTGGATGTATTTCTTTGTTTAAAAACTATGGCACCGTGAGATAAAATTAAAACCTAAAGTGTAGAGGAAGATCTTCACGTAAATGTAAGTAAAACGATTGAAAAGAGTCAATATACTGTATGGACTTGATGTTGACCTCGGATGCTCTACAAGCTCTGATGATCTAATGATATAATATTGAAAAAAATGTTAAATTATGGATTTCAGGCAATACTTAAAGCAGGTATATTTTTGAACCGATAGAATTTCCTAATTTCAAGCCTGCTTGGTGTCCATTGTAGACCATTAATTGCCAGTATGTGTGCTACTTTGAAAATCGTAAATTTCTTCTCATCAGCATCTTTTCCTCTTAAATGAGTATCAATTTAATTAATACATTCGTGATGGCCAAAATATGAAGCTATTCACCTATGTGAATTACAATAGTATAATTGCCCTTGCCAACATAATATATATCATTAAATGTTATTTGGCTTTTGAGCTCCTGTATCTTAATATTTCAATAAAGCATAGTATACAATACAAGTGGGTATTGTACTAAAAATGGTGCCGATGGGTCGTGTTAAACCGATATTGTACGCAACCATTTGCAATAAATTGTGCAATGTGCTTTGCCAGTGTACTATTTTACTCTGTACACTACTACACTGCATTTCCCTTTAGGAAAGGGCCTTGGTGCATTGTCTGGAAAAAGAGAGATTCCTGAGATAAAATGATGCATTCAAATTGAAAAATTGCACATACTGTCCTGAAGAAAACTTACCGATGAAAGGCCCATTTATTGCACAAGGGCATGCTTTGCATTGTAAATTTCTAACTAAAATTAGTTAAATGCTACACATTCACAAAACTGTACAAACTCTTCGCTTGTATGTCCTTAGCCTAATGGAATTACACGATTTTAGCAGGAGGGGTCTGCATGGAATTTTTGACCAATTCCCCACTGAGTATCAGAGAAATACAGAGTACCCAGAAAAGCAATGTTTACAATGGGAAAACACCTAAAAATCCCAATCGACATTCAACCCACTGTGATGCCATCCACTGGTTTACCTGCAGGCCTGCAGGTGAGTATCTGCCAAATTATGTTTGTACGATTCACCAACCCTGGCTCCAAAGTAATAGGTAAGCACTACCATGCTTGGCAGGTGGATACCCATTGCGATTCATAAGATGATGGAAGCCTGGTTGATAGCTCCATGAAGAGGAGAAAGTTTTGATTCAAATCGAGAAAATTAGTTGGGTAAAGAAAGCATAAGGGGGAAGGTCTAGACGAGGTTACAGAGGAGAAATGTCCCATGTGATTAATCCAGAAAAAGCTAAATGTGTGGATTGGACACATTCTCAGAGGTGGAAGCTTGACAGACGAAGTTCTGGAAAGATGTTGAGGCCAATATCATGAGACCTCCTTTTCCAGTATTAAATTATAATAGGTTTTTTTCCCCCTTTCTGGCAATAAAACAGGTGTTAAGATATTAAAACACCAAATTGAAACCTTTGCAAGGAATCATGTCTGCATTAACCACATATATGTGTGGTGACAATGCACATATTGTCAAAGCATGTTTTTTTTGTTTGCATTTTCACCACGTGTATATGTGGTTAATGCAGACATGATTCCTTGCAAAGGTTTCAGTTTGGTGTTTAAAACATCTTAACACCTGTTTTATTGCCAGAAAGGGGAAAACCCCTATTATAATGTTGAGGCCAAGTAGATTAAAACTAAAATGCTGCTTGACGACTTCATTTTTACATCGAGTAAAATGAAGGCTGCTCAAGATCGTACAGAATAGAAATAGTTCGAGCTAAAGACCTGCCATTGGGCACTAGACTAAAGAAGAACACGTGTCCCTCGATCCATTGGTTACACCAAGATGGACTGACCCAGCATGCCTAAATAAAATTCTGCCAACATGTCAATTGAACCCGGCGTGTTTATTAGAATGTTGAAAAAATAATAATTTCTCAACTTAATTTGTAACGTGCACTCTCTTTATCGAATACAGTACTGTTCATCTTCATGTATTAGACTCGATTCCTTATGTTGGCGTGATGTATGAAATAAAAAAATAATCTGCGTTAAACGAACAATGGGGTCAACGGTGGGAATTTGAGTGGGAGAACAGTGGATGTGCCCGTATATCTACAGATACAAGGTCGACCGCCGCATGAACAACACTGTCTGGTGGTGGGACTCACCATGCTTTCTGGCAAAAAACTGCTGCCAGGCCAAAGCCAGGTTGACACAAAGGCCTACACAACTTTTGGGGAGTCTTATTAGCACCTGCTAAGGCATTGATGACAAAAAAAGCTGGTGGCATGTCCATCCATCGCACAAATCCACCCACCTCCATTCCCCCAGTGACTGATTTATATGACCACACACTGCAGAAGGAACTCATTTATGTTTGAGTTGACCTTGGGGAGGCCCATTGGGAGGCTAGAAAAGGCAATTTGGCACCTGGTTATGAATGTTCAGTCGTTTGCCAACGTATACCTCCGTGTTTAAAGGGTTAGCATGTTACACATGTTACACAGTGGCGAGTTCAGGTAGTACATCTGCCAAGTCACCTTCGCCTACCAACAATAATGATCTCGCCTTAACGCCCGTGTCTGCAGCATAACCCCCACAGGTGTTAGGTTGCTTTCACAATTCCAACGTGCCACCATTTCCAAGTGCACCTAGACTGTCACAAAAAACAACAACATAGTAGGGAACGTCACGTCCACCAAACCAAATCACGTCCGCTGTTCCAGATTTCTTCACATGACCAGATATCAAACGCATCCCGAGGTGGGGCCACCCAGACCCCCAGAGGAATCGAAGCAAGGTGCCAGGGTACGGGCACACACCAGCGCTAAGGAAGACGACACAATCACAATCGAAAACAAGCAGGTGGCACGTCAACAGCAAGCGATCTGTGCCTGCCTCGCTGCACCACCATCTCCAAAGGTCCATGGGACCCCGAGACTTTGAGAAGACGGCTGTCAAAACGCACCCTTGCTGCTGCTGCTGCTCCAACGACGTGCACACAAGAACGACAGCAACATCAACAACGACGAGACTTTACCGATAGAACCAACAAAGAATAAACACGGACGACGACACCGACCGGACTCGACTGACCTCCAGGGTCCGCATCTCCTTCTGCGTGAGGTCGTTGCTGGTGGCACACTTGGTCCTCAAACCCTCGAGGCTGGCGAGGCTGATCTCAATCATGTTCTGCAGCAGCTCGCATTGCTCCAAGGCGGCTGCTGCTGCTGCTGCGATGCCTCCTCCTACTCCTTCCATTGCGCTACGGGTCTAACCTATTCTTCCTGCTCCTTGCTTCTCTTATCCTCGTCGTCTTCACCGGTGACGACGAGCGCTCGGTCGGTCGGTCGGTCGCGGTGTTAGATAGGGAGCAAGGCAGGGAGATTGATAAAGACCACCCCACCGCTACAAAACCATGCAAATCGCTGCTCTCTCTCTCTCTCTCACACTGTATTTGTATCGAGAAAAAAACCGGAGGAAAAATGAGAGAATAAAACAAATTGCAATTTGCTAAATGTTTTTTTTGGGGATTTCCACTAAACCGAATTGGTGGTGATTCGTGTAACCACGTTGGTGAAATCTATTTTTCGTTTGCTGTTATATATTTCTACCAGGCTAGCCGCAATAACAATAGACAACAATGAGAATTGCAAATGGATTATAAATAGCAGTCACCACGTCAGAGGTGGAAAATAAAAAATAAAGTATATGATTGAAACGAGATTTTGTATTGGTGGGGAATAGATAACAAAATTTGTAACAATATGAATTATTATTACTAAATTTATGGGCTATATTGTATATACCATAAATTAGATCCAGGTAATTATATTTAATGTATACTATGACTGTTTACTGTAATGAGTATATCCATGATTGCATTTTAAATAGAGCTATTATGTATTAAGAATAGAATTACCAATATATCACTATTTAAAATTTTCACGACTGCCACTCTATTCGGAATGTTATTAGTACCTGTATTAAAAATTTGCAATACTATGTGTATTACGTACTAATTAATTTACTGTTTATTTTATCATTGATTTCGCTGTATTATAATAAAAAAACTACAATATTTTACTGCATTTTATATCGGCAGCCCTCCCGTAAAAAATACAGCTATCATTTAGTCAAATAAAATAAGTTAATTCGTCACAATTAGTGGTACTGATCCCTCGTTAATTTAACACTTTAATTGTAATCAGCACATTATCATTATTAGCGCATTAATCCCTACAATAGCCCCTGCACTGTATTACCACCATCACAATATTTACCAATACCACTGCACTAGCATCACCACCACCACCAAACCACCGTTGCTATTGTTGCTGCTCCCTATTTATTTTTTCTTACTCCCCTAGCTGCCGCTGCTGTATTCTTGTTTCTATTGTTGTTATTATTATTGGTATTAGCGACCGTGCCCTCCGTCGCTCAGAAGACGCATGCTCGCTGCTCCAGTCGGGCACTCGGTCGCATGCAGCTCGGCCGGGCTGCAGCCACAGCCGCGGGCCGCTGACATGGCCGAGTGGCAGCAGCAGCAGCGGCACCCGCAGCAGCAGCAGCAGTAGCCGCACGCCCCGCCCACTCAGCAGCCACAGCAACAGGAGCCGCACCGCCCCCAACCCCCCCCCCCCTAAACTCTCTCCCCACCCAACTCCCCCCCCCACCCCCAAATATCTCCCTCCCACCAACCCCCCCCCACCACCACCAACTCCCCCCCCACTCCGAACTCCTCCGTCCACACCTTAGCTCCGCCCACGTATCTAACAGGCGCGAAACGCCCCGCCCCCTGTCACCCCCCCCCCTCCTCTTTAGCTCTGCCCACGTGCCCAACAGCAGCAGCAGCCTCAGCCTGGCTAGCTCCACCCCCACCAAGCAGTCGCATCCCCCCCACCCACCCTCAATGCCCCCACACACTCAGCCCACTCCGGTCAAACTCGGTTTCATACTTCCTAGTGCGCATTGGTGTGTGTTTGGGGGGGGGGGGGCAAAATGGGGGGGGGCGGGTGCGTTGGAAGCGGGTGGGCGGGGAGGAAGGCGGGGTAGTAGAGGCGTGGCGTCAGCATCAGGCATTTGGACCAATCGGATCGCGCGCTGTTGGCTCGCGCGCTGAGCTGGTGGGAGTGAGCGGGCACGCACGTGACCGCGGGGGCGCTGTGACGTACACGCCCCTCCCCCTCAACCCACACCGCCCCCCTCCCAATCCACCCCCTCCCCCTTCCCAACCCACCCCCCCAGCCGCTTATCCGCTCTGCGAAATCTACCGCATGCGAGATCTCGCGAGGTTTCAAAGCCGGCTTTGCGCATTGGTTTCGCTGTTGTGTTCTCGCGAGACTTGGGCAAGGTCCCGCCTTGTGGCCGCTTTGTGTGCGAAATGAAAATAAAATAAAACTCAATACCCAGGGCACGACGCTCCGTCATCATGTGGACATGCGTTGTGCCCTTTCTCACTCGAGATGCGTTGTCCACCCCAATGCAGGATGCGTTCCTTTTAACGGAATTGTGATTGTACTTCGTTCATCATCAGCCATGGTTAAGTCTATTGCCTAACAATGACTACTAATTTCACACGTTCCATTCCTTACCACGTGTTAACGGTTCCATCTTTCTCTTTAAATCGCATTGCCATTTTGATGTATTATACAGTCATGAATTGGGCTGCAAAGGCAATGCACCAAAATGTTGTACTGCACTTCTGTGCTCCCCTAAGACATGCCCCCCACCCACCCACCACCACGTCCACCAACCCACACTTAACCAGCGTGGTGAAGTATGGTCACTGACCCCTACGACCCCTGCGGTGTAGGGAGGCCCTCATCCAGCAGTGGATTAACAAGCACCTGTCGTTACCGAATTGACGTGGGTGGGCTTTGCCTGCGTTGTCAGACTTGGCTACATTATACAACAATGACAACTAAATCGAAAAAAAGCCTCAAGCCTACTTGAAAATCTGTCAATTTAAGGCAAACAGAAGGCAGAAATTCGCCTTACAGGTCTCATCGCTTGAATTGGCGAAACGTTCCCTTTTGAAAAATGCTATGAGATTATCTGTCCTTGACAATATTGTATTACAATATGATACCTCCTTTACCAGTAGCAAAATATAGTGATAGGTTTTTACCCTTTTATCTGGTACAAAAACTGACACCTTTATACAAGGGGTCATATTTGCAATAACCACAACACAAGCAGTCAAAATGCAAACAAAAAAAAACAACTCTGATCATGATAATGATATGCACTGTCCTTGAAGTTGATTGGTCCACACCCGAGACAGCTTTTCTTAGAGCCTAGTCTCCATTGGTGTTGGACCAGATGACGCCAAAAGGTGTACAACTCAAAAACAGTGCACTATCAGAGTATTGAGAGCTCAGGGTAAGCATTTACACTATGAGACCTCCTTTACTAGTATCAAAATATAGTAATAGGTCTTTACCCTTTTATCTGGTACAAAAACTGACACCTTTATACAAGGGTTCATATTTGCAATAACCACAACACAAGCAGTCAAAATGCGAACAAAAAGAAACAATTCTGATAATGATATGCACTGTCCTTGAAGTTGATTGGTCCACACCCGAGACAGCTTTTCTTCGAGCCTCGTCATCTGTCTCGGGTGTGGACCAATCAACTTCAAAGACAGTGCATATCATTATCATGATCAGAGTTGTTTCTTTTTGTTTGCATTTTGACTGCTTGTGTTGTGGTTATTGCAAATATGACCCCTTGTATAAAGGTGTCAGTTTTTGTACCAGATGAAAGGATAAAAACCTATTACAATAATATTGTATTAGCTCACTATTGTCTGATTGGGCTTCCAAAATTATGCGGATTGTACGGCGATTCAACACTTTACACAACATACATCCAACGTTAGGATTCTCTGGGATTCAGAGTTCATAAGGTTCGCTACACACGGGCTGGAGAAAATGTGTGTTTGATCCCTCGTGTTTGTCATCATAAACATAATATCCACTTCTGGGTGAAGGCCTCTTCCCCCCAAGTCGGAGGCCATCCCATACGATGGCACAATCCTCCTCAATCCGGCACATGAGCTGATCCCATTGCTCTATCTCTGGCAGAGATCTTCGGGAGGGTGTGTATCCATTGGCTGCCGTTATGTAAACAGTCTCGTCCATCTCACATCATCTCTTCCAGCCTCCAATGTGCGTGTGTCCTCTGATGTCATCTTTCAATCTCTCAGTGTACCGGAGTTCCAGACATCTTCCCATGCTTCTTTGAATACGTTTCAGCCTTTGTTACGTTGTCTTTGTTTGTGTCCATGTTTCTGAACTTGATTTGGAGCTTTCGTGACTGCAGGAATTGTTTTTTGGTTCTTTCGGTAAAGGGGCCGTCCATAAATGACGTCACGCACCGAGGGGGGTCAGACATTTGTGACGATGAATGACGATGGGGGGTTGAGAAATTTGACGTCACATCAAAATGCGCAAATTTAAATAAATGTTAAATAAAATTGTTATAACAACACTAATTTAGAAAAATTTTCATGATTAATTATTTACTAAGGTTACCTTTTTTAATCCTTTATATTAAGTTCGCGTGCTTGCTTGCGTGCTTGCTTGCTTAGGACCGTGCAAATCTTTCGGTCGTTTTTTAACCCACTTCCCGTGATCCAATCGAGCTGACATTTTCCACACAGACTCGTTGTGCCAGACAATTATTGTTTGTGAAAAAAAATTCCCAAAATTTTACACTTTTTAGGCAAAAAAAATGATTTTACATATATTCAAATAGAACGCATTCATGACTTTGGCTGAACGTCAGAGTGTAAAAGCCCAGAGCGTAACCCCTCCACAGGCCGTGGCGGAGTAGCGCAATTGGTAGCGCCCTCGCTTCCCATGCCAAAGGTCGCGGGATCGATCCCCGCGTCCTCCATAGGCGAATATATTTTTAAATCCTTTATATTAAGTTCGCTTGCTTGCTTAGGACCGTGCAAATCTTTCGCTCGTTTTTTAACCCACTTCCCGTGATCCAATCGAGCTGACATTTTCCACACAGACTCGTTGTGTGTGACAATTAATTTTTGCGAAAAAAAATCCAAAATTTTACACTATTTAGGGAAAACAAATTAAATATTTAATTACCAATTGCTTAATGGTGGCAGACAATCATCTGACGCATAGGTGGCAGCCATCTCAAGCCAGAGGACGAGAGGACTCTAGCCGCCACGCATATAAAGGATTTATAGTGAAAAACTTTGTTTTTACGGGTTTACTTGTTTAATCCATGAAGGAGCATTTTGCTTCTCAATGGGAGAATGGAGAAGCATACATTTTGTAATTTTTTTTAACGATTGTTATGAAACATTTTGATTCTAATGATTCTACCAGGGCTTTTCATTCTGTGATATGAATATGTGATTATTATAATTGTACTCTCCATTTTGCTTCGTTCTACTACAAAGTTTCAAGTATTTTTTTTATAGTTATAATTACTTTTAATATTTTATAATAATAAGATAATTTCAATATAATATTCTGAACATCTGCAGTTTTAGTTAGACGTTAAATATTTTCGAGTGAATTCTATGCTAAATTTCTGATTTCCAACGCCTTTTTAATACGCGTTTTCTCCTACAACATCAGAGTGCAGCGCCACATTAAATACGCACTACAATGACAATAGTTTAAAGTGATTTGAAGCATGTTTTATTTTCAAAATGGAAATATGGGCAGCGCTTTGTGACGTCATATTTGAGGGGGGGGTCTGACTATTTGTGACGCTGTGTGACGAGGGGGGTAAAAAATCGGCGAAAATCGCGTGACGTCATTTATGGACGGCCCTAAAGTCACGTAAAAAGAAAATAAATTATTTAATCCGTGTTTCTGCTTTAAAACTTTTTTTCAGGCGAGTTTTCCAAAACCACTCCATCCTGATATTTGCATTTTCATTATTTGAATCCTAATCCCATTTCAGTAATTACCCGAGGCATACAAATGATCTGCTGTTTTGCAGCTGTGTCCGAACAACATTTTGGGTTATATAATTTGTTGTACATTTGTTTTGGTCATTTATCTTGAGCCCTTTCCTAAATGATTAAATAATTTCCAATCGCTCATTTCCATTGGTTGTTATGTTTAATTTGCCATAAAAAAATCCGAGATTGTTTATAATTTGCCAATTTATTTCTACAATACATTTTTTGACATATTTTCAAAGTCACTCTAAGAGGCTTGGTGACAGTGTGTCCCCTTATTTAAATGGGAGTAGTTATACAGTCTCAATGTAGCTTTAACACCTCTTCATGGTTTATAACGGTTATCTAGATTGTATATTTTTATTCATGTATGGGGACGTGGATGACTGCATCAGTTTCCACTGAAACACTTTTTTTGCAATCTCCAAAGCCAAGCCTGAAATTAATTTGTCTTCTAGGATCTGATTCACAGTATGTGGTTAATGAATAAAAAAACCTTTCCTAAATCCAACTTGTTCACACAGTGGGTTGGCCTCCTAATGGTCCAAGATGCAGTTCCCTAAGATATTTGTGAACAATTTAAAATTGTATTGGAGGCTAATCGGTCTACCTTTTCAAATCAGTTTTCCTTTGTAAATGCAGGACTTTAGTATTCCAGGATTGAGGGTTTGTTTTTATTTCTGCATAAACATTTTTGTTTAAATAGTTGGTCTCTATTCTTTGATGATGTCACACTTATTCCATCTGGTCCAAGGGCTTTACCTTTTGCACACTATGAAGGGCAGTGTTTATGGTTTGGCTCCTGGGATATATTTGCAAAAAATTGTTTAACGTTACATTAATGTTTCATCTTGCTCTAAGGGCTACCAGCTGCGATTTACCAATCATCAATGTTGTGTTTGTGCTGCTTTCTTGCTGCAATTGTTTATGACATCTTGCATCACTTTAATGTTGTGTTTTATGATTTATCTTCTAATATTTAAAACGGGTTTACAGAGTGTTGTGTGTTCTAGTCTTTTGTTTGACATTTAAACTTTTTTTTACATTTTCCTTGTGCTTTTTTTTCAGATAACTTGTTCTGGTTGGTTGTTATATCTCCCCACTTTCAATGTTTAGTCCATTACAATTCTATTTATTTAAATATTTGTAGTGGTCACGTTAATTATTTTCGCTTTTCTACGAAATGGAACCTTTTCCTTAGAATCAGTCTAAGTTTTATCTGCGACCACTTCTGGTGTTGAATTTGATGAGGGCGGAGACAACTCGGTCGTTTTGGGGTAGTGAGAATAAAGTTAATTTAATTTCTAATACAGTATCTCCATTTTGACGTGTACATAACCTACACTTATTTTTGAAAGATGTCTTAATTTCTGCTGGGTGCAAACTCCATTAGACTCTCTCCTCTTTCGTTTTTCTCTTAAAACGCAAACTTTACCCGTCATTCTCTCATCTCTGCTCCTTTTACCTACCTTTGCATCGAAGTCTGCCATTTTGATGGTGTCGTGTCCTTTGTCATAATTTAATGCTCTAATATATTTGGTAACAGTGTGGTTTTCCGGGTTTGGGCAGCGGCTGCGTGCAGATCGTTCAGGTTGTGTGTCGCACGTGCTGTGGGGCACGTAGAAACTTGGGACAATAAATAGAAAAGATCCTCATCACACAAACGCAACGAGATTGCAGGTGTCTGTAAAAAGTTACGTGCTTTAACATTTGGTCTGCTTTTTACATCATCACGGATCCCGGTTGGAATATGCATTTGTATCTATTTGAGAGCTTGAATGTTATATGGGCAATTCTATTTGAAGCACTGCGCTCATGGATCTTAAAACACAAAATGTTTAATTCCCAGAGAAACCAAGTGTCCCACTCCTTCCATAACAAAAAACTATTAATCCCACTCCTCTGTAATTACTGTCAACTCTCCGTCCACATGGAAAAGATTGCCACTTCTTCTTATTCTTTGGTATGGCATTGTTGGGGATTGCAACAGATGACAAATTGATGTCGAGATTTCATATACACTCGACTGATTCAGGAGTAGCCGTGTGGATTTGTTTCAGATCGTCGTTGAATGATCTGATTGGGGCAGTCGTTCACGATATGTTGCACGGTCTGAGATGTCGCGCCACGTTCACAACCTGGACTCGTTCATTTCCCATCTAAGGCGCATCGTGTTTACGCCCTTTGATTCGCAACAACCTCCTGGTCACCATTGGAACCTCATTTTCCAGTAGAAAAATATGATAATTGTTTTTTTACCCTTTTATCTGGCAACAAAACTGGCACCTTTTATAAATGCTTACCCCGAGCTCTCATACTCTGATGGTGCATTGTCTTTGAGTTGTGCGCCTTTTGGCATCATCTGGTCCAACACCATGTGAGACTAGGCTCTAAGGAAAGCTGTCTCGGGTGTGGACCAATCAACTTCAAGGACAGTGCATACATTATCAGAGTTATGTTTTTTGTTTGCATTATGACTGCAGGAGTTATGGTCTATGCAAACATGACTCCTTGTAAAAAAAGGTGTCAGTTTTGTTGCCAGATAAAAGGGTAACAAGTAAACCCGTAAAAACAAAGTTTTTCACTATAAATCCTTTATATGCGTGGCGGCTAGAGTTCTCTCGTCGTCTGGCTTGAGATGGCTGCCACCTATGCGTCAGATGATTGTCTGCCACCATTAAGCAATTGGTAATTAAATATTTAATTTGTTTTCCCTAAACAGTGTAAAATTTTGGATTTTTTTTTTCACGAAAATTAATTGTCACACACAACGAGTCTGTGTGGAAAATGTCAGCTCGATTGGATCACGGGAAGTGGGTTAAAAAACGAGCGAAAGATTTGCACGGTCCTAAGCAAGCAAGCGAACTTAATATTAAGGATTTAAAAATATATTCGCCTGTGGAGGACGCGGGGATCGATCCCGCGACCTTTGGCATGGGAAGCGAGGGCGCTACCAACTGCGCTACTCCACCACAGCCTGTGGAGGTGTTACGCTCTGGGCTCTTACACTCTGACGTTCAGCCAAAGCCATGAATGCGTTCTATTTGAATATATGTAAAATATTTTTTTTTTGCCTAAAAAGTGTAAAATTTTGGGAATTTTTTTTCACGAACAATAATTGTCTGGCACAACGAGTCTGTGTGAAAAATGTCAGCTCGATTGGATCACGGGAAGTGGGTTAAAAAACGACCGAAAGATTTGCACGGTCCTAAGCAAGCAAGCAAGCACGCAAGCAAGCAAGCAAGCACGCGAACTTAATATAAAGGATTAAAAAAAACAATTATCAAACCTCCTTGTCCTTCACACTTAACGCCGTGGCTTGTGGATCCACAGCTGCTGGGTACTGGGCTCGTGGTTTAAGTGTGGCAGCAATTGACTTGCACCTCATGACGAGGGCTTTCACCAGGATGAAAATGACACTCCGGTTTAATACCTTGATGTGGAAATTAGCCTTATGAAACGCTTAGCCACCCAAAACAGGAGTTAAGCTCTGCCATCTAACCTCGCTTCGTGACAACATTTTCCAACTACAGTACGGTAATCATTAAGACTGTGATAATTGTGTAAGATATGCAAATGTGAATCGGATAGGGAAATCATGTACTTCACCCTTATCGGCTCACGAGCACTGCAATAGACAGGGAATACCACTGATTGTAACATTCCCACCCTCTGCGTGTTGTCTCCACAAGCATATCCAACAGATGTGTGTGTACAAGGGCAATGGTCAATTTCATTTCTAATATATCTCAACTTTGGATAGTGTCCATTTTCTGTACTTGATTTGACAAAAGGTGTTCGTGACCTCCGCATTTCTGCTGGGTGCAAACTCCATTGGACACTCTCCTCTCTCGTTTCACTCTCCGATGCAACATTTACCCATAACCCCCTCGTCCCTGCTTGTTTTAGCTACGTTTGCATTGAAGTCTCCCGCTACAGGTCGGACTCGAGCATGGATTTTCACAAGCTGGGATGCTGTGAATTTCACGGGTTTTACACACCGCACATGTGAAATACTGGGTCGTAATGATTAATTTCCCACGCGATTCAATGAATTGTCGCAACACATAGTTTTGATTTGATTCAGGAATCAATTCCTTATTTTAACATTGTTGTAAATGTAACCTCTAGTGGCTGGCTAAGTCACGTGAACTCATTACAGCGTGCACGTAAAAAAAATCCCATCGATTCTTAGAGGTGCAATTCAGTGCAAGTATTGTGAACTTAAACATCGATATTAACATGTGAATTCGTTACACCCAAAGTGCATATGCCCATGTGTTCTGCTGTAGTTGCTTCCCATTAGCATATACCGTAATGATTAATTTCCCACGCGATTCAATGAATTGTCGCAACACATAGTTTTGATTTGATTCAGGAATCAATTCCTTATTTTAACATTGTTGTAAATGTAGAAACCTCTAGTCGCTGGCTAAGTCACGTGAACTCATTACAGCGTGCACGTAAAAAAAAACCCCCATTGATTCTTAGAGGTGCAATTCAGTGCAAGTATTGTGAACTTAAACATCGATATTAAAAAGTGAATTCGTTACACCCAAAGTGCATATGCCCATGTGTTCCGCTGTAGTTGGTTACCATTAGCATATACTGTAGCGTGAGCATAAATATTTAAAAAATAATATTCTCATTGATGCCTCGGGGGTTATTACCATCCTTAATGCTACAGATTTGAGGCAGCTTAAGTGAAGAAAATATTCCACTGTATCACTCAACCATGACTCACAAATTAGCAATGCACTATGGTACTTGTAGATTGTAAAAAAAATAAGTTAAAACAGAGACTTTGTTAAAGGAAGGTTGTCTATCTTCGTTAACAAAAAAAGGGTTCGCTTTCCGACATTAACCATTTAAATAATGCACATTTTGTTGAAAGAATTTCCTGGAAAATATGCCTCTTTGGATTTCTTTGAATTGTTAACCACAAAGATGCTGTGATCAGATGGTTTCCAACGTCTCCTGCCAATTACTGTTATACACTATTATATAATTGTTATATATGTACTTTCTTGTAATGTTTTCTATATATTACAGTAATAATAATTGTTTTTAATATAATAAGGCATTTCCTGCGGGTACATTTTATGTATTTATGGAACTCATAGCCATATTTTAAAAAATAAACTTAAAATTGGTTTCACAGAGAGCTAACTTCCTACACATAGAACTGGCCTCCTACGCTCTTCAAGATGTTGTTTAAACATACTTTTAACATATTACTCTTAAAAGTTCCAATACTGTACAGCATCGTAGAGACACATTTTAAAATGTGTATTTCTGATTATAATTTATAAATATGCTTTACTGCCATTTACAGACATTGTGTAATCAATTCACAGATCCATATATTTATACTTGTGTAGTGGTGGTGTTGACGCGTGCCGACAGTGAGAGATCACGGGGCGGCGCGGGGTGCGTGGTTGTGCGCGCTGACACAAGGGGGGGAAATAGGATCGTGGGCAGCGCGCAGTGATTGGTCAACTGGGGTGGGTGCTCTCAGCGACGTCCGCATGAAGGACTATAAAGGGGGACGCGCGGGAGCACTCGGGGAGTTGTTAACCAGTCGAAGACCGAAGACGGAGTTCAAGAGGTAGGCCCTGAGACCCCTAGTCCCGCTGTCCTTGTGAGGGCCGGGGCCCTGTGTGGCTCGGAGGCGAGACTGTGGGACCCGTGGTCTGACGTCCATGTGGGCCGAGACTGTGGGACCCAGAGTCGAGACGGACACCCCGGCTGGGTGTGTTCCGAGAGGCTACGGGGCGTAAGAGCCCGTGTGGGTGTAGCCAGGGGAACCCCGTGGGTTAAGGCTGGAGTTAGCCACCCGTGTAATATAAGTTGGTGTTAATAAAAGAGTGTGCTACCCGTAAGGTCGTCTCCCGCCAAGTTCTTACATTACAACTGGCGTCAGAAGTAAACCTGTCTTCAAAAGGATGGATACTAGGAAGACTACCCGTACCCACGAGCGAGATCGGGAAGACGACGGCGTACCGGAGCCACAAACCTCGGAAATGCGAGGACGAGGAGTTGCCGCCGATGCAGCACTTCGCGGCGATGGCCGACGCTCCGCTCGCCTCCGACACCGGCCTACAGGATGCACACTCCCGCCTGGCGGAGTTGCTGCTCGCCACCACTTCAATTTTGGCAGAAATCACCATTTCAGCAGGCGGGAGGATGACTACGAGGTTGGAGGAGGGAGGGCGGCCGGAGGGATCCCGCCAGAATGCGCTTCGCGCCGAAAGTTTTGAAATTGGCGCCATTTTTGAGGGTCCACCATCGGTTGGCGGGAAGCGTGGACACCACGTGGTCGGAGACCTCCACTCTGCACAGCCCGCGTCATCGGCGCGCGCCAGAGCTCTCCACCATGCGCCTGCCGACGGAGCCGACATTTTCGTCAACCACAGCGGCGCACGGGAAAAGCATTCTTCGGAGGACGACGACCAGGTCTTCCAGCAACGACTGCCCGCGCTGACGGCGTTCAAGGCAGACGGGGGCGACTGGGGGGCCTTCAAACGAAGGTTCCTCGCACATCAAGAAATGTCGGGGTGGTCCGACACCACTGCCCTACGCGCGCTGCCAGCGACGCTCGACGACGACGCGCTTGCGGCCTTCACATCCGCCCCAAGGTCGTCCCGCTCAACGCTCCAGGCCGCGCTACATTTAATGGCTAAGGTGTTCGGACCGCCCTCGACCTGTCGCCACCAGTTCTACGAACGGCGCAAGATGGTTGGAGAAACTACGCTCGCCTATCGCACGGCGCTGTTCGCCCTGGCGGACGCCGCTTTTCCCCGCATGGACAAGGAGGGGAAGGACGCCATGGTGACAGAGCAGCTGCTGGCGTTGGCTCACGACCTGGGAGTCCCCATCAATACGGCGGACGAAATGGACATCTGCTCCTTGGGGATTGCTACAAGTATTCACGCACACGAGGTCCTCAAGCGCAAGCGGACGGTCGTCTGTGCATCAGCGGGGATCGCGGCACCTGCCGCGACGGTCGCCGAGCCTCAGACTGCTACGGCTCGGGAGGAGGCCTTCACCGTGTTGAGACCGGGGGAGTGGAGATCGGGAGGTCGTTCGCCCACACGTTCGTCCCGCAAGCTGGAGCAACCGAAACCTACGACGTCCCTCGTCATGTGTTACAACTGCGGCCTTCGGGGTCACGTCGCGTCCGGGTGCCGGGCTCCGCGTCAGCGCGCCACGGGACCACGTCCGGACGACAACCAAGGCCCCAAGTCGTCCCAGCTAACCCCGGCAAGTCGCGGCACCCCACACGCTTGGTCCACATACACGGCACACTCGGGTCGCCGCTTCGCGGTGGGGGGACCGCGTATGGGTACCGGGGATTCGGTTCGGCGAGGGGGGTTCGTACACGGCCCGAAAGCAGTCGAATGGTCCGAATTGGCCCACAGGATAGTGGCTGCGTCGGCCGGGTCGTCCGTGGTAACGGGTTTTATTGACGGGGTTGAGGTCCGGGTGCTGGTGGACACGGGTGCGTCAGCCACTATCATTTCGGACCTTATTTATAACATCCTCCCCGTCCAATGTCGACCCCTTTTGCCGGTGGACGTACCATTTTACGCGGCGAACGGGGGATCTTTGGGAATCATCGGACAGATTCGGGCGACTATTTGTATTGGCGATATCAAATTGGCGGGTCCTATTTTTGTATCATCATCTCTGGCAGTTCCTTGTTTACTGGGTACGGACTTTCTGGCTAAAATGCCCATTAAAATTCTCGTCGATCAGGCCTGCATTGAGCTTCCATCGGGACGGCGGGTTGCATTTTTGACGAGTCCTACAAAAATACGCACGGTTTGTGCAACGGTTCAGGCGCTGGCAACTCAGACTGTACGGGTGCCCCCGGGATCGCAAATGTTGGTACCCCTTCGATTGAGAAAACCCCTCGGGGTGGATGCGGCGGAACAGGGTGTTCTGTTGGGGCCGTCAAACAGAGCTGTTGGGGGCCTCGACTTAGCGGTAGCTCAGACCATGGTGCGGGCGGACAGGGAGCCGTTCGTTATGGTTCTGAATACGGGGTCGCGGCCAGCCGTAATTACACAGGGCACGGTGCTGGCTCACGCGGCGCCGCTACCCGTCGATGAACAGCTCGTTGCACACGTGGATTCTGGCCTCGATACGCATCCTCCATTTGAGGAGGGGACAGAGTGGTTGGACTCGTTGTGTGCTGGGTCTAGTAACTTGTCTAGTGAGCAGTTGGGAGCGTTGAGGGGCCTGCTACTCGAATTCGCTGACGTGTTTAGCAGACACAAGTACGAGTTAAGGCTGGAGTTAGCCACCCGTGTAATATAAGTTGGTGTTAATAAAAGAGTGTGCTACCCGTAAGGTCGTCTCCCGCCAAGTTCTTACATTACACTTGCAAGGTATAATGGTTGTATCAACATTTATACACATCGTTCATATGCGGCTTCTCATATCTGATCAAGTAAAATCACGCAGAGGGAATACTAAGAGTTAAAAAAAATCCAGCCACAACTATAAATTCCAGCATACGTCATGCAAATTTTTGTTGTTGTTGAGGTTTCTTCATGTTCGTCCCTTGTTTTTCGTGAAATCAGCTCTCTATCGTAATTCAAAACAACTTTTTAAATATTGTAATGTGTCTATTAATCTTGGCTCACCTGACGTCAATGGAAACCGTGCACACTATCACAGAGGACTTAGGTCGGAGAACTGAGCCAAAAATTAAGTTTTGCAATTTTGGATTGCTTTCAGACGTGTGTATGTGTGGGAATCCCTCCTCATGGAAAGTCCACGTTATGCTGTTTAAACTCTCAGAAATCTAATACACCTCTCAATCATAACATCACTCACGTTGGGAATTTTACAGTTATTTTAGATGACTTGTTTTTCTGGCCCACATTTCTGGGTCCATGTTGTGCAGCATGATGGTCCCCACGAGTCTGGAAACCGAGGGGAAGACCTAAGACCAGATAAACTATTAAAATTATGATTTTTAAAATAATTTTATTTGATAAGTGACCTGGCCACAAATAATAGCTCAACGGTGTGGCTTATCACGTGGAAAATTAAATTTCTAAATGTGGAGAGAACATTTAAACTCCAAATATATAGGTGTCAGGGTCAGGATCGAATCAGGGCCCTCCTGAATACAAGGTGAGGTAGTTAAACCTCGCCACTATGGCAGGTAACCCTGGCAGATGGTTTTGTATACAATCTACAGCAGCTGCAGGATCAGGCAGCGGGGTCGAAAGCGCTGGTAAGGTGATTGCATCTACGGCTTTGTCCATGATGACATCTTGATGTTGTGCAAAGCCTCGCATGAATTCCAGGAAAAGTGTACAAAGTACTTTACTTTGTAGTCATATGTGTAACATGGGTTAATGGGGAATGTTAATTACGTAACACGTTTAAGACATTTACAGATAAATTGTTTGATAGTACACCCTCTAGCTACAAAAGTGTTTAACAACATAACCTTTAGAAATAGGTTTTTACCCTTTTAACTGGTACAAAATCTGACACCTTTATACAAGGCATCATGTTTGCAATAACCTCAACACAAGAAGTCAAAATGCAAACAAAAAGATACACCAATGGAGACTAGGCTCTAAAGAAAGCTGTCTCGGGTGTGGACCAATCAACTTCAAGGACAGTGCATATCATTATCATCATCAGAGTTGTTTCTTTTTGTTTGCATTTTGACTTCTTGTGTTGAGGTTATTGCAAACATGATGCCTTGTATAAAGGTGTCAGATTTTGTACCAGTGAAAAGGGTAAAAACCTATTACTATATTTTGCCACTGGTAAAGGAGATCTCATAACATAACCTTTATCTGTATGGCAGAAGTGAACATATTTAATAATTTACTTGCAAACTTTTGTAGAAAGGAAAGATGTCTCCTATGAATAAATAATGCCCTTCGTTTATTCAGGAAAGCCTTGAGACTCGTGGGATGTTTGGCCAATTCCATTAATGAGAGAGGAAACCAAAGTACCTGCAAACAATCCACCCAACAGGAAAACGCCGAAAGGGCTGCACAGATGATTAAATTCGTTGCTGTACTACCATCTCCTGGTCACCTCACAACCCACACATGTTACAGTACCCCCAGGCAGTCGTACATGCAAACATTAACCAGGCTCTACCATAAAATCCTCCTTGACAACAGTACTTCTGTGATCTGATGAGGTGCATTGAAGGTATTTTTACATCCTTGAAGAATAAATGTAGAAAATAAAGAATGAACTTAAAAGTATATTAAATCGTGACTTAAAGCTTTCGTGACTGCAGGAATTCATATTCTTTGGGTCTTTCGGTAAAGCCACGTAGATAGGAAAAATAAAATAAAAGTATATTGTTTAACACATAGGCTTTCGCGACCAATAATTAAGGTTTTGGGGTTAGATTGCGTAAAGATAAATTGTTAACCCACCACCACCATCCGACGCAGCAATTCAGTAAGGTTTGTCATGTAAACAAAACGTGCAAATAAGTTACGACTTTAGCACACCGATGCATTGCAAAGTAAACCCACAACATTTACCATTTAATTACGACGTTTCGCTGGTGATTACAACCAGCCTCATCTGGCGAATATGCCCGACAATAATTCTGAATGGTGAACGTATTTTCATTGAACATTAAAACGGTGAACGTGGTTAGGAAAATGTATGTGCTCTCGTATGTCCGAAAAGTATTGACCGACAGAAAGAGAAACAAGTATTCACACACAAAAACGTAACACACTCTGCGATGGCTCTTGTTTACAGCGCATACACATGATTACAAAACCGTGTGATTGTGCTTTCTCTGTTGTATATAACGCGAGAGATATCAGCGCTTGCTTACCCTACTTGTTACGGAACAATCTTAGATAACTAATCTATCAGTGAGTAAATAAAACAATGGGCACCTGTCAATCAATTTCGGTTTGTCTTTTCAATGGTTCATTCAACGACGAGCTTAAGATATACTCATTTTTAAATGTTACCGTGACACCGAACACAAAGTGTACGTTTACATGTAAAGTATATCATTGCGAGATAAACGTTAACATTGTTGATACATTTAATTCATGTGCAATACAGCATGTAATAATTTTAAGCTAAATATTTAAAGTAAAATTGGTGGACTGTATTTAATAACTGATAATAATGTACTGCTAAAATAATTAGTCCACTGCTAGATGCATATTTCCTAATGCCGTCTTGTTTGATCATACTTCACCAAGCTGCTCAGTTCTAGTAGATACACTGCTCCAACCCAGTGGTTTATTGAGATAATTATCGATTTACCTGTATACTATTAACCTTTCACAAATTCGCTTAATTGTCCACAAATTTTTAGATTTATTTTGCTACTCAAAACCTTAATTGTGGACTAAAATGTTGATGTTTAATGCATATAAGCGGGTGAGCAATTTTAAGTTTCCGACCACAGCAAATGTCTTCAATGAACACCAGAGGGAGCTGTGTGTCCTCAATGCTACCATATCGCAGCATCCCAGAAACGCAATGAAGCTCAAGTTATCTCGGCCAATTATATATATTTTTTTGACAGCCCATTGTAAATGTGAAGTCTGGTCGAACGACCTCATTGACTGACATGGCGTGGGAAGTCCTTAATCCAGCAGTGGATTACGGTGAGTTTAAAAACTATACAAAACTTTGGTTAGGTTCAATTGTTGCTGTAGATGTATTCACATTCTCAAAAGTTATTTGTATTTGATGTCCAAGGATTTTTCCACAAATTATTAAATTCACCTTTTTGTTGGTAGTGGTGATTCTGAAGAGACTACTCGAACGATATAAACTTTCCCATTTATGGTCTTCTCGCATAGATGCGGTACTTAAAAGTGATTCCCTTGCAGTCGATTTTGCAAACGAGATCCGGATCTCACCAATGGGCTCTCACATAGTTTTAATAGGAACAGAACTAATCCAATGGGGATTCAGTACAGGAAAAATAATAGTGCGTTTTTTTTACGTTGTGAATTATTAAAATATGCAAGCAAATACAGCTGTATCAGGTCATTCTCTCATACAATGAACATTAGTTTTAGATACTCTTTGGTTCTTTCGGTAAAGGCACGTAGGTATAAAATAAATAACGACGTTTCGGGCGCAACACAAGCGTCCATCATCAGGTGTGTTGCGCCTGAAACGTCGTGATTTATTTTATTTTATACCTACGTGACTCTCCCGAAAGAACCAAAGAGTATGGATTCCTGCAGTCACGAAGGCTTAAAATCAAGATTAGTTTTAGATTTTTACAAAAATGCGTACTGTAGTTAACATGGTAAAATCTTTGCAAGATGCAAAGGGTTTGTTTCGTCAACCCTTGTTATGCAATATAATACTTTATAGTAATGTTACGTGGAAAGCTAAAGTAGACGTATAATTTTGGCTTGTTGACTTTGAATAAGAAGGTGAAAAACGGACTGATTTAACACGAAT
This sequence comes from Lampetra fluviatilis, assembly GCF_964198595.1. Lineage (NCBI taxonomy): Eukaryota > Metazoa > Chordata > Hyperoartia > Petromyzontiformes > Petromyzontidae > Lampetra > Lampetra fluviatilis. The sequence goes on from NC_136280.1 coordinate 7,332,970, forward strand.
TAGCACTCGTCATCATACCCCACATTATACATCAATTCTGATATGCATACAGAGAATTTAAAACATCACACAACATCCAAATGATATACGTCCCGAAGAAGTCACAATAACCGGAACGTCAGGACAATCCTTTAATCTGAAGTGACAATAAAACACACGCACCTGTTGATTAATATTTGTAATTAACATCTGTTATTTCTGCATTCGCTAGTAATACACGGATGGATCAGGGGCTCCACATAATACGGGTCGCGAGATTATTTAACCATACTTCACCCCGCTGATCAGCACAGGTTGGTGAAGGCAGTGCATCGATGGTGGGAGCATCGTGCATTACAAAGGGTATCGATACACTGCCCTCTTCTGCCTATGACGTAGCCCCACAAGCAGCCTATACCACCTGTATTTTTTCCATGGTCGTCGAAGACAGCTATTTAAATGACAACTTGCGCATGAGCGTTGAAAAACTGTGGATGCAATTCGATTGGCTTACGGCACGGTGGCGAGATTTGAACTACCTCGCCTGGTGTACAGGAGGTCGTTCGAACCCCACCACTGACGAAGCCTGTTTCGTTGGAGTTTGCGTGGTCTCTCCCTTCTCCCGTGGTCACGTGGACTTTTCTCCGGCGTCCTCCGGTTTATCCCCCTTCCACATTTTCGAATCAACACGCGTTTAGAGTGCTTCACTGCATGCTACTATAAATTTCCACGTGATAAGGCACTTCGTTGAGCTATCATTTGTATGATTTGTGACCAAGTCGCTTCTGCAAAAATATCTATATAGTTCAGTGGGCCTTATCTGGTCAAATAAAAAACGAAGTTTATAGTTGAACAAAAAAAATGCCACTTCCGTGATGCAGTCTTACAATATTGTGGCGCAAGGTTTTAAAAGGAGGATATTATCCGAGCAGACATTGAATGAAAGTTTAGCAAATGAGCCGTGTAGGCTCCACTTTTGTAAGGCGTACCTTGACCACGAGTGCCTGCCGTTAAAACACTCGGCTGTTCCGGAAAGCGTTCTACTTACTAAGCGTGGCCTTTGTGTTGCCATTGACATGCAGGTGGTGTACAGGATATCCACAATATGCCGGTCACCCACCGTTTAAGCCTCAGGTCGTGTTCGGTTTACCCGTGTTTGTTCAACCAGCACGTGTGCTGCAGGTGCTCGGTGGATAGATTCTTGGCGGCATCGTGAGAGACGGTGACGGCTTGCAGAGAGAGGCCTTCATTCAGCCGTGGATCGGTCACGGTTTATGATGTCTGTTCTCTTTGTTACAGGTCGTATCATATCGGATAATGAACAAGTAAAATGCCACGAAGAATGTGGTGGATGGTTTACCCTTTGTCATGCGAGTAATGGTGAAACGCACTGGTTTTCCTGAGTAAATTGTGACTCAAAGTGAATTCTGTGATTGATGTGACGGTGTGACGTTTTTGCACGTGATCCATCATAGTTCGTTTTGCAATGCAGCATATTTCAGGCCAAATCACCCCTGAATGTGCGCTCGATTGCTTTAGATCTCGGAAGCTAAGCTGGTCTCAGCCTGATTCCAACGTGGATGGATTCCCACCGAGGCGTGCATGGTGTTGCAGGCTTGCGCTGTATGGTGGGCAGGAGATGAGTGTTGAATATCACCCCCTCGTATGCGTGGGTTGTCTCCGGGAACTCCAGTTGCCACCACCCACGCGCCAACCATTCGTGAACGTAAATTTCGATTTAAAGCTTTCGTGACTGCAGGGATTCATCTTCTTGGTTATTTCGGTAAAGTACAATACCTTGTGCGTCGTGTCAACATCGCTACTAGGGAGACAAAGGCGGACGGGCGGGCGTGGTACTGGCCACCCACCCCCTCGAGTGCCGTTGCCAAAGAGTCTGTCAAGGTGTTGGGGGGGGGGAGCGGGGGCGATCTTCCGCAACTCATACAGACTGTGACAGGTTTCACCCGTCCCCACGAGGGTTCATGCACACGGGCTGTTTAGACGCTCGTCCGATTGCGTTAGCGCGCACGCCTGCCAAAGCGCACGCGTGTGCACACGTCGCTCAGAATTATCGGGGGCTTTTGTTGTTGTTGTTGTTGTTTTGTTTTTGCTTTTGCTGGGGGCGCTTGTGAACAGCGGTCGAGGAACGCGCGAGCCCCGGGGGCCAATGCGCATCACTTCGTTTTGCGGGTCACTGACACAAGAGGGCCCCCCGTGGCGAGAGGCGGTGGGGCTCAAATCGCCAAAAAAGACAAAGATCCCCCGTGAAACAGACTGTAGCGGCAAGTGCTGTTAGCGAGCACCTATAAAGGCCGGCACGGCACACGAGGGGGTGGGTGGCCAGTAACCACGCCCGGCCGCCTTTGTCTCCCTAGTGGCAATGTTTACTACACACCGCACCAGGTACTCATTTGAGGCTGAGTCGACCTAGGAGAGAGGCCCAGGACCGGTTCAGATAATCGTCAGTGGGTGTTGGCCGTGAACGGGAATCGAACTCGTGTAGCCAGGTTCGTAGCGCAGCGCGCTAACCGATACACGACCGCTCCCCACCATCACCATACCCATCCACTCACCACACCCACCCACTCGTCCACCCACTCACTCACCACACCCACTCACTCATCCACCCACTCATCCACCCACTCACCACACCCACCCACTCCCCCACTCACCACACCCACCTACTCACCACACCCACTCACTCACCACACTCATCCACTCACCACACCCACCTACTCACCACCCACTCACCACACCCACTCACCACACCCACCCACTCACCACACCCACTCACTCATCCACCCACTCACCACACCCACTCAACACATCCACCCACTCACTCACCCACTCAACCACTCACCACACCCACACTCGCCACATCCACCCACCTACTCACCACACCCACCCACTCACCACACCCACCCACTCACCCACTCACTACACCCACCACTCACCCACTCACCACATCCACCCAATCACCCACTCACGCACCCACTCACAACATCCACTCACTCACCCACTCACCACACCCACCCACTCACCACACCCACTCACCACAAGTCAAGAAGTCGTGCACGCTACATGTAGCCACAATCATCTTTAACGCTGCATTGTAGTCGTGGTGATGATGATGACGACGGCGATAATATTAATAACAAAGAACGCCATTAATTTTGACTTAAAACGTATCCTACATTAACATTAGCTGCTCCGCCCATCTAGAAACCTTTATAAACCGCTTGCCCTCGGAGGCTAACCTCCCTGTTCCTGATGACGACCGCTTGTGTTGCGATCGAAACGTCGTGATATTTCTACTCACTTTATTTTGTATTATTTTATTGTAAAAAAATATACATCTACGTGACTTTACCGAAATAACCGTAGGATATGAACGCCATCAAATGTTTGCAGGAGAGCCACGCGGAGTCGCGATCATCTCTGTCGCGTAAGAGCCCATAAATTGTTGGTGTGTTTAGCCACTTCCACGAATATGTTTTAGTACGTGGTGGGAAAGTGGAGTAGCCAGAGATAATGCAGATCTGTTGAGGCTTCAGCTGACGAAGAGTCAAGAACCCATCGCTATCTTCGGGACAATTCTTGAACGCGGCACACGAGTACAAACGACGACTACTTCACACGCCTTTTCTAAAGACGTAAAGTTGCATTCACCCATATCGCGTGTACACAACAGCCTCTTTAACGCCCCCTTTTAAAGCGTTTGGTCTGTTCGACTCAGATCTCTCCTTCTTCTTTCTCCGGGGGGACCGTTGCCCTGATCGGAACCTTCGAATCATTCATCGTCGCGCTTGTGTGGAGGGCTTCGCGCCGCGATAAATGTCAAAGCAGATGCGAGTGAATTCAGGAGGCGTTCCCGAATCATCACCCCGCGCCACGCGGTGTCTCCACGCGGGGCAGCCGCATGCATCTGCGGTGTCTGCATTGCCCGACAGCCCTGCAACCAAGCAGAAACAAATGTCAACACTTTCGTTACGCGTCGGTATTCTTGAGTCGTTGTCCGCTTGTTTTGCTAAAAAAAAATTTTAACCTGAGCTTACGAGTGGGCATTTAGCCCTGGCAATTGTCCACGAAAGGATAATCTGTTTATTTACTTTGATTGGAAGCTGAACTTGAAAGCGGAGCATTACAGGCTACTTAGTAAACTATGTTTATTTTCATGACTTTGCAATTGCTTAATTTTAAATTCTAGATTTGAAGCTTTCGTGACTGCAATGATTCATATTCTTGGGTTTTTTCGGTAAAGTCACGTAGGTAAAAAAAATAAATTAATAAAAGTTGTATTATATTATTTTATTTTTATTTGCTTAATTTTAAGTCCGTTCGAATGAACGGCACCACGTGAATGCTGCTGCTGCTGCGCTCCTTTTCGCACGGCACATGATCGTAGTGGTGTTTTTGTTTGCGTGCAAACTTTTGAATAACGATGAAACGCGCGCACACTAATTGGACCTCATGGCGGGACCTCGGGGTCCCGAATAAACGGAAGTTAAAATCGTAATTGATTAATGTATCTTCTTGGCTCTTTCGGTAAAGTCACGTAGAATGGAAATAATAAAATAATAAAAATACAACATAATAAAATAAATATTTTTATTATTATTATTTTATTACATAATAAAATATGTATTTTTATTTTTATTATTTTTTTATTTCACTTTCTACGTGACTTTAGCGAAAGAACCAAGAAGATGAATCCCTGCAGTCACGAAAGCTTTAAATCGATTAATGTATATTTGTCGACTCCGTCCCACCGCGCACATGAACGCCGCGACCCGCCTGGCGCGGATCATTGTGCTGTTGTCACGTCGTGTCCAAGCGCAGCAGCAGCGAGGACGAATGCGCAGAAGAGCTGAACAAGCGAATGCTGCACTCCATGCTCGGGTATGGGCAGGATCACAGGTCTTATCCAAAGCTGCTCAAACTGCATACACGACTTAAGTCCTCTATTTGTCATCACGGTATGCGTAACACAGTGAAACTGCTGTCTTATCGATTTAAAGCTTTTGTGACTGCAGGGATTCATCTTCTTGGTTCTTTCGGTAAAGTCACGTAGAATGGAAATAGTAAAATAATAAATCATAAATAATGTATTATGGTTTATTATTTTTTATTTTTTTATTTCCATTCTACGTGACTTTACCGAAAGAACCAAGAAGATGCTCTCTTATCGTAATTATTATTTGTGACCTACCAATGTCTGCAGCCAGGATCAATCGATGACAATCCTATTACCTGCAGATATTTAATAAATGAGCTGCGTTGCACCGTTAATTCCTCCTGTTTGATAATGCTTAGATTGTCCGTATGCATCTGTGCAGATACGTTTTTTTTGCGGTTAAGCCATAGTCCCCACATACCGCTCGTATCAATGCGGATAAGAGGAGCGGCGACCCACTACTCTGTAGAGTAACATTTGTATAAACGTTTGTTACAATATGAACAGCGCATTGAAAACGCGTACTATTCTATGTACTGTTTACAAAGTGCGTTCACAAATCCACACCGAGAAACACGATGATTGACAGAGGGGTGTAAATTATTTTTTCGATAGTGTATTTAAATAGAGGTACTGCAGGTAAGTAGTTTTCAGTTTAAAAGGCATCGTTTAACAAGGCAAACACTTGCCACCATCCTTCAAAACGCATTGGTGAAAAAGAGCAGCGTTTTTGTTACATTATAATATCATGTTTACGCGAGAGCCGGGGACCTAAGGGACCACGTGGTCCCGCCATGAGTTTCAATTATCGTGCGAACCTGAGTCATTGCGGTGTCATTTGAGTACCAGATAATGCCTCGTTAAAGATCCAGGACGATTCATATTCTTAGGTTTTTTTCGGTAAAGTCACGTAGGTAAAAAATTAAAATTAAAATTAATAAAAGTAAAATAAAATAAAAATCACGACGTTTCGGAGGCAACACAAGCTACGTGACTTTACCGAAAAAACCTAAGAATATGAATCCTTGCAGTCACGAAAGCTTCAAATCTAGAATCCAGGACGATTTGTCACGGTAAGCCACGCGCGGTGGTGGCGGCCTGTCTCCTGTTCATCACGATGATGTAATGGTGTCAATCTTCACATTTCTCTCTGGTGGGGGGGGAGGGGAAAGTCATTCCACAGGATAGGCGGTGCTCAATTCATCTGGCCCCTGAGAGGGGTGACGTTGTCGAGTCGACCTCAACTGGGGTTCAAACTCGCAACCGAGATCAACTGGGATTTTGAGTCACGCGATCTAACCACTGTACTGTTAACAACAACAACATTGCTGAAAAGTGGAAAATTCGACGAAAAATGGGCCCTGGTGAATGATCTCATTGTGGAACCAATAAAAGAGGGAGAGAGAGAAGCAGTCCAGGCCGTTATTGTAGTTGGCCAATGCTGTTGGAACTGTGCACTCCCAGAGTTGCCCTGGGGCCGAAGAGCTGTGGAAAGGAAACTTTAATTTTACGCGGAGATGCATATACATGGAGGGGCTGTATCGCCTGCGTTGCTATATTGTAGGATTTAAGTATCCACGAGAAGGCTTATTCTCGTGACTGGTAGGCTAGTCAGTCGATAAGGGCTAGATAGTGTGAAATAAATGGTGTAGGCCAATTGGTTTCAAAGACAATGCATTTTTGAAATTATATTATCAGAGCGTGTTTGTATGCAAGTTTGTCACAAGTAGGTGTGGTTAACGCGGACTTGATTCTTTGCAAAAGGTATCTATTTGGTGTCTTTGACATATTAACACCTGTTTTGTTTCCAGAAAGGGTAACACCTATTCTTCTTTTTCATAGTTTGATACTGGCAAACAAGGTCCCATGATAAATTCTGGTTGGCTAGTGTGCTCCACTCTGAAACCACTTGCTCCTCCTCCCCATTGTTTCATATGATCATTCTAGTTTTTTGCCACTTTTTTTTCCAGGAGTTTAGAGTAAATAAGTGTAATAATAACAACAACAACAACCATAATAATGTAAAGCTTTTTGTCAATCAATTTCTGGACAAAGACCTCCCCGCGCCGCGTCAGTCACGGAGGCTGTTTGACAGAGTCAGAAGTTTATTTCCCGAGCATGTTGAACTTCTTTCGCACCGTACGTAGCCCAACCGTGATAATCGGAGGTCGCGTTGAGCTAGGAAGCTCTCTTTCAAAGGGCGACTCGGCCGGCGGACAACATCAAAGGCATTCCACAATTACAATTCTGTACTTGACCGTGCCGGGCAGTCAGTGTCGGTAGGCGTTGAAGGGGGTGGAGGAGAAAGGCGATGGGTGGGAGTCGGACCATCACATTCCAGTGATGGAGCGAGCGCAGTGCCGAATATTGGGCCTCTCGCGACCCGCTCCTCCCACGCTTGCCCCGGTGCCAGTTGCCAATTTTTTTTCTTCTTCTTCTTCTTCTTCATAATTATCGTTTTATTATTAAACACGAGCCCTGGACAGAGCACGGACGACAAGCCCGAGGCCAGGTGCCCACGGAGAAAGGGGAACGTGATGGTGATTGGGCTCATTGCCCTACTAACGTAGGGGCATTGTTCAGGAACGTGGTATTTTAAGGGGAGGGGAAGATTAGTGAAGGGGAGTGGGGGGGGAGCCAGGGTCCAGCTGCCAAATATAACCATTACCAAGGCCGTAATTTTAATATAAATTGGGGACACACATCCCCCCCAATATTCAAATATGCTCAAAATGTCCCCCCCACCCCCAATATATTGCTATAAAATATATTTCTGTTTATATGATTCTGGTTATAGTTGTACTTTATTAATCCCTAATCTCTGCCATTACATACAATGAAACAAGAAAAGGTAAAAAAGAAAAAAACGGAGCAATGTAATACAATACACTATTTGACATTATTGTAAAAAATAAGTAAAAAGTCCATCTAATGTGTGAGTGAATTTTTGAATATTTTAGGCAAGAAATGGCAGGAAATTAGTTTTCCAATTTAGATTTTTTTTTTTCTGGAGGGGGACCCCCAGACCCCCTGGAAGATTCGGTCCCCCCCAATGTTGACTCCATGGCTACGGCCTTGACCATTCCACAAGCTTGACAGTTTTAGTAACATTTAAAGCATTGTTTAAGACCGGCATGGATGATGATGATGACGACTTTGTTGAGAGGAGGAAGGTGCAGTCTACACCCGAAATGACAAGTTTGTTCGTTGGTTACTCAAAGCGTAGCTGTCGAGAAGTGTGCAGGCGGTACAACTGCACTGCCCCCCCCCCTCCACCACCACGGACTAGAGGGGCCCAGGTGTCAGACTACGAAGAGGAGAGGGGGGGGCGGGCATTGGACAGGCAGCCCACATTTAAATCCTTGCGCAAAAGCCCATGGTAACGCCACCGTGCAAATGGGATGTGGGTTCTGTTTGCATATTTATTTCGTGACAAAGATCTATTGCTAAAGTGTCTGGTAAAAAAAAGTACGGTGCTACATTTGTATTATTTTCAGTAGTCTTATATCTCTAAAGTTTACTTAAACATTCACAATTGGATAAGGCATGGCTCTATTGTTCCTTAAGTAGTTTAAAAAATAATAATTAGCTAATGAATGTGGTAATGTAGAATCGGATGCCCTTCCATGCTTGTTCCGGCCAACGAAGCGTTCCTGTTCCTTCTTGCTGTAACGATACACGTCGCTGATTCTCCTCCAGCAGCACAAAGCAAAGCGCGCATTGCTTGAAATCAATTGCGCTCAAATGTGGCCTGGAAAATGCCGGATCTGCAGCGTATCCTTTTGTGCCCGCTTAATGCACCAATTGAATTACAGTGCGATGAAACGATGGTGTTCTCTGTGATCTGCATTCATAACGGCTGAAAGGAATATCCCAGGAGGAAGTCGAGTCGTCTCCGTGTCATTCAACGTGTGTGTGTGTGACAGCGCGACTAAGTGCAAACGAGGAGTCTCCGAGGACCCAGCTAGTTTAAAAGACGTTCGTTGTGTGAAAAATAAAATAAAAATGTTTTTACCCTTTCTGGAAATAAAAAAAAACAGGTGTCAAGATTTCGATTTAAAGCTTTCGTGACTGCAGGGATTCATCTTCTTGGTTCTTTCGGTAAAGTCACGTAGAAGGGAAGTAATAAAATAATAAAAATTAAACATAATAAAATAAAATATGTTATATTATTTTATTTTATTATGTTTTTAATAAAATAAAATATGTTATATTATTTTATTTTATTATGTTTTTTTTATTATTTTATTACTTCCCTTCTACGTGACTTTACCGAAAGAACCAAGAAGAGGTGTCAAGATGTTCAAACACCAAATAGAATCGTTTTGCAAGGAATCGAGTCTGCATTAACCACACAGTTCCCGTGGTCAACATGCAAACAAACATGCTCTGATAAGAATGATGATGCAATGTCTTTGAGTGCTGGACTCAGCTATTGACCCTCCTCCCATACTTGCGTTGTCTTTGTCCTGTTCGTCTTTTTGGCATTCTCTGGTCTGACACCGGTGAGACTCGGCCATAAAGAAAGCTGTCTCTGGTGTAGGCCAATCAGTATCAAAGACAATGAGTACATTATCATCAGAGCGTGCATGTTTGACACAAGTGCGTGTGGTTAACGCGGACTTTATTCCTTGCAAAAGGATTTTAATTTGGTGTTTGAATATCTTAACATCTGTGTTATTGCCAGAAACCGTATTTTTCATGGTTTGATCCTGGCAAAAAGAGGTCTCATGACGTTCACTGTGTTTGAACTTTATATTGCCCAAACGCTCTCGCTACAAAACTGCGTGTGCTGGAGCACACTCGCCACGGTGTGTGCTCTTGTTGTCCCACTCGCACCTCCGCTTAGTGCGGTTGGCTACGTACGGTGCAAAAGAAGTTCAACATACAGTACACACATACACAAGATGAAGAGCGCGCGAAGAAGCGTGGAGAGGCGCGTGTTTGCAATTACACTGAGAGACAGAGGGACACACGGAGCGGACAATATACCCAAGGGAGAGACGTCATATTGACCGTGACAAAAACAAAGTAAGTGGGCTTGGGCTGGCTGGAGGCGTCGCTGGAAGGGACGATGTCCGGTGGTCCAGACTAGCGACGGAGTGGTCGACAAAGGAGGGGACACACGCGAAGACGTCGACTGTGGAGATCGGAGCGACGAGATCTGTTCGTGCGCAGCAGGAGCGAACGCGGTTGATTTTTTTCCGCACCGCAAGATTGCGAGAGATGGCGACAACCTGGGGAGACTTAAATCCAGCAGCACGTAGCTCATGGTCAATGCTCGACAAACCAGAAACAAACCAAGTGATTTATTTTTTCGAATTCGGCAATAAACTCAATATTTCAAGAGGCGCAATGTACGTGAATGCGAGACGGTGGTTCTTAATTTTTTTTAAAACGTCACAAAGCGGTCCTCAAAGTGGCGCACGCGGCTCCGGAAGCAGCAGGTTGCCGATCTCGGCCCATGGTTATTGATAATGAAATCGGACCCATCCTAAACGCAGTACAAAATGAGGGGACAGGCGCATTGAGAAAATTCGATGGAATTTTTTTGTAATACAAATTCATAGGTGGCACACAACACAAGCAGACAAAATGTCAAAATCTCTGTGTACTCAGCATGTGGGTATTTATTTTTTATTTTACTTTTATTAATTTAAATTTTTATTTTTTACCTACGTGACTTTACCTAAAAAAACCTAAGAATGTGAATCCTTGCAGTCACGAAAGCTTCAAATCTAGAACTGTCATGCGAGTCATCTACCAATACTTCCACTTGCAAAATGAACAGCAAACACGCCACACTTCTGTTGAATAGCTTGACATGTTTTATCTCTGACTCGTTAAGTCCACAGTTGTCTCCTGGCTGGCCTACATCATGATCTTATTCGAATTTATATAGCGCCTTGCACAAGACGCTGAACAGAGACGTAACTATTTGTACAGCAGAATAGTGTGATGATGAGATGACTTGATGAGAGGGATGGTAGGACATGAATATGATGATATGATTACCAGCCATGGCCAATCAACTGCTCCCACCTCCCAAGATCCCACGGTGTCACAATCCACCCAACAACTGTGCACACGCTCATGGGATCGCTCCATCTACCTGGTGGACGTCCTCTCAGATGCATTCCATTCCTTGCCTGCCGCCCTCTCACTGGTCTTGATCAACGGCCATTATCGCTGCTTGCGACGTGTTCTGCCCAAAGCCGCACTAATATATATTAAAGTTAGGCCAGTCTAATATTCTGATTATTCTTTGGTACGTGTCATATGTGTTCACTGATCACCACCTCATGTGTTATAATGGCATACGTGCATTTACAGGGAATAGGCAAATTATAAACAAATGAGTAATAGGTGCAATATTACATCTACATTTTACTCAATTGAATGACCATACTCTATATATTTACAAATTGACAAAACAATTCTGGACCACTGAGGTATATATATACAAATATTTATCGTATCATAATTTACAGTGCATCGTCGGTCGACTCCTGGATGAATGCCTCCTCCATATGTGGGTTGTTGACCATACTTCACCACGCTGGTCAATGCAGATTGGTGAAGTGGGGGCCCTCGAACTGGGTCAGATGTGACTTGCCACTGATGTTAGCCGTGGCCGGGAATCAAACTCAGGTGACTTGGGTTTATAGCACAGCGGCAGCATGGTACAAATTCTTACACTTAGCAGGATCTCGTTCGTGTTATGCATGCGTAGACGTGCACAATTTCTGTGTAAACATTCAGTGGAAATCTCACGCAATGCTCTCTGCATTTAATGTTTTTTTTATTTTATATAAATACTTTTGCAGCCAACGTGCTACCTGTGGTGTGCAGGTTTAATGACTGGTATCGCTCGCCAATTATGTCAGCCCTGGCCGCAATTCCAACCCACGTGACCGAGTGGGTTGGATTTCAGCGCAGTGCGCTAACCGCTGCACCACCACTCCACCCATAAAAATAATATTTACGTGCAGGAAGATACGTGAGTACTTAGAACACATTTTTTATTAAATTCTTCTTCTTAGTCTTCAATCTTGACTTAAAGCTTCCGTGACTGCAGGAATTCATATTATTGGGTCTTTCGGTAAAATCACGTAGATAGGTTCAAAGAAAAAAAAATAACAAAAACCACGACGTCGTCTTCAGGAAAAGGGGGGGGGGGAGTCGGGGGAAGGGGCGGAGGCGCTTGCGTTGCGATCGAAACGTCGTAGTTTTTTGTTATTTTTTTTAACCTATCTACGTGACTTTACCGAAAGACCCAATCATATTCTTCTTCCTTTTTCGTGTGGTGTTTGAAAAAGAAAGCGCCAGGCTGCAATTGTATTTGAATGTTGTGAGCCATTCCACGACAGCTGAGTGGAGTTGGGTGGCCAGAACCACGCCCGGCCGCCTTTGTATCTCAAGTGGGGATGTTTGCACACCACACCGAGTACTAATTTGAGGCTGAGTCGACCCAGGGGAGGCCCAGTACCGGCTTAGCAATGGTCACCAGTGTTGGTGGCCGTGAGCGGGAATCGAACTCGGGTCGCCGGGTTCGTAGCCCAGAACGCCAAACGCTACGCCACCGCTCCCCAACACACAAAGACAAAGATCGCCCATATAGCCTGTACCAGACTGTAGGGGCAAGTGCTGTTAGCGAGCACCTATGAAGGCCGGCACGGCACACGAGGGGGGTGGGTGGCCAGCACCACGCCCGGCCGCCTTTGTCTCCCCAGTGGCGATGATTTTTACACACCGCACCCAGGCACTCATTTGAGGCTGAGTCGACCTAGGGGAGGCCCAGGACCGGCTTATCAATCGTCACCGGGTCGCCAGGTTCGTAGCGCAGCGCGCTAACCACTACACCACCGCTCCCCACACACACACACACATGCGCACATACAAATATCCACGCCACCTTCCACGCGTTGTTGTTGTTGGGACACCGTTGAGAGAGCAGTACCCACTGTCGTATACACGGAGAGAAAACCCGGCCGTTCCTTCGCCGTCGTGATTAAGTAGAAATTGTATTCATAATAATTCAATTCATAATTCCCCGTGCCATTGTGCGTATACTTACGTAGCAACCTACACACGGCCAGCAAATCCGCCAGGAATGTGCAATTCGTAAGATCCAATAAGCTTTACAACAGGGTTCATTTAAAACTGTAGGATTTGTTTCGCTTCCCTTACAGGATTAATACAATTTTCATTGCAGTATTATATTTATTTAATGCCAAGAATGTGTTGTGAAAGTATAAAACGCAGCAAATGGAGTGCGCGTATATAAGCTTCGTGTACATCGAATGTTCGAGGCCACAGCATCTGGAGACAACCGTTCGACTCGTCGACGCGACTAATATTAATTATTGCGGCGAGGAGAGACGGCACTTAGATCGACGAACATCTCCCACGTCGCCGCTAATTATAATTGTTTAGCACACCGGAAGGTCGCAACCGGTCCAAAGTTCGCGCATTGAAACAATTTCTGTGCTGGTGATCCTCGAGTTTGCGAGGCCAATAAAAGGACGCTATACATTAGCACAAGATAGTTTAAAGGTGGAGATAGGGGACGGAAGGTGATTTATTATGTTTTAGATTCGTGCTCTTGTTTGGACGCGTTCCGACTGTAATTATTGCAAAAGCATTTAATTATTATATAACATTACATAATATTAATATTATATTTAATTATTGACGGCCTTTTGCCAATCCGCTACCGGATTATGGCCGTGTCGGTCATGGGAGGTTTTGACCATACTTCACAAAGTTGGTTCAGTGCCACCCAGCACAAGTCTCGTGTGTGTGTGTGTTTAAATAATAACAACGGTGGTTGAAGCAGGATGCTGACGTTAGACCGGGAATAGCACAGCAAGCAGTATTCGTTGGGTCTTTCGGTAAAGTCACGTAGATAGTTTCAAAGATCGAACGTCGTCGTTTTTTGTTATTTTATTTGAACCTATCTCCGTGACTTTACCGAAAGACCCGAAGAATATGAATTCCTGCAGTCACGAAAGCTTTAAGTTAAGACAGCAAGCAGTGTTCTAACCACCGCGCCACCGCTACCAACCCCTCTCCATACCACCACCCACAGGCTGCAGCATGGAGACCGTGCAGGAGAAATTTCAAATGTGGGCGGGAAACATAAGCGCTGCATTACGGCGACAAAACGCATTGATATACAAAGTGAAACAAATGCTGTACTGACGAGAGGTGTGGTCATATGATCTGTCAAACTAAAAACTATTTTTTCAGAAGCGACTTGGTCACAAATGATGGCTCAACGAAGCGGCTTATCACGTGGACATTTGTCGTAGCCAAATACTCTAAACGCGTGTCAATTCTAAATGTGGAGGCAAAGACCTAAGGACCCGGAGAAAAATCCACGCGACCACGGGGAGAGAGACACGCAAACTCCAAATAGACAGGCAGCAGGCGTCAGGGTTAGGTTCGAAGCCACGACCTCCTGCATACCCGGCGAGGGAGTTAACATCTCGCTACCGCGGAGCCCCAAATATAGTATGACCTTAAACATATTCAATATAATTTGGGGCTGGAAGGGGTGGAGTGCTGGGACCAGTATTTTTTTTATTGGAGCGGAGAGGAGGCGATACCAGAGGTTGAAAACCCACTGGCATAGAAGCATTGTCGGTTGACTGTAATGCGCGCGTTGCTGTCAACGTGAACGCGCGCACACGAAGAAGCAACAGGAGAGATTTGAAAAATCTCCTCCTAATCATCATCATCATCAGCGAGGCGATGCGCTCACGTGCCCCCCGCGCGCGGTGAAGCGACACAACAACGCCGCATCGTTTCAACTTCATTTTGCAATCGTTTCAATCCGGGGTGTCGCCAAGGAAACCTGTTAAATGTTCTCCAACGCGACACTCATCCCGCGTGCCCTTTTGTTGCGCGCTTTTCCTTTAAATAAAAAAAAACATGCAACGCAGGCGCGCTGCGCGAAACGCGGAGCGCGGATTCGAGGTGCGCGACGGAGCACGGAGTGCCCTTTAACGGGACGAGCAGCCGCCGCGTTCTGGAAAACGGGGTCCAAAGCGAGCGCCTGTAGCAGCGATCCCTTAAAACGCAAACATCAGGGCTTTATTTCTCATATATTATGTTTTTACAGCTCCCCCCCCCCCAAAAAAAAAAAACTACCTTAACCCACAAGGACATTGCTCCTGACGTAGGGCAGAAATGTTTTCCAGTGTTGACATCTTCGACTGATGTTAAGCCATGGATATGTCTAATTATTAGCGCTTTGGAAAACGCGTTTAAAGCGACTGTAGCAGAGACTCGTGTATGTCCACTCTTACGTCTGACTTGAAAGACGTATCCAATCAGACCTTCATTTTCGCATGGAACATTTTCCGGGGCGACCAACCTCCAAATCTATCGGACGGCTTTCCCACATTTTTTCTAGATTTGAAGCTTTCGTGACTGCAAGGATTCATATTCTTAGGTTTTTTCGGTAAAGTCACGTAGGTAAAACATTAAAAATAATAAAAGTAAAATAAAATAAAAATAAAATAAAAATCACGACGTTTCGGAGGCAACACAAGCTTCCGTCTTCAGGTGGAACCGTCACAGCCACGACAGCTGTATCAAGTAAAAAAAAATATATATATTTTTCCACATTTTCTCGACAATGGGCGAAATATTTGACGTGTCTCAGATAACTCCGTCTGAAATTGCTCCCTGGGCATGTCTATAGTTTGTTCCCTCGTTTCTCCTTCGTCACCCTCGCCTAATCACTGCATCATATAATCTTTTAGGCCATGGAAATAATTGCCCGCAATTCTTGCCAACCTAGAGAATACAAAGCCGTGCGGATTGGTGATCGACCACCACCAGGGCCTGCGAGGAAATGGCAATGCTGAGTGTCACAACCCTCTCGTATACCTGGTGTGGGTTTGTCAGAATCGGAATATTTAGTTATGCTGAAGTAACCCGATGAGCCACGGAGATACTTTTTCACAGTAGAATGAACATCTGTGAAATGGAATGAAATAGTCAATCTTGATTTGAAGCTTTCGTGACTGCGGGAATCCATACTCTTTGGTTCTTTCGGTAAAGTCACGTAGGTAAAAAATAAATACAATAAATTACGACGTTTCGGGCGCAACACAAGCGTCCGAAACGTCGTGATTTATTTTATTTTATACCTACGTGACTTTACCGATATAACCAAAGAGTATGGAATGAAATGGCTTTTATATGAGCCCTGCCATAATATTGTAATAATTCATAACCAAATAATTTGAGCTGGGCTAACCGGTGGGCTAAAGTAGTGAACTTTTTGTCTTTTGTAAACGTGACACATCTTTTGCTGATTGGCCGTGTCGGGTGGTGGAGGGTTACGACACATTTATGAATAACGCGATCTAACCCAAAAACCTTTATTATCAATAATATTGGTCGTGGAAGCCTACGTGTTAAAGTATTACGTGTGTAAAACATTTTTTTATGTTAGACTTATATAGGTTAGATTCGTAACCCGATATAGCTGTCTTTATTTGCCTTCTATGGGCTTTAACATCCCACTCCACAGGAGACACATCACTGAGTTCACTGGCAACGGGGATCATTATCCGTGCACACATGAAGCCAAACACCGGTGAATGGGGTTAGCCAAACACGGCTAAGGAGAACCCTCGTGAAATGAGAGAGAGATCGTGCGGCAAATATATGAAACGTGTCATAAAAAAGCGAAGATAATAGCTAAACAAATGTAAGATCTAGTTAAATTGAACCCTGTTGGCACAGCATTCCCGGTTGTGGTGTGTGATGCAGACAACACATAGCAAATACATCTGGTAAGCCAGCGGTGTTTGTTTTAGCACGCTGATTGCCGATGAACCCCAGAATGGAAAAACCGGTGCAGAGTTTGAAACAAATGCTGCTGTGAACGCATGCAAGGCGTTTCTGAGGTATGTAATTGGTGGGATTCGATTATCTATTAACGCATCAATTACAGTGTGTTGTGTTGAATCCCTGATTCATGAATTGCACATGTTATGAATGAACATTTCAACTTTATTGCCAAGCTTATCATAACCACTGCAATATTACTCACGTAACCTATTGAAATCACGACGAAAAAATATTACAACATACTTGAGCATTACGAGACCTGAGATTCTTCAATCGCATCTATCACCAGCGCACGCACTTGCTGCTGATCTGTGCATACGCACTTGCTACATGTATAGACAAGCCTACGTGGAAGCTATCTCCCTCAAAGCCACAGAGCTCAATGTTTCACTCTCAAAGCTATATCGGCAATTACGGAATGTCAGAATTGTGTACGCTGTTAAGCTCTCGCAGCCACAAAGCCCACACATCATAGGCGGGGGGGGTGGGGGTGTGCACGACTGCATGGACTAACCTCCCACGGGGCATGGACTTCCAAAATCAGGGATCCGGATTATTTTTTGGTTTCTTTTTACACGAGCGTGCGTCTCGTGTGGTGTCCAAAACACGGTGAGGGAGGCGCGATTGGATTTTGAGAAGCCGGAGTTGAGTTGAAAGTGGAGCGCAAAAAGTGGAAGATGATGACACTTGGATGTGGTCATCTCCGTGCAGAGAAGTAACACGCGCAGCCCAGACAGGCGACAAGGGCAACAGAGAGAGAGAGAGAGAGGGGGGGGTGAGTCAGGGAGGAATTAAAGGAGACAGACCTCAGCAAGAGCAAGGGACACGGCACGTCGACCCGAAGCCACGAAGCCACGATGGAAGAAGAGAGCATGTCTCCGCTGAGGGCCGCCGCGTGGGAGGTGCCGTTCACTACAGGAGGTGCGAGCGAGACGGAGCCCAGCAGCGGTCACACCAACGGCGCACGGAGCCTCATGCTCCTCTGCTCGCACGAGAAGAACGGACCCCTGGTGCAAGCCAAGACCTCGCTGCACCCGTCCGTGAGCGCAGGTCATCTCAACAACCAGCAGCAGTACACGGAGCTGGCCAGCAACGAGGGCTTGGCCACGAGCGACCAATTCTGCTGGGTGGGGGATTTGGGAGAGCGCGCCTTGCGTGACAGCCAAGACGCGAGGCCCTCGTCAGACAGCGAAGAGGTGGCCCGGAGCTGCGACAGTGGAGGAGCAGGGGCAGGTGGAGATAGTGGCGGCGGTGGCGGCGTTGGTGATGGTGGTGATGGAGGAGAAGGAGGTGACGGGGAAGGCAAAGCAGTGGCCGAGGTCGTCGGGGCCGATCAGTCGGCGTCGTGCAACTCGGCTCCAGACGGCAACCCGCACGAGAAGACGCTCGTTGTGCACGGCCCGGAGGAGGCGAACGAGAGGGACACGTGGAGCAAGAAGATGGACTTTCTGCTGTCCGTCATCGGCTTCGCGGTGGACCTGGGCAACGTGTGGCGATTCCCGTACGTGTGCTACCAGAACGGAGGCGGTAAGCGGTCAGCCTTGTCCCTGATCACTTTATGAACACCCCCAGCACCGCCGCCGAGGCAGTTATGTACCCACGTGCGCTTCGCGATGGTCTTCAGCAGTTAGCGATAGGACTCGGCAATGATCTCCACGGCGCTTTTATAAGAGTTTCCACGGTGACAAAACACATGGGTACGAAAGTAAATGTATGGGGAGGGGGGTTGGTGGGTTTGTTGTCATCGCGCAGACGAGAGACTTGTTATACAACTGGACAAAACAAGGCATCGTTCACTGACTTTGACAGCGTGCTGCTGGGTGCGTGCGTGCGTGCGTGCGCACATCGACGCAACGGTGTCGGAGCAGACACAGGTCGGAGCTTGTTGCACGCTCGTTTGGGGGGGGTTTGTTTCCTTCTTAACCCCCCACCACACACACACAACACACACGGGGAAAGTTGCGTCACAGTTGCTCTTCCTTCTGTCTATCTGTGGTGGTAGTCGTTCAAACGGAGGTGGGTTTCATGCGAATCGAACCGCCGTGGTTTTGCGTCTTCTGCTCGCAACTTCGTACGTCGTGTGGAACGTCGCAACGCAACTTTGTAGAAAGTGATGCCTTAAGGAGCGCACGATAAATATATTTATTTTTAAGGCAGTGCTTTTTGACGAGTGTGTTGACTTGTTAATTGTGTTTGTGCACCACTGCCAAATCAGCGACAGCATCACCGAATGATTAGTTTTGTGCCCTAATGTAGAGTGGAGCAACTTAATGCGTGCCGTGTTATCGTAGATGTTACGTGGCAATAAAAATATGCATTATTGCATTGATTACGCAACATTGAAAATGAACCATACGGGAAATTAGTACAGATTCAACTATACTTGCTGCCCATGAAGGTAATTACTTTGAGTTCCTTCCGCGTAGAAAACGCATAACCGAATACATTTCAGTAATAAAATGTAAAAAAGAAAAACACCAAGCGTAAATAATACCCATCCTGGCGCAGCGTACAGGGCAGATTACTGACGATCGTACAGCGGCATGTATCAATGTATTACCTGGGTTACACCCTAACTTCATTGGCGAAGTAACATCCTTTGTTTTTGTTTGTATCAGGCGCCAGGGAGGATATTTAAGTAAAGCTTGTTCACGCACGCGGACAAGCCGTACGCCGGCAGAATGAATGTAAGAGGCGGAACCAGATTGTGTGTTCGTTATCATTTTCGTGACCGGATTTAGCTGAATTTCTTTTTTTTATGCCCCTTTTTTTGTAACCCGGAGCCCTCTTGCAGATGAGACTCTGTCCTGATGAGACTCTGTCCTGGTCTCTTGAGGTCTCGTCAGGCTTAGACAATATCAAGTGGAACCAAAGTTAGAGAGCGACGTGGATTTCGCCCGCAATGTGCAAGAATATTAAACAATAAATGTAAGTTTAAGATCAACGACAAAAAATAACGAGTGGAAACAATTAACAGGGCGAAATGTGAACAACAATAAAAAAAAACAGAAAGCAAATGCACACGGTATTTAGACGCGTTTATCGTTTAATTCAGTTTTTGAAACGACTCGCCAGAATTGGTAAAGGACGTGGCTCAGATTTCCCAGAGGCAACCGGAGAGCACGGGCTTAGATATCCCTTCACATGTATTTAAGAACGCACAATATTGTCTTCTTGTTACAAATGACACGAGATGAGATCAGCGATCAAAAGCGAATTTACGCTCAAATTTTCCAACCAATGAACCCAATGTTTCATCAATGACCGACCGAGGAGGTTACGCCAGATGAAGGAGCTCGCTCAGTGAATGTGCCAGGCAGCCAAAGCCACGTGGTGTTAAGCATTTGCGCAGTGGTTAGCTCGCTACTGCGCTACGAAACCACCAACCTAGAATTCGATTCCCAGCTACGGCTAATATCAGTGGCGAGTGATAACCAAGCCGGTCCCAGGCTTTCTGTCAACCCCGCCCTCCACAACCACGCCATTCACCAACTAGCACTGATCATTTGGGTGAAGTATGGTCAAACAACCCCCATGAACGACATGGCGTTAGGAGTGCTTCATTCAGCAGTGGATTGACAAATGTGCTGCAAGTTTTGTGAAAATTAATTAAAGTGGTGAAACGTTCTCTTGAGTTACACCATGATTTTAGGAACGCTCTCTCTCTCTCTGAAACTATACTTTCCCCCATGTCTCTTTGCAAAGTGTGTGTTTGTAGCCATGTCAAATGTGCACAAATGAACGAATCCGTTATGGGCCATTTCGCTGCATGCGCTCTTGTTGAATTTGTATAAAATGGTAATTCCGTGGCGAGATGCTTTTGTGTGTTGTGGCACCAAAGTGCGCATCGACTCTCCGCCGCAGCTGTCGGCTGCGCAAAGTTTGTGGGTGGTGCCACGCTTGTAAGGGGCGCTGCTGCGTGAATTAATGTACGTGTATGTACGTTGAACTTCTTTCGCACCGTGCGTAGGCAACTGCGCTAATCGTAGGTGCGGGGGAAGGACAACAAACTAAACACAAAAAAGCAGATCGAAAGGAATTCGTTTTAAAAAAAAAACAAGGTCAGGAAGATGGAAATCGATCTCCTGGCGAGGCAGTTGAAACAATGGTGCAAGTTTATGAAATCCCCCCTCGGCTCTTCTCGCCGCGGTTGTATAAATGGGTAAAACCAACAGCGTCAGTCGACTGGTGTGGGTAGTGCCACCTTCTCCAAGACCTCTCGGGCCAGCGTATGGGAAAGTGGGCCAAAGTCCGACCGGAGGGGCTTTGTAAACGGCACCCTAGCGTGAAGGGCCTTCTTGCGGCAGTAGGAGCGAACAACAACATCGCGTGGCTGCATCTTTGCCTTCTTGGGTCATATAGTAGTAGGTTTTTACCCTTTCAACTGGTACAAAAACTGACACCTTTATACAAGGCATCATGTTTGCAATAACCACAACACAAGCAGTCAAAATGCAAACAAAAAGAAACAACTTTGATGATGATAATGATATGCACTGTCCTTGAAGTTGATTGGTCCACACCCGAGACAGCTTTTCTTAAAGCTTAGTCTACATTGGTGTTGGACCAGATAACGCCTATCATTATCATCATCATCAGAGTTGTTTCTTTTTGTTTGCATTTTGACTGCTTGTGTTGTGGTTATTGCAAACATGATGCCTTGTATAGAGGTGTCAGTTTTTGTACCAGTTGAAAGGGTAAAAACCTATTACTATATTTTGCCACTGGTAAAGGAGGTCTCATAGTATATTCTTGTGTCATATTCTTAGGTTTTTTCGGTAAAGTCACGTAGGTAAAACATTAAAATTAATAATTACTTTTACGTAGGTAAAACATTAAAATGTATAATTACTTTTATTAATTTTAATGTTTTACCTACGTGACTTTACCGAAAAAACCTTAGAATATGAATCCTTGCAGTCACGAAAGCTTCAAATCTAGAATTCTTGTGTCATCTCCGTACGTCGAGCTCTACCAAGTCTGCGAGCCGAACTGTGTCCCAAGTTTGAGCACCGCAGCCGAAGTTTCGCGCGAGTTGCTTGCTCCACGTGTGTGAGTTGCGTCGCCTCTAATCGATGGTTCGTGTTTTCCCAGGGGCATTCCTGATCCCCTACTGCCTGATGGCCGTGTTCGGAGGCATCCCCCTCTTTTACATGGAGCTCGCCCTGGGACAGTTCCATCGAAACGGCGCGATTTCCATCTGGCGCCGCATCTGCCCCATCTTCAAAGGTTCGCTTCTTCCTCTCGAGTTCCATCCCCCACCCCCTCTCTCTCTCTCCATAAAAATGAATACTTTCTGCAATTACCACCGTCATCGCATATATATATACGAATGCTGCGTTGCAATGAGAGCAGCGGCACAGGTATCGAGTGTGCAGGCGGTGCAACTGCACTGGGGCCCGTGAGCCGGAGGGGTTCTGGGTGAAAGGCATGGGCGGAGTTTGCGGGTTGGGGAGCGCTGGGCACCTTTTATTAATTTATTGTCAGTATCTTAGCATTAAGATAAACATTTTAACTAATTATATGCGCCATCGATTCCTAATGCGAGGGACAAAGCGAACCCCCCCTCCGCCCCCCCAAATAGAAAAGTCAAATTCCGTCTATAGATGCCAAGGCAACACAGAATAGGGAAGGTGGACAGAGAGGAGGGCCTTGCATCAAGGCCCAGGTCAACCACCCCTTGACACCGAATTGGGGATTGTATGAAGGGATTTAAGATAAACGTCTTGACCAATTGCTTTTTTTCATAGGAATCAGAGGTCGCAACCTGGTACCCAATACCCGTACCCTACCCGATACCCGGCTACCCGTACCCGGCCGGGTACGGGTACGGGTAGCCGTTTGCGACTCTGGTGCGGCCGGGTACGGGTACGGGTAAGGAATCAAAACCCGTTTGCGACCTCTGATAGGAATGTAGAGGAGGCACTTTTTTTTTAGTCCAGATTGTGACTTGCAAGTGGGAGTAATGTTTACAATGAGGTTTATGACGAAAGGTAAAATATGCCGAGGGAATAGTGCCGTGTATAAATCTTTTTTCGTTAATTATATATCTTTTTTACATATGACTTCTTGCTATTTCGTGAATCATGTAAAGTCTAATGATGTTCCCGAAGGACTATAAAGATGAAATCTGGCACAAATATAGTAAAATATATGCTCGTAACAGTAATAACCGGAACAACTAGACTTTTAAAATGATAGACTTGTAAACACAACTCAGGGTTTGATTGGTTTCACTAACAGGGTAGATGCAGCCTACGGAACTACATCACGTTAAGTCTCACGCTAAACACTTACACACATATATGTCATTCCCATTATCAGTCAACTAAGTAATTTGTCTCCTTTGGAATGAGATGCTAAAACCCATAGAAAGCAAATGAAGACGGCTTCAATACAAGTCTAACATAAAAATGTCACAAACGTTACAGCTCAAATTATTTGGTTATGCATTATTATGATACCCTTTTCACAGATGTCCATTCGACTGGAGATCTGTGAAAAAGAGCTTCATGGTTCATCGGATTCCTTCAGGATAAATAGAGATTCTCACCATGAGTTAAAAATAAAAATACGTATCTCCTCTTTGCCGGATCAAACTTGGGTAGAGGTCAAACAGGACATTTGTTCAAGGCCCAAAACATCAGAGAGGGCCACGAAATACATTTCACGTTTTATTCAGATTTTTTTTACTTTTAATCCATGTCATTGATTTAATATTCACAACATAAGCAATACTATCTTTACTACCTTCATGAATTTCTGGGAAGGAGGGAGGCAGTCCCAAATCCAACCTCGCCTTTTCCCAATATGAAGTGGCGGCCACTTCTGCAGTCAGAGGTTCACATTTTCAATTGGACCCAAACTAAAACTGAACAATGTTTTATTTTACCAGGCGAGTCCCGCTGAGCTCTACAGCTCTTTTTCAGACGTGACCAGGCCACAAATGATAGCTCAACAAAGTGGCTTATCATGCGGAAATTCATAGCAGCCAAAATACTCTCAAGTATGGTGCATTCTTGTCGGCTCCAATGCAAAGGGCGTTGTTCGGTCCCGTCCTCCGTACACAAGGCTGCATACAGGGAGGTTCAGAGTGGGTTGGGAACAAATACCTGCTCGCATGAAATATAGGAATAGGATAATTTTAAAGTCACTAATACTACCAGTGCAATGATATTACATTATCCTAATATTCTATTTAACAGGGGCTCATCTTCTTGGTTCTTTCGGTAAAGTCACGTAGAAGGGAAATAATAAAATAATAAAAATAAAACATAATAAAATAATATAGTAAATTAAAATAATATAATAATACAATAATATAGAATATTTTTATTATTTTATTATTTCCCTTCTACGTGACTTTAGCGAAAGAACCAAGAAGATGAATCCCTGCAGTCACGAAAGCTTTAAATCGAAATTTAACAGGGGCTGTTTACAAAATACGTACTTTATGATAAGCGGGGTAGAGCGGTGGCAGAGTGGTTAGCACACTGTGCTGTGAAGCTGGTGACGCCAATTTTATTCTCAGCCTCTAACAACACGAGTGGCGAGTGATCAGGGTCACCCCCAATCACCAACCTGCACTGACCAGCCTTGTCAAGTTCAAATAGCCTCCACTACCAGCACGGCATGGGGAGGCCTTAATACAGAAGTAGATTGGAAAATGACTTTACAGTACATCATTGTTATAATTTGTGATAAGCGTGAGTATGCATACTTTTGGTAGCGTTTGAAATTTTATATTGATCTTACATATCACGTGCCTTAATCAATATACACAGACAAGTATACATCCCATGTGAAAGGTAATATCTATTTACACAAAACTGCACCGTTGAAATGTTTCGAATGAACAAAAAATCGCACCAAATAGACGATAAAATCTGACTTACGGCATCTTGAGGTGTTCGCTACGTCATAAAGCAAACACGGCGCACACATGTTAACAACATTTGAGCGGATTCTAGATTTGAAGCTTTCGTGACTGCAAGGATTCATATTCTTAGGTTTTTTCGGTAAAGTCACGTAGGTAAAAAATTAAAACTAATAAAAGTAAAATAAAATAAAAATCACGACGTTTCGGAGGCAACACAAGCTTCCGTCTTCAGGTGGAACCGTCACAGCACGATATTTTTTAAATTTTACTTTTATTAATTAAAATGTTTTACCTACGTGACTTTACCGAAAAAACCTAAGAATATGAATCCTTGCTATCGTGCTGTGACGGTTCCACCAGAAGATGGAAGCTTGTGTTGCCTCCGAAACGTCGTGATTTTTATTTTATTTACTTTTATTAATTAAAATTTTTACCTACGTGACTTTACCGAAAAAACCTAAGAATATGAATCCTTGCTATCGTGGCTGTGACGGTTCCACCAGAAGACGGAAGCTTGTGTGTTGCCTCCGAAACGTCGTGATTTTTATTTTATTTTACTTTTATTAATTTAAATTTTTTACCTATGTGACTTTACCGAAACAACCTAACAATTCGAGCGGATAACAACCGTACAAACGCAACGCTTTGGTCGTGCCTTGCCCCCCGCTGCGCTGTCGTTCGCCCCCCAGGCGTGGGCTTCGCCATCTGCATCATCAACTTTTACGTCGCCTTCTACTACAACACCATCATCGCCTGGGCCCTCTACTACCTCTACTCCTCGTTCACGTCCACGCTGCCCTGGACCAATTGCGACAACCCCTGGAACACGGTCAACTGCACGAGCTACTTCGACACGAGCGGAGTAGCCTGGGGCAAGCACTCCCGCTCCCCGGCTGAGGAGTTCTACACGTGAGTTTTTTTTTTAAAAGTGGAATTACAAAGTTCCTACCCTGGCACAAACAAACAGTTTCAACACACCCGCCACGTGTTTTGCGCGGCGCCGCCACGCCACGTGTGATCCATTGCGGTTTAGGGGTAAAAATAAAAAAAACGGGCGTCTTTGTTTGAGATGGAAGTTAGTGACCCCCCCCCCCCTCTCAGCTGAGGATAGGCGATCATTTCAGCTGCGCGTTGCACCTGTGATTAGCAGGGTTAGCTACGTACGCATACTTGTCAACGCCTTACAGACTAATTCATACCTTATTGATCACTCTGTGCCCTAATACATCTCAACGTTCATCCTACAAAGTCCCATCAAAAGGGAGAAACCAAAAAATGATAGACAATTATTTTGCCCGCATTGAAACGGCTGTATGTCATATGGACCTGGAAACTCAATTTCCCTGTACACGAATACAGGTAAACCGTATGGGTTGACAGGTGTGTGTACGGCGCAAAAGAAGTCCAACATAAAGATAAATATCCCCCGTATAGCCTTAACAGACTGTAGGGGCAAGTGCTGTTAGCGAGCACCTATGAAAGCCGGAACGGTACACGAGGGGGTGGGTGGCCAGCACCACGCCCGACCACCTTTGTCTCCCCAGTGGCGATATTTACACACCACACCAGGTACTCATTTCAGGCTGAGTCAACCTAGGGGAGGCCCAGGACCGGTTCAGATAATCGTCACTGGTGTTGGCCGTGAGCGGGAATCGAACCCGGGTCTCCAGGTTCATAGCGCAGCACGCTAACTGCTACACCACCGCTCCCCATAGAGATCCTCACTGAAATTTTTGTCCAACATACATACATACAGACACACGTGCATTACGAGAGACGGTCAACCGGTGGCAGTGTTTTGAAATTCACAAGCAGAACGAGGTACTTCGCACGCAGCCAATTGGGATCTCCATCCATGAGTGGTGCAAAATGAGGTGGTGTGCCTTTAACCAAATCACCCGGAGGGAGCCCGATTTCGTCAGAGCACAGAAGCTAAGCAGGTTTTGAGCCTGCTATTTGTTGGACAGCAGATGGCATGGCAGCAAAATCCGCTGTTGTACCGGTACCGCATGTCCATGTCCCCACGTATATACTCACCGCTCTTTTAAAAGCTGCTCCGGCCAACGTGAAGTGAGGTCACGACCATCACGCTGTGCGGAGGCCCCCATGCACATCTGGACAGACAAAGGAGCTGCACGTGGCTCGACAGGGCTCAACGTGTCAGCTTTAACACGGGGGAGCATTTGATTGGATGAA
The DNA here is from genome assembly GCF_964198595.1 of Lampetra fluviatilis. Taxonomy (NCBI): domain Eukaryota; kingdom Metazoa; phylum Chordata; class Hyperoartia; order Petromyzontiformes; family Petromyzontidae; genus Lampetra; species Lampetra fluviatilis. The sequence goes on from NC_136280.1 coordinate 7,359,849, forward strand.
TGATGTTGCTGTGGATGCTGGTGGAGGGTCGGGAAAGGGGTAGGTGCGTCCTGGGGGGATGCAAATGTAATATTTCACCGGCAAGGTACAGTGGGTTTATACAAACAAGAAAGTTAAGTCCTCAATTGAAGCATTAAAAAAACTAAAGCTGGAAGGCGTTCAGCTGGCTCGTGGCCAGCGCCGCTGAGACGCTGGGTTCAGTCCAGCAGTGGATTGACAATTGGCAACGGAAGTACAAAAGAGATGTACAGCAAATGATGATACTGTGCATGCAAAATGATGAACACGAGATGACATGGCTTTCTGTGCTCCCGCAACGAGAGTCAAACGCCTCCTTCAGTCGAGGCGATGGTAGACACACGAGGTATCCACCCTCTCACACCGGTTCGACTTGATGCAAGAGATATTCACCCTTGATCACCTAGGGATCACTAATGGCACACAGAAGGAGGACCCGGTCCCATGTTGCTGATTTTTTTCTGATCTGACCTTTCCTCCCCCCCCCCCAGCAAGCTATTTTACTTCACCATCCTCTTTCTTTCGTCTTTTTTGCGTTCCTCCTCCTCCTGCTGTAGTCTTCTCCTCTCCGTCTCCCCCTTGTTCGTGTTGCCTCCTGTCTTCTTCCTGCTCCATAGATCGCAGCTGGGGGGGGGGGGGGGGATGACCACGCTCTTGCGCGTGTGCGTCGCTCCTCTCAAAGCGACACGTCAAACACGAACCATGGTGGAGCAATTTCGGCCCTGCAAACCCAAACTGTGGACCGTACTGTAGACCACTGCAGTGTTTGCTCCCTTGAAACGGGGGGAATGCCAAAACTCCACGCCGTTGGTTATTGAGCTCCGGAACAGATTTCCACGTGCAAGCATAGTAAAGGATCTGGAGGGTTGCGCACTTTGGTTGATTGTTTTTGCATTGCCGTTGAAGAGACGTCAATCAGCTTTGCATGAACATCTCAAGCGGTGAGCGTGGCTTTCTCTTACAGTCACAACGTGCTGGAGATTCAGCACTCGAAAGGGCTCGGCGGTGTGGGTGGGCTCAGGTGGCAGCTCCTCCTCTGCCTCTTCCTCATCTTCACCATCGTTTACTTTAGCCTCTGGAAAGGAGTGAAAACCTCGGGCAAGGTAAGCGTCAGATTCTTCGAAAGTGGGGGCGGGGGTACGCGCTCCACAGATCCCTCGCGTCGTCCACGTTTGGCACAAAGTGATCGGCCGTTCACGCGGGGTGGAATACGTTTTCGGAGATTTGATTTGTGATTATCCTCCAAGGGCAATATCCGGTTTCATTTCAGGGGAGAAGAGATTGGTGATAAAATGCCGTGTGTTTTGGCTGTGGGAGCAAAAAAGGAAAATTGAAAGGACAAAACCTGGGCTTCGACAAAAATGTTAATAGGCCAACGATGAAAACCTTCTTGGGCCACTAACAGCTCGCACACTGCCTCTTAGAAACCCCACATTACGGAATCACCTATCACACTAGTCCAGTGAGACTCGGGGACCTAAAGTTGACGATTCCTAAAACCCAAAAAAAAGATTTAAGGGTTTTCTGGCATCAGCGGCAAGAAGGTGAAAAACAGTAACACCTAGAGAAACAAAAACCGGCCAAAATATCCCCAAAAATAACACGCTGTTCCCGAATGCTTCACATGCGTGCAATAGTTCTACTGGATTAGCAAACATGTGAAATCTTTAAAAATAAGAACATCCAAGATACAGTGCTCCTTATTCATAATCTAACGACTACCCTGGGATTGGGAGTCACTGACTTATATTGACCGTGTAGATTTATTTCAGGAACACAACATTTTTGTGGTCACGCATGCGGGAGTGTGCGCGTGTGGCTGAGTACACCCTCAACTTTGTGATGGTTTCGCAAATGATGACCAGATAGCAATCAGTTGCAGTGCACCTCCGATCACCACGGATGGCTACGTACGATGTGAAAGAAGTTCAACACACTCGCACCAGAACTTTTTTGCACGATTAAACTCCGCCCATCCAGTGGATCTCAGTAACCGACCTTGTCTCAGGGAATAATATTCTGTTAAAACCAAAGACACGATAATATACTTTAGTCAGAAAGCGCAAATAAAATATAAATGACTATATTTCCAAATATTCCAGTGAACTGTTGCCGTTGATAGTGAAGTTTGATATCTGTCCAGTGGAGCATCGGACACAGGTTTTGGTTAATTCAACGAGATAACACAACATGAACGGCGTGCGTGAGGGTTGCGACGAACAGCAAGCACAAACTTGAGCGAACATTTTTTCGCAGACCAAATTATGAAACGTGTGGGAGGCTGCTGACTTGCGAGGAACGTACGCCCGTGACATTTTAGTGGCGGAGTTTTCATGATCTCATCGAGCCTGTTTTTTTTTAATTGCCAATAACGTGGTAGATTTTTTTATGGAAAGAGGAAACATAGCCATGTCTCAATAATTATAATAATTTGCACTCATAAGGCGCCTTTCACAATGAAGCCTCAGGGCGCTGTGAATAAAAACAAGACATGTATAAAGGACGAACCAGGCGGCACGAGCAGGGCCCAACAAAGAGCAAATCTAATTAAGAAAAAATATATATTTTTAAGATAACGTTTAAGTTGGGACTAAAAAATGTCAACACTACCCGATATCCTGATCACCCAAAGGGAGGGAGCTCCTCTAAAGGCAAAATAAACGTGGTCAGGATAGTGGACACACCAACCACTTTCATTTACAGAGTGCTAAACACACGCCGTCGTATATTCATTTAAAGTGTTCCCACAACTCCTGACTGGAAACAACGTGAACGATCCTGCTTCGGAAAAGAAAACAACAACACTGACCTTTGAGTTGAGTTTTTATGGGAACATGAGTATGTGATTGTGTGGCTCAGACAGTGGCAGTAAATTAAATGCAAGTCCACGGGTGAACATTCCTGCCCAGCTACAGCCACAGGCAGCTTCTGTGGTCTGCAGGGGTGCAACTCCGGTGTAGGGAGCGAGAGGTGTTCACAATTCTTGACACAGGTGTGCTGTTGAAGGAGTGTAATTTCTGATTTTTAAAAAATATATAAAACTTGCACCACTTCCAGTACAGTATACAAACTACACGTCACATGGCCTAGAGGTCGCGAATTCAGCGCTCGTTGCAGAGCTCCACGTTTTGAATCGGACGGCTGCCCTGATTAATATACTACGGTGGGTGCATTAAACGTGACAATACACAGATCCCGTGACACCATTCGCAATAGGTAGGCCATTGTGTGCCGGTGTTACGGTCCACATTTTCCACATTTGAAGAGTTTCCTGCAACTTTCTCAATTGGGATTACACGTAGAAATAATGTGCCGCGCAGGGGAAGCTGCCGCTGGGGGGGGGGGGGGGCGCCCTGTTGAATGTGTTGAGTTTATCTTGTGATGGAAGTTGCTTATCTCGCTCTGAGACGCCCTCGCGTGAAGGGCACTCGACCAAAAACGAATCATCATTAGTACAGAAATACCTCAAGGCGCCATGATGTCCTCCCTCGAATCTACGGGGTTGCTGGCTGCGCCGGATGTTTACTCATTCACGGAACTCCCGTGCTGGGGTGTTGTGATCTCTGAGTAGGACAAGAGGACATCAGCAGCAACCATCTTTTGTTTTGGACTCACGCCCTCCCCCTCCTCCTTCTCTCTCTGCCGTACTGGAGTCACGCTGTTGTGCGCATGTTTAAATCGCCCGCCGGTCTGCCAGGTGGTGTGGGTGACAGCCACCTTCCCATACGTGGTGCTTTTCATCCTGCTCATTCGAGGCGCCACCTTGCCCGGAGCGTGGAGAGGAGTCCTCTTCTACCTCAAACCAAACTGGAAGAAGCTGCTGACTACAGAGGTGGGTCCCAGCCGTCGTTGCCTCGCTCAACTCTCAATGCGCTTGTGTGTGGGTTTGCGGCCCTGGTGTGATGGCTACAAGCTGGAGTTGAACACGCAGCCTTTCGCCACCAATATTATTCATCGTGAAGGTATTTAAGGTTAATTCTAGATTTGAAGCTTTCGTGACTGCAAGGATTCATACGCTTATGTTTTTCGGTAAAGTCACGTAGGTCACAAGCTTGGTGGTGTTTCATTCTTCACCTGAGGACGGCTGCTTGCGTTGTAGCCGAAACGTCGTGAGAATTATTTTATCATTTTTTTATTTTTATTATTTTATTATTTCCCTTCTACGTGACTTTACCGAAAGAACCAAGAAGATGAATCCCTGCAGTCACGAAAGCTTTAAATCGAAATTTCACGTAGGTAAAATAAATAAATATGTTTGCCTCACTCGAGACAGTAAATCTAGCTGTGACGGTCCCACCTGATGACAGAGACTTGTGTTGCCTCCGAAACGTCGTGATTTATTATTTTATTTCTATTATTATTTCTATTATTTTTTATTTGTTTTTACCTACGTGACTTTACCGAAAAACCTAAGAGTATTTGAGGTTAGATCGCGTAAATATGAATGTGTTGTTAACTCACCACCGCCCGACACAGCCAATAAGTAAGGTTTGTCACGTAAATGTTGCCACGAAAATTTGGCAAGTTGCAAAGGTTGTGTTTTACGCTCCACCACACCGGTGTGCTGAAAGAGAAACTAATTGGCACGTTTTGTTCACGCGACAAACCTCACTATTATATTCTTGGTTCTTTCGGTGAAGTCACGTAGAAAAAAAACATGCATAAATAAGAATTAAAAAATTATTAAAATGAAAGCAAAAAACACGACGTTTTGATCGCAACACTTGTTCATTGATGAAGACCGCTTGTGTTGCGATCGAAACGTCGTGGGTTTTTGCTTTTATTTTAATTTATTTTTTATTTAATTTTCCATCTACGCGACTTTACCGAAAGAACCAAGAATATGAATTCCTGCAGTCACGAAAATTTTAAGTCAAAGCCTTACTAATTGCCTGTGTTGGGTGTAGGTAGGTTTCACGACACATTTACACGATCTAACTCACAAGACACCGTTATTCTAACAAACTGGACTTGAAATCCAGAGGTCTGCCAGTTTGTTTCCTCCGGGCATGGCAAGTGAAACAACGATGGTGCAAGTTTCTGAAACCCTATCACCACTGCCAGCAGTATACATGGGTACACCGCATTTCGTCGATCTGCAGGTCGTGCGTAGTGGGGTAAAGTTTGGGTACTCCCACTTCTTCCAAGTCGTCTGCCCGTTGTACCAAATTAAGTACAAATATTCTCGAAAGGGGCTCTGTAAATTTCTAGATTTGAAGCTTTTCACCTGAAGACGGAAGCTTGTGTTGCCTCCGAAACGTCGTGATTTTTATTTTATTTTTTATTTTACTTTTATTAATTTAAAATTTTTACCTACGTGACTTTACCGATAAAACCTAAGAATATGGGCTCTGTAAAGTTCCCACGAGTTGAGGTCCTTCTGCCAAAAGTGGCGTTATCGGCACTTGCAGTGCAGGGCTGCACTTTTACCGTTTACAATGATCTACAAGTTCATATACAGCACAGCAGAGGTGGGACAAAGTCATTGTTATGCAAGTCCAAGTCGAGTCGCAAGTCATCAAATTCATGACTCGAGTCTGACTCGAGTCCAAGTCACATGACTCGAGTCCACATCTCATAGGTGGGACAAAGTCATTGTTATGCAAGTCCAAGTCGAGTCGCAAGTCATCAAATTCATGACTCGAGTCTGACTCGAGTCCAAGTCACATGACTCGAGTCCACACCTCTGCAGCACAGCGTAAATTCACTGCTTGGATAAGGTCCTCTACATAACCGTGAGAGTCAAGGGAGTTTTATCACCCTACCTCACCATACTGGTCAGTGCAAATTGGTGAATGCAGAAAGTGTACACGTGGGGAGAATAGAAGTTCAGTACAACAGTGGATTTTCTTGTTGCCTTACCCTCATCTGCCCATACCGTAGCCCCATAGCAGCCTATACCAGCCGGGCGTGCATGGGATGTAACCCATCCAAGCACAAATTAGGCTCAACGCTGCTTAGCGTTCGTGATCCGATGAGACCGGGCAGAGTCTGGACATGTTATTTACGTCACGGGTAAATAGAATTGTATAAATCATACTCTTAGGTGTTTTCGGTAATGTCACGTAGGTAAAAAAAAAATTATAATAATAAAAATAATTGAAATAATAATAGAAATTAAAAAATATTATTGCTATCATTTTTATTTTTATAATTATTTTTACCTACGTGACTTTACCGAAAAACCCTAAGAGTATGAATTCTTGCAGTCACGAAAGCTTCAAATCTAGAACGTATAAATCATCAATGATTTAATTAATTACAACTATGTACCGAATAAATAAATTACTAACATTGTATGCAATTGTTGTTTTCTTTAAAAAAAAAACATCTATTTAGTTTGTATTCTTTCAAACGTCATTTCAATCGTGCTCTCAGTGCGATCTCACGCTAGACGGCAAATCCATTGGTAGCACTCACGGATAATTATAAACCCACGTGCTCCGTTAGAAACGGCCCGCAGAAGTGGATTTCAAATACCTGGAGAAAAATACATTTCTGATTTTTTTTTTGCATGAGAAATCTTTGTCACGCGACAGCCAAAACCCAATTGTGTTAAACCTCAACCAACACCGAGGGGTGTTAAAAATATATTTATTTATTTATTTCGCGCGGTCATTGGTTGACTGGGCCACAAACCTCAACTCGTGACTGACACCTGGATCCCAATCCGTGATTTCAGCGGCGCTGGTCCTGAGCCACCTGAACACCTTTACCTTTATATATTTTATTATCTTGAGCACTTACATTGTTGATATAAACGCACTGTACCTTGCCTGAGAAACATTACACATAATCCCCCCCTCCCCCTCGGGCACACCTACTAAGCCTTCCCGACCCTCCACCATCCCTGACAACAACAACATCATCGTCATCGCAATGCCAACATGTCATTCATTAACTGTTGGGACTTCAACGTGAACATGCACAGCCCTTTTGTCAATGCACTGCTGCATGTGGGCCTCCATAAACCGTTTTGGTCACTGGGGTCACGACTAATCTATACGATTACAACTATTTTTTTTTTTACCTGGTAAGGCCCACTAAGCTATGCAGATTTTTTTTCAGAAGTGACCTAGTCACATATGATAGTTCTACGAAGTGGCTTATCGTGTGGAAATGTATAGCAGACAAATACTCCAAAACGCGTGTTTCTAAATGTGAAGGGAAAAACCGAAGGACCCGTAGAAAAATCCACACGACCACGGGGAGAATATGCAAACTTCAAATATACAGGCGTCAGGGTCTACCAGGCGACGTAGTTAACACTATGTAGCACCAATTTTGTTCCTGGGTAGTAAGTTTTATTTCGTAATTGCTTATGCCTAAAAAGTATAGAAAATGGCTATTATTCCACACAAATTTTGATTTTGTGAACAGGACAGTGATCTTTTGAAATTTGCCTATTTTAAATAAGAAAATGGGCGCATTTGTGTCTTTTTGTTCACATAAAGTCAGAAAAAACAACATATGAATCAAAATTAACATGAATTTATACTAAAGTAATAAAAAAATACAACAAAAGATTTAGAAGTGAGTAGTTTTTCGAGATTCACGATTATACACGAATCATCATCCAAATGTAGTCTCCCATTATGTTCTCGTTATATTGTCCTTGGTAGCGGCGTTCAAAGTCCAGCATATCCTGGTGAAAGTGTTCGCCTTGTTCCAACGAGTACGCTCCCATGTTCTCCTTGAATGTATCAAGATGAGCATCAAGGATATGGACTTTGAGGGACATCCTACAGCCCATTGTGCCGTAGTTCTTCACCAGAATCTCAACCAGCTCCACGTAGTTTTCGACCTTGTGATTGCCCAAGAAGCCACGAACCACTGCGACAAAGCTGTCCCAAGCCGCTTTCTCCTTACTAGTGAGCTTCTTGGGGAATTCATTGCACTCCAGGATCTTCTTTATCTGTGGTCCGACGAAGATACTTGTTTTGACCTTTGCCTCAGACAGCTTAGGGAAGAAGTCTTGAAGGTACGTGAAGGCTGCCGACTCCTTAACTACAGCTCTGACAAATTGTTTCATAAGGCCCAATTTGATGTGCAGTGGTGGCATCAGCACCTTCCGGGGGTCCACCAGTGGTTCCCACTTGACGTTGTTCCTCCCCACAAGGAACTCGGTCTACTGTGGCCAGGCCCGCCTGTGGTAGTGCGCCTTGGTGTCCCTGCTGTCCCAAAGGCAAAGATAGCAGGGAAACTTGGTAAAACCGCCTTGGAGACCCATCAGGAATGCCACCATATTGAAGTCTCCGATGACCTCCCAGCCATACTCATCATACTTCAAGGCGTCCAGCAAGGTCTTAATGCTGTTGTAATTCTCTTTGAGGTGCACCGAGTGAGCCAGGGGAAGAGATGGGTACTTGCTACCATTATGGAGCAGCACGGCTTTGAGGCTCCTGGATGAGCTGTCAATGAAGAGGCGCCACTCATTCTGGTTACAGGTGATTCCGATTGCCTCGAACAGACTGGTCACATTGTGGCAGAAGCAGAGCCCATCTTGACGGGTGAAGAAGCTGCAAAAAGGTTGGTGACGCTTCCTCTGATCTGCGACTTGCACACGTGTATCCAACAAGTTCCACTGCTTGAGCCGAGGCGTCAAAACCTCGGCATTAGACTTGGTGAGACCAAGATCTCTGATCAAGTCGTTGAGGTACTTTGGTCAGGGTTGTATGGGTTTTTCTCCTCAGCTCCACCTCTGAAATTTTCATGTGGATCTACAACGCCTTCCTCACTCTCTGACTTGCTGCTCTCTTCTAAAGACGGCTGCTCTCTCTCCGGAGAAGTGGGTACGGGGAGCTCATGGCAGTGTGGTACCGGGGCAATGGATTAAGGAAGGTCCGGATACGTGATAACAGGTGCATTCTTGCCAGTCCGACGTTTGGAAGGGTCCACCATGCAGAAGTAGCAGTTGCTTGAGTGGTCAGTGGGTTCCTGCCAAATCCTTGGGATAGCGAACTTTACGACTCTCTTTTCCCCTCTGTACTATCCTACAAAAATACATTTACTTCACCCATGACTAATGTGTAAGAGATTCTCGCAACATTTTTCATAAATGATATATTTTTTCAATTAAATTGTCAAACTTTTTTAAGTAAAAAACTTTTACAATTTAAAAAAATTTATAACATAAAATTCCGAGCAACAATTTTCCATCTTACCTTCCAGAGTTCTTTTGCATTGCTCGCAGGTGAAATTAGGTGCCCAGGGTTTGTCTTGATATCCAAGAGGCATGCCGAAATATGCCTTGTAGGCCTCACACATCTTAGCAGATGCTTCCACAGAGTACTTTTTCGCTCTGGTCTTGATAAATTGGCCGCAGACAGAGCAAAATGCGTCTGCCGGATGATTGCAGCCTCTTGATGCCATCTCAGAAAAATGCAGATATGTATCCACTTCGGCAGCTGGAACTAAACTGCAGAGGTGTGGACTCGAGTCATGTGACTTGGACTCGAGTCAGACTCGAGTCATGAATTTGATGACTTGCGACTCGACTTGGACTTGCATAACAATGACTTTGTCCCACCTATGAGATGTGGACTCGAGTCATGTGACTTGGACTCGAGTCAGACTCGAGTCATGAATTTGATGACTTGCGACTCGACTTGGACTTGCATAACAATGACTTTGTCCCACCTCTGCTAAACTGAACTGGTGGGCTTAAGGCCCCTGTATTTATACTACTATTTATATTACTCTAAAGTTCTAGAATGTTATAGAAGTTATTCCAAGTTTACTCAGCACTGAATCTATCTGGAATGTTCTGGAAAATAGGTAAATTTCAAAATATCACTGTCCTGGTCAAAAAAGCAACGTTTGTGGGGAATAATAGCCATTTTCTCTACTTTTGAGGCATAATCAATTAGAAGATAATACTTACTACCCAGGAACAAAAAAAAATTGTGACAGTGTAACATCTCATCACTGCGGCGTTTTTGGCCATACAGTACTTCACCACACCCGTAACCTTAATAGACTGTTGGGGCAAGTGCTGTTAGCGAGCACCTATGAAGGCCGGCACGGCATCAGAGGTGGTGGGTGGCCAGCACCACGGGAGTGGGAATAATTACACATTGAGGCTGAGTCAATCTATGGGAGACCTCGGACCGGTTAAGATAATCGTGATCGATGTTGCCCGTGAGTGGGAATCGAACTTGGATCGCCGCATTCGTAGTGCAGCGCGATAACCACTACACGACCGTCTAGCCGAAACAGACTTTTAGGGCAAGCGCTGTTCGCGAGCATCACTGAAGGCCACACGCACGCACACATTTGTGTAAATTGGACAATTGTGGACTTTGGCTGTGATGCTTTGGTAATCTGGTTGAGCGAGTGCAGTGAATAAGCTGGCAAACCCTAGATTTTTAATGCTGTGGGATTACCACCTCGACTAAATACTGAGCAATTGGTGCCAGGCAGGAGGTGCAGAGATGCGATCATTGGAACAAGCAATGGAGAATGCACGAGAAGAACAGTGTAAGGATTGCAGGTGCAACAATGTGGTGGTGGCTGTGCACATGACCTGTAATCCAAGCACTGTGGAGGTGAGAGGGTTCGTGGATCGCACGAAGAACCCCTCCTGTGTGCGTCTTGGTGCCATTACCTTGGCTCGCCATGAGAGGGCGAAATAGCGAACGTGGACTCCATCTGTTCCAACCTCACGGGATCAAGCGTTACCCACCTCCCACACGTGGGTTTCCACCGTGCGATTCAGTTGCCTCCCACACTTAAACGCTCATTAATTGCTCGATAACACCACGATGCGTAGAGGACCGCAGAGCTTTGAGCAAATTTTTTTGGTTGTTGGTGCCGGCTCACGGGGTGGCCGCCTTCCCCGCTTTGCGTGCGGTTCCTCGTGACCTGCGGGTCGTTCACTCTCGGAGCCGACGGAGCGAGCACTGTGCACGTGCACAAGTTGAAATCATCGTCGATTTATCTCACGCGGATTGGTCGGACATCTGCCAGGGGTTTGAAAAACGACTTCATATTTTACTGTGGTGACCGGCAGCGTGAAGGATGGAGGCCTTCATACAACAGTTTATCGACAAAGAGCTGTAAATAACGCGTGCAAAGATTATGGTTATTAACATTAAACACGTTTTTTTTTTCAAACGCACGTGTGGCGAGCCTGATATTCGCACCCCGTTTTCTTTTTGTGCCTATCCCGTCAGCTTATGATAATGTAGTTTGTAACTAATATAAATTCAAATTAATGGTTTTGATGCGATGTGTATTATGAAATAAAAAAAAATCCCAAACAGCGTTCACCTGCCTGGTGATCTATGTACTAAATCACAATGAGTGTGCGCCATCGAAAATATTCAAGTGGGGGGAATATGTTGCCCATCAATTGTACAAGTGCCTTTTTTTCATCTGCGCAGTTCAAACGGCTGCAGCTACACGCGAATTTAATTAACAGCGAGTGCTGATTTAATCACACATCTCATTAGGATAACATTTGCGGGACTGTGGTGCCTCTAAATGCACATTTCAATGAACAACAGCTTGATTATTAGTATTGTAAATCAAATGTGCGCATGCACACTGTGCTGCGGTCATGTTTCTTAAAACGCCGTACGAGTAACGCGATGGTATTGGACGCTGCCGTGGTTGTAGTGGTCAGCACACAGCACGTCGGACGTGAACTCCAGAGTTCACCGTCTGTTCATTCTCCCGGCTTGGCAGTTGTATTAATGTGGCAAGTTTATTAAAGCCCCCCTTTACGGCCAAGAAGTTTTTGTTAAATGGGTATAACCGCAGTTAGTCGATCCGGCAGTTAAACAATGGTGCAAGTTTATTAAAATCCTCTTCTCATGGGGCTGTATAAATGGGTTAAAACCAACAGTGTCAGTCGATCGGTGAGTCGTGGGTGTGTGTGGTGGGGTAAAGAGTGAGTAATCCCCACCGCCTCTTTTTGAAGACATCTGGTCCGGTGTGGAAGCGAGGAGGTGAAATAGCCTCGAGATGGGGCCCTGTTATTGCTCCCTCTTCAGTGGAGGCCCTCCTCTGCCAGCGGTGGCTTGAGCCAATAATCATTAATGCAGCGTGCGTGGAGAGAAAACAAAACGGCAATGCCGGGCAAGATTTACACCCCAAATATATGAATGCATTGAACGCCAAATTGCAATGTTCGTTGTACTTTGTAATTCACATGTTTTGTACTGCAATTCAAATGATAGAAAGCATGCTTTCTTAAAGAAAATGAAACTTAACATAATACACACAACAAATAATTCCTACACTTAAGCTACTGGATAATTGTCCCAGTAAATGAAATGCAATGTATTGATTGGTCATTGAATGTGATCGTGAGTGTAAAATCGACATGTCCTTCACGAAACGACGTATGGGGTTTTGTTGTTTTAAATACTTTGTCGCACATTGTCGAAGTTGCCTCGTGTGCAAAAGTGAGTGAAGCCTCCTCGTGTGGAATTAATGAAAATGCAACGCTTTGTTCCCAGCATGTTTCGTGCATTTGCTTTGCGTTACAAATTGCCTGATGCCATGCGCCAGTGCTTGTTAATCCTATAACAGGATTATGCTTAACAATCCGCATTCCTTTTCCAGGGCCGTGCTGCGAGTGTGCCCTTGTCAACCTCCACAGGAAAGCGAGTAAAACACAACTCAGATTCAAACTAATTTTTTGTACAATTTGTAAATAAATAAAAAATGAGGTTCGACGCTGAGCAGTAAAAGGGAAGGTGGGAAGCGAGAATTTCACCTTTTCAAACTGTGCTCGCTTATTTTTTACGAGACTTACACAAATGTGGAGACAATACTTCCCCGACTTAATCTTTTTCCTGAATGTTTTAAAAACGCAATTGTAAAGTTGAGCGACTTAAATAAAACCTTGATAAAATAGCAAGGTTTTTTTTCTTTTGTTCTTTATACTAATATACAGAGTTTTGTCCTAGTGTACAGTCAACGGTCAAGACTTTCTTTAACAACACTACACTACTCTGTCCACCTTGAAAATACCATGAAAAGACTTGTGTTTTTTCAAGGTGGACAATTTAGCGTTGACAGTCGAGCAACCCCCACGACCAGCACGACATGGCGAGGAGGCCTTCACCCAGCAGCAGATTGACAAACGGCAAAAAAAAATTCCATGTAATTATAAAATTCCATGTAATTTAAAAAATTCCATGTAATTTTAAAAATTCCATGTAATTTTTAAAATTCCATGTAATTTTAAAAATTCCATGTAATTTTTAAAATTCCATGTAATTTTTAAAAATTCCATGTAATTTTTAAAATTCCATGTAATTTTTAAAATTCCATGTAATTTTAAAAATTCCATGTAATTTTTAAAATTCCACGTAATTTTAAAAATTCCATGTAATTTTAAAAGTATTTATGTTTTATTCACACGCGATGGTGCTTGGTTTTGATGTTGTAATTACGCATCCCCCTTTCTTGATCTCTCTAGGTGTGGGTTGATGCTGCTGCTCAAATCTTCTTCTCCCTGGGGCCAGGCTTTGGAGTGCTCCTCGCTTTGGCCAGTTACAATAAGTTCAACAACAACTGCTATCGGTGAGAAAGTGGGCGCGTCAGCCTTTGGGATGCGTGTGCTGTGTTTTTTTTTAAAGTTACATCGCAGGCTTATCCCCAATTCTGTGCTGATTGTGGTATCGTCATCACGTGATGGCACGAAGGATCCATGTTTCACAGAACAATGCAAGCCTTTGTGTGAGAGAATGGCTTCGAGGAAGCGAGAGTTTCACAGTACTGTGAGAGAATGGCTTCGAGGAAGCGAGAGTTTCACAGTACTACCTTTGAGATTTCTTGAACACGTGACCTTGGTTTCACGAGAAATAGCGGGCGGCACTTTCTCACCCGATACGCCACTCAGAGTAATGTCCGCCGCGCGACAGGTACAGTGGCGTTTTTAATTACCGTAAGCTGGAATTAAGCAATATGAAATTTTATGTGATTCATCGCACAATCTTTTGTTAATTGTATGCCTTCTAAAAAATTGCGTATGTGGAGAAATGGCAAATCATGTTGTGGTTTAATTTGCAGCCGAGTGGAGTTTCTTCTTGATTTTAAAATGTAACCATTGCCACGAAGAAGTGATTGCCTTTCATACTGTTGCATTCTTCTGTTTGCATATAAGCTACCGATTATATTGAATTGTCTTAACGTGGTAGATTTGAAAGGCAACTGGAATATGTTGCAAACTCCCTTTTAAACGAAAAATGAATCGATAACGAAATTACTTAAGGTATCCAGTGAATTTTCATTTAAATTAAAATACAATTTTAACTTAGAGACGAATTATATTGAATATCTGTGTGCATACGCAATAACCGGCCAATTGGATGCTGTGTAATATCAAAAACTATTTGCCAACCAGGACAAGCAGTATATATATGTAATGCTATATGGTTAGATACACAATGTGACATCCAAAATACAGGGTTTGTTTTGGGTTAGATAACATAAATATAAATGTGTCGTTAAACTCGCCACCACCCGACAGCCAACTAGTAAGGGTTGTCACGTAAACAAAACATGCAAATTCGTGACTAGTACAGCAGAGTAAAATCCACAACATTTACAATCTGAGTACGACGTTTCGGCAGTAAGTACAACTAGCTTCATCAGGCGACAGCCAGATTTGTGGAGAAATCCTCCTGTTTCGTTCCTTAAATAGAAGGGTAGATGTGTGATGGCGTCATTTGTGAGCCCTTCTTGTGCGAAAAAACCCCTGTACTATGGATGATTTTGGTCGCGAAAGCCTACGTGTTAAACAATGCAACATTAGGTATTTTTAGTATTTACCATGTTTGTATAATGATTCGCTTTTTTACACATCACCGCCCTTCATGCCTGGGAGTGTCAGGTCTTTTACAACGAGATAAGTGACTGACGTCACGTGTCTCATCTCAACACATTTGAAAGGGCACCGCCAATGGCAGCTGTCCCTGTGCAGCAAAAAAAAAAACTCAGCACCTGACCTGCAAATGGGCATTAGTCTGCCAGTATGGGGGCGATCGTGGCTATGCGTTTACCCCAATCAATGAATTTGTGGGTATCTTTTTTAATCATATCCACTAATTACACGTGGATCCTTCTAATAGGCCTCTTCTTGTTGCAGGGATGCCTTGGTCACCAGCTCCGTAAACTGCTTCACCAGCTTCATGTCAGGTTTTGTAATCTTCACCGTGCTGGGCTACATGGCTGAGATGAGGAATGTGGAAGTTGAGGACGTTGCCAAAGACATGGGTATGATTGATTTATTTTCTCTCCTCAGGAAAAAAAAACGTCCAGAGAAACTTCCAACATTATACACACGCAGTGCAACTTCGAATCTACTCGGATGTCTCTTCAACATTTCCGATAACGGTTATATCGCCAATGTTGCCGCACCGTCTGACACACAGCCACTTTCGTTTGTCGACTTTTTTTTACCTTGCAGGACCGAGCCTGCTGTTCATAACATATCCGGAGGCTATTGCTAATATGATGGGGTCCACGTTCTGGGCCATCATCTTCTTCATGATGATGATCACCTTGGGGCTAGACAGCACGGTAAGTGAAGCAAAGGAACGCCATGTAGAGCCAATGCTGTAAAGTTACCGTGGTCAAAACGAGCTCGGAGGAGGACACACGGCACAGTCAGCGTTAAGCAAACTTTAAACCAATGATAAAGTGCAAGCCTGAATGAACAAAGATTCCGGTTCAAAATGTAATGATTTAATGCATTTTAATTTCCCTTACTGGTGTTAAATATTGTAGCGGCATGTTTTGACTCGATGGGAATTTATAAGAGCAGGCTGAACGTCACAGGGCTGTGTCGATGATGAAGGCCTGCAGCCTTTGAATGCTCCACAAATATGCTACGGCTCCACACTATTCAGTGGCAACAGCAAATCTCGTGCGGACGATTGGTTATTTTGCAAAGATTTACATTCAAAATCCCCCCTTAGCCCGAATGCATTTTGTCGACACGATCAGGGAAATATGAGAAGACATTAAATGCTTTGTCTGCAGCAGTGATCGCCGATAGATTTGTCACTGGATTTACCACGGCTGTTGCACCGTGCAACTCACAGGCGGACGCACAGACGTACACAAACGCATTGGCAATTTCCTCGCCACTTATTCTAGTGAGGAGATAAAAAATCACAATAAGCCTGAAACATCGCGAAAAGAGCACCGGGAGGTTGTTGCGCCACGCGCTTGCCTAAAGCGTTGCTTTCATTTCACCGGGCAATATAATTTTGCGTGGGGAAATCACCAAACGGGTAATAAAAAAACAAACCCGATGTCTATCGTGAACCGTCATTTCGACACCTCGTTAGATGGACGCTTCATCACAATGGCTGCAGAACGCCGAGCTCCCTTTGGCTGAAATGTCAAGCAAGCGTTTGTTGTGGTGTTTCTATCCTCCATTATTTGATGTTGGGATTTTGATATTGAATTTTTTTTAAGTTCTACTTTAAGATATGAAGAAGGCACATTTGTGGATTCTTAGAAAGAGTTAGCAAAAAAAAAACATTTTTTGTTAAACACACATGATGCATTTCAATTCTGATTTATACAAAATAATTTTTTCTTCATTTCCTGAAATAACAAAAATGGGAAAATATGCAGGTGCCATTTGGAAGAAATATTACTAAATTAATAAAATAAAATAAATACCTTGCAGGGTTAACTAGACTATGATGTTGCAAAGAGGACGTGTTAGCTATAACTTTAAGAATTTCACACTTGCCGTGCATATACTAAATAAAGTATATGTAGAATAATTAATATACGATAGAATGTAATGGCAATTGTTAGATATGTATAGAAGAGTCCAGCACACGTTGTCGACTTGCTGGAAGGTCGGCTTTTAGTCACACAGCAGTCCACACAGCAGCCCACACAGCAGTTCACACCGTCAGCAGACCACAGTCAGCAGTCAATACAGCAGCAGTCCACAGTCAACCGGTCCACGCAGCAGCCCACAGAGTCAGCAGTCCACATGAAAGGAGATCTCCAATGGACCTGGAGTTTTCCCCGGACCGACTCTTACATCCTCTCACGACCAATCTTTTAAGAACCTCCTTTCAGCCGTGAACCTCTCGGGGGAAGGGAGGGGGGTGGGAATAAAATGAAACCCCACTCCCACACATTCCACATTTGAACTCGCCAGCCGAGTCTCCTGGCCGCGTAGAAACAACCCATCGACCACTGCTCCCCCCCGCCCCACACACAGCGATGGGCCAGTGGGTAACTTAGAGCGGACAATTTGAACGCACGAACGCATGCGTTAGCTTCGGGAAATCATGTCATTTACTAATAGAAAAAAAAAACAGATCGCCTTTCGGCATCGTCTACACGTGAGATTATTCACCCCCTTAGCCCAGCGATTCGATAAATTGTCGCGATTGGAGCCGTTCCGATTCAGCTCAACGATCGAGTACATTTTTCCGTCCCATTCACTACACACTATCTCATTTGAAATGTTTTTAACACGTAGGGCTTTCGCGACCAATATCATCCATAATATTTGCCATATTTTACCCCCCCTCCCCCCCCAACACTCACAGACCCCTTTTTTCGGTCCGCACAGCGTTGCTCTCTCCATCATCCTGAACGAAACTGCAGTATTTCTACATTCATATAATTCACATGAATCCGAAGCAAGTGATTCTCAGCTCACAATTTTTACATTCTCGGGGGGGGGGGGGAGGGGGGGGTGAGGACCGTTCTCTCCATGCCGAGGTGAAACAAACCAGCCCGAGCAACGCGACAGCACTTTGCGTTCGACGAAAGAAGCAGCGGCGGCGATAAACGTTCGAAGTGATTTGCCGGAGGTCGCGCGGCTACCGTGAGACGATTTGAACTCGCATTCTGACATTCCTTCCCGGCGTGATGTGTCCAGTTCGGTGGTCTGGAGGCCATCATCACAGCTGTCATGGACGAATACCCCAGCCTCTTCTCCAAACGCAGGGAGTACTTCGTGCTGGGCCTGGTTACGATCTGTTTCATGGGTGCCCTCTCCACGCTCACCTATGTACGTACCCATGCACGCGCATCTGCGTCGTAGCAAAAAGAGAAGGTCGAGGTGGTCTGCCGCTCTGTGAGCCGGGGGTGGGGGGGGATGAGGTGCTCACCTCGAGTGTACAGCACCTGAGCCAGTGGTGGGAATTTTACATTCTTAATGTCATTCCCCCCCCCCCCTACATCCGCACCTCCAATTTGCGACGGTTGGCTACGCACGGTGCAAAGGAAGTTCAACATACATGCGTACTCAAACCATACATGCGGCCTCCCAGCCTGCCCTCATTTAATAATAAAACAAATATCGTACATTTGTTCTAGATTTGAAGCTTTCGTGACTGCAAGGATTCATACTCTTAGTTTTTTCGGTAAAGTCACGTAGGTAAAAAAAAAATGAAATTAAAATTATTCTATTTTTATAAATATTAATTTCATTTTTTTTTACCTACGTGACTTTACCGAAAAAACTAAGAGTATGAATCCTTGCAGTCACGAAAGCTTCAAATCTAGAACAAATGTACGATATTTGTTTTATTATTAAATGAGGGCAGGCTGGGAGGCCACCCCTCCTGGCTACTGCCATCCCGAACGTGTTGTCGATTTGCTGCACAGGCCCATCTCCGACAATCAGCTCAAATGTTTTGTTGCCAAAATGTCTCGCTGCGTGCACTGGTATGCACCAGTCTTCCGTGCGTTCAACCTGCAGCTAATTTGAAAGAAATGGCTTTTCGTATTTATTTTATTATTCAGCCGTTTCCTTACTTTAAAATGTCACGAGTTACTGTCATTCTGAGTGTCTGCTGTTTTCTTCCACGGTACTTTGAGCACGTGCTTGGCTACGTACGGCGCGAAATAAATCCAGCATCCAAACATGCATACGCATACATACACATGAATAGAGATATTCTTGCTGTCGATATTCATGTCCGCATAAACAATCGCTTGGCTCCCTGTGCACACTCGCTCGCTCGCTTGTGGTGTTTGTGATCGTGGTGGTGGTGGTCTGCAGGGCGGGGCGTACATCGTGAAACTGCTGGAGGAGTTCGGGTCAGGATGCTCCATCATCGGTATTGTCCTGCTGGAGGCCATCGCCGTGTCCTGGTTCTATGGTCAGTGACTGCGAGCCCGTCGTGCCGCGCCGGTTAACGTCACACCCCTTCTCCCGAGTGTCGGGTGGCATCCCGACCAGCCCCGGCCTCGCAGCTTGGGCACTCGTGGAATCTGCCCAGATCGCGAATTCGTGCGGGGCGCCCGCAAATGTATGAGGTTGCAGGGATAATCATTGGCAGAGCCAGGATTTTCAGATCGGGGGGGCAACCCCTCCAGCAACGAAAAATTATAGGAATTGTTAATAAATAAGGACTTGTCCCTTGCTTTTTATTCGACGTGTGTGCGACGATGGGGCAGCCATCGATCGAGGGTCGAATTCGAACCGCTTTGTGTGATCGGCATCGCGCTCGATGAAGGTGAATGCCTTCAGGGAAGTCGTGGACTGTACTGTATATGCAACTGCGCACAATTATGTGAGTCACTTATAACCGCTTTGCCGTTACTTATTGCCAATTATGGACTCAGACTATTGTCCTATTATCTCATAGAGTCCCTGGCACGTAATAATATGCTACACAGTGGCAGTGGGGGTCGCAAAATGCCGATTTATTACTAATAAACCCCAATGATCCGATCGAAATGAGGGATTTCGATCGGATCATTGGGGGGGGGGGGCACGTGCCACCCCATGGTCGAGTTCTACAGCGGGCTTTTTTGAACAGCCGCACACTTCGGGGTTTTCTGGCAATGTCTGGTGGTATATTCTTTGGTTCTTTCGCCAAAGTCACGTAGGTAGAAAATTATTAATAGATTCTACCTACGTGACTTTACCGAAAGAAACAAAGAGTATGGATTCCTGCAGTCACGAAAGCTTCAAATCTGGAGGTATATTTACCAAAGCTGTTATGGCGAGCCCCAAAATGTATGAGATACGGAGACGATTATTTCACAGTTCTGCAGGTGCACCGTAAGGGAAACACACTCGCGAGCCACGTGATGAGTAAACCGATGATAGAAAATGAAGAGTTACTTTCTGTGTTCACCTGGGGTAACATTCACGTTAAAGTTGAGCATGTTCTCCCCTTCAACAGTTTTGCATGATAAATGGTAACATTATTGGATATGTGAGTGCATTTTAGGATCTCGTTTTTAGCATTTTGCTATTTTATAGTTGACTGCACTATCCCCCTCATGCTTTTCTTTTCTTATGACCAAGCATTATTTTATCCAAAGTTTCTGTTTACGGACTACGTGGCAGCTTTGCCCATCTTACTAAACATGACCGAAGGTTAAATCAAGGTAAAAAAGTCGATGAATGTAAGAGAGAGAGAGAGAAAAAAGCTGATTCAGATTGTGTATCTCGAAAGACAACTACGTTTTAAATCGTTTGCGTTTGCCATCTTGGTTCGGATTAATTCCACGAAATGCAAAAGTGATCGCCGCGTGGTTTTATTTCTGTTTTCGTCCAGGCGTGAAGCGTTTCTGCGCCGACATCCACTCCATGCTGGGCTTCTCGCCCGGCTACTTCTGGCGGCTGTGTTGGGTGGCAATCAGCCCCCTCTTCCTCTCCGTGAGTTCCCCTTGCGTTGCGCACGCGCTCGAGAATGACATCTTCTTCACGCCTCAAGTTTTAATTTCGATTTAAAGCTTTCGTGACTGCAGGGATTCATCTTCTTGGTTCTTTCGGTAAAGTCACGTAGAAGGGAAGTAATAAAATATAATATTATTTTATTACATTATTATATATTATTATATTTTATTATAATATTATATTATTATTTTATTTTATATAATTTTATTATTTTATTTTATTATGTTTACTTTTTATTATTTTATTATTTCCCTTCTACGTGACTTTACCGAAAGAACCAAGAAGAGGCCTCAAGTATATTTCGCCGCAACCTGGGTGGAGAACTCGGGTAGACCAGAAGAGAGTGGAGAACTCGGGGAGAGACAGAATTGTGTCTCATTTGCACGAGTGACCCGGGCCACCAAAATGACAACAGCAGACTCTTGATTATACCACGCTCATGACAGGGAGGGTGGCCGCTGGTCATTAAAAATCGCGGATAATCCAAAAATATCCATTTTCCGCAAATCTCTATGGCCAAAAAACTACCGATTGACCGATCGATGATGCGCATGCTCAGTGATGACACTTTGCTGTCCCCGCGCAGAAGACTCCCGGCCACTTAGTGGATAGCAGAGCCACGCCAATCAGCATCGATCAATCTCCGCCCACTGTTGTAAAGATATGCAACTATTGTCCTGGAGAGGTGATCGCGTCGATTTCGGATTAAGCGGAGCACATATTTGTTCGGTTTAAGCACGTTACTTGAAATACATTTTTCCCCAAGAATAAGAATGTATAACTGTTTTTCAAATTGTTAATTTGGGCTGAAGGGAAAATCCATGAGTTGTTAATTTATTATTTGGTTCTTTCGGTAAAGTCACGTAGAAATAAAATAAATTTAATAATAGAATACGACGTTTCGATTGCAACACAAGCAGTCGTCATCAGGTATAACTAAATTTGAGAGAGAGACAAAACACAGACACCCAGAGAGACACAGTCTCTGTGTGTCTATGTTGTGTGTCTCTTTCTGTGTGCCTCTGTATTGTCTCTCTAATTTTAGACAGGGCAAATAATTTACACCCTAAACCAAAGCCACTTATACTGGGAAATAAAATCTCTTACGTAAAAATAAATTTCGAATGAATCGCAATTCATTTATAGCAATGTCACATTCATGAAAAATATATTTAAAAAATGCTCCGTACCGTACAATGGCCACCCACACATTTTCAAAAAATTTCCCCAACTTTCAAATGTATGGTGAAATGCCAGCAATATCCAAAGAATGCTAGACAGCATTACATTATAAAAATAACGATCACCTGTGACCCTTGGTCAGGCTTGCCTTTTCCGTGTCAGCTGTGGGGAATGTGTGACCATGCTTCCCCAAGCAGGTCGGTGGAGATTGGTGAAGGTGTGTTCAGAGGGGTTCCAGGCCCATTTGAGATAAATGCATCACGTGATTATAATTGTGCGTTTGTTTACTTCCCTGTGCAGTTCATCGTTGTCAGTTTTCTGACGGGATCCAAACCGCTCAAGCTGTTCGACTATAACTTCCCTGACTGGAGCATGATCCTGGGTTACTTCATCGCAGCATCGTCCTTCATGTTCGTGCCGTTGTACATGGCTTACAAGATCCTGATCACGCCTGGTACCCTCAAGCAGGTAAGGAAGTGGCTGTTCACAAATGCGCTGGTGGAACTTGAGAAAAATGTAAAGCGCGTTGAAAAGCACACGCCTGATCACCGGCGAGGCCTCTGGTCTTTGGGCCGTACTTGTACCGAGTAGGATCCTCTGTATTGTCATCACAATCAGATGTTTTCTATCCACCACTGGATGAAGGCCTTCCCACCCCATTGCACACCATCATGGACTTGCGTTGCCGCAATCCACGTAGCACCCCCTCAATGAGCTGATCTCATTGCTCCATCTGCATGGTGGTCGTTCTCTCCGGCATGGACCCTCCTTTGGCTGCGCTCTGATTTACATCTGCTCCACGTGCCGAGAACTTCGCTCTGTACCTGGGGTCACCGAGCCTTTGCATGCGCTCTGCAAAGACCACGGAATGCCCTCCCCAGCATTGGTGAGACAGGCGAGCTCACTCGCCCGGTTTAGGTCTTCTCGAAAGTCTCGGCTGTTTCGCCTGGCCTACACTTTCCACGTATGACCAGTTTCCCTGGATGAAATGCGCCTTACAACTGTAAATTATTTTTGTTTTTCCGTCACCATCTTCCCTTCCAATGATGCGTCCTGCCTAAAGGTGCCTTTCTTTAAAGTCAATGTGACGTTTCTCTGACGAGTGTATGTGGCTTCATCCACCCGTTTCCCTTTCTGTCCGAAGTCTTGACTAGCACAGTGAGGTATGGTCAAAGAAACCCTCCGCGTAGGCCGTGTATTAATCCAAGGCAAGAATCCAAGTCTCCAGAGAAGCCGGGTAGTCAAGCTAGTAACGCATACCAGTGGCGGCTCCTGCAAAATCTCTCAGGGGGGGGCAAATGTCTGGATGATTTATAAGGATAAGGTCCACCCATGCAATGGATTAATTAACAGCTTAAGCATGTAAAGGCAACTTCACTTCTTTAATATTAATCAAAAATAAAGTGACTCTTACAATACATCTTGTTTGTTTCTATACTCACTATTAATACAATCCACTAAAGTTTATTTTATTAAAGATTCCAATAGGTGGCGACAAATTATATTGTTGGATGAAACGTGCTTACGTATGATGACGTAAGCACGTTAGTGCGAGCCCTCCCGGAAGCCATAGAGAATGCATTGCAGCGCCCCCCGTTCGAAAAAAAACATCTTTGAATGTAAGTCTATGGGGCCACTCGGGGCGATTCTCAGCCAGAGTGAAATCGCCCAAAAAAAGGCGGTACTCCACAGAACGTGACATGACGCTGATTGGACTATATCCAGAGGCACAGTGATGGCTAGCGTGACTCTGTGGTTGAATGACATTGGTGGTGCGTCGCCCAATCGCCCTAATGAAGAAACCGCCCCTGACGCATACGGACAACGCGTAGCGGCTCGTAAGCCGCGTCAGCTGCCGTCGAATAAATGCCTTGCTGATCTCCGTTGTTTTTCCCGTTGCGCAGAGGCTGTACGCGAGCATCAAGCCCGAAGAGGGTGGGATCGTCAGGTCCCAGGAGCAAGTCAGAATGACTGTTATCCCGTGAACGTGCGGTCCTTTGAAAGGGGCTCCAGTTTTTTTTCTTTCGGTTGCATTCATGCAGTTTTTTTGTCATGAAGGAAATCCAGTAAGGTTGAGTCGTCTAGCTACCTTACAACGCTGCTCCGCTTTGGGAAATCTGTGCCATTTCCCTCCACTTGCTTTGCAAGGCGTTTCGCATGTCGATGATGATGTTAGCACTTAGGTGAGCCTGCAGAGGATGAAGCAGAGGTTGAACTAAAAGGGAATTGAAAGCAAACTAATGAAGTAATAAAAGTGAATGTTAACTCTTTTTACCGGAATGTATTTACACAGGTATAATTTAGTGTTATATTATACTTTCAGATATTTTAAATGTGAGGCTTTTTTTTTGGTTATTCTTCTGCTAAGTGCATATGCCCCGTTGTAATTAGGATCCGAACGCGATGTATTTTGGAATCCCGTCATGCCGCATCCGACTCGGCAACTCCGACGGTAAACAAAATGGCGGCGCTGGCTCCCAGAACCAACGGGAAATTGTCAGACGCTCAAATAAAACATTTGATGCGTGCATAAGATGGACAGCCGCACATTTGATGTAAGCACACCGTTTGCACCTTGGGTTGGGGTTTAGTTCCAAGATGAAAGTAACATTCAGAACGTTGAGAGGAAATAGTTTACCAAGTCGGCGGGGGGGGGACAGGCAAGCTTTTATCTCATCGCGTTTCATTTGCAAATACAAAAATAAATCAAGAACTGGAGATTTAAAAAAAGGTCATAAGTGTGGTTGGTGCAGCAAAGGTCAGCATTGCAAGTCTCTTGCACATGTTCGCATGTTCGCATGTTCACGTGCTACCACGTAGGTTTCGCAGTTTCGCTGTGTAGCTCTGCAATGTAATTTCGGGTCGTACCGCGTGTTGTTTGGCCTGAAGTCCGACGTTTCCCCCCCACACCCCCACGTGCTGGAAGCTGAATTGCAAAAGCTCCCCAGCACGTGTAGGGAAAATGTCGGACAGTATGCTGCTCAACGTGTGCTGTACAACCTGCAAACACATCTGAGATTGATCTACTTGGTCTTCACGAAGATGAAGTGGACAGGGGGCATTATAAACGTGTACTTGATACAACAGCACAGGCTCTTCGTGCTTTTGCCATGGCCCGACTACTCACGCGATGTTCTATTTACCCGCCGGGTTTATAGTGAAACGTGTCAGAGAGAGAGAGAGGTTTCCGATGTACGTCTTAGGCGCTGAGATTGTGTTCACCTTAAAGTCAGGATGTGTTCACATATTCTCAGCCAGTGCAATTTATGTTGGCTGCTCGACACAAATAAGGACACTTTAAATGACCGCTACTCTGATGCTGTTTTCGTCTGCCCATTGTATTTGTGCAATTAAAAACATATATAAACGTATATAACAATACAGTTAAGTGCCAATGATGAACATTTATTTATTATGATTTTATTAATAAAAGCCCCCATGCTTTGGGAGCTGTCAGTTCAGTATAACCTAACCTTAATGTCAACCTGTCTGTGTGTTTCATGCTACACCAATGTCAAGAAGACAACCTTGGGTTAAAGTTCTGGAAAGGGCAAATACATTTGTGGTGTAAGGAAGATAATTTTAAGATATTATGGTATATTCGTGTTATATGTGTAGTGTATTTGACTAAAATACACATAATTAAAAACTACGTAAGAACATTTTCCAAGGACTTTGCTGAATCTCCCTGGACAAAGAATCGTGAGTGTGGAAAAACAACGCACAGAGTGATCTAACAAGCTGAAATAAAATATTCGATTAAACTCATCCTATTACATCCTTATCATCACGTCTGCATTCTTTACTGAAATGCCATCTCGCAGGATGGAGTAAATTACTTGGAAATCCTACGAAAGCTTTTCTGTTAGTGGCCTCCTAATGGCCGTTGATTCTATTAATACGAGGCAATGGAATTAGTGTTAAAAAACAACAATGTTGCTCTGTATTATACAGCTGCGTTTATTACACTTTCGATAACGTTCAGGTCTGAACGTTCCTTGCGTTTCCCATGCCGATTGTAGGAAACGGCGTGAGAGAGACATGATACGTGGAGAAACATCGATGGGATTTGTATGCGAGCCAAGCGTAGTGTAATTGCTTACCGCTCTGTACGTGATATAAAACCAAACGTTAAGACTGTACCTTATCCTCAATACGTTGACAATTTATTTGAATATATCTGCATGAATGTTAACCCTGGTAAAAAAAATATCAATTTATGTACCTTATAATGTTGAACCGTATTGTAAGTAAAGAATTCTATCTGGTATGTGTGTGTGCGCGCGCATGTACGCATGTAAGCGTGTGCGCGTGTGTGTGAAAATTAAAATTGATGTGTAACGTTGTGAATTTGCATCATACTTAGTAATGTAGTAAGTTCCTCCGCCGATAAACAAAACATATATTAAAAACACAAAACGCTGATTATGTTGTGCTTGTTGAAATCGTGTTGAATCACATTGTCAAGAACCACAATTATGAAATCGGTGGAAAATTGCATCGATGTGCCCTGCGTCATCTGCTTCCTGCCGAAAAGGTTGTGTGCGTACCTTTTGAGCTTGTTCGACTCGGTTTACCGTGTCACAGTATTGAGGTCATCCCTTTATGTGGCAGCAAATTGTAGCCAGTGCCTCTATATTTCGACGTGACCTCAACGCGTAAAGTGTAAGGAACTCCTCTCGTGAGAAGCTGCGTGGACGCACAGTAAATTGTATTGCAATGCAGTGTTTCACAACGGCGCATTCCTCATGAGCATTAAAATAACCATGTGTCGCATTTAAACACTATAATATCCCAGAGTTTGGATAATAGGATACAAAAAGCACGCGATATTCAATTTGCGGGAGGTGTGCTCTGGGCTACATCAAGCGCGGCTCAATTTTATTTATGACCTCTTAAAGACCCCTGTTAAACATCAAAACAGGCCGGTATGAAAACCTCTGACAATTTATTTTTCATTCATGAGCCCCATATATATGTTTTTCTATATAAATGAACACAAACAGTGGGATCTGTGTCTTGCACCAGATGGCAAGCAAGAACAAAATTAGTATAATTGGGTAAACCACAAAAGCAAATTACGAATACCGTAAAATAAATGGTGTTCATCTGTGTACACTTACAGCACACTCAACAAATGAAAGAACATCTCTTAAGTATGACAGGAAACCTTGAGAAGAAAATAATATCATCGATAACTAATATAATTGCTTCGGGTTATCACCTACAGCAAGCAGAATGGCATTATCAATGTAACTCGTATCCTGTGAGAGACATTAACAACTATTAGTATTTGTGTGTAATTTGACCAAAAAAATGTTTAAGAATGTATCAAAACCAACATTTAAAACGCTCGCAATTCCCTGCAGACCCAGGGCATTCGAAATAAGCGAGCTAAAGAGCTCATTAGTTTGGTATTAGGAAAAAGTCTTGCGATGATGGATTTTTGAAGCTTGCCAGAGCTGAGTGCTGGCTAAGAGGACTGGAATCAAAATTGGGGTTGTGCTTATATTTACGATTGATTCAAAGTGGCAACAATGAAAACAATCCTACACCTGCAATCGTCAAGCACAGGCACAGTAATAATACAAAGTAAATTAATGAGAAGAAAATAACTGCCCTGTATGACCTTAAAGCGAATGAAACATCAACAGGCCGATGCACACATCTCCTACATGAAGGGGAAATGAACGATACGCCAAAGTGCGATTGTGACCATGTAACCCAAACTATGGACCATCTAGTAAACCACCGTAGTCCGTGCTCCTTCAACGAAGAAGGAATGGCAACGCGACACCAACTCTCACCTGAAGCCCTCTGGTCGTGGCTAGCAGAGCCAAACATTGGCATTTAGCTCATGAACACATTTCCATATGCAAGAAAATATTACCAAAATAAATACAAATGACCTTGGAATCAAGATGCATTGCACGCGAAATATGGTTTTAAAGAAATGTTTCATAACCTCAGCTTTATTTTCTCACGAGAAACATGATGCATAACTGAATACAATAAGCAATATAATCATCTTCCATTTCCAAAATATTGCATTAAATGTTAAATGTTGAGCACGACCTGAAGTTCGGTGAAGGATGTTGTTGAAATTTTTGTATAGCATATATATTTGCAACAATAGGCAATCATAGCCATACTGCATCAGTGAGTTGTATAAGGGTTAACCTGGTATACAGTTGCCCTGGTCTCCTGCACCAAAAGCGAAACGCTATTGCATCATGTCCATATTGGTTTCTACATCATCGTCAAATCAGCTTGCCCATGGTGACGTCGTGGCTGTGACAGCAACGACGTCTGATGGTAAAAACGCAACCCGAGCGCGGCAGTGCCTGTGTCCGGGGTAACGCGTGGTATCTGTCATTGTACATCAAAGGCTGGGAAGCCTTTTTTAAATCATTTATATTAAGTTCACTTGCTTGCTTGCTTGCGCGCTTACGACCGTGTAAATATTTCGGTCGTTTTTTAACCCACTTCCCGTGATCCAATCGAGCTGACATTTTGCACACAGACTCGTTGTGCGTGACAATTGATTTTCGTGAAAAAAATTTCCTAAATTTTCTACTTTTTAGGAATTTTTTTTCATTTTTAATTTAAAATACCAATGTGATAAAAATGAAACTCTTACTCAAGAAAAACATAAATGAATAATAAAATAAAACCGATGCCACGCATGTAAAGGATTTATAGTGAAAAACTTTGTTTTTATGGGTTAATTTTTCTACCTGAAGACCGAACAAGACTTTCAGATGCGTACTTTTTGGCGGGCAAGCTCACCGTTATTTAACACGCGCACAGCGCCGTTGCTTCTGTTACCGTGTTGCCAAGGTCGATGCAATAAATATATAAAAACTACTGTGTTGTTGCCAGGTATAAAAAAAACATTCCCCATCCAGTACCCGATTAGCAGCACTCGAATGCTTGCAGTGAGGAGATTGATATAATCTGTAGGCCGTTTCGAAGTGATAGGTCTCATATGGCTGAAGTCCAGATGAAATAAAGTCATGGGCCATATCGGGTCTGTGGACCAGATGTTCCCCATACATTGGTCTGCACAGATACCAGCAGTCTTGCTTAACACTGCTTCTCTGAGTCTGCCTACCGTAACGCTTATTTATCACTTGTACAATTACGCCATCCTTAATATCGTCGCGTAAAACTTTCAACGGCTGTGCACAGACTTATCTTGGAATTATTTACGTTTTTGTAAAAAAAAAAATAACTAGGGTAAGTAAATGCGCAACCAATGGCACAGCAAAACGTAGCAAGGACGTGTGTTTACAAACAGTTAAAGCGGTTTCACATTGGGATGAAAAATAAATAGAACAATATTTATTTTAAAAAAATAGTCAAAAGAAATTAAGACTCGGGTAAGTACCCATTGAGATTCGAAATAAGTTTTCTCCAAATGTCACAAATATTCATGAAAGCTATCCGCAAAGTCTTGAATGGGAAAATAAATTCGCGGCCTCATGATAACTGACGCCTAAGGCCAGGAGATGTTTCGTGGCATCTACTTGCAAAATCCTTAATTACTCAGGACACACGGAAAATATACTGAAGCTACAAAACTCTTGCCAAATCGCCTAGACTCGGCTTGATCTCAAGAGATCTCTGAAGCTAAGTATGGCACTTAAGTATTTTAGAGGTCATGTCCAGCTTGGTCGCTGAACATTTCATTGTTTTAAAGATAATGTGTCAGTGGATCCGGGTGTCGGCATACACACAACGATGCACGTGGAGACTTCTTCAAGGTAGGTTCCGTTCTATTACCAAACTCCAACTCCAAACCTCTACACAAAAGGCATCACACTCGGCTTCTCATTCCACGCTATGCATAAAGAGTGCACTTGTCCATAACTCCCAAAAAACTAGCACCGAGGAGAGACCAGGGGATGCGTATGCATGTAGGGTGGGTGGAGGTGGAGGGATTAGCAGAGGTGTCAATCACGGATGTTGAAATTCAACAGCACTGACCTACGTCTCTGGTTTATTGACCTGGTCAAGGCCTATTATACCATCAATAGGCTCGTGCTCTGGGTTATTATTCGTGCTTTTGGAGTTCCTGACCCTCTGCTCACAACAATTAAGTAACCGTCATGACGGTGGGCAGGCCCGGGTAAATCTGAATGACTGTGAGTCAAAGACATTCCCTGTTCACCTTGAGGTACGACAGGGATGTCCCCTGGCTCATGCATTAAAAACAAGTATTTCAACCACGTAGTTCGAGAAGCGTTTCCATGGCTGTAACAGAAGAATTTCCATCTGGTACAAATAAAATGGGAGACTGATTTATGTCCAAGTACAGTAAAGGGATGCTCCCTATTGGTCAACTAGGTATGCTGATAATCGGATAATTGCTGCTCACTTTGAAAACGAGTTGGAGTCTCAGCTGCTGAACCTGGAGCATGCCACCAAGAGACGGGGCCTTACCATTAGCCTCACCAAAACGAACACCTGCCTGGGTATTTTATGCCATCAAATACACCATCCTCTCAACTTTCCATAAGTTATGGGCCAGTTGTGGAGAAAGTATAGAAGTTTCTGGATCTGACCAACTACGGGTTGGCACCAGAGGTCTCACTCCGAATCAGTCGGGTGGCATTATCTTTTTATCAGCTCCATATTGTTATGTGGAAACTACCTGGCTTGTCACTCCACACAAAGCTTCGTGTCTTCTCGGCCACAGTTATGTTTTCTCTTCTCTACGCTTGTGTAATGTGGACTCTTCTAATGGCACATCTGCATTGGTTTTAAACATTCGGGCCGTCCTGCCTACGATCCGTCCT
Organism: Lampetra fluviatilis; assembly: GCF_964198595.1. Lineage (NCBI taxonomy): Eukaryota > Metazoa > Chordata > Hyperoartia > Petromyzontiformes > Petromyzontidae > Lampetra > Lampetra fluviatilis. The sequence goes on from NC_136280.1 coordinate 7,390,488, forward strand.
GGGATTAACCAGACTGCATTGTGTGAGGAGCTCTCAGATCCTTGAGATATCCGGGTGCAGTCCCATTGGTGAGCTCCTCCGGCAGGCGAGTCTGCATTGGCCGGGCCACGTAGCCTGTGTGCCCAACCACCGCATGCCCAAGCAGCTTCTGGATACAGGGGATTAAACGGGCATGGCAGAGGCAAGTGGAGAGATTGACTCATGTGGTACTGAAAGATGTGGAGCTGAGTGGTCTTGCCAAAGACCGGTACTAGCGGTGTCAAGATCTGCCTCTGTGGAGTAGGCTCGTGAATGACTCTACTGGGCATTGGAGGCAGTCGCCCTCCAACAACAAGGGAGGGTAGGGAGCGAGACAACAAAAAGCAGATCGTCAGGCAGCTAACACACAGCAAGTCGGCAAAGTGGAGAACGCAGGTGGTGCATCTGCCAGTCATCCTATTGAGTCAACCCATGGCACTTGGGTCTGTCCCGTGACCTCCTGCCAGCGAGCTTTCCACACTTAATGTGGCCTCAAAGTCCAACCTAGCACTGGCACAAGTGCTGTAGTGATGTCACCGCCACTTAGTGGCTAGTGGTGGCTCACTCTATTGCCTAACTATAATTCTTTAATAATGAATGGTAGATAGACACGCTGTAGATTAAGTCTAGTAATATGAGTATAAAAGCTGAGTGAGATGTAGATAAAACGTGCAGGTTTTAAAATAGCTATTGTTTAAAGTATACTGTACTGTATATTGCACATCTCAGTAAGCATGCTTCGTTAGCCCGACGTTCCCTGTTTGCTGAGATGTGTATATATGTAAACAACTTAAATACATTACTGGTTTTTCAGAAATTCTAAACGTGCAGGTTCGTAATAAGAATGCAAAAAATAAATCTAGAATATAAGGTAGGTGTCGTGAGCTCCCTCAAGGCAATAAATACATAAATAGCGAAATCTGGTGTGGACACAGAAATGGAACAGTGTTGTAAAAGCCTCAACACAGTTTCCCATAATGCTTAGGTGTATCTTCGGTGTTCTTATGGCCGTGGTGGCGAGATGTTAGCTACCTCGCCTGGTATACAGGAGGTAATGGGTTCAATACCGACCCTGATGCCTGTATAATTGGAGTTTGCATGTTCTCCCCGTGGTCCACATTTAGAAACACGCGTTTAGAGTATTTGGCTGCTATAAATTTCCACGTGATAAGCCACTTCGTTGGGCTATCATTTGTGGCCACGTCACTTCGGAAAAAGAGCTATATAGCTCAGTGGGTCTTACCTTGTAAAATAAAAAAAAATATGATAGTTTCGTTTTAGTCTATATTCTACATGATGATTGGAATGTTAACAGAACATGTATTTAATATATTGTAGTGTAACACATTATTTAGTGCTGCTGCTGCTGCTGCGTTGGTAGTGATGCACAAGCACAAATGAACAAAGATAAACTCAAGACAGTTATCAATAGCACCGCTTTCAAAATCTCAAAGATATTTTAGCCGGCGTGTCACGTGATGGCCCTTGAATGGCAGCGCCTCTCGTGCACCATGAAAAAGGGCCATTGCCCAAAACGTCACTTATCAAACATTTATTTTAAAGGCAGTACTGTCGTATTATTGACAAATGTATTGAGCCTCTTGTTGTTGTTGTTCTTATTCTTTCGTGTAGTATATTTTTTTAACAGTAACATAATGGATCTGTCATAGATTTTGACATATGAATTGCCATAAACCAGAGTCACTGATATTTTCTCATTAAAAAAAGTGATTATTTTGAATGTGCTTCGAGTGACTGCAGGGTCCACGTTAACTGAATAAGAATGATACAAGACTCACACATTGAAAAGCATCGATTTAGATGCAGGCGATTCAATGCATGTACCGCGAGCTTTCAAAAAATATATATATTAATCGATGCATTGTTGCATCATTGTACCGGTGATGTTTACTGCTGACATTTCTGGGTAAAAAAAACAAGTTGGAACTCAAGATTAATTTCACAAGCAAACGGTGCCAATTCAAAGTTTCACAAATGGCCTCAGTTCACATTCGACAAAAAAAAAAACACCCGATGGATCCCACCTTTTTAAAATCTACGTGTCTAAGTCTCTACCTTTTAATCTCTTTGTTTGCATACAAAAACTACGGCGAGGTTTAAGCTCGCAGTCCAAAAAAGGAATTCATCCCTGGGCTCATTTAATTTCCTTTGACGGGTATCTGTTGAACAGATATCCTGGCTGCGAGAAATAACACAATAATGGCACGGGATCATCGCTCAGAATAATGTATAAGCGGCCGTGCCTTTTGCAGGAAATTTGCTTCAAACGTGATTTGTGCTCAATCGAGAGTCAAATCTGATAAACGCTTGTCAAACGCAGGCAGTAAATGGAATGGTTTACATCTCTCCACTCGGTATCGGATGTGAAACAAAGCTGACCCTGCACATCCCACGCTAATGCCGAACAGGGCAGCCACACTTGAATTCTTCTGCCAAAAGTGGTTTGTGTCACCTTAGAACATTGTTTGGAAAAATAAATAAAAAGATGGTTATAAATGAAGGCAAATTGAAATTATTTATTTGCCCCACAGTTCCAACAAATTTGAAACGACCCATTTGATACGTTATTTAATATTGATATTTAATTTCCTCCCTTTTTTTGTACATCAAAACATTATTTCGTTCATATTTTAATGTCAGGAATTGTATCCGTGGAATAAGCAGATATTTTCAAATGCCCGTGAAAAAAATGTTGGGCGTTATTGATTCAATGCCCAACAATAAAACACATTTAACTCTGAAAAGTATACACATTTACCCACAGCGTTGTAAACGCTCGGTGATTGAATCTGCTTTATTGTATGCTCTCTGCTACTTTTGATTTATTAACTCTGTTGATTTTTTTTTAAGTGCTCGATAATATCAAAGGTGCAATTTTTCCCTTTTCAAAAACTTTGACAAAACAAGCTGCCATCACGAGCTTAACAGCGCTTGCCCAATCCACTTACGCCAATTGTTCACAAGACAATATCAATTGAAAACAGTAGCACGGAGGATCTAGTTGCATGGAATGTATTGGTATTCGACATTTTTCAGGGTTCTTATCCCGCTAATAAACATTCACGTACATCCTGCGTCTCATCATCATCATCAGCCACAATCGAGCCACTTCTGGATGGAAGGGCGCCGCAGTGGCGAGACGTTAAATATCTTAGCCTGGTATATATTTGGAATTTGCATGTTCTGCCCGTGGTCACGTGGATTTTTCTCCGGGTCTTCCAGTTTTCCCCTCCACATTTAGAATCAAATTCTAAGGTTTTCGGTAAAGTCACGTACGTAAAAAATTTAAATTTAAATGATTTTTTTTACCTACGTGACTTTACCGAAAACCTTAGAATATGAATCCGTGCAGTCACGAAAGCTTCAAATCTAGAAATTTAATCAACATCGCGCGTTCCCAGTATTTGGCCGCAATACATTTCCACTCGAAAAGCCACTTCGTTGAGCTATCATTTGTGATGACCAGGTCGCTTCTGAAAAAATAACCATAGAGCTCAGTGCGTCTTACCTGGTAAAATAAAAATAGTTTTAATAGTCCTCTTGGTTCTTTCGGTAAAGTCACGAAGAAGGAAAATAATAAAATAATACAAATAAAACATAATAAAATACAATTCTCACGACGTTTCGGCCACAACGCAAGCAGCCTTCCTCATTCTTCACCTGAAGACGGCTGCTTGCATTGTGGCCGAAACGTCGTGAGAATTATTTTATTACGTATTATTTTATTATTTTATTATTTTCCTTCTACGTGACTTTACCGAAAGAACCAAAAAGATGAATTCCTGCAGTCACGAAAGCTTTAAATCGAAGTTTTAATAGTTTTAAGCCTCCGCCCAAGCCGTTACAATCCCTCAGTCCCGCACAGCAACACTCCATCTAGCTTCTGACATACGAGCTGAACTCGTCGATTTTTATCTCAGGAATGTTCCGTCCTTTGGCTGCCAGTCCATCATTAGTCTCAACCACGAGCCCTCATCACTTCCAGCAACGTGCCCTGCCCAAGGCCACTTACGTTTCTGACGTATTCGAAGATCATAGCACAAGTATTGTCTCCTGCATAATACAGCTGCTGCTTTGGGCACATTGGTATGTTGTGTCTTCATTGTTAAGTTCAGTTTTCCAAAAAGCAGTCAAACCTTGTCTCATGTTGATTTTGGTCCTCCTTCAGTTATCGTCCTCGCTACACGTACGGTACTCTGATACGTGTTTTCAGTCCGTTTGTGTCCCTCCAACGGGTATGTTATACATTTGAACGTATTGGCGGAACACCGGTGCGTGGTATTAAAAAAGAGCACGTGTTTTTCGCAATAATAAAAAATAAAATTCCCGCGATTCGTAACCCCGGTCAGAGAATCTTGCAGGGCGCGTCAAAATACGTTCTCGCAAAGTTGAAGCAGCCAAAAGACGAACGTCTTTTCAAATTTTTTATTTGAGCCTCTTTTTCTGAGGACCGGCGTGTGTTTTGCCGCACCGGTGTACCCCCAATACTTCCATTTGGTTTACAGAACGTTGTTGCTTGTCAATTAAATTTTTGCTCAAATGTATCCGGAGCCCGCCTTTGCAGCCTTCTCGAATACGTTGTCCATCACCTCCTGGAATGGAAACAGCTGCACTGAAAATTGCACGACAAAAAAATATCGAAGTACATATTCACAAGCGAGTCAAGCAAAGTTATCCACGGCCACATTAGAAGATGACGTTGAAAAAAAGGCATTGGAGTAATGAAACCGTAAACATAAAGAGATAAGATATTAATCATCTCTGATTGGCTGTCGACATAGCCATGATGCCAGTCAATAGAATCCCTGTACACATATTTGTCCTGTACAAAACAAAGACACACAGTATAGCCTTAACAGACTGTGGAGGAAAGTGCTGTTAGCGAGCACCTATGAAGGCCAGCACAGCACACGAGGGGGTGGCTGACAGCACCACGCACGGTCGCCTTTGTCTCCCCAGTGGCGATGTTTACACACCGCACCAGGTACTCATCTGAGGCTGAATCGACATCGGGGAGGCAGAGGACCGGTTCAGATAAACGTCAATGGTGTTGGCCGTGAACAGGAATCGAACTCGGGTCACCGGGTTTCGTAGCGCAGTGCGCTACCTGCTACACTACCGCTCCTCACTTCATCCTGTACGCACACACACATACAGACGCGTCGGGTTAGAACATATTTCATTTACACATATCTGGAGCACGCTGAAGAAGGCATGTTTCAAAGTGTTCTGTATTAAAAGCAAAAGGCGCTGAGCTTGTTTGGCACAGAGACGTTGCTATGCTCTTTGGAGCTGTGAGCAGCAAATCTCCTCCTCTGTCGGTGAGCTCACGAACGCAAAAACTCCAGACCAGGTGACCCGACCCCATACAAGGGAGCTACTTCTGTTATCGTTAGACGCGTGCGCAAAAACGTTTGCTTTGGTTTATATACAAACTAGCTGTACTACCCGGATTTGCCCGGGACTTGGATCCACCACGCCCGGCCGCCTTTGTCTCCCCAGTGGCGATGTTCACACATCACAGCAGTTCTCACTTGCCGTGCAAAAAATAAATGCATTATTGAGCTCCCCCCAACCCCCCCCCCCCCCAAATGTGTATTTTCATACCCACATGGCAAATTTCAAGTTTGTTGCATGTCGGGAAGTACGCTAAACATTTTGAACAGACACACATATCCACAACTTTGCCTTTTACGCATATATATGGAGATAATGTCTTACCGAATGAGATAATATTTTCACAGAAAATGCACACTTTCGTCGATGCGTTGGTGAGGTTTTCAGGCAATGACTCTCCTGCACAGAAAAAGAGACCTGCTGTGAAGAAGGAGGACCACTGCCAATGCATTATCGCAGCAGCAGCAACAACAACAGCAAAAACCGATGCTGCTTCGTAGTTTGACCGGACACCCTGCACGGCACATTACAGACACGTGCCGAAGCGGTGAGAATATTGCAGGAGAACAAAGTCGGTGCACACCGTGCTGCCTTTCATGTTGTTGTGCCCCGAAATGCTTGCACATGCTAATGAATGCCCCCCCCCCGCTTCTATCCCTGCTAAATGACTTATTTATAATTATTTAACACCCCCCAACAAAGGGTCAGAGTGCACTGGCCGAATAATTAAATTTGCTTGCTGAGCATGTGCCTTTATTAATTTATTTAGTTGCTTGCCAAAAAAGCTTTTATCCTTTAAATCGTATCGGGGCGGGAACGTAACGCTAGCCCTGGCATCTCTTCGTCGTCACCTTTTTGACACACATCGTCCGTGGTGCACATCTTGCTTTAGTGTTTACTAAGCACAGCACTCTATTTTTTAGGTTTGCACTCAAAGAAGAAAAAAACTTTTACAGTTTTGCATTCAAGGATCAATATTAAGGTTTTTGTAATGCACCTGCACAGCCTCAACACACACACACACACCTCTAGAGAGACCTGCAATGTTGTTTATTTGAGTTCACCAGATTGATTTGTGTAGCAAAAAAACAGTCAAATTTTGCGTCTCACTTTGTGTAAAATCTGCGTGAAATAATTGTGGCAGTGAGTTCCATTGTGCAAGATTAATTCTTCGAAAACAAAAAAAAATTTGTAACACATTCGTCGATGACCCTGTGTGGCCTTAAAGGTGAAAACAAATAATGTAATGGACGTTATCTCCGGCAATGATCCTTCTGCGTAACACATTTCCCAAGACGTCACTGATGATATTTTTTCGTTTTTAAGGCAGTGTTCTTGACGAACGTGTTGACTTTTTTGTTGATGTTAATTGTGCTTCTGCACCACTGCCAACCCACCAGCAGCATCACCAAATGATATGTCTAAGAGAGGGATGATTGTACTAGTCTAGTAATAACAATAGAGTTAATTATTTAAGGCCCTTTTTTCAATCCACAGCTGGATGAAGTCCTTCCCACGTTTTACAGATAATTAAAACCTTCTGACCATACTTCACCACATTACATGAGTCGGGGTTGGAAAAGGCAGGCCCAGGACCGGTTCAGATACCACTTGTCACTGATGTTAGCCGTGCCTGGGAATCGAACTTATGTTGATGGCTTCATAGCTAAACCACTGTGCCACTGCTCTCAAAATAAGTCTGGCGTGTGTAATCAAATAACAACAATAATTTAGTGGAAGTATGATCATTTTGATGATGATATAATACTCTGGCATATCCAGCTATAGAAGCTAGACGAGCATCTTAATAACTACTCCAAAGACGCCTGCTTCAAATGTCGTGCACATGTTGAATGCATGAACCTGCTACCAGTAAGCTATTGTGCCTTCTCACGCTTAGGGTAAGATATAGATTAAATAAACCACCTGCATAATGATCCTTTCGACACTTTGCGTCGGTCTTTGTGTTACGTAAGTTTTGCCGTAGAGCTCACACAACACTATATAGCTGAGTAGGAGCAGTAAGTGCCATGTGCCCATAAGAAAGAGAACACTTATACCACTGAGTCTGATTGTAACCATGGCATTTTGCATAAAATATATGAAAACACTGTCTTCATGCCTGTCGTTATCAATGTAATAAAATCATAATTTAGATTGTTACTTATAATGACTGACATTGTCTTGGAAATCTACGGCCATATGTATATTTAACGCGCATCCAAAGGTCGAGACAAATATCCTCCTATAGCCTTTAACTGTCTGTTGGTGCAAGAGCTGTTAGTGAGCACCTATTAAGGCCGGCACGGCACATGGAAGGGGTGGATGGCCAGCACCATACACTGTCGCTTTTGTTTCCCTCGTGCTGATGTTTACACATTGAATACGATACTCATGTTAGTCCAAGTCGACCTAACCCCGAACCTGTTCATATATTCCCGACTGATATTGACTGTGAGCGGGAATCGAACCCAGCATACTGGGTTCTTAGCGCAGTGCGCTAACCACGACACTACCACTCCCCCACGTAGCGTGCATGCACGCGCAAGCCACAAATACGGGAGCTTAGACAGAGCGCTATTGTTGAAAATGTTAAAGTCTGCTACTTTTCTGATCATCTGAGGCTGCACTTTATGGCAATAACATCTATCTGTAAAAGATAAGACGTTAGGCGCTGTTTATAAGCCGCAAAGTCCTTTAGCTGATTTTTTTAGCAAATAACCTGTTCCAATATCAGCCGGTGCAGCATCGTGAGTGCCGCTTGCGTGCTAATCCTATCAAGTGCGCCCGCAAAATAGGAACTGTTATCTCGTTAGAAGAGAGGGGGGGGGGGGCTTTTGATATTTGTGTTGCATCTCTCCTCGCAATCTGCCGAGGAGTTATTTAGAGGATACCGTATATTTACGGGGAAAAAATTGGGGGGAGGGAGGGAGGAGTGGCCGAGGAAACTTTTCTTTGACATTTGAGTTGCGTTGAGCCTCGGAAAAGCCAATCGATGAAGAGATAATTTCGTGCAAACAGCGCTGACCCTCGTCTCTGACCTCTGCAATTTCTCTTTTGCCTGCATCGTTGGAGTATTACTTATGCTCGCAATTCAAGGGGCTAGTATTTGTTATAAGAGATTGTCATTGCACGATAAATGGCCGCGGTAATGGATGCGTTTCATTTCCTGTCACGTTTGTAGAAAAGCAGAACAGTTTAGTCTTACATATCAACACATTTTTTCTGATTTTCCCTTCCTCGCTTTTACCTTCCCATTTTGTACTTGCTTTAAAATTAATAAAATGCAATTTTCCTTATTTTTTTTTAAAGTTTGTTGCATTTTCCTACTTGGCTTTGTCGCTGTCAATTTACTTTGCCAAGATTACGTCGAATGATCTCATTCTTCAGAAAAATTCAAGGTAAAAAACATAATTCTCTATTCATAATTAATTCAGTCAGCCGTGCGTTTGATGAGTGATACAATTTTGGAAAACACTCGTTTTTAGCCTCTATTTGCTTTCGTAACGTGTTATGTCAATAATGGAAAGATAAACTGCAAACACAGTACAAATGAAACCTACAGAAAATGCATTACGTCATCGGCATCAGCTATGATATATTCGCTGCTGGATGACGGTATTCCCAAGTCATCGCCATTCTCACAGTGTACCGATGCAACAATACAATAACGACCGCCATTCGCCACTTAGTGGCTTTGACGTCACCACGATGCTTGTGCCAGGCTATGTGCACCTTGAGGCCACGTGAAGTGTTGAACGCCCACTGGCAGGTCACGGGGCAGACCCAGGTGCCACGGGTCGACTGACTGAGATGACTGGCTGATGCACCACCTGTGCCCCCTATTGTGCCAACTTGTTGTGCTTTAGCCACCCGCGCTCTGCTCGTTGTTGTGAGCGTTGCTCCTCCGCCCTCCGTTGTTGCTGGAGGGTGAATGCCTTCAACTGCCCAGTAGCAGCGGCCTTCACGAGCCTCCTCCACAGAGGCCGATCTTGACACCGCTGGTACCAGTCATAGGCAAGTCCACTCAGCTCTACATCCTCCTGTACCACATCACTCCATCTCTTCTCTAGCGCGTGCCGAGTTCGTTTAGTCCCCTCGATCCGGCCGAACAAAAGCTGTTTGGGCATGCAGTGATGGGGCATGCGGGCTACATGGCCCAGCCAACGCAGCCTTGCCTGCCAGAGGAGTTCACCGATGGGACTTTGTCCAGATCTTAAACCCAGGATTGATATATTACATTGCATGATTAAAACTACCAATTTGTAGGTGTACTGTACACAAATACATTCTTATTCTCTTTTAGGTGTAATTTACAATTTAATTAAATGCCTTGGAATTGTTTAACATTTTCACATACTGTACTTAAAAAAGTCAAAAGGTTTACAAAACTGATTCTTCCAAGTGCATAAACATACATCGTTTTCCCAACTGTCTTGATTCCTATCGCCAATTATTTGATTTCTTACAGCAGTCAGGGTTTGGTATACAAATGTAACTTCAAAATAAGCCAAGTAGTGCACTACAATAAGTTGGTTAGATTTTTAGCTAAATGAAATATTGAAGAATATAATATCACTCGACGATTATAATAAAAAAAACGAATCCACTAACTTACATGTATAGAATCATACACTCTCAGGGCCATTTTCTTTATTCAGGATTTGTTGATGTATAAAAAAAAACCCCAGGATAGTGTAAAAGGGAATACAGTAGAATTAATAATACGTTTTTATACAATTAATGCCATTTTGAAAAAAAAAATCACGAGCAGATGATTTTGGAAAATGTTATAAAGGTAGCTCCTATAAAGATGATTTCTGTACATGCAGTTAGGAAAAGCGATTTGCACTCTGAGACGCACTGGCTAAGAAACCGACTCCCCGGGCTGTACAAGCCTTCACTGCGTAACTTTTTTTGGTTTGTTTTATTTTGTACATATAAAACACAGTGCTTCGCGTCCAGTAATATTCTGCAATAAATCTTAGATAGCTCTCAATATGTGAAATGTATATAAAGCATAATAAACCACGATTTGTCCACTGCTGGACTATGTAAGCTGTCGCCATCTCTCACAATCTTGTGACGCAGCAATCCATCTCGTGCCTGCTGTCCGTGAGCTGCTCCATGTGCCTTCCGCCTTCAGGCCAGAGCAGAAATTATAGCCCATCCTTTAATTATACCGATTTATTTATATGGCTAATGTGAGTCACTAACGCAATAACCCCACCCATTTCAATTGGTTATCACATGAAGCCTTTGGAACCAAGAAAGTGATGCCAACTCAGGTGGTAGCCTACACTTAGTAAAATATCCAGTCTAGGCTCGTAGACTATTTGGTTGCTACTCAGTCTCAACCACCGGCCGTCAGCTATTGTAGCGATATCGCAGTAAGATGCATCAGCATTGCGTGTTCTCGAGAGAGAGAGGCTGACCCACAGCAGACAAAAAGGGAAATTACACCACTGAGGCCATACACTTGTATTTCTGACAGGTGTGACATTGAATTTTGACAGGATATTCGTCAGATGTTGATCATCATTATCATCAGCCATGGTCAATCCTCCGTTGGATGATGGCTTCCCAAGCCATCGCCATCAAATGCCTCGTTTGTTAGTTGTGCAATATTCCTTAAGGACCCTTGTCTCTTGGAAATTTGCCTCACTTGATACAGCAAATCTGGCTGTGACGGTGCCACCTGATGACGGAGACTTGTGTTGCCTCCGAAACGTCGTGATTTATTATTTTATTTCTATTATTATTTGTATTATTTTCAACATTTATTATTTATTTTTACCCACGTGACTTTACCGAAAAAACATAAGAGTATGAATCCTGTACTCGTTCTCTGCAATATTGACGTTTTTTTGTTGTTCCTGTTGTGCTCTCGCAGTACCACGGATCTCCCTTGTAAAATAACCGATAAAAAAAACTGTCCAAACGGGATCATCGGCGTAACAAATACAATTTACTTAAACAATCTGACGGCGATACTGCGATGTCATAATGATCTAATTCACTGCCTTGGTAGATGTCCTCTCGGATGTGTTCCATTCGTTGGCTGCCACTCCATGATTATTCTTCACGGTCGACCACACATATCCCCGTCTTTATCATGACCCTTTTTTTGCCAGTATCAAAGTATGAAAAGTGAAAATAGGTTTTGCCCTTTCTGGCAAAAAAACGGCCTTCTTTAGAAGGCTTTCTCTGGTGTAGGCCAATCAGTTTGAAAGAAAATGCATATATTCTCAAAGCATGATTGTTTGCGTGTTCACCACAAGTACCTGTGGTTAATGAAGACTTGATTACTTGCAAAATGTATCTCTTTGGTGCTTGAACATTTTAACACCTGTTTCATTTCCAGAGAGGGTAACAACTTATTACACTGGTCAACAAAATAAATAAAACATTTCTGGCCTGGACTTTTGCAGCTGTTTTAGACTAATTTCAGGGTGCTGATTCCAAATCTGATCTCAGATTTGCTCTATCACATCATTTTTATGCTATCGGCATACCCCATTTTCATTGATTTTACCAGAACTTAAATGTGTCACTTATGATTGAAAGTTGTTGCGAGTCAGTGACTGCTTTAGTGTTAAAATATGGTGTTGTATTTTTAGGAAAGTGTGTTTATAATATCATTTTATGTAGATATCCACATTTTTTAAATATTTTCCTTCTGCAGTTTTTATTGAAAAAGCTATATTTTATATCTCAAAAACCTGATGTGATAGACCAGATTTGGAATCAGCACCCCAAAATTACCTTAAAACCGTTGGAATACCTTATGCCAGAAAAAGTGTGTTGACCAGTGTTATTTTTCATACCCCTGTAGAGCGGTTGTGTCAGCTCACTTATCTTTACAGTTTGAGTGGTGTCATTAACCTGTGCATGCTTTCGCATCCACGTGTTCCTCCTCCTCTCGTGTATCTTCTCTATGCTTCTTAGCGCACTTTTTAGACGTTCTCATGGTTGATAGCCCAGAGGACCAGGTGTAAGGTAATTCCACCCATTTACACTTACATTTATATCTCTTTGTCAAAAAAAAGTTGCTAGTTTTGAAAGTGTAGAAACTAGTCTCCAATTGCCTCAACATTTAATGGTAACACCATGAAATGCAGCACTGTACACGAAATAAGCTTACAATAAACAAAACTGCCGTTTTCCATAAGCGCTTACACTTGCCAAAATAGACTTAAATACGCAGGAAATCACGATAGATTATTTTGGCGGAGTGTAAATGTTTTATTTTGGCAAAGAAGTTTGGTCAACTTCCCCCCTCCCCCCACGTGATTGGCACAGCCGGGGTTAGGCCTTTATCTAGCAGCGGATTGTTCATTATACAGGGTATCCAAAAAGTCCCTATTTTATTGAACGGATGGTATTTATAGGGATTTTACGGAAACCCTGTAATGTAGATTATTGTATGTTGTGCCCTATACATACAAGTCGCTTTGTTAAAACGTTAACATGTGTTCTTCACACAGCAGTATGCATGTTGAGATATTGTGATTACAATTGCAGTAACCAAAGTCAAATCAGTGCACATAGCCTAAGACATTTAAACATTATATTTTGTGTATTTTTATTGCACAGTCTGTCGTCGAAGACACGGAAACACTCGGTCATTTTTCCGATTTAAAGCTTTCGTGACTGCAGGGATTCATCTTCTTGGTATATATGCTCCAAGCATGGTGCTGTTTCATTCAGACGCTGTCGCCTCGACAGACCTGGTTTTCACCTGAGGACGGCTGCTTGCGTTGTGGCCGAAACGTCGTGAGAATTATTTTATTATGTTTTATTTGTATTATTTTATTACTTCCCTTCTACGTGACTTTACCGAAAGAACCAAGAAGACTCGGTCATTTCTTTTTTGTGGTCATCTAACAGCGCGGCCTTTCTTGTTGAACGCTTTAGGACTCTACAAACACAATGCAACAGCGCACGCTAGTGGTTGGACGAGACGTGATGATTAAAATAACAATATATTTAATTACTTATCTAGCGAGGAGAGCCACAATGATTCGTCGGACTCTCTTTCGGGAGGGTCGTGCATTGTTTTTTTATTTAAAGATGCGTTCAGCCAGTTAATGATGAGTTGTTTATACGCGATGCCCACGATAATGGAATTTCACAACAGCTGTGCACGGTGATCCACCACAGTGCCGGGTTACAGGCAAGCCACGTGCAGAGCCACCGCCAAAAGTAAGAGTTGCAGAAAGTGACTTCCAGGGGCAATCATAACAGCACAGTATATCCATGCTGGATGAATAACACCAATAATAATTAATTTATGGTCACAAATCACAATACCAAATCATCCTGAGCAGCATTGCCGGATGATCCTAGGGGCAAAAAACATATGCAACGGGCCCCGCGCTAAATGCTTTCAAGCTAATCAATTCCGGTTCAGTGATTCAGTGATTCTGCACTTGCTCTATTACTATAGTACTATACTGCCTTCAACTTTTATGAACGACAGGGTGTTCAAGGTTAGCGATTTGTCTATTATCTGGCTGTATAGCAAATGAAAACGTACAATTAGTTTACTAAGCAAGTAAAAAAAATAGTGTTTTCATATTTAAGTGTTTATTTATTTAGGGCCCCTTTATAACATATGCCCCGCACTCGCTTAATCCAGCACTGCTGAGCAGGGGTTGAGCCTTGATGCTGCCCTTAGGGGCCGTCCATAAATGACGTCACGCTATGTTGGCCGATTTTTGACCCCCCCTCCCCCCCTCGTCACACGGCGTCACAAAAAGTCAGACCCCCCCTCAAATATGACGTCTCAAAGCACTGCCCCCCCCCAAACATATTTCCATTTTGAAAATAAAACATGCTTCAAATCACTTTAAACTATTGTCATTGTAGTGCGTATTTAATGTGGCGCTGCACTCTGATGTATGATGTTGTAGGAGAAAACACGTATTAAAAAGGAGGCGTTGGAAAGCTGAAATTTAGCATAAAATTCACTTGGAAATATTCAACGTCTAACTAAAACTGCAGATGTTCAGAATATGATATTGAAATTATCTTATAATTATAAAATATTAAAAGTAATTATAACTATAAAAAATACTTGAAACTTTGTAGTAGAACGAAGCAAAATGGAGAGTACAATAATAACAATCACATATTCATTCCACAGAATGAAAAGCCCTGGTAGAATCATTAGAATCAAAATGTTTAATAACAATCATTCAAAAACATTACAAAATGTATGCTTCTCCATTCTCCCATGGAGAAGAAAAATGCTCCTTCATGGAATAAATAAAAGGTGACCTTAGTAAATTTAAATAATCAAATAATTAATAATGAAAATGAATACAATTAGTGTTGTTATTCGATGTAATTAATATTTATTTAAAGTTGCGCATTTTGATGTGACGTCACATTTCTCAAACCCCCCCTCGTCACACAACGTCACAAATGTCTGACCCCTCTCCCCCCCCCGGTGCGTGACGTCATTTATGGACGGCCCCTTATGGGTCTCACCACAACGCGTGCGGTGGCTCTTTGGCTGCCCCCTTGCGGGCAGTCGTTGGAAACCCCCCCCCCCCGTAAATCTTTAAACAATTCAACGTAAAGATAATCGATTCAATATGCCAGGGGGTGGGTCAATATGGAATGTCTTGATGGCAACAAAATGTGCATTCAAACTGTACTGTTAAATAATAACCAAGGGTGGCTAACAATTAATAGACGCAGTTTATTCCATCACTTTGTGTGTGTTTTTAAAGTCAGAATTTGTTTTGTCATCTACTGCATATACCTGCTGCTGTGTTTGTGTACAAGTAGCTCCGCGTGCATATTTTTTAACCCATAACAGTTTACCCCGTATTCTTGTACATGGACATTGCGTTTTCAGGTCCATACGGCGTACAGCCGTTTCAATACGGGGCACATTTATATTGTCTATTTGTTTGTGTTTCTCCCTTGTGATGAGACTTTGCAGGATGAACGTTGAGATTTATAAGGGGTGACCGATAAGGTCTGAATTGATCTGTAATAAGATAGGGCACTGATAAGGGGTTGACAGGCATGCGCGTGTGATGGGGCACTCGAGATATTTTGGTAAAAGATAAAAAAAACCCAAATGGCTCTTCTTCTTTGAAAGGTTGCCCGACCCCTACTCTCGACTCCACGGCACATACATTTGTGTGACACGCGTTGTGGGCAGTAGAGGGCAGTGCAGCCTCTAACCACCAACCCGCACTGACCCAGCGTCGTGGTGATTCCGGCAAAGTCTGATTTCATAACCTCCCCGCGCCCACCACCGTCTACACAAATCTCATCCAGCGGTGCACATGGGCATGCCAGCGACCTTGCAATTATAACAACAGCCGCCAAGGGTAGGGGAACACGCCTGAGAGGGCATCATCCACTGGTGGGTAATGAAACCACCTCGTTGTGCAGGAGCTAGATGGATTTTGATTGTCGCATCCGAATAAGAGTTGACGTTGGACTTAGGAAGGGCTTCTCCAGCAGTGGATAGACCATGGCTGATGACAATGATGATGCTAACCTACTGGAACATTGCTTCTGAGTGGCGCCGTCCCCTCTGGCTTTTTGGAGTGACCCTGCCACTTTATTAGACGAGTGCCATGGAATGCACTCCAATAGCAACAAAATCAATAGACATCCTCTCTGCAGTGCATTTTGTAATTGCATTGCTCCCCCCACCACCTCCTGCAGGAAGGGATATGCAAGTCACCACCACTGCAATGTTTAACATGTGTTTAACTCATCTCTGTCACGAATGCCCAATTATATTCTTGGTTCTTTCGGTAAAGTCAAATTTTCTTGCTGTGGATTTCACACCTGATGATGATTGCTTGTGTTGCAGTCGAAACGTCGTGATAATTTTTATTGTTTTATATTAATATTATTTTATTATTTCCCTTCTACGTGACTTTACCGAAAGAACAAAGAATATGAATCGTTGCAGTCACGAAAGCTTTAAATCAGAATGCCCAATTGTGAATGGCCAGTTCGTGTTGTACTGCCGGCTTGTGACCAGATCAAACGGGATGTGCTTCATCTCATCAGAATTCGGAAGCAAAGCAAGTTTGAGCCTGGAAAGTGCTTGGATGAGTGAACACCATTCATACAGCGGGCTGTTTGTTGTAGGCTCTCTTGTCACTTGAAGGGCAGTGTGGGAAAAAAATGTTGTAATGCACATCTATGGTCTCTGCCTTTATTGACCGGAATGAAGTATTAATTGAGAGGGCCCTCATCCAGCAGTAGATTGACAATAATGATGTGCACATCTACTGGTAGCACGGTTGGCTACGTACGGTGCGAAAGAAGTTCAACATACACACATACGTAACAGTTATGCACTGTGTTGTGCTGTGTCCATGCATAAAAAGCGTACATTTTACCAAATGTCTGGTAAAATACTCAATGTGAAGCAATGCTAAAGGAATAGTCGTAACAAGCGAGCTACATACAGAGCTAAATAGCTCATAGCGGCATTAATTATATATTTGATTCATTCCACATTGAACATTCCATCAGTTATTGAATTTATGGAACGTCCAATTGTTTCTTAAGTCATCTTTGGTGTGTTCCAGACCTCTATTGCTTCTGGAAGACAACTACTGATGTCTTCTTGGTTCTTTCGGTAAAGTCACGTAGAAGGGAAGTAATAAAATAATAAAAATAAAACATAATAAAATCATTCTCACGACGTTTCGGCCACAACTACTGATGTGTTCCAGACCTCTACCGCTTCTGGAAGATATCTACTGGTGAGTTTTAGACCTCTACTGCTTCTGGAAGACATAGACTGGTGTGTTCCAGACCTCTACCGCTTCTGGAAGACATCGACTCGTGTGTTCCAGACCGCTACCTCTTCTGGAAGACAGCTACTGATGTGTTCCAGACCTCTACCGCTTCTGGAAGACCACTACTGGTGTGTTTTAGACCTCTACTGCTTCTGGTAGACAGCTACTGGTCTGTTCGAGACCTCTACTGCTTCTGGAAGACAGCTACTGATGTGTCCCAGACCTCTACCGCTTTTGGAAGACATCGACTGGTGTGTACCAGACTTCTACTGCTTCTGGAAGACATCGACCGGTGTGTTCCAGACCTCTACCGCTTCTGGAAGACAGCTACTGGGGTGTTCCAGGCTTCTGCCGCTTCTGGAAGACATCGACTGGGGTGTTCGAGACCTCTACTTCTTCTGGAAGACATCGGCTGGTGTGTCCCAGGCTTCTGCTGCTTCTGGAAGACATGTCGAACACTTTCATGGGGTTCACACAACAGCAATAAAAACACGGGAAGACCCTCACATCTTGTCTACCAGGTAGAGTAGAATTCATCCGGTTGTTTTATTTCCACATCTCGTCTGCTGTCGTTGTTTGTACACCCCTCACCGGTAGAGAAGATATGTCGGATCCGGATCCAGCTGTCGCCGGTTCACCCCCCCCCCAAATCCCACCCCTCCTCCCTAACCCAACCCCTCCCAACATCCCCCCCACCCTTCCCCAACCCCCCCCACCCCCCAAGCCTTCCCAACCCCACCCCGACCTCACCCCTCCTCCCTAATCCAACCCCCCCCAACCCCCCCACCCTTCCCCAACACCCCCACCCCCCAAGCTTTCCTAACCTCAACCCTCCTCCTCAACCCCCCACCCTTCCAGGCCCCCCAACCTTCCCAACCCCAACCTCACCCCCCAACCCCACCCCTACCCCACCCCCCAACACCCCCACCTCCAACCCCCAACCCCACCCCAGCTTTGATAATCTGGAGCCAGAAGCGCCCGGGGTCACGTGACCGCGTGGGGGAGTGGTAGGGAGGTAGGGAGGAGGGTAGGGGGGAGGGTAGGGAGGAGGGGGGAGGAGGGGGTTAGGGGAGGGAGGAGGGGTTAGGGGAGGGAGGAGGGGGGTTAGGGGGGAGGGAGGAGGAGGGAGGGAGGAGGGGGTTAGGGGGGAGGGAGGAGGGGGTTAGGGGGGGGAGGAGGGGGTTAGGGGGGGGAGGAGGGGTGGAGGAGGGGGTTAGGGGAGGGAGGAGGGAGTTAGGGGGGGGAGGAGGGGGTTAGGGGAGGGGGAGGATTGGAGGGTGGGGGCCAAGGCACCGGGATCCGGGTTCCGCGAGCGGCTCCACCACCACCGCCGCCGCCGCCGTCGATCGATCGCTGCAGCCGCCGCCGCCACTGCCGCTGTTGTGAGCGCGCACGCCGCGCCGCAGGTAAATCGCAGCCGTGACAACTCCCGCGGCAGCCGCTTGTCGCTAGCCGCTCGTCGTTCATTGTTCGTTCGTTCGTTCGCCGCAGTCGTTTACCGTTGTGTCATTTCGCGACCCATTGTCGCCGCTGGAATGTTGGCGCGCGATTCGTCGTCTTCGTCGTCGCCTTCTCCGGCGTACCACCACGTCGGCTCGTGCCGCGGCTCCCGGCGATGTTGTTGAGTGGACACACACAACACACACTACACTACACACGTGCTGTGTGTGTGTTGCGTGTGTGTTGTGTGTGCTAACAGCACTTGCCCACACAGCCTGTTAAGGCTATACTGGAGTTGGTGTTGGTGGTGGTGGTGGGGGGATCTTTGTCTTTGCACTGACAGCTGCGGTTCCAGCCACGTGTTAAAGATGCACGCGTGTTTGTGTGACATTCGGGCGGATTGTCACCACAAGCACCGGGGGGGGGGGAGAGACAAAGGCGGCCGGGCGTGGTGCCGACCACCCACCCGCACGCTCGCAGCACTTGCCCCCAGCTGTGTCCGATGCTTCACGGGTGATCTTTGTATGGCATGACCAGCCCCCCCCCCTCACCTTGTTCAATCCACTGCTGGATGAGAGCCTCCACCATGTTTTCCTGAGCTTGTCAGTGCCGGTTTGTGAAGGCTGGGAGCATAGGGAGTAGAGTACAACAGTGGGGTTTGCTGCATGTTGACTGTACCTGGTCTCCGCTGTCCACTGCGTAGCACAGACACCGCGATCCGCCTATGGCAACCTGTGTGTGTGTGCTGATTGCCCATACAAACACTGTCCAGGGCCAAGCCGTCGCTGCTTAGCATCTTGAGGTGCGCCGCGGTGGCTAGGAGATGTTGAATACCTCGCCTGGTGTACAGAAGGTCGTGGGTTCGATCATGTCCCTGTAGAGATGTTAACCACCTCGCCAGGTGCACAGGAGGTCGTGGGTTTCCATCCTGACCCTGACTTTGTCAGCTGTATATTTGGAGTTTGCGTGTCTCTCTCTCATCATCATCACGGTGGCTAAGAGATGTTCACTACCTCGCCTGGTATACAGGAGGTCGTGGGTTTTAATCCCGTCCCTGACGCCTGCTGCTGAATATTTGGAGTTTGCGTGTCTCTCTCATCATCATCACGCTGGCTGAGATGTTAACTACCTCGCCTGGTACAGGAGGTCGTGGGTTTCCATCCCGACCCTGACTTTGCCTGCTGTGTATTTGGAATTTGCGTGTTCTCTCTCATCATCATCACAGTGGCTGAGGTGTTAACTACCTCGCCTGGTATTCAGGAGGTCGTGGGTTTCAATCCCGACCCTGACTTTGCCAGCTGTATATTTGGAGTTTGCGTGTCTCTCTCATCATCATCACAGTGGCTGAGATGTTAACTACCTCGCCTGGTATTCAGGAGGTCGTGGGTTTCAATCCCGACCCTGACTTTGCCAGCTGTATATTTGGAGTTTGCTTGTCTTTCTCATCATCATCACAGTGGCTGAGATGTTAACTACCTCGCCTGGTATTCAGGAGGTCGTGGGTTTCAATCCCGACCCTGACTTTGCCAGCTGTATATTTGGAGTTTGCTTGTCTTTCTCACGGTATCTAAGAGATGTTAACGACCTCACCTGGTATACAGGAGGTCGTGGGTTTCAATCCCGACCCTGACTTTGCCTGCTGTATATTTGGAGTTTGCGTGTCTCTCATCATCACGGTCAGCTAAGAGATGCTAACTACCTTGCCTGGTCTATAGGAGTTCGTGGGTTTCATTCCCGACCCTGACTTTGCCAGCTGTATATTTGGAGTTTGCGTGTCTCTCTCTCATCATCATTATCACGGTGGCTGAGATGTTAATTACCTCGCCGGGTATACAGGAGGTCGTGGGTTTTATTCCCGACCCTGACTTTGCCTGCTGTATATTTGGAGTTTGCGTGTCTCTCTCTCATCATCATCACAGTGGCTGAGATGTTAACTACCTCGCCTGGTATACAGGAGGTCGTGGGTTTCAATCCCGACCCTGACTTTGCCTGCTGTATATTTAGAGTTTGCGTGTCTCTCTCTCTCTACCCATGGTCGTGTGGATTTTTCACTAGATTCTCCGTTTTTTTCTCCCTCCCAAACACATTTAGAGTCGACAAGCGCTTAAGAGTATTTGGCTGCTATAAATTAACCACGCGATAAGCCACTTAGTTGAGCGATTGTTTGTGGCCAGGTCGCGCCTGAAAAAGAGCCACAGTGCGTGGGCCATCCCTGGTACAAAAAAAAAATACCAAAAATTGTTTACAGATCAGCCACGTGTTTCGGGTGATTTGGTCCTTGGCTGTATGATATAAACACCCGTGACATGTGTGCACCACACACATACACCTCTCACACGTACACACACGTGTACGTGTGTGTACGTGTGAGGGGTGTTTCGTGATGACGGGGAGTGGTGGCGCAGCGGTTGTTTGGTTGCTTGTCGCTGCTTCCTGGGTTGTTCGTTTCCCGGTTTCGGATAACACTGTACGGTAGTTAACGCCGCGTGCCACACATTACCAGGTCCCCCTTTCAGTTTCCTCCCCTACGGCGACTCGGCCATAAATGAGTGCGGCGTCGTGCCATCACTGGGGGAGATAAAGGCGGCCGGGCGATGTGATTGGACGCACCGCTACGCGTGCCATGTCGGCCTTCATAAGTGCTCTCCAATAATAGCACTTGGCTTGACAATCTCCACAGCTGCATGGCATGGCTGGATCGGTGTATACTGTATATTGCGTTCACGCGAGAAAGTTTTTATTCCGTCTATTTTAGAATCATCTCGTGGTATTGTGCATCGCGTTGTCTGTACACGAAGCTCCACTTAGCAGGGTGGTCCAGGTGTCTCGTGACCCTCGTTTAATTCTCTAAAAGCTTAATATTTTCAGAGTAAGGTTGGTTTAAAACAGAAATGAATATGCAAAGGAACAACATTTTTCGGGGTAATTTCATTGGGGGGTCACAAGACATCTGGACCCCCGCCCCATCCTTTTTTTTCCAAAAAGATGAGACGCCTTTTTTAAAATGAGACAGTTGTTTGAAATTGTGTAATCATACAATGTTGAACGCGAAAACAAGGAAGCATTATGTAATATTGATTCTTAGTTGTTTGATCATTTTTTCAAATGGCGTGTGTTCTGTCTCCCTGGCATTTGTTAACTCGTATGAAGTTTACCCGTTTTTTTTTTGGCCAGAGCTATTTCAAACCAAGGTTTTGAAAAAATTAACCCGTAAAAACAAAGTTTTTCACTATAAATCCTTTATATGCGTGGCATCGGTTTTATTTTATTATTCATTTCTGTTTTTCTTGAGTAAGAGTTTCATTTTTATCACATTGGTATTTTAAATAAAATATTTTTTTTTCCCTAAAAAGTGGAAAATTTAGGAAAAAATTTTTCACGAAAATAAATTGTCACGCACAACGAGTCTGTGTGCAAAATGTCAGCTCGGTTGGATCACGGGAAGTGGGTTAAAAAACGACCGAAAGATTTGCACGGTCGTAAGCGTGCAAGCAAGCAAGTGAACTTAATATAAAGGATTTAAAAAGAGACTCCAGCTCTCAATGGTCTCATAACTGCTCCATTCAATTACCGTATTATTACTGTGGTGGTGGTGCTTGCTGCTGGTGCTGGTGTTGATCTCGTTGTGTGTATTGTTGTCCCGGCATGTGTATCCTCAGGCTGTGTGCAGCAGCAATATACCCCGCCGTGTGCCCAGGGTAAATGGCGCTAGTGACGGTCCAGCGGTCTCCCACCCCGAGCACCACGTCCAGTCCCAGTGTATCGGTGAGCGATGATGACCCTGTGTCGGTGTGTGCACAATGTCATACCACGCTTACAATCCAACGTGACAGCCACACGGCCTGCAAGATCGCAGATGATCTATGATTTTCATATGCGAGGAAGAAAGGACTTTGCCTGAAATGTCATCTATTATATAATTTTACTTTTAAGGGGGCGTGATTGACGAATGTATATTTTAAACAATAATTTTCAGAGACGGTCCATGGTAATCATATACAATGCTTGGTGATTGTGGACAATGTGTGATGCTTGTATTCACTCCATCATGATTCGTAAGTACATAATGGTTGTAGACAATCCTTGACAATTGCAGACAATATATGATTTTGGATACTCTGATAATAGTAGGCAATCCTGTACCTAACCATAGGCACTGGCCATGAGTGTACATTCATGAACCTCAATGAAATAACATGGTGAGTGATACCAGTGAGCAATTAATGATTCAAATGAACAACCTACAGTACATAGTCTACAGATACACCTGCAAGACCCACAATGAACAATCAATGGAATACATGGCAACCCACAATTACGATTTAGCGTGCCATTATATACACACACAATACGTGTGTAAAGTACACATTATGTTTACACTACCTGTACTAAACATGCCAATTCAGAGTATACTGTACACACAGGAACAAATCGGCATTTGCCAGTACAGTTCAACTTTTCTTAACCTTCATATTATCCATACCCCTGAATAGATCTGGGCGTCTCAATATATACGTGCATTATTGGAACCTTATGGCGGTGATGCAGTAACTTTTAGTCTGTTGATGGTCAGCGATGCGGCAATCGACTCGTCTCGACGAGCTGTACACGATGCACTATTCAAAGTAGAATTTTTCGATAACAGATTTTTCATGCTAATATTTGGCGTTTCGGAGTAGCACTGATTTCGCGGAGTTAAGTACACCCCTGGAAAAAATTGTCCCAGAATTAAAATATTTAATTGCCTCGGCCATTGTGTATTATTTGGTACCCCGGGGTACCGCCATATACCTGGTGGGTAAGAGAAATATCCTGAACATTGCTGGCAAATTCATTGTATTGTCCACTATTATCTGGATTTGATGCGACCCTAACTGACCCCGAAGTGGTCTGCCAGAAGTATGGCCATTCTTCCTATGCTGATATGAGGAGAATCTGGAACTGACTTAAAATTCTGCCTCTTATCTGAGTTCTTCCTTATTTGTTTGAAATAGAAAAAAGGGTAATATGCAAGGGATAAACACAAAAGGTTCTGCTCATAGGGCCTCCAATTTCAACACACAAATGGATTTATTATTCATTATAACAAAAATTGTCATTTTAAAATGTTTGTCAATCAACGACTGGGTGACAGCCTTCCCCATGCTGTGTCGGTCATGGGGTCATGGGTTTATTTCAGGATGATGGTTGTGCTCAGGCCTGATTCAGATGTCACTTTCGACTGATTTTAGCCATGGCTGGGAATCAGACCCAGGCACATCAAACTTAGCAGGTTCATAGTGCAGCAAGCCAACTGCTACACAACCACTCATCTCATATGCAGTACATTGCCACCTTGTTATGTTAATTACTAATGTAGTGTTATTGTGTGTGTTTAATATTATTTAAAAGACTAAACAAATAAATACTTGTAAATATGTACCACAACGATTGCATACATTTGAGAGTATTTTACAGACAAGCTTCAACTACCATCTCCATTTGTTGTAGGTAGGCACTGTATTTTGTGTATGTTCTTTCATGTCCATGTATTCACGTGCGTCAGTTGGCCCTAGTAACGGCTAAACTATTACTTGTGTTACTTTTGTTGTCCATAGATACATTGGGCATTATTTGTTTTATTTTTGTTAAAGCATGGGCGTTTTTTTTCTTTCAGCAAACACAATTGTTCTTTTAAATGACTGTTCAAATTAACGACACATACTCACATGAGGCAAAATGAAAAACACCCTTGTCAAACTCTTTACTTTGGATATCAGTAAATTGAACTTTATCAAAGGGAGTAAGGAATCGCTCAACAAATGTTGGGTAAGCTGATTGAAGTAGCTATTCAGTACACCATTGGGAATATGTTTAAAAACAAAACTTGTTACAAAAGCCTTGTTTTAACTACAGTAATATTTTTTAGTTTGGTTATTTACACTGGTCAGTAATGACAGTTCATTGCTGTCAGATATCCTATAGATATTCATTACAGCCTCGGTTACACGTGTCACTTTACTGGTTGGATATGGTGCTCGTGAATGCAAAGTCATCTATTTTGTTTCCCCCGTGAAATATCTGAAATCCGGCTTTGGATTGACAAAGTGCTGTAAGTTATTATTCAGTTGTATCCTCTGAAATCTTTAAAATGTCAGTGTCGGTTGATAGTTCATATAATGAACAATTCATGTTGAGAGGTAAAATAAATTAAAGTTTCGAGTTTATCTTGTTTAACCAGGTAAGAACTCAAGATATCAGGATAAGTCTAATTTGCAAGAGTGACCTGGGTCGCAAACAATATTTGGGCCTGTTATATGCTTCTGTGCATTCAGCATGTATAAGCACGGAGACATCACAATGATACACTCCGTGACTCCTGACACAGTTATCTGGCTTGGCCACCTGCATGTGAAATTGTAGTTTTTTTTCTCTCCATCTACATCAGCCATACGAAAGAAGGAGCTCGCGAAGAAATGCAGCTGAAGAAAGCTTATTTCGTATAATCAATCGAGAAATCTTAAAGCAAATAAGGAAGTTTAAACATTGCACGTGCTAAACCACCAAACAGTGAGAAAAACTGAGTGCATTGATAAGCCTTCTAATTTCCTTTCACATGCCCTGCAACAGCACAGGTTGGGTGGGCGGGGATAAATGATATCTGCACAGTTTTCCGAATTTAATTTTTTTGGACCACAAATGTCAACACGCATGATACAGTTATTGTATTATACTAGTAGGAACCTCTTGGTTACACCAGCCCACAGGGGATTATTGTGTCCGTCCGTCCTGCATCAAAAAATGGGAGGGGGGAGGTTGGGGAGGGGCTGGGTGGGGAGGGGCTGGGTGGGGAGGGGCTAGGTTCTGAGGGTGGGGCTGGGTGGGGGGTGGGAGGGGTGGGGCTGGGTGGGGACGGGCTGGTCACCCCGTGGTGCCCTTATAAAACTCAACGTTTAACCTACTCACGTCGGCTTGTGCCCGCCCTTACAATGGGCCATATTTGCGGAATACACCACGCCGCCGTTGACCCTGGCCATTGACCGAGCAACCCAACGTTGCTACCAGCTCCCTCCGCAGGAATGTGTTTAAGGAATCACTTTTGTGATTGTTTGCTGTTGTAACTTGCTGACACGCCCATTCTGGACAATATGCGAAAAATTGCTTTGTAGCTCATCGGATTCCTCCTGCAGTCTCAATAAAGATTCTGATGTTTTAAAAGGAAAAACTAACTCACAAATAAGCCCTTTTCTAAACTGTATTAATGTGTTTTTTTTTGTAATTGAAAAAGAAGGCAAACAAAGTCCGCCCAAAAATGTGGTATGCATGTATAAATAAAGTGCTCGTAGTCATAAGGCTGGTTTTTTTAGTTGTCAAGGAAAATTGGCAGCGGGAGGCGTGCTTTTTCAAGGCCCTTGGTCTTAAATGCAAAACAGCCGCCTCGATGCCTTTTATTACATTTCTGCCCGACGCTACTGACAATTGGCGCAGAAGCAATCGTTCTACTGTAACTAATGTGAATATACACATTTTCTATGGTTATTGGGTTGGGTTAAAGATAACCAACTGCCACTTGATTTGAACATGGGATGGGCAGGGCTCTGTAAATATTTTTTTTTTAAAGGCAAGGCATGATTATTTTGATCATGAGTCAAGATTATTTTTAAAGGCCTGTCAGTTGTAAATGCCACGAGGCACATGTGATTACATAGCTTCTAAACAATTATCCAAATTTTTGTGAAATCAGAAGTACAGTATATTATATCAACAGGCCTTTAATGCAAACAGTTAGTGCTTTGTTTGTTTTCCACCCAGCCCATTTAATATTTTCGACAGTGTTTATACATTGCTGGCATGCTTAGCTGGTTATGCCTGATGGAATATTTTCTGTCAAGCTCTATTCACTCAGTTTAACACGTAGGCTTTCGCGACCAGTATTTATATTAAAGGTTTTTGGGTTAGATCGCGTTATTATTATCATCTATTCACTCAGATAATAATTAAACGAACGAAGGAAGGTGTAGTTTGGAATATTACACTTTACTTATAACACCACAGTATTTGTAATTATGGAGTATTTTGAATACTGTAAACTGTGTTTTTGCATGGAAGTGTTTACCCTCCATTTTGTCCTCCTGGGTCACATCGCCTTGAGGTGTCTACGTCCCGTGGTGGTCTGCAACGTGTGGGGTTTATCTCAATGCGAACAACAGTTTACACAATCTCTGGGCTCTCCGTGCATCGCGTTATTTCCAGCCGCTAAACTGCTTTTTGTGTTTAGTTGTCTTCCCCGACACCTCCGATTAGCACGGTTGGCTGCGTCATGGTGTGAAAGAGCTTCAATATCAATACGACAGTTTTTGCCGATGTAAGTTGTTGTTGGGTTTTTTTTCATTCATACGCCACTTTCGAGAGCGTGTAGCAAATTTCGATTTAAAGCTTTCCTGACTGCAGGGATTCATCTTCTTGGTTCTTTCGGTAAAGTCACGTAGAAGGGAAATAATAAAATAATAAAAATAAAACATAATAAAATAATTCTCACGACGTTTCGGCTACAACGCAAGCAGCCGTCCTTTCAGCGTGTAGCAACTTTGCAGGATTTGTTGTGGCACGTGAACATCGACCCGGAAGTGTTTTTTTCTTGTGTGTGACCTCGCTCTATGAAGTGCTCTATTGTTGCCGAAAACACCTGCCACTCGATGATGATCACCCGCCCACCGACTGTGCTTTAAACCTGCTTAGCTTTTGGGATCAAGCAAGATTTAATTCCGGGAGATGATAATCTTAGCATAACTAGTAAAAGAGGACATCATGCAATTATGGTGATGATAATTAATTGATGGACTCTCTTGCTTTCTTATCCCTAAGTGATTTATGTTATCATTTTTTTTTACACGTGGTGCTTGTTACTATTGGCGAATCAGGTTGTCGTTTGAGCTGAGAGTTTATTGATCATTGAAACGTATAACTCGCGAATGAATGTTTTTTTGTTTCTGTATGAAGAAAAAATGTGAAACAGATATGTTTTCCCCAGATGCCTCTAAGATTATATACACGTGTTTTTTAAATGAATGTCCGAGATGCCGTCGACTGAAGCGCCGTAGCAATGACATGGGCTCGTGTGCACATGCTCGATGGATTAGATAGTGGCAGCTTGAGGCGGCCTTCATCGAGCAGTGGATTGACCATGGCTGACGATAATAATGGCGACAGAGTCGAAGATTTTTGTGTATTCTTGAGAATGTAATTATTTGCCACGTTTCCTTTTTTATATTCAATCAATTGTCACGTAGAGCACTAAACAATACTTACCCAAAGTTTATCTTCAAATAAAAATCGCGTCTTTAAATGCCATTTATTTTTACGTCAAGCCAAAACACCCCCATGTACAGTCGTTTTGAATGAAGTACACTATCTGAATTCCAAGCTCTCGTGTAGTGGGGTTATTGACAACCATGCAGCTCGTGAAAAGATCCAAGTTTCATTTGTAGCCAGGAAATAAACTCATTCCTGCGGAGGAAGCTGGTAGGAACGTTGGGTTGGTCGGTCAATGGCCAGGGTCAACGGCGGCGTGGTGTATTCCGCAAATATGCCCGACTGTGAGGGCGGGCACAAGCCGGCGTGAGTAGGTTAAACGTTGAGTTTTATAAGGGCACCACGGGGTGACCAGCCCCTCCCCACCCAGCCCCACCCCTCCCACCCCCCACCCAGCCCCACCCAGCCCCACCCTCCCCACCCAGCCCCACAATCCCCACCCAGCCCCTCCCCACCCTCCCCTCTCCACCCAGCCCCACCCCTCCAATTTTTGGATGCACGACGGACGGACACAATAATCCTCTGTGGGCTGGTGTAACCAGGAGGTTCCTACCAATATGATGAGAGTTGTGAAGGGTCTTCTAGTGAAGTCACTAAAGATGCCGATATGCTCTCTCTTTTGTCCTTACTAACTGCTAAGTGTTCACAAGCGTTTTGGAAGTCACCAGCTGTGCACCAGGTCAGGAATAAGCCTAGAATTAAACTGTCGAACACATGCATTAGCTTTAACAGCTGTTGTAAAAATGTCGATATCGTTACAGTGCACTTGTGTTGTACTTAAATACACCCCCACAGTTTTATTACGGTTAGTGCATTATATGTTTTTAATAAATATATAAATGTGCCATCATTTTCAGCGCTTTGTCCATCCGCTGCTGGATGGAGGCCTCCTCAATGTATTTTCGTCAAGGGGGGAGGGGTAGTAATTGACCATGTGATTGTTCGTTGCGTTGGTCAGTGCAGGTTAGGTGTGGGACTCAGGGCCGCTGTTTGAAATCACGCGCCACTAACGTGAGATGTGGCTGAGAATCCAACTCGGGTTGCCACTCTTAGCGGCGCAGTGTGCTGAACGCTGACGCTGCCCCCTCCCCCGTTGATGTCAAATGGATTATAACGTGGATGCTAATGCGGTGTAATACATGTTGTTGCGCAGTTTATTTATGGTGCGATGGAAAAGCTAAAACACAAGTATTATCTTGTGCCAATGCTTCCCTGGAAATGTAAAGTCCTCTGCTGTTGGCTTTAAAATATCTGGTGACAACTTGCACGCAGCGTTGTTTGACTTGCCTGTACAAATGCTATTTACTCTTGAAATGTTTTGGAAAGTCCATTGCCTGCAGTTGCTTTGGGGTGGAGCTCTTTCTCATGAATAGCTACTGCTTCACTCCTGCTCCCTAGGTCTCTTTATCATAGAGTGCAGCATTAAGGCAATGGTAGGATTTCTTTGATCGATATATGGCTATGAAAAATGTATCATATTTTTTTAAATGAGCCAAGGTGACTAAATGCTCCTGTTGGAATTTCACCAGTTTTATGTGCAGCAAAATATTGCAATAAGCGTTGTACTGTACTTAATGTGCCCCTGATGTAAAACGTAATGCTGTAGCTGGAAGGTATTTAACAGTGAACACTTATACATTCAGTTCCTGTCAAAAGTCAACCGCGTCCCTGCTTGAACGTCCACGGTGCAGCTCCTCTGATGTGCGTTTGGGTTGTACTGCATGTTGTGTTCGGCACGATCTCTGACGTTTCGCTCCACGTGCCGGGGAGCCACGAGATCACGTGCAGTAAAACGTCTGACATGCCTAAAATCACGTGGTAGAACTCGCAACACATCGGAGCACAACAGCGAAGAACACATGTAGTGGTATTAGTAGTACACAGTGTGTTTATTATACTTTGTGGCTACATTTTAGTCTGGCTTAACATGCTGCTCTTTTTGACGAACATCACACTGAAGCTGTTGTCCGACTTCAGAGAATGAAAGAAAGGAACCATTGTGGTGTGATGGGCATGATCTTTGTGCAATTCAGGCACATGAAAGCAAAACGTTTGACATTGTCTGCCCAATATAAGAGTATTGAGAAACTTTTCTGTCAACTAAAGGGCAAATCTCATCGTTTGGCATAATAATCCAATTATTTCATTTTCATGGAATTTCATTTCTTACATTATGACAAAAATCAGTTTGTCATCATGCTTTCCAGTAACATTGAGGTTTTGCCGTAGTGTTGTTGAAGCACATACTATGTACAAGTTGGTATCTGGGTGAGCAAGATCTTCATAATGTAATGTCGGCTTGTTGAAGATTTATTGGGTCCAATCTGCACATTGGCTCTCAGAAGCAAGTCACCGCCCTTATGTGATTTCACAATTGCTATATGTTGGCCTTCACTTGTAAAATAATGTCTTGGGAGTATTTAAGCCCATATTTAACCAGACGGAACATTACTTTCATTAGTGGGTGCATTCATTTGATAATGGTATACTTCATTAAATCATTGAAGCATTGCCAAATACGGTGGCATGTACCTTCTTCTTTTAACGGGCTGATGGAGCCAAGCAAGTAAAACCACCGGTATAAATGATAATGGTTGCTTTGAAGTTCCTTGTTGCGTATTATTTTATTTAATACTATTTCCACTTTGGTTTCTATTGTCCCCCCCCCCCCCCAAATTTTTTGTATAAAATATGAGTTCTTGACACTGGTACGATGGAAATATTTCCATTCAGAGCTCCAGCAGCTAGCAATGCACCACTGTCGTAGAGAATGGCCGTGGAAGTTGATGTCAGAAAACGACTTGTCAAGTCGCTTCAATGGCACTCTTTATCCTTGTATGTGGCTGCAAGTCGACGATTTTTCGCATGTTGGTGACTGGGCTGAGACCGTCAAATGGCTGCACTTGAGAATCTGGACAAATCACAGATGGGTACATGAATGGGGCGCCATGGTGGTCGAGATGTTAATTAAATTTCCTGGCATACAGGAGGTTGTGGGTTTCAATTCCGACCTTGACACCTTTATATTTGGAATTTGCATGTTCAATGCGTGGTCGTGTGGATTTTTTTCCGGGTCCTCCGGTTTTTCCCTCCACATTTAGAAGCAAATGTTTAGAGCATTTGGCTGCTATAAATTCCCACCTGATAAACCACATTTTTGAGCTGTTATTTGTGATAGCCAGGTTGCTTCTGACAAAGAGCTATATAGTTCAGTGGGCCTTACCTGGGTGTTTAAATAGTTTATAGAATGATAAACTATGCCCACAGTGGTGCAGACCCCTTGTTATAGCATGGCATTAGTCCTCTTGGCCTTCCAGCTCCCTATTTCAATACCCAGCTTACATAATGCGTGTATCTGTTTTATCTGATGAACTCTGGAACAATGTGTGCGTTTTCATTCCTTCCATTTTGTTCATTTTCTGTGCATATAAAATGTAACAAATATCCGTAAAGACTAAGAGTTCTTAGGGGCCGTTCATAACTGACGTCACGCACCTAGGGGGGGGGGGTTGAGAAATGTGACGTAACATCAAAATGCGCAACTTTAAATAAATATAGGCAACACGTTCTACTTAATTAAATAGACTTTTTAATAAATGTTTTCTCCTACAACATCAGAGTGCAGCGCCACATTAAATACGCACTACAATGACAATAGTTTAAAGCGATTTGAAGCATGTTTTATTTTCAAAATGGAAATATGGTTTTGGGGGGGGGGGGGCAGAGCTTTGTGACGTCATATTTGAGGAGGGGGGGGTCTGACTTTTTGTGACGCCGTGTGACGAGGGGGGGGGGTCAAAAATCCGACAAAATCGCGTGACGTCATTTATGGACGGCCCCTAAATAAAGGGGAAACCCCCATCGGTTTGTTTGGCTAGAGGATGTCACAGTACTCGCGATTTCTACAGACAAACTACGGAGACACGAGTAACGTCCACATTCATGTTGTAGAATGATTGTTTTTAAGGACATAGGCCGCACATAAAAAATCGCAGGCAAGTAAGTGTGTTGCCAAGTGAGTCATACACTTCATACCTTTAAGCAGCAAATATGTAATTAATTTCTAGTAATTGGCGCTTCCACAATGGAGGGATTTCACAACAATAAGCTGTTGTCCACAAAGCACGGTTTGGCTTTTCATTAGACGCACAGTGTGTGTGTGGTGGTGTTTGTCTCTCTGCTGGCCACCCACCCCCTCGTGTACCGTTCCGGCCTTCATAGGTGCTCGCTAACAGCACTTGCCCCTACAGTCTGTTAAGGCTATACGGGGGATCTTTGTCTATCTTTGTCTCTCTGCGAATATAATGCACTCACTGTCACATGTCATTGCTTCCTTGGTTCCACTGCAGTATTTAGTGTTTCTTACACACTGAGACATCGTTATCTTTTGAACAAGCTTCAGTTACATGTCACATTATGCAGCTCCTAGTATTTGAAACAGTGAAAAGTTCAACGCACTGTGTATTTGTAATTCAATATCACGTTTATTTTTCCACCCTATTTGCCCATAAGTCGCGTTTGATGTTGAACAAACACATTTCTGTTATATGATATTTTAAAACATTTTTTATGAAAAGGTTATATGGTTGTCAACGAGTTCTTTCCCGTCTTCCCCCACCTGACCACTGTGTCCTATATATGACACGTGTGCACCATGTGTTGAGTTTTAATAAATACAATGTTATGACCCCTAAGCACTGTCTGCCGGCTTAGTAATTTGAGAGACTCGCCTATGTTTTAAAGGTGAGTTTTCAAGCACGATGCTTCTTTTGTTCGGGATTTCGTGTAGAAAATGGCACGGGCAGCCGAATGTATGATGTCATCGTAGTTTGACAAGGAGATCTGGTTTTATTCTCATGACTGTTGGCCGTGTGTGTTTACCTAACCCAGCGTTCTCTCCCCGTGGGATATATACAGCACTGTACCATGACCCCATTAAACAAAGCAATGGAGGTTGCACTTCAGTTTCACAAGTAAAACAACGTGGGTTGTAAAGTTACTGCAATGGTGACAGGAAACCAAAGCCTCGTGTTGGGTATACACCCGTGTAGAGATGTACAAGCCCTTTGCTCAATCCACTGCTGGGTGAGGCCCCACCCCCACGTGTTTGACCATACTTCACCGCCCTGGTGAGGTGCGGTTTAGTGAAAGATGTTGCGTAGATATTGGAGCATGGTCCCAGTGCAAACAAATATGTTGCTGCACTGCACTGCTGACATTGTAGTCCCGCAGCAGCCTGGACTATACTGTTCTTTGGTTCTTTCGGTAATGTCACGTATAAAGATAAAATAATAAATTAAATACTAGCATACGACGTTTCGATTGCAACACAAGCAATCATCATCAGGTATAAATGAAATAGAAACACAAAACTAGTATACTTAGAAATGTATTGTAATACAACAGAGAGTCGGATAACATAACAGTCAACACCCTACCTGGTTGATTACGTTCTTCCTGTTGCAATCGAAACGTCGTATGCTAGTATTTAATTTATTATTTTCTTTTACACGTGACTTTACCGAAAGAACCAAAGAGTAATTCCTGCAGTCACGAAAGCTCCAAATTAAGTTTGGACTTTACTGTGTCTCACGTCGTCAGCTCAAACCTCCCGTGAAGCACGTGACTTCTTCTGTGTGGCCACCCGTACTCTGAATCCCTCCCCTCTTGCCCCGCCCCCTGTGAAAACGCACACCTGCTTCGTGGGTGTGTCGAGGCCCAGTGTTACCCTCTTTCCTATTCTCATCCCATTTTTCCAGCCCCTTTGGTCCCATTTCTCCTTTCTTTCCTCCCTCTTATGCCCCATTCGTTTTTCTCTCTCTTTTTTTCACATACATTTTATCTCGATTTAAAGCTTTCGTGACTGCAGGGATTCATCTTCTTGGTTCTTTCGGTAAAGTCACGTAGAAGGCGCACTTCCCCCCTTCCAACCCAGCTTAAATATACGCTCCAAGCGTGGTGGTGTTTCATTCAGACGCTGTCTCCCCGACAGACCTGGTCTTCACCTGAGGACGGCTGCTTGCATTGTGGCCGAAACGTCGTGAGAATTATTTTATTATGTTTTATTTTTATTATTTTATTACTTCCCTTCTACGTGACTTTACCGAAAGAACCAAGAAGATACATTTTATCCTTGACTCTGTATGCTCGTGTGTTCAACTTTGCGCCGTACGTAGCCAACGGTGCTAATGGGATGTGCGGGGGGGAAAGGACAACAAGCTAAACGCAAAAAAGCAGTTGTAAAGAAATGAGTTTTCAATTTAGATTTAACAATGCATAGCTTCAGTGGCTTCCTAATATCGGAAGGAAGAGCCTTCCACACGGCCACAAAAGCACATTTGAAAGTGTGTTATGCATGTGGTAAAGAGTTGTTTGTATATCACATGTATACGTCTATGTACATATATATGGCAGCTGATATGGTGTCATGGTTAGCACACGTACTGGGCTTGCATTACAGAGGTCGCCAGTTCAATTCAATCTCACTGGCAAAGCCATTGAATTAATGGGACTGTTTCTTAAATCCCCTCTCCTCCACTCACCCCACACTGCAGTCTACCCACCAAGCATTATAATAAATAGGTACACCCCAGTTTGGCAGGTCACTTGCGCTGGGGTGTGATGGGGTAAAGTCCAGCTAACTCCCACCTCTTCCAAGACATCTGGCCAGCGTGAAACGCGATGAAACTTTCTATTTTTACCAGGTAATGCCCACTGAGCTATACAGCTCTGAAGTGTGAAAGGCCTCCACTAGAGGGAGCTCTAGACTGTTTCTTCTGGACAGCTCCCTCTGTGAAAATAAAACAGAAATTGTTTTCCTTTTTACGTAACTTTAAAAAAATTTGTTTTAGATCGCGTAAATATCAATGTGTCGTTAAACCTGCCACCACCCGACACAGCCAATTAGTCAGGTTGGTCAATTAAGCAAAACATGGCAATTTGTTACGATCTTGATTTGAAGCTTTCGTGACTGCAGGAATCCATACTCTTTGGTTCTTTCGGTAAAGTCACGTGGGTAGAAAAATAATAGATCACGACGTTTCGATCGCAACACAAGCAATCGTCATCAGGTGAGACAGACACAGTGGTTCTCCTGCTGTTCTCCTGCTGTGGTTGTCTCACCTGATGACGATTGCTCGTGTTGCGATCGAAACGTCGTGATCGATTAATTCTCTATCTACGTGACTTTACCGAAAGAACCAAAGAGTATGATTTGTTACACGAGTTCAGCACACCGGTATGTTGGAGAGTAAACCCACAACCTCCCAGTATGATGTTTCGCCAGTAATTACAACCAGCCTCATCAGGCGACATCCAGAGTTACTTTATGTTGAATTTACTGAACAGTATTCCAGTATTACATGCACATGTACAATATTGATTCTTATTTATGAGTGTAACAATGCTTCCATTCCTTGTTGAACCATAACACATTCTACGACACTCACCACATGTACAATTAAACATGGAGTTACAAGATACAATCAAATCGACTTACGAATGTGTCTCAGGAACGTAACCCGTTCATAAGTCGAGGACTGCCTGTACACTGTTTAACCTTAAGAAGCATTAGTACATTAGTGCATGATCACTGAATGTGTGCATCTGGACCCAGAGCTGTTTAAACTATAACAATGCGTCTCTTGCTGCACCATGCAGAGTTGCATATGTGTACATGAATCGTCTTTGAGAACCAACTGCATATCTCGTATTCACGAAAGTTTTAAGTCAATATTTAACTGCATATTTGTTGCCCGGTTTAACAGGGATGCTTCCTTTTGCATTTGTTTTCACAGGAGGTGGACAGTGGCGATGAAGAGCGTAGATCTCAGCATCGCAGGTATTTCTCATACCAAAGATAAGCTGAGCGGGGGAGACATGTTATGCACAGAGCACAGCATCTTTACCGCAACTACTGTGCTGTTCGACGCATCACCTTTGTGCCATATCTGGGACAATATTTCCTTTCCCGTTCCTATTACGTACGTGTACGTCGACAGTTTTTTTCTTCCGATTCCATTCTGAAGGCATTTGTGAATCGTCTTGAATGGGATCGGAAGAAAAAATAAAATAAAATAACTTTTATCGGTGCAGAGGTTCCCCAGAGGGCCATGAGGAGGAGGGAGTGTGACGCAGTTTGGCACCCGCTATAATCGAATGTGGTCATGTCGCTACAGTTCTCTGCGGTGAGTTCAATGTCTTTAAAGTCAACGGCGCTGTGCCTCTCTAAATAAAACCAACACTAACCGTTTGCACGTTCAAATGTTCAGCGGTGAACGGCACCCACTGTGCGTAACCAATGGGAAATGGTTATGCACAGAGACATACATCAAATATATATACAGGTACACAATACGTAAGTATATCGTTTATCACTCTCTGTCATTTCGCTGCTGGATGAAGGTCTCTGCATAGCGTGTCGAGATTGTTTGACCATACTTCACCCAAGCTGGGCTGGTCATTGTGGGTTGGTGAATCGGGTTGCCTGCCACCGACCTGTTAAGATATCACTCGCCACGGATGTCAGCCATGGCAGAGTACGCTCACCACTGAGTCTTCTGCTCCCCTGATATACGTGGAAGGTCAATCGGCTGCACAACATTGTGGGAAAAATCCACATTGCCAATCATCAAGGTGCACGTATATGGTACTATATGTAATGATAAGATGATAAGAGAAGCACTAAATCATTGCCTATCCTATGCACAGCCCTTTTATCAATCCTCCCCTAGATGATAGACTCCTCGTGCGTGTGTATGACATGTGCAGCTTGTAAGCGTAAGCACTGGGGAGACAAAGGCGTCCAGGCGTTATGTTGGCCACCACCCTCCCCTCGTGTCTCGTAGGTGCTACACGCTAACAGCCGTTGCCCCAACAGTCTGTTAAATGCACGAGGGATCGTTATATGATATGTACAGCTGTCCCCCCCCCCACCTCCTTGTTCAATCCACTGCTGGTTAACAGCCTCCCACCACGCCACCCTGTGCGGGGGTGGTGGGGTAATTTGATCATACTTCTTCACAATGGTCAATGTGTGTTGGTTAAGGCGCAGAGCATAGATGTGAATGCATACAAGTACAAAATAGACTTTGCAGCACTACTCTCTACTGCCCACCACGAAGCAGCCTATAGCATCTTGCTGTGCATGTTAGTTGCCCAACCAAGCACTTCCCAGGCTCAATTTTGCTATGCTTAGTTTGTTGTCCTTCCCCTGAACCTCTGATTAGCAAGGTTGGCTACGTACGGTGCGGAAGAAGTTCAACATGCATACATAGCTTCCGAAATCTGATGAGCTCAGGTGCTTTGGGTCTAATTTTGGGCGTAGGTACTCAAGCCTTAATCAGAAAATAAAAATGATAATACTCTTTAGGTCATGTTGTCTTTTTAAGGTTGGTGTGTTTGCAGCATATCGATTCTTTGTTTTGTACATTGTTGTTTTACGATATCGCTACTTCACCACTAGATGGCAGATTATAACAAACGTCCGAAGAAACAACATGCTTCACACATCGTGTTAACATCTCTTTCCTGTAAACAAAGCCACTGTTGATGTTTTAAGCATCTATGTCAGGGACATGCATTTGAAATCGGTGCATATAAAAAAAACCCCATAATTTATTCTTTATTATGTGTTAAATTGGGGCATATTTCACCTGGCCAAGTGGCTACGTGGTAGAGTGAGCTGATCGAATTCAGATCCTGATTGGTGGGTTGACTCAGCCCATCATCCCACCAGGGTCGATAAAATAGAAACAGCTTTGCGGGGAAGTCAATAATGATGATTCTATCGGGAGACTCGGCCCCACCAGAGGAATGTGGAAATTCCACCACTGGCTCAGAGCTGTCAACAGGAGATGAACACACCAGTGCTTATTTGAAAAGGATATCACTTTGACTGTGCACAGTGACGTTCCTTCATTTGTACAGCTTTGTGGTTAGAAAGTACAACACCTAAACTCTGTTGGATATCTTCTACTCACAGCCGCCCCTAACCTTCAACTGTATCCTCCCATGTCCTGCTAGCCAGAAAAACTTGTTTTTTAATACGTGGTATGAAATATTCTTGCTTCTTTATTCTTCTCATTTAACCTTCACATCTCTCAGATGTCCGCGGTGATGTCACTACCGCCACTTACGTGCACATGCGCGCCAGGAATCCAGGCGGAAAGCCAGCCAGCAAAACTTGTTTGGAATATACACTCGTATGATTTGATTACTTTAGCAGTATGTTCAACGTACCTGTGTTCTCACAACTCTTCCCATATAAGTATACGCAATTAAAATAGCATACTCTATATAATTTTCTACACTACATTGGCTTTTCATTTTTGTTGCATTGTTTACTAAAAATAAGTCTGCTATCACAGCTCTTGCATGGAGTGGTCATTAAAAACATGGTGTTTCGATCCTCTGCATTGCTCCTCTCAAGTAAAAAGCTTCTGTTTAAAGAAATCAATAGCCATGGTTGCCATGAGCATGCTAATGGGTTTTATTTAAAATTGAAATGCTCTTCTGGTTTGAAAAAGTAAGGTTAATATGTAACATCAGCACAGTAAATAAAATGTACAGTTTTTTGCTATCTATATAATGCACTTCATTTTTTTCTTTAACAAATGTACAACCATTAAATTATGAAATATAGTGATAGTTGAACCGTGCACGGCACAGATATATATTAACAAGTTGTGTAGCGGTGGTTGATTAGTTACGCACAAGATATGTGTGAGATGTGTGAGCATAAGCTGCCATGGCCAAACATAATTCACTCCTGAGTTATCAGGTGTAGGTCTTATGTACATGTACAACGCTTTGGGCAATTCACCGCTTCATGATGGTATTGCGCCATGCTGGTCAGTGCAGGTTGGTGAAGGCAGGGAACCATAGAGGTACAGTACAAGAATCGAATTTTTTTGCATTGTCCATCACGTGGCACTGAAGTTCTGGTCACGGGGTCCATAGAGAAGTGCTCTGATCACTGTGCCACTACTCCCCCCTCATTAGCATACGCAGAGCATACGTTGTGAAAGCATAATAATGGCTTTTAATAGACGAATCGCTGCACCGCCGCACGCCTAATAAGCAAGGCACATAATGGTCCTTCAAGTTAACCTACTAAGGACGTTGGCTTGTGGCTTAGCGTGTGGCCTTGTTTGGCGAGGAAGCAGCACCTAACTGATTGACACTCACAGCTGGTGTTTCGCTGGAGCTCGGGTGAGGTTCTATAAAATTGCTAGTAACGTGGGTTAACTCCTTTATGAAAGCCTGTCCTTGCATGGGCCCAGAAGGACTTTTTGCACCACACCCAGTGTTTAGGCAAATGAGTCACCGTGGGATTTCCAGATGCGCCCCAGTTTGGGAGTAGCCCCCAATAGATTTTGTCAAAATATCTTCCACTGTTAATTATCATTGACATTATGTGGGCAATTACCAGTCATGTGAATGGGATATATCTCAGGTTGGCAAAACTCTACTTTATAGCCAACAAATATTTCTATATGCAGTGGCAGCTTCGATTGTTGATATTTGATGGTTGATTTATGTGACTTTTACTCCAAATTAATAAAGGTATAATGATTTGGTCGCCCCAACTACGATTAATTTGAAGAATGTGTTTTTTTAAACAATGTAGTGAATGATCGTGCCTCCACTGGCTACAGGGCTGACGTTAACCTATTACCTACAACACATGCATTTTTACGGAAAATGTTCATTCTTGCATTTATCCCAAGATTAACAATAGATATGAAACGATGCGTTTTATACACTACAAATAATTAATGGTTTTCACCCTTTAACCGAGACCAATGGATGTCTGCGGGGACACAACATTTTAATACTCATTGTTTTTTCCCGGTAAAGTCACGTATGTAGAAATAAAATAAAATTTAAGTAAATTAAAATAAATCACGACGTTTCGAACGCAACACAAGCGCTCATCATCAGGTGGAAATGGGGTAAAACACATCGCGAGGGAACACACGGGGGACACCACGTACATAGCACATAGAGAACGGCAAACTGCATGGAGGCAAATACAGAAAGAAGATGGGAGACGAGAACTCAACAAACCTTAGAAACAAAATGCGATGCAAACCAGTCGGCCAACAACACAGTTAAGACACTAACCTGGTTGACCACGTATTTCAAAAGACTGCTAAATTTTTCGTGTTAATCTTCTGGGCTGAACACACCAACGTAAAACAGAGGAAAAGGACTCGAA
Organism: Lampetra fluviatilis; assembly: GCF_964198595.1. Taxonomy (NCBI): domain Eukaryota; kingdom Metazoa; phylum Chordata; class Hyperoartia; order Petromyzontiformes; family Petromyzontidae; genus Lampetra; species Lampetra fluviatilis. The sequence goes on from NC_136280.1 coordinate 7,430,664, forward strand.
CAGACACAAGGTACATACACAGAGAAGACACACAGGGAAAGATGTTTTGGGCAGCCCAGAGGGACAACCAGAGCAACACCACACCAAGAGACATACACACACATTTAGAGGCACACACAGAAAGACGCCTAATGTTGATTTAAGTTTAACATTGTTGCCTCTCCTCTATCCAAACCTGCACAATTTGCCCGTACACGTCTGGCCACCATGAACGTGTCACGGGCCTGCAAATGAAGATCCAGCAGTGTGGAATTGACGAGTGTACTGTACATCCTAAGGTGCAGTGAAGCTTGTGCTATTCTAGATTTGAAGTTTTCGTGACTGCAAGGATCCATACTCTTTGGTTCTTTCGGTAAAGTCACGTAGGTGAAAAGAAAAAAAAATGAAAATAACTAAATTAAATCACGACGTTTTGGAAGCAACACAAGCTTCCGTCATCAGGTGGGACAACCACAGCAAAAAACTGAATTACTGTAGTGGGCAGTGAAGCTTGTGCTATGTTTAGGAAGTTCTCCTGTACGTCCCATATATGTAGCGTCTGCGCGCAAACGTGCATTGAAGTTGTGCTGTCAAGGCTTATATTTCTTGGGTGTAGGAATTGCTTCAGAATTGGGGTATCTGGAATGAATTCGATTTCTCAAGCTGGTATAAGCTTGTTTTTTTGTTTGCTAATACAGCAAAGGGGTTTAATTAAAGCTGTCGTCTTCTGATGAGATCTGGGTGGATCAACCTTAGCTTCCACAATGTAGGCATATTCTGGAGCCACGTGCAATTGTCTTACGAAATAATTTCTGCTACTTTTAGGAACCAGTAATGCATTGCTCACAAATTGAACAAATGGTTATTTTTTTCTGCTTTCAAGACAAATACTTAATCCAGTTTGTCATGTACGAAGATAACATTTTCTTCAAATGCAGTGACACTCCTATCGGTGAGTCTCAATGGGATCTCACCTTTTATATAAACATGTTGATTGATTCATCTGTGGCTGTCTCACCGACAATTCTTTATGTCTGCAGTATCAGGTCTCGTCACACCCATAACAATTCTCTTTTTCCACTGAACCAGCGATTATCACGAATAAGAGGAATAAATCGTAAACGGGCATTACATTCATTCTGTCATCCGTAACACTTGCTTATGATAGAAATGAGGATGAAGATGATATGGATGATGGCTGAAGACAATGATAAAGATGTGGATATCTTCACCGACTCTGGTGTTGTAGTACAGTGGCATAACCACCGCATCACTAAATTCTGAATGCTGCACAACATTCATAGTCTTGGCAATTGTCATAGGTATTAGTTGTGGATAATAAGGGTTTTGATCACGGATAATACGGCGACAATTCCTCATCAATAATTTAGCTTTTTCTGTAGCCTATCGCTTCATTGCAGATGTTTATCTATAATCTCTAAGCGCATATAATTTTGCAAATGAGCCTATAGCTCTGAAACATTTGTTTACTTATTTTTTATTTTTGTAGATCTGTAAAGTTATCTTCTTAACAAGATCGCATTCTTATGTTATTTATGTATTAGTTCTGGAAAGTTTTAAAAGTTCACATTTGAGTCATTTCACAAATAATTATAAGTCTTTTTTGAATTACAAAATATATGCTTTGTAGAAATATTTTCAATCTTCTTGAAACTAGTTGACATCGTTACATTTCTAAATACTACACAGCACAGTATTTAAGATAAAAAAATATTTAACCTTTATATACAGTACACACTTTCTGGCAAAAGGATATATTAGGTTCAGGGGGGAAAAAACCCCATTAAAGAGCCACTTCACCAACTGGATTACATTGTAGTTTCCCATTATGTGGAATAAGTTGACATTGGAAGTGTGTATTTTATAGTTTGTTGGACCATCCAGAGTCCCCCTAATGGGACCTTCCCCCCAGCCCGCCCCCTTGAGCATGCCACCACATGCTGCTCGCTGGATATTTTGAGGCTGTGGAGCAGGAAGCTCTCTGCTCAGTTGCTTTGACGCCGCCGACTGAGGAAGGCAGGTCCAGAGTGAGCCACATGCATTACTGGCTGGCCCAAGTACTGCAATCCTAGTGGGCCATGGTCCATAGGCTGCAATCAGTAATACAATGGTACCAGGGTTGATGAAACTGTAAGTTCGCTTTTGAGATTTTGTTTTAACAAGTCTTTGAACGTTATATGGCTTGCGTGCTGTGTTCGTGACAATGAAGGTTTCTCAGAATTATTGATGATATAAAATCCGTATGCATGCTGTTTAGAACTCTTTCAACGTCGTCTTGAATCAGTTTATATAGGTCAATATAGGCTGATTGTTTTATAATTAATTAAATAATTATGCCTTTTCTGTCTACGTGACTTTACCGAAAGAACCAAAGAGTAATTCCTGCAGTCACGAAAGCGTCAAATCAAGTTTGTTTTATAATTTAAACAATTTTAGCTTTTAAACGTCTGCTTTGCTGGTTGTTTTTCAACGTTGTTTAGTTTTCTTTTTAATCAGAGCAGATCTTCAATTCATTACTGAACACGAGCATTTTTTTCAAACAAAAGTAAATCAATCTGCCTGTATATTTAGTTTGGTTTTGCAGCATTACAATTTGTTTCAAGTGGATTTAGATCGACGAAGAGGAGGAAATTAAATTACTCGTCAAGCGTCCGAATGGAACACATTTGTATGCCAGGCCACCAAACGGGATGCTGATGGCCCGTTTGACTAGCGGAAGGGCTACGTGTGCTTAGGGTCTCTTTCATTCGCCAGCAGACAGCGGAGTTTGCGTGCACGCATTATGGTCCTCTGTGCAGAGGACGGGGACAAGGGGACTATCATGCCTTCCTCAGTCTCAGTGTCAGGCCCATCGTTGCCCTGCGACAGTTTGTTGGGCATGCTGCCGTACTTCCAGGATAACTCCATCATCGTGCAGAGTGACGTTAACCAACCGTAAGTACTGACGTCGTGTGCCGATTGTTGACGTGCAGAGCATTAAAAGCAACTCGGGCAGTACCGCGGCTTCAAACAGGATGGTACCAAAAAAAAATCTACCGTTAAATATTTAGTACGCTTGTGATGGTAGTTTCACATACGTTAGTTCACGTTTGGCACGAAGTTAGCTGAGCAATTATTCATTGTATTCTTGTGCTTTTTAACATTGTAAAGAATGTCTTCTGATGATGCAGATAGGGGAGAGATTTGGTCTGAACTGTGACCCTCCCTGTGCTTGCCTATCCATGCGTATTGGGCAAGATCACAGCAGCTGCAGTCTGTAGACATCCACTGCTGGCAGAATTGCGAAAACTGATGCACAGCGAGCAAGTGCTTTCGTCATTATGTGCGGGGTTTTTTTTGTTGTCCCAGGAGTGCCAGAGGGCATTGGGCGGTCGCAAGGGGAACATGCAATGACGCAGTCTTTGCGTGTTGGAAGCACGACTCCTCCACAGCAGTGGCTTTCTCACCCGTACCCTCTCGGGACTGTTGGTAGGAACTATGCCCTGAATGTGCATGCAGTGGAGTGCACAAAAATCACACCATAACCCTTATGGTACAGTTAGTTACTCGCTGGGAGTAAAGATTATTTTTCTATTCCCCCCCCCCCAAAAAAAAAAATTCTTACATAATACAAACCCAGGATTATTAATGTATTACTGTTGTTGTTGTAATGTCATAAGTACACTGCTGTATATTCCAAACAAATGATGGAATATGGAGATGCGTGACTTAGTATGGCATTGTTTTTTTTCCCAATAGAATGCTCACTCATCTGAGTAGTGTTAATGGTTCTTATGTAAGCACTGTTAGGGGACCTGCTTTACATAGTTATCTCAAGGCTGGACAGTCTGTTTAATCATAATAATGATGAGGTTTCATCAGAGCAAATGTGTAAAGAGTACATGAAACATTTAGTTTTACTTCGCTATATACATGGCTGCATTTTTACTATTTATATTGAACCGTTTAAGTGGGCATAGCTTGTCTTTAAAACTGAAACGCATTCACGGATAAAAGTTCACCAATCTCCAAATGTAAGACACAGTAGTTCCTGTTTACGCGAGCCCACAGAAAACTTTTTTACGCTGAGGCTTGCGGTTAACTGCATGTGTGACATGCAATGCGATTTTTTATTTTATGTAATAGGCATTGGTCGTTGAATACATCTTTTTTTCCCATCAAAAGTTCTCAATGTTCTGAGCCTGAAAGCAACGCAAACAACAAGAGTGTTGTGCGTAGTTCGCGTCCAACAGATGAACATCTTATCAGCATACAGTGGCTTTTTTGCAGTCTGGACAGGAAAGAGCTTTAGTTGAAAAAAACAGGATTCTAAATAGCTGACTCTATTGTGCCGTAACCACATCGCGAGCACAATGCCCCTTTGGGATTAAATAGAGAGAGAGAAAAACTTTAGAACAAATTATTGCTGCTGCATGATTTGTCCTGCTTCAAATCAGCCAATGACTCGTTGGACTTTTGGTCCTAAAAGCAAACGAGAGCACGATTTTTGTTGCGTGTGTTTTCAATCAGAGTTGTTATGATATTCCAGGGAGAAACCATTGCATACATTAAAGCAAATTAGTCGTTGCACTTTGCAAGTTTCCATTGAGATGTCTGTTGTAATAGAGCCTTGGTAAATTTTGTTACTTTATTGTGACTTTTTTGTGAGAGATAGGAATAAAAATGTGGATTGTGGTCTCTCCACCAGTGTGAACCGATGGTGGACAGAGATAGAGCTGAAAACTTTTCTAAACCTGCTTAAAACTGCAGTCCTGTAGGGTCGATTAATTTAACGCGTTTATTGAAAAAGCGCAATGATTCTGCATTGATAGAATGGAGGCCTCATTTGTTTGTTTTAAAAACCTTGTATTGTATTAAATAGATCATCAATTGTATTGATCATTGCCTTCGAAAAAAAGGGGTTTTCAATTATCCTATGTATTATACTCATGTTCACATTGTGTTCTACAGTTTCCATGTAACCGACCTCTGATGCTGCACTGCTTAACGTTTTAAATGAATAAAAATACATTTCTGAAATATAAGGACACTGTCGTATAATTGTAAATTTGAGTTTATAATTAATACATGATGGAACAATTGGCACGAAACATTCCAAAAGTATTACAGCGTTCACTGGGCCCACATTGGCGAGGTCCTGACTAGAGTTGGGATATTCCCATCGTTCCTAGCCAGGAATCATGATTTGATTCTCGGATGAAATAATTCCTAATTGGATCATGGGCCTGGCAGAATTGTGGAAATGTGGAGAGGTGTGGTGGTGGTGGAGGGGCGGTGTGGAACCCTTTGTGTCGCCCGGTGTGGCAAACAGGCAAAGAGCAAGGGCACTTGCGGCCGTTGTCATGGCATCTCCATTGGAAACGTGGCTCATTCTTTACGTATCACGCTTAATTAGCGATACCGGCCAGCTGATAGTGATCCTGATACCAGCCGATTCTGGCCATCTGGAATCACTCGTCCTAATAATTCTGTCAAGCTGGAATCAGCGATGCTTTGCTAGCTAACCTAATCATAGCTGAAGATAGATGGGTGATATTTGTAATGGAATCATGCTAGAATGACATATTGAATGGGTCTTCATTGGCAGAATTCCCGGTAAGAATCTCATTACGATGAATGGAGGTTTTTACGTGGGAATCCCCCACGGAATAATTGTGCTTTCTGCAGGAATCATCCAGGGTGAATCACCTGCTTAATTTATTTACTGAAATGTAGTGTATGTCGTGTGTTTTTTTTTACCTCATTTCACCTGAAACAGTTGTCACCGTTTATCTAGTGCAGGAAACGTGAAAATCCAATTTCCCCAAAATAAGATTAGATTTTAGTGAAGTATTGTCATACATTTTTCTTTCTCTCTCCCTCCCCGTTTTTTGTTTTTTTTATGAGTTCCACCGATACAGTATTTCAGAGCTGACGATGGATTTTACAAGCATGGATCGTTTTTACTGTCGTATAAAAACCAGCCGTACAGGATTAGTAGCTGGTTGGACCTCTTTTGAAACGTCTATTGAATGTGCGCCTGCTTTCCTGCAAACCTGTAGACGATTACCTTTCCAATTTGAAAACATTCCTACGATGTTATGTTTTCACTTCTCAATTGTGTGTTCAGTGAGTTCGATCTAGTTTTCCCTTTCTGACAGACCAGCGAAAGCATTTACAGACTTGTATTTTTCTTTTGTTCATTTAAAGCACAGATCACCCAGAATGTACCGATCCCGTCCGAGCTGGGATGATAGGCAGGGTGGATGGAGGCTGGACATCGCCTGGATGGGTGACTACCATGCCTGAAAGACAGGTGTAGTAATAGTAGGAGGCTTTGTGGGCGGTAGATGGCATTGCGGCGAAATCCACGCTTCTGCACTCCACCGCACTTTCACCAAACCACACGGACCAGCGTGAAGGAGTATAGTCAAATAACCCCCACCACCACCACCACCATGATTGGCATGGTGTGGGGAGGCCCCTCATCCAGCTGTGGATTTACAGAAATGCTCTTTACATGTACAGGTACGAGAGTCAGCTTCATGACTACAATAAAGTACAGTTATTACTGTTCAATTAGCATGCCTACTGCTGAGCTTATGCGATCTCGTTGGAAGGGTAAGCCCTCCAGCTATGCCACACAGATCATCCCTTCCCTATATTTAGGCAGCCAAGGAAGGGGGGTATGCTGGCACTGTCAGCTTGGTGAGCCTTCCCTTATAAAGAGTGGAAACGAACTCCACTGTGTTATACGTTCCTTTGTGCGTACCTATGCATACCTGGCTGATTAGTCAAGTCCATTTGCTGGTCAAGTACAGTAATTGACTTCGTACTGTAAATTGTGTAGATGTACATGTGTGTGTGTGTGTGACACTGTACATGTGTAATACTGTGGGGAGCGGTAGTGTAGCGGTGGGCGCGCTGCGCTACGAACCTGGCGACCCCGGTTCGATTCCCGCTCACGGCCAACACCAGTGGCGATTTTCTGAACCGGTCCTGGGCCTCCCCTAGGTCGACTCGGCCACAAATGAGTACTTGGTGCGATGTGTGGACATCGCCACTGGGGAGACAAAGGTGGTCGAGCGTGGTGTTGGCTACCCACCCCCTCGTGTGCTGTGCTGGCCTTCATAGGTGCTCGCTAACAGCACTTGCCCCTACAGTCTGTTAAGGCTATACGGGGGATCTTTTTTGTGTAATACTGTACCATTCGACTTCGATGGAGCCTGGACGTAAAATGCAAAGGCCCATTCGTTGCAGGGGAAGGATTTTAAATATGTGGACACGACTAGGACACTTCATTGGAAAACTTGTCCGTGATATTTTCAGACATTGGCCAAGTCATGTAAAGAATGCTATTACATCTTTTAAATACACAATTGAGCACACTCAACTTTTTTTAAGGCATCTCTGCTGTTGCTGAGCAATGCAGCTCACTTTCAATGGTGGCAGTCATAAGGACACAAACTAGCATGCCATTGTTTCCGAGACAAGGAGGGGACTGTATACAAGACCATATTGACTCATGCCCAAGGACAACTGCTGTATATGAAATTGTAGCTCTTCAAAAAATGTAAGACTACGAATACTGACCAGTTCTTTACGGTGAATCTAGTTTTAGTAATCCTGGAACTTAAGATAGTTAACAGTTGACATTGAATAACATTCCCTAAACTAAACTACTAAATCTTCTTGGTTCTTTCGGTAAAGTCACGTAGAAGGGTAGTAATAAAAGAATAAAAATAAAACATAATAAAATAATTTTCACGACTTCCCTTCTACGTGACTTTACCGAAAGAACCAAGAAGATGAATCACTGCAGTCACGAAAGCTTTAAATCGAAAATTAAACTACTAAACTAAACAAATTTTGACTCTTTGGTTTTTTCGGTAATTTTGCTGGAGCAGTCACACCTGGTGACGGATGCTTGTGTTGCTTCCGAAACGTCGTGATTTAATTTAGTTGTTTTATTTTTATTTTATTTTGTTTTCACCTTCGTGACTTTACCAGAAAAAACCAAAGAGTATGGATCCTTGCAGTCACGAAAACTTCAAATCTAGAATTAAACAAATTTTTATATAACCAGGTAAGGCTCACTGAGCGATATAGCTCGTTTTCTGAAACGACCTAGCCACAAATCATAGCTCAACGAAGTGGCTTATGTCAGAGGTGTGGACTCGAGTCATGTGACTTGGACTCGAGTCAGACTCGAGTCATGAATTTGATGACTTGCGACTCGACTTGGACTTGCATAACAATGACTTTGTCCCACCTATGAGATGTGGACTCGAGTCATGTGACTTGGACTCGAGTCAGACTCGAGTCATGAATTTGATGACTTGCGACTCGACTTGGACTTGCATAACAATGACTTTGTCCCACCTCTGGCTTATGTTGACATTTATAGCAGCCAAATACTCTAAACGCATTCTTCTCAATGCTGAAGGAAAAACCGTAGGACCCGGAGAAAAAGCCACGCTACCACGGGGAGAGAGAACATGCAAACTCCAAATATACAACGGGCGTCAGGGTCGGAATCGAACCCACGACCTCCTGCATACCTAGCAAGGTAGTTAACATCTCGTCACCTTGGCACCGCTTACACAGATGTTGTCTTGTAGGATATACTCGCCGCCACCATAGGAATGTAGCCTTTCCACAACTGGCTTAACGCTGGGTACAGAAGGTCAGTGTCCGCCCCATGCTCGTTCGAGTGCGAAACCACTCTGTCTCTTGTGACACTTGAAACTTAGGTGAGCTGGTCATTGCATTAACTTTTCTGCTGACTTTTGGTTCATGTTTTGCTTCAGGCTCACACATGCACTTTAATATTCAGCTCTGTGATATTAGTTTTGAGTTACTTGTCAATGACGAGGTGTCTTGCTTTAATGACAAAATTTTCAGCTGCTGTAATTGCATAAATGTTTAAAGCAATGTTGTTAGAATAATGTGGCATTGTACCTTGTGCTTTCCCATACTACTGTATCACGCAGCATCATTTTACACATTATGCAGTGTATGTATATATGTTGAACTTCTTTCACACCGTACGTAGCCAACCGTGCTAATCAACATGAACTTTGGCTAAATTGGACTTGTAATAATTAATCAAGCTTTAAGTCAAGATTTAAACAAAGCAGTTACAATGAAATGAGCTTTCAATCTGAATTTAAAAGTGCAAAGCTCTAGCATCTCCAGAGGGCCACAGAAGCACATCTGAAAGTGCGCGATGCGGCGACCGTCTTTGTTTGATGGCTACCCAAAAGCCACTGCGAGGATGACCGGAATCCGAGTGATGGTTTAGCTTCTTGACGACATCAGCAAGGTATTGTGGCTCATTTAACGTGACACATTTGTTGCATTTCCTGATATTTCAGATGATACTATTATCCCTTCCGTCATTCATTTCCCCAAGCCCAACTGATTAACCTAATTATACTCGATTCGATCTCTTCAGAGAATCAGAATGGTACATTTCATATTAAATTCTAAGGCATTTTCAAAATTATCACTTTTTATGCTCGCGACTAATAGAATATCCCAACAGTTGAGGTGACCTGCCACTGCTGGATGTCGACGCAGATGCCCATTAAAATGGGTTCTCAAATCCAATGAGTTGGTGTTCTCATCGCGGTCCCCAAGAAACACTGTGATTATATAAACTTCTGCAGGCCGTCGTCTGACACAGGGTAATCCACTGCTCTTTGAGAGTTCTCGATGGAATGTCTCTTAACACGATTGTGCGATTGGGGAAAAATTGGGGAGAAAAACTAAAAAAATGCCACAGGTGGATTAAGAGAGAAATCAAGTCTGAATTAACATTCTGCAATTTTGTGTTGCCAAAAAGGACCAGAGACTTCTATTATTGGTGTGTTGCTAGGCCAGTTTTAGATGGTGCATATATATAGTCTGGTTGTGGGTCACTCACTGCTGTGGCGGGTTCCCAGTAAAGCTTGGCATAATGAATGTTTATAAGTGTCTGTGTCTGACCTGTGTAGAGATGTATATCGTCTGTCATTCTCAACTATGGTTCAGCACAGTGTTGTATACTTTGCTCCTAAGCGGACGCCTATGTCTTTGAAGGGCTTTATTAAAGTGACAGTGCTGTAAAATTAGTGGTTCCGTGCAGTTTTTTTTCCCCCAGCGTTGACTCGGCAATTTCATTGATTTGCTTAGCCATTGAATTGACTTGGTAATTTTCGTGAAGCAACCTGATTATAAGTTGTTATGCGTGAAAACAATTGATTGCCTTTTCGTTGATGAAAGCTATTCAGGTGAATAGTACTTGCAATATATGGGGCTGTATGTGGCTCTGTGATGTTGTTTATCAGAGTGTACAGCTTGTAATTAGGAGGTCACAAGTTCAATTTGTTGGTGGGTTTCAATTGAGTCCTCTTACCCTTCAGGATCTATTGAATAAGTACCAATGTTGAAAGTCAAGAGTGCTTTTGCGATGTTTATATTATGGATACATCAGGGGTCGGCAACCATGTCGCCCTTTAAGGACCGCTTCGTGACGTCATTTATTAAGGGCCGTCTTGTAATTCACATGAATTGCTGCGGCTGTTGATATTGAAAGTTTTTTTACTGAATTCGAAAAAAAATATCTCTTGCTATTTTGGTTGCTGACCTCTGAGAGATCCTCGCCACCATGAGCGACGGTGCAGTGGCTTAGAGCACTCAGGTCCAAGCTCAGTGATCAGAGTTTGATTTCCGGATACGGTCATCGTCAGTGGCGAGTGATGGCCGAACCTGCCTGGGCTCCCCCCCCCGCCTTCACCAACCCGCAATGACCAGCATGGTGAAGTATGGTTCTACAACCCCGTGACTGGCACGGCATGGGAAGGACTTCATTTATCATTTGATAGACAAGGGACTGACTTTCTTTGTTTCGATACCACCATAGGAATGTGGAATTTCCACCTCTGGCTTTGGATTTTAAACAAGAAATGGTTACCATCTCACACTGGCTTGAGTGGGGGACAACGCTTTCACTTTTTTGGTATGAATCGACTTGTGCTAAGAGTGTATTGGTCATTTTAACGCCATGCTTTTGGCCTTATATAAGTGTCCGTATGAGTGGCAGAAATACTGGCACTTGTACTGGATGTACTGCGTACTGGTATTTGTTTCCATTGCTTTGGAAAAAAGATTACTCAATCACTGGCGAGTTGAGTTGTGGTACCCTGTGAAGGACTGTGTGTGCCTGTTTAGGAGTTGTCTAGTAACTCGCTTCAACATTTGCTTTGCGATGCCTTCGATGTGAAATGTTTATTGTGATTGCACAATTCTAAAGGAAACATGTTTTGGTGCTGTGTGGTTCATTAGGCACTGGCTGTAGTGATGCATCGATTAATCGATTAAAATATATTCCAATGCTCAGGATGAAGGTATTGAATCGGGCTTGTAATGATCGATTTTTCCGATTCGCATACATTGTGTATTCACATGACCCCTGCTTCCACAAAAGGGGCTACGTTTACTGTTTGCTGCATTGCATAAGGTAATAATTATAAATAATTATTATTTATTGCGTTTTAATCTTGCCACGGAATTGTGACAGCAGAATCACTCGAAAGGATTTGTTTTAATCTTCCGATTAGTTAACTATGAGCATAGCTTACAATTGTCATGTCATTGCTGATGACGTGCATTGTGAATGTAAACCAACTCTCGTGATATTTGAGCTTCTCAAAGACTCAAAGCAATCAATACTTCGGCCTGTTAAGCTATCGTGAACTGTACAATATTGAAACCTCTTCCAGTGTTGCATGGTACTTGTATAATAGCTAACCTAGTAAGATGTAAGATATTAGTTGTTTTGGATACGTTTAGTCTCGACATTCTACAGGATGTGTGCGTGTCATTTGCAAAGATTTATCATCGCTGGCTGAAGCTTGATATTTGCCAAGTGGCCAGGCAGAGGTGGTTGTGGCCTCACTAGGGGTTTTTTTTTGCTTGGAGCTCTGAGATAACCCCGCAGTCATTAGGTAAACACCCTCTTGATGGTGCTTTCCCTGTAGACTTCACTTTTAACTTAATCTTTTAACAGGTGTAAGAGGTACCCTTATTGATCCTTACATCTCTTTATAGCCAGCTCCTGCAATACTAGTGGGCACATGAACATAACGTAAACATTTGTGTGTGCACATTAATTCACATTATTTAAAAAAATGTACTCCATTTAAAAATTTGCTACAACTTTATCATACAAAAGTCGGGCTCCTTTACGTGTACGGATGCCCTTGAAACCACGTTAAATCTTAGTCGTTTTTTTATTAAACGATCATCACATTTTTTTAACGATCTTAAATAATTGTGCCCATTTTAAATTCTCACTTATTTAAATTGTGGCAGATACATCTAAATCCGTAAGTGTCATTATTGTATATTTTAGTTTGTTTTACACGTGGAGTAAGTTGTATCCCGACACAAGTCGACTACGTCAAAAATGGCACAATACTTTTGCACGAGAAGGATATTGAAACGATGCTATCGTAACCCAACTTGCCCCCTCCGAGTTCCCTATTCTAGAGTACATTAAGTCCTCCTTGCAAATAACTTATTGTGTAAATCCTGACACGTGCATGTTTGTGCTTTTGTGAATTTCAGCCTGAGCGAGAGCTTCTTTACGGTGAAGGGAGCAGCGCTCTTTCTACCGCGTGGAAATGGATCTACATCACCACGAGCCAGTCACCGGCGAAGCAAACATGCAGGTAATGGAGACAAAAAAAAACCTACAGTCGACCAACTTTTTAATCCATGCTGTACGGAATTAATAATCAATCTGTTTAATCCCCTCCCCCCGCCCCCATTTTAAATAATACAAACGTTTCAAACTAATTTTAAGATTAAATTGAGGCACGTTTATTATTTTGTAAGTACACCCTGTAAAAGTACTACATGGAAGGGGTGGAAGTATTAGCCATCTCAGATTTTGCTCACAACATAATCGCAACCAATGTTGGCGAACTACGTGTACATGTGAGGCACAAAACACTTCACAAACAATGCAAATAATTGTGGATAAAGATTGAGGAGCGAAACTCAAATCAAGTACAATTAGTTGGCTGTGGAAGAGTATAAAGGAAGCACATCAGAGCACGTATATCTCGGGCAATTACTGTAAGTTGACAAGTTAAAATGGTGAAATCAAGAGTCGAGCGAGAAGACGTTGGAGCATTTTTGTGAAGAAAAAATATTCGGCAATAAAAAGCGGCGTACCAGTGTCCTTAAAGAAGAACGTTTTCTGTCAGTTTACATTACGTGCCATGATGTGTGGATTGAAACCGTGTAATCTGACAAAGAACATGGAACAAAAGCTGAAACGTACTCAAACAATCTTGAAGAAATGCACGCTGGGTGTTGCAATGAGAGGCAGAAAGAGTTGACACGTGGCTCGGAGGACAAATCGCAAAGTATAGAACACCTTGACTTTAGAAGAGTGAAGTGGGCTTGAGTAGGACATTGCTAAAAGGCATGATAGCAGATGCACAGGACTGATGACAGAATGGCAGTCTTAAGGAGTGGGCATGCCCAAACAGGATGGTCACCATGGACATAGTGCAATGAGCTCGTGTCACTTGCGATATGGATGCTGCCATCACAGCAACTTTGGAAAGGCCTTCTTCATCCAGCAGTGGACAGAAGAAGGCTGATGGTAGCTTGTAAAAGTGTAATCTTATTGTTGCCAAGACCCCGACTGAAAAGCTTTTAGAAGTCCAGCATGTTGGAATGTTTTTTATACACATTGTCTTTGTGCACGAAAAGAATACTCGGTATAATTATACATGCTGTGATTATGAAGAAGCTAACTTAAGGGGGGTAAGTTGTAAAAGAGCTGACTGCAGCACCATTTTCATACCTCCTGTGCTTTTGTGTTTTGTATAATAGCAGTGGAACATTCAACTCTGGGACACACTTGACACAACAGGTTCTTTTGTGTACCCTTTCCTTTCATTAATGAACAAGCGGAGAAAGATTACATCTGGCCTGTGTAACCCGCTAAATCGTAAGAACCCTCTACACTTTTATAATGATCCTTTATATGCGCTGGAGCTCATGTCCAGGCCACAAAAGGTTGCCTCTAATACTTGCATCAGCAATAGATGAGAAATAACGCAAAGTGCTTTTGCTTGGCAGACTGGGGTCTATCTTCTTGGTTCTTTCGGTAAAGTCTACTCGACAGACAGTCTGAATTCAGACTGTCTACTCGACAGACCTGCTCTCCACCTGAGGACGGCTGTTTGCGTTGTGGCCGAAACGTCGTGAGAATTATTTTATTATGTTTTATTTTTATTATTTTATTATTTCCATTCTACGTGACTTTACCGAAAGAACCAAGAAGATGAATCCCTGCAGTCACGAAAGCTTTAAATCGAAAAAGACTGGGGTCTGTGCGGGTATTCCACTGTGGTACTTGAACTCTTCAGGACAGATTTTTTTTTTTGCGCCAGCTTGCTTGTAAACAACCCCCGGCTGTGATCACTGGCGATTCCCGAACCGGGCCACGTGTTCCGCAAGTCACACGGGTTTAGAGTTGAGAGAAGAAAAAAAATGTGCTTCCACTGAACATACTACCCACTTTGTTTGTGAAGTATCTCTAGTGTTGCCCTTTTTTGTCAGTTTGTAATTATAAAGTTCTTTATTAACATGCAGTTGCCCGCATGTTGAGCATACTTACACAATTAACGTTGGAAGTAAATAGCGTTGAAATAGTGTTTTAAAAGGCGTTGTATGAAGTTTACAACATGACTGTCAATTTTCTTGCTGTGGTTTTCACACCTGATGATGATTGCTTGTGTTGCAATCGAAACGTCGTGAGAATTTTATTGTTTTATTTTTATTATTTTATAATTTCCCTTCTACGTGACTTTACCGAAAGAACCAAGAATATGAATCCCTGCAGTCACGAAAACTTTAAATTCGAAATTTATGTCTGTCGTTGTTAGGAGTCAAAATGTGGGTAGCACAGAACGTGGTGTTTGGTTAAAATGCCTTATGGTCAAGGTGTTATAGGGATTGGGTTACATGTGTATTCATTCCTACAATGTTTAATACCTCCTTTTATACGTTCTAGGATCTAATAATTTAACAAAAATGTTGGTGAACTTTTAAAAATAATATTTAATGTGTTAACACACAGAGTTAGCCAAAGCGACGCTATTTGGAGTGTGTAGGTTACGTAACAAGTATTATTATATAAATTATATATTTAAAAATTTAATGGGACAGAAATGCTTATTATTGTTATTATTCATTAATTTATATGTTTATCTGGAACAAATATTCACGTCAACAATATTTTTTATAAACATTCTCATTTAAAATGTGTAACTTGAAAGTTTGGCCCAGTTTCACCTTTCATGACAAAGTATTTAATTTTATTTAAATTATTAAACCATGATTTTGAAGGTTGGTATGGTATGTACATACGGTACAACTCGTGCATGCATCAGTGTTCTTGAATAAGTATTTATTCTACTATCGAATCAAAAACGATCTTAACCTCGCAATGTTCAATATCCTTAATGCAGAGTACACGAACTTCCGTGGGTTCTTGCATAATTGGGCACGCGTAATAAATGTTGTCTGTCTTTAAATATAATTTGAATAATCTCAAACGTGAAAGGTGATGAAAAGTTTGGCTGCCCGCCATTTACCTCGTTACAAAATAATAAACGTTTGTATGAAATTCACTTAGCGAATAGATTAAATAATATGTACTGTTAATTTTATGTTTAGGCTTTCATGAACAATTTCATTATTCATAATTGGGATTATTTTTGGTTAGGTCGTATAAAAAAACAGTTGTCAATCGTGTAATGTTAAATGCAAGAATTTAATTGCTGCGTGTGTTTTGTTTAAGGTTTGCTGGCTGTGTACTGTTGTTGTTTTAAGCAAATGGCCTGCAGTTCTATCTTTGCTTATTGTTGCGTGAAATCCGTGCCTTTTCCACCCACGATTATTTATTTTTCACCCATGATTAAATGTACTCGGGATTAATTTGAAGCGACTCTTTTCTTTGCAAGGGAACAAAGAATGCTCATTGGCTTCATCCTTGCACGGGATCTGTTCACTGAGGCGTAATGTTAAAATAATGGTGTTTGAAATGTGTTCTCTTGCGCTGTACTGGAGTTGAGACACAACATTGACGCATTATATTTATATTACTCTTTTTTTGGTTATCTACAGTATTTGCTCGTGCCATCTGTGCCTCGCGTTGTGTTGTTGAAGACCAGCTTTTATCTACCTCCCTGCGATTGCGCATTGATCAAATATGTAAATGGCGAGAAAGACCCCCACCAGAACAGAATCATATTGCAGGCTGGAAAAGCGTACATTTCAAACAAAACGAAAAAGTGCAAAAAGCACACAACAATTTGTGCATATGCATAAACACCCCATCAGCATTTCCAGAAGAAGTGCATTGTGGTCCCCTTGCCTAAAATCACCATCAAAGTATCATTTAAGAAAATGTGACCGGCTGACAGCAGCCGCGATGCAGGGAAAGACAACCATGGACTGGTTTAGTTCTCATTTGTACTCGTCACAACAGTATAAGCCACCACTATTTTGCCAGCATTGGAATGAACAACGCGGGGATGCACCTTTACTTAGTCCATACCTACACTTTACATTTCTAGATGGCTCCGATAAGTGTTTTGTTTAAAAAGTTTAAGCAAGAGACTGAATAACAGACTTTGTTGAGTGTCCGTGGAAGCGTAGTTAAGATCGCGTGGAGTATTTTGAACGCTGGCATCTTTGTAGAAATGTGGTGTTTTGGAAAGAAGACGTGTTGAGAAAGAGGAAATGGGGGGGCCCGAGTTGTGACGGGTGGCCGGGTGGGGGCGACGGGACGTCGAGACATCTGCTGTGGAAACAATTGAATCCAAACTACAAATGTTTCTCACAAACTGGGTTATTTTACCTGCACTGTACGGCATTCAGGGTTTGTTTAACCGCCCTAGTCTCGATACACTTGCATTGTTTCATGCCTTAGCAGAGCCTACAAGACGATGCTCATACAATTGGCCCAACTTTAAATGTATATTTTATAACAACAGTTGTGTGCAACTTTGTATGATGAGAACTCTTGCCGCGATTTCCATCACAGCCTCCATCCACCCAGGTGTAGACCCAGTGATGTCACACCACTCTGCAGCATCTTCACAGCATCTTCACAGCAGACACCACCACATCTGGTCTCACCCAAGACTACTACTCCTCCTCTCACTGACTCTCAAAGCTTCAACATCTGCTCACACAGCTCCTCGAGAACAGAGACGGGTCACTGTAACGCGTGCTTTCAGATGCGCCTCTGCGGCCGTCTGGAACGCTCTTCCTTCCAATATTAGGAAGCCACCGGAGTTATGCGCTTTTAAATCTAGATTGCACACTCGTTTCCTAGAATTGTTTTTTTGTATTTAGTTGGTTGTCCTTCGCCCCCGCACCTTCGATTAGCACGGTTGGCTGCATAGAAAGAAAATTAATAAAATAATAGAGTACGACGTTTCGATTGCAACACAAGCAACCGTCATCAGGTAGAACTAAATTTGAGAGAGAGACAAAACACAGACACGGAGACACACAGACAGACACACAAGCAGAGAGAGACAACACGGAGACACACCTGATAACGGTTGCTTGTGTTGCAATCGAAACGTCGTATTCTATTCTTTAATTTATTTTCTCTCTACGTGACTTTACCGAAAGAACCAAAGAGTAATTCCTGCAGTCACGAAAGCTTCCAAATCAAGTTTGGCTACATACAGTGCGAATAATTTCTACATACAAACGCATAACCCTCCCCCAACTCCCTTCTTCACCCCCCCCCCCCCCCCGTTGTCGTGTCAAGCTGTAACAACTTAATAATTAATTCCTGATTAACATATCTCTCATGTTGAGTCCTTTGTCAACATTGTGGCTATATGGAAGCTCCCCCCCCATGTATTAGGGTTGTTTCTGATCCGACTTCACATTTCATCTGTGCAAGTTGGTGGTGGAGGAGGCACCCAGGCCAGTTCAGATCAGAGGTCGCAAACGGGTTTTGATTCCTTACCCGTACCCGGCCGCACCAGGGTCGCAAATGGGTACCCAGACCAGGTAAGGGTACCCGTTCCCTACCCGTACCCTACCCGAAATGAGTGACAAACGGTTACTCACCAGTGATTCACGGCCTACCCGTACCCGTACCCGGCCGCACCAGGGTCGCAAACGGCTACCCGTACCCGTCCCCGGCCGGGTACGGGTAGCCGGGTAACGGGTAGGGTACGGGTATCGGGTACCCGGTTGTGACCTCTGGTTCAGATATCCCCACGCCACTGCTCTTAGCCATTGCAGGGGAATTGAACTTCCGTGGTCGGGCTTGGAGTGCAGTGCGCTAATTGCTGAGCTACTTCTTCCACCCTTCAGCTAATTAATCCATTCCCACTGGCCATTGTGTCTCCGTGTTTGCCAGAATGCTCAGACAGGCCTTTTAGCCAGAATGTGATGTCCCCAAGATTACCCAGATTTACATGAGGGTGTTAGGAGTTGATTAACCAACTTAATTGAGGAGCTGATTCTGAATTCCCAAGTTGGCATTCCTCTGTGTTACAAAAAAGTTTTCACTTTTTGAAAATCAATGTGGTCAGTTCGCTATACACTGGTGCGTAGGAGAGGTTTGAGCACTCAAAGTAAACATCGCAAGGGTAATTATCTTCTCGCGAGCTGAAGTGATGTATGTGTAACGGTTATGACAATACGTTATTGTTCGATATGCATAGGTATTTGCAATTTTAGACCAAATCTAAATTTATTTATTACACCTTACCTATCATATAGTATCAGCTCCGTAGTTTATTAGCGGAGAGCTCTGTGTGTGTTTGAGTTTGTGTGACTGGGGAGCGGTGGCGTAGTGGTTAGCGGGCACGTGCTACGAACCTAAGTTCGATTCCCACTCACGGTCGACGCCAATGACGGCTACCTGAACGGTTCCTTGGCCTCCTCTAGGCCGACTCGGCCTCAAAATTAGTACACGGTGTGGTGTGCAAACATCGCTACTGGGGAGACAAAGGCGGCCGGGCGTGGTGTTGACCACCCCTTAGTGTGCCGTGCCGGGCCTTCGTAGGAGCTCGCTCACAGCACTTGCCCCAGTCTGCTGCAGGCTTTACGGGGATGATGGTTGTTGTGTGACTTGCACCAGCCTTCATCAAAACAGGGGGGAGTGCTTCATAGTTGTCGTCTGTGTCTTCACGTGATGCGCAGAGGGTCATAGGGGGTGGCTTGCGGAGTGGGCTGGCTGCCTGGGTGGGTGGTGGTGGTCAGAAGCTTGGGTTTGTTTGTGTTTTGTTACTGGCTGAAACGGCACTTGCGTTCAACCCCTCCCATTCATGGAATTGTGACATCACGTGTTGCCGAGCGAGTATAAAAGAGATGGACAGGAAGGCGGGGGTGGCAGTGAAGGAAATGCCCGTTGCGTTATAGCTCTTCTTAGGTCTATTAGATGCTACGTTCAGCCACGTTCTGAATCGGTGGCTTATAAGAGAGTAGTTTGTTAATTGTGATTATTTTATTCCTCGGACAAGCGTTACGTTGTTTCACACGCAGAAATTGCTCGTTGTAAATCGGGGTACTTGCATTGAGTGCTACTGGTGGCGAGGTTGTCGCTGCAGTTAAAATAAAAAGAATGTGTTCAGCATTTTTTTGGATATGATGACGGGGAAAAAAAACCTTAGCTTAGTGACGATTTATACTCAATCGACCGATGTTTAGCAAGTTTTCCTGCTGCTTGGAATAGTTTACTGTAAACAATGGTCTTGTACAGCGAATGTATGGGGGAGGTATGCATGTTGGTGGCAAAGTCACATGAGTGGATTGCCCAGGAATGGACTCCCAAAAGGCGAAAAATCTCAAGTAAGGCTCTGGAAACGTTTGTTTTCGTTTTATCTTATTGAATTTGTATTTGGTTTCAAAATTCCTGGGTGGTGTTTTAAATTAAAACAATGTTATTCGTTTTCTCAATACGTTTGATTATGTTCAAGTCGTCGGATTTAGCACATGTCAGGAACTGTATTTTAAATGACAAATATTATTTTAATAACGTGTGTTTGTGTGTATATATGTGTTTTATTATGTGCACCTAGCCTGGCACAAGCTCTATGGTGACGTCACCGACACTTAGTGGCGAATCGTGGTGCTTGTGTTAGCATCACAGTTCCTATGATCACTGTTACATTGTTTTTATAGCTTTATTTAGGTGATTTTGAAAACGTTTTGGTTTAGCCATGTTTATTGTAGTACAGAGTTAGCCTGATAACTTTAATCTAAATTGTCTTATGGTTGTTATTGTTTGACTTGCATCCCACTGGGATTTTTGCACACAGCGTTGAAATGCGGTGTTTTTTCTGGAAAACTTTGCTGTCTTTTCCTGGATTTTTCTGTTGCGTGTAGTCACTTTAAGATGTTTCATGTTTTTGTTGCGGTTGCACCCAAGTCCAGAGCCGCATGGCTCACAGGGTTATACCTAATCAATGAAACTGAAAACTGAAGCATGTTAAATGATTATTGGATTGTAGATACCCCGTTTTGTTTCTATGGTTAGTCCTCTAAGTGTGTCCCGTTTTCACTGCCCTACTCAGTAGCAGAGATGACCGGACAGAAACGCTTTGTTGCCAATGGCTTTTCAACCCGCTTTTCTTTTTCAGGTGATCTGCAGCAACATCTGCAGGCCATGCTCAACATCCTTCGGGCAGAGGATAACATCAAACTTGTAAGAACACAGATCACATCGGCTTTAATCTGAATGTAATCGGTACAGTAATACCCCGATTTACGTCTCCCCATTTTACGTCGTTTTGCAAATACAGTACGTTGACACTTTATTAATACTTCTTTCCGATTTGCGTCGCCGCAAATCACACTTATGTTGCTGACAGTATCCATCCATCCTTTCTCGTATCAGTCGCCTCCTCCTACCCTATAAATTACTCTGATTTATGTCGTTTCGGTATACGTCGTCATCCACCACGTAAACCGGGGGTATCACTGTTTTTTTTTAATATGCAGTTCTGAATGTACTATCTCAGTTACTACTGCGTGAAATGCTACACCGCTGTTGTGAACATAAACATCTGGCTTGTGTTTCTCTCGTATTGTTATTCCTGTTTATTATTTATGTATTTTATTTTAAACGCTTTTCACACATCCAGGTGACATCAGTCACTCAGGATATGGGAATAGCAATGTGGCATTCTCACTTTTATTAATGCTTGTAGGCATGATAAATACTGTATTGACAAAATGTACCTTTTGTTAATTATTATCAGGTTGTCTAACCTTTCTACTTTTAAGAAGAAAACACATCCAATAATTATCAAAACTTCTGCAGTCTGTTCCTCTAATTGTGAGCCATAGTAGGCCTCGGTTTTGAAGGTAACATTATACGCCAGAGGTCGCAAACGGGTTTTGATTTCTTACCCGTACCCGGCCACGCCAGGGTCGCAAATGGGTACCCGTACCCGTACCCGGCCGGGTACGGGTACCCGTTCTCTACCCGTACCCTACCCAAAATGAGTGACAAAAGGTTACTCACCAGTGACTCACGGCCTACCCGTACCCGGCCGCACCAGGGTCGCAAACGGCTACCCGTACCCGGCCGGGTACGGGTAGCCGGGTATCGGGTAGGGTACGGGTATCGGGTACCCGGTTGCGACCTCTGTTATACGCCCAATGTATTTCCCTGTACCCCCTTGTAAAGACGCACATATGGACACGTCCTTAGTACGATATGAAAGCCTGCCCCATAACAAGCCGGTCATGGGGGTTTTTTGACCATACCTCTCGCCGGTTCAGTGCAGGTTGATAAAGTAGATGGTTGTTGAGGTGTGTGGGGGGCAGGGTTGTTGGCCGGTTCATATATCTCATCACCACTGATGTTAGCTCTGGCCAGGAATGAAACTTAGGTTGTTGGGCTCATAGCACAGTTTGTATGCCACTGCACTACCAATCCACACGAGTGTAAAATTATTATGGTTAACCTTTACACGATGATTCATCTTTTTTTTACGAAGGCAGATTGACTTATTGCACAACGCACACATTTAATGTTTTGCAATATCGGAAACCTGTACTATGATGAGTAATTCAATATGTACAGGAGCTTTTATTATTATTATGCTTGGTCTACCCACGAAAGCCTCACTGATTCTCCGGACTATTATTCAGGAGGCTCCCGGCTGAAAGATATTCCAATTGCTACTATATTGCTGCTCATACAGTCACAGATTTGAATAAATACTGCCATCTCTGGAATGTAGATATTGTTCAAAGCATAGCACATTCGGTCAGCACGGAAGACATTGATAGCTAATTATATTACAGAAAATTAATCGGTACTTGGTGCTGGTCAGAGTGCTTAAAAAATGGTTTGGTGCATAAGCGCCAGCATACATGTTGCTGTGCGTTAAGCACTTGGGCAATGTACACTGACATTCTCACGTAGACAGAGATTCTTAGTGACGCCACCCGGAGCCAGTTGATCCCTTATCAGCACACAACTCCGCATGATGCAATGCATTCTGCTTTGTGGTGAGGGAGACATCTTTCAACAAAATCTCAACACCAGCATTGATGAGCTACATCACCCGGGTTGTATTTCACTCGTACAGCACTGTGTTTTGAAATCATGCTAGTTACAGGAAACAAAAACACATACTGGCGAGGTATTTGGCTTGTTTATTTTTTGTTCATGAAACAAAATAGAGGAAGACATGCCATCCATCACTTGAGACGTAGCTTTCAGATAAGTTTGTTTTGTTACGCCCCGTTTGCCGAAGTGATCATAACAATTTTCTTTGGCGTCGGCGTGAATAAATGTGCGCCCATGTATTCAACACGTTTGAAAGTAAAGGCACACAAGGTTGGCAGATGATGCCAAGCGTAGATGCTTAACTGGTGAAGACACACTGGAGACTGGGTAGCATGGTGAGTCTACCACAGCAATGTCAAGATAAAGCCCATGTTACGTGGGTAACATGTGTCATGTAACATTGAATGAATGCCCTTCCAGAAAACCCTGCCACTTTGTCAGTTAATGTGTCCATTGCAGTGGGTTCCTGTTACAGCACTTTCCATACATTTCCCCATGCTGTGGTTGCATAGGTTGTTCTTGCTATTTCCCTATCCTTGTAGGCAGTGCGGCTGGAGAGTGGCTATCCCCAACGGACGCGCTACATGGTGGTGGTTTATACCAACGGAAGACAGGACACGGAGGAGAGCATTGTGCTTGGCATGGATTTCCCTAGCCGCGAAAGGTACCAGCATCCAAAACTCTAGGCTTGCCAATGTTGCTGCGTGTGTTTTGAATTCTTTCCGACTGTCCCTGTAACGGTTCAAAGTTGGGTCACGTGTATCCTAAGCCCGTGGAGAGGAATGGCATGATGCAGAGTCTTGGGGAGGAAAATGTGACAGATATTAGTTGAATGCGTTGGCTGTTAAAAATTGTACGTCAAGTAAACAAATCATGCGATGTTTTTGTTATTCAGCTTGTCAAGTACTATTAAATTAAACAGTTTTAAATCGGATTTAATTATCCCCTACTATTGGCACAATAGTGTCATCTTGTAGAACCTAATTTATCTTTTAAAAATACTTATTTTCTGGCTTAAAGATAAGTATGTCTGAAATAAATGTTTTCACTTTGGCTTAAAAAGGGGCTATAATTTTCTTCATCAATATTGTGCATGAGATGTTGCTGCTTTACAAGAGATGCAATGGCTCAATTGCTTTGAAATATTGTTCTGAATGAAAACAATCACAGGTTTATTGATTGTTTTGTTCTTTCTCTCTCTCACCCAGCAACACGTGTACGATTGGTTTGGTTTTACCGCTATGGAGCGACACAAAAATTCACCTCGATGGCGATGGGTACGTCTCCTCTTTGTTTGACAACTGCGCAGTTATACTGGTAGGAACGAAGTGGACCAGACCACCAATAGATTAATGTGTCCGTCCGTCCGACTGTCCGTCTGTCCGACAAGATGGCCGCCCGCTCCCCCTGCGATCCGTGAACTAAATGAACTAAACAAGATGGCCGTCGCATCCGGCGCAGCCAATGACATCGCCTGTTGCAATCCTTGCTCTGTGGGCGCGCGAGTCAGTGGGGAGGGGGGTGTGGACGTCATCGCTCACCCCCCATGCACAAATCATTTTCTTTTTAACTCCTCTATACCCGGTCGATATCCCTGTACCGGTATTAGTATTATTCCTACCAGCCCACCCCGCAGGGTCCTGTTATTTTATAATCGTGTGGTCGATAATGACACTTGTTTTACTTAAAGCAGTGCGCATGGCCAGAACTTGTAGCCATTATGTTTTTTGTAGTGTTATGAAATATACAGGTGGATAATTGCTTACAGGTTGGCAGCACTTTATACGTCGTGCTGCTCACGGGGGCTGCATGATGGAAGTGATGTCACATTGTGGCCTTTTACAACACGGTGGAGTGGCTGGGAATCTTGTTACAGCTTGCTTGTTTTCACGGTAGTTGGTTTGTAATATTTGTTTTCTCATTCTGTTCTGCAGTGGCTTCAGTGTAACAACAGTGAATCGGACACATATATTCAAGCCTGTCTCCGTGCAAGCCATGTGGTAAGTTAGTTTTTTATTCTTATGTTTTTTATTGGTTTTATAAGTAAGTTTAATTTATATAAATTGCACGAGTATCGATTTTATTTGTGTACTTTTTAGCCAGGTTTGTGATCATTATTTCAATAAGTCGACTGCACTGATGTGATTTTCGACGATGCTAAAATAAAATAACGTTCTGTGTTGTGTACGTCTTTTAGGTCCGCACTCCAGTGTTTGCACAAGACATGTGAGATGGCACGGATAAATAACTATTACCCTGGGAGTCTGTTCCTTACATGGGTTGGTTATTATGAAAGTCGAATCAACTCTGAGCAGAGCTGCGTGTATGAATGGAACGCCATGCATGATCTGCAGTCCATGCGCTCCGATTCTCCTGTACTTTTCACTGACCAGTAAGTTCAGACAGTACGCACACAGTTAATCTTTAGATGACTATCACACCCATGAGAAATGTACTTCAGAGCAACTGGTACTTTGATTGCGTGCAAGGGAGGAATTATGTGGCACTTATCCTATGTTGACCAGTGTAGAATTGCACTTTTCATCTTAAAGTTAGAACCTCATTGATAGAATCCTAACAAGACGTTCAAACAATAGCTATAGTAAAAGTACTAGCCAGATTTCTAGACTTGCATATGTCACATTGTTAATGATTAACTTTTGTGGTTGCCCATGAGGCTGATGGTGTCCATATGTGAGTGAATGTAAACTCGCAAAGCCCCACAATGTAATGTTTATGGTGTCACAGACCCACAGAGCGGGAAAGAACAGAGAAGCTGCTCCGAACAAAGCTGAGAGAAATAATGATGCAGAAAGATCTGGAGAACATTACATCCAAGGAGGCGAGTGGAGTTATTTCCGAGCTCAATTCCAAGTTTTAAAACTGTATACGAACCTTATGGCGGGACAGCCGGGGTCCCGAATAAACGGATGTCAACATCGTAATTTATTTTTGGCGACTCCATCCCCCGGCGCACATAAACGCCGCGACCCACCTGGCGCGGATCGTTCTGTCGTTGTGTCGTCCAAGCGCAGCAGCGAGGACGAATGCGCAGAAGAAACAAAACTTTTAAACTTTGATTAGCGCATCGTGTAGAGCTCGTCGAGAGGAATAGATTGCCGTATCGTTCGCCTTCAGCAGACATAAAATGACATCGCAACGCAATTTATGCGAGAGCCGGGGGCTTATGGGACCCCGGGGTCCCGCCATGAGGTTCATATACTGTATGTATGTTTCCTACTCGCTCTCGTATGTTTTTAGCTTTTTATCTGCATTGGTTTTAATAAATCGTCATGCATATACTTAACCAGAATCCATTACTTACAATGAATTAAAGCTTTTAAAATATTGACATATTGGGATATTGAGATGCCAGTTTACTGTATTAATGGTGGAATAAAGGTGATCAGTAGCTTCGCCATACAAAATTAATTAACAGTACACTATTTTGTAGAGCCTGATAAAAAAAAAAATTACGTTAAAGGTTACCATATTTTCATCTTTTTTTCTTTCAATTTCATATTCCAGATCCGCACAGAGTTGGAGATGCTGATGAATTGCAACCTGAAAGAATACCGTGAATTCATTGACAATGAGATGATTGTGATTCTGGGACAAATGGACGGTGCATCGGAAATCTTTGACCACGTCTATCTGGTATGCCTTGTGTCCTGACGTGTGAGTGGGCCTTATGTAAAACGATTTCTCTCTCGCTCATTAAGTGCATGTCAGTCATAATGGCGGTTATAAACCCATACCTGATGATTTGCTTGTGATGTTAAAATGCATCTCAGTGTTTAAGAAATACAAAAATTAATATCCACACTTCACCATGCTGGTTAGTGCAGATTGTGTTAGCCATGGCCGGGAATCAAACTCAGGTAATCGGGTTCAAAGTGCAGTTTGCAATAACCACTGCGTTACTGCAGTGTCAACATTGTTTTATAAGTGTAAAATTTGTCCAGTTCAACAAGTTTCCTAGTTGGCTATTGAGAGAATGGACATGTTGTGGCATCCATTAAATCAGCAGTGAATTGACAAAGGGCTTAAAAGTATGTTCAATTGAATATCTACTATAATGCCAAAATGATCACAAATAGCATCGTCTTAAAATGATTTGTTTCGTCTATTCAACTTTATACAATTAGAATGTTTCACTGCCTTACTAATTAATAAACTTGAATCTTTGTAAAATATGACTCTTTTCTCGGCACATGTTCAGTTTCACTTACTCTACACATCTGTCAAATAAAACAATACACAACAGCATCTATAATGTGCAGCTCAAGATCTAAGGCTCAAACACTGCTAGCACACTTGGGGGCTGGTTTAACATTTTAGATTCTTACACGCGAAACAAAGAGAAGTGTTGGTTCTTGCATGGCAAAACAACAGTTGCCACATGTAGCATTTGGAAGCCAGGAATCTTGTGCACTGAAGCATAAAGACATTTTCTTGGTTCTTTTGGTAAAGTCACGTAGAAGGTAAGTAACAAAATAATAAAAATAAAACATAATAAAATAATTCTCACGACGTTTCGGCCACAACGCAAGCAGCCGTCCTCAGGTGAAGACCAGGTCTGTCGGGGGAATTCATTCAGACGCTGTCTCCCCGACAGACCTTGTCTTCACCTGAGGACGGCTGCTTGCGTTGTGGCCGAAACATCGTGAGAATTATTGAATTATGTTTTATTTTTATTATTTTATTGCTTCCCTTCTACGTGACTTTACCGAAAGAACCAAGAAGATGAATCCCT
This sequence comes from Lampetra fluviatilis, assembly GCF_964198595.1. Lineage (NCBI taxonomy): Eukaryota > Metazoa > Chordata > Hyperoartia > Petromyzontiformes > Petromyzontidae > Lampetra > Lampetra fluviatilis. The sequence continues at coordinate 7,458,029 of NC_136280.1, forward strand.
GCAGTCACGAAAGCTTTAAATCGAAGCATAAAGACATTGATTGGGTTTTGTGCTGTTTCTTGCAGGGCTCAGAGTGGAATGCATCCAATTTGGAAGAGCTGCAAAGTCGAGGGTAAGCTCTGCTCAGTTTTTTTTTAAGTTGTCCATTGTCTAGCAGCGCTAAATGTTAATGCTTCCATTGTGTTCTAAATTGAATGCGACATATTACATGTTGTGTAATGAATGTTGTGCGTGGCCCATTTTTGGTGTGTTTGTTGACGTAGTCAAATTGTTTGTTTAATGGTTTCTTGATTGCGATCCAAAATGAGTGCATTCTTGTTGTGTTACAGGGTGGGATACATCCTGAACGTTACTCGGGAGATTGATAATTTCTTCCCTGGTCTCTTCGTGTATCACAATATCCGAGTGTACGATGAAGAGGCTACCGACCTTTTGGCTTACTGGAACGACACATTCAAGTTCATTTCAAAGGCCAAGTGAGTTGTCTGGCATGCATGTTGTTGTGAAGAACGATTCTGTTTTTTGCCAACTTTGTACACATCACGAATAGGGAGGAATCGTGTATGTGTAAATCTAGTCTGCTGTTTATATGGCAGTGTAGTTGGCAAATGTTCACTGCTATAACTTGGTATACAAACACTATTTGGAAGGATATTTAACACATTACATGGGTTGTAATCATTAACCCTAAAAAAGGATATTTAACAAGGGGGGGTAGCAGTTAAATGATCAAATCCTTTTTATAATCCATTTGCACTGCCCTATGTCTTTGCTCACACCATAAATGTTGTGTGTGTGTGGAGAGAAATCTCTTGCTTTTACTCACTATTATTACGATCATGACCATGATTCCTGCTGTGTCAGGTCATATATATATCTGTATGTGTGTGTGCGCGTGTCTACATTTTTCCGCACAAACAGAAAGAGCGGCTCCAAGTGCCTGGTGCACTGCAAGATGGGAGTGAGTCGCTCCGCTTCCACCGTCATCGCCTATGCCATGAAGGAGTACGGCTGGAGTCTGGACAAGGCGTTCAACTTTGTCAAAGAGAAGCGCAACGTTGCAAAGCCCAACGCGAGCTTCATGCGACAACTGGAGGAGTACCAGGGCATCCTCGATGCCAGGTGGGTAGCAGAACCATTGCTGCGCGAGTGTGATCCTCCAGGTGGGGGGGGGGCCCACACTGTTTCAAGTTTCATTTATTAGGTGTAGCCCTGTGAGCCATTCGGCTCTTGAATCGGGTGCAACCGCAACAAACAAAAAAACAAAAACATGAACATGAAAATATCCTAAAGTGACTATGTTCAAACAGAAAATCCAAGAAAAGACAGCAAAATATTGCAGAAAAGCACCGTACACCAACACTGTGTGCAAAAATCCCAGTGGGATGCAAGTCAAACAATATAATGTTCCCTCTCCATGTGGCCTCACCATGAAGACCACGATTGGATTGTCAGGGGCATTGTCAGGGGCTGCAAAAAACTCAGTGCTGAAAAGAACCATTGCCGTGAATCGTATCGGTCTAAACATACATCCCGTAATGAAGATGCGGTTAAGATTCACATCTATGCAAAGTGAATTGGCATTTACGAGTACAGACCCGGTTTTGTTCAAGTGTGATAATGTGAAAGGACCATAGGTATTTCAGAATATCAAAGTATATGTATTGCATTTTACTAGCAACTCGCTACCAAGTTGTTGAATTAGAAATGGTACGTGAGTGGCTGTGATGTGTCTCAAGTTGTGACACCAGATTTGAAAGGTAGATGTTGGTGTGTACCAAAAGGATACAACCATTAAGTGAATTGCTGATTGTTCCACCTGCCAAGATCGTATTAGCACGCAAGTGTTTTCAGCAACCACAATATGATATTCAGTGTTAAGTATTCAAGGCTTGTCATGTGCCCACATTTTATCTGCTTCAAAAAAAAGAGTACGCCATGGAAACAGTCATGTGAGTGTGTATTTTTAGTCAGGCATGGCAGTCTATATTTTGGTTAAGTGTTTACTCTTATGGCTGAGCATTGGTTATGAAATAATGAACTTTCCAGTGCATATGTGACCTTAATGTGATGTTCAAACTTGGACAAATATTTAGTAAATATTAGTATTTGTCCATGGGGTTTCAAAAATAAACATCGACACCAACGATGTTGACTTGTCAAAATGATGTTTTAATGAATCATAACATCGCACAAAAAGTTAATTTTTTTATTAATCAAAGCTCTTGCAAATGAAGGTTAAAAACAATTTATATAGATTATCAAACTATAAATCCACGACGGTACTATATAAAACAACAAACTACAAATCAGAAGAAGGGTCAGGCAGGGATATACTCTCTCGCCAAGGCTATTTTAAGAGCCTCGAAGCTTTTTTCCAAAAACTGTATTGGAGAATTGAAAGCATACAAATGAGGCTACCAACTTTGAATCAAATGGTGAAAGTGTTTTATCATTTCGGAATCTCTGACATAGTCATTATAACGACCAAATAGTACAAAATTACAGGCATTTTTGAATAACTTAACAAATACGTATGCAAAGTGGCAGTCAAGATGAATACAAGCAAAATACATTTTCGTAACAGAAGGGTGCAGGCAACTTGAGGCTCCAACGGAGTGCGTATATCTACATTAATGTGTGAAGGTGAACCGGGATAATAGTGATGAACGAAAGAGTCGAATGAGGGCAGGTTGAAGTACTTTTGAAGGATTTTATACGGTCATGAAAAAGGAGCATACTGGACTTCTTATGGAAGAACAATTTTTCAGTATTCAATACTGCTAGCTATGCCACGTATCATAAACGAAATGGAACAAAAATCTGAAAAATTACACAAACGAGCACGGAGAGAAGGATGCTGGGAATTGCGTGAGAGACAGGGCAATAATGTGGATCAAAGAACAAACGCAAATCAGAAACGTCATAATGACTGTTGAGAAAAGTAATTGGGTGTTGGAAGGAGCGCACACGTCCAATGCTTTCATGGCCAATGGGCAGGAGTGGTGACGGAGAACGGCAGCCAGTGGAGGGAACTGCCCGAGAGGCCAACTGTCGAGGAGATGGAGCTTTGAGGATTATCTCACGTACGATGTAGGGAGGTCTTCATCCAGCAGTGGATAAAGAATGGCAGATATGTGCTTGGTTCTTTCGGTAAAGTCACGTAGAAGGGAAATAATAAAAATAAAACATAATAAAATACAATTCTCTGAGAATTCTCTGAGAATTGTATTTTATTATGTTTTATTTGTATTATTTTTTATTATTTTATTATTTCCCTCCTACGTGACTTTACCGAAAGAACCAAGAAGATGAATCCCTGCAGTCACGAAAGCTTTAAATCAAAATAAAAAATATAGTTTTTTTTATTCCCTTCCACGTGACTTTACCGAAAAGAACCAAGAATAGTAATCCCTGCAGTCACGAAAGCTTTAAATCGAAATGGCAGATATGTAAACAGTCATTTAAAATACACATTCGTGCTAAAAGCATCTCTTGCCCATCGCCATGTCATTATGCTGTGGACATGATTTGCGATCGTAATGGATTGTTGCCCATTATGATATAAACATGTATACTGTAAATGGATTCTGGTATACAGCTTTTCCTTGTTTTCTTTTCTCAACTATATGTTTTAAGTACAAATAATATCACTCGACTGTTGTGCAGTCTCAATTTTAACTTTTTATTCCAGGAACGTTTGTCTTGCACATTAGTCTTGGGGACATATTCTCGTTTTACATCGGTGTCATATGATGATGTTTACACTGGCCGTACTGGGTATAACATTACCTCCTCGATTTTCTCAGAGATATAGTGTCTGACAGGACTTAATTATACACTTTTAAATTCCTTCTTAAATAATGAATTGAATTACATTTCTGTGGTTAGATAATTAAAATACATTTAATCCCTTAGAATAGCGGGGGGAGTGTTTGTGCAGTGGTTAACGCACTGCACTGAACCTGGTAACCTTAACTGATTTCTGGCCACGGCTAACGTTCAGCTGTGAGTGACATCAGAACTGGTGCTGGCCACCCCCACACCTCTTCATCATTGTGGTGAAGTATGGTCAAAACAACCCCCGTGACTATGGGGAGGCCTTCAGCGAGCAGTGGGCTTGACAAAAAGCTGTGAATTAATTAAGCAACAAGTTCGAACAGACTAGATAAAGAGATGTAACTGTGGTTTCATCTTTGTTCAACTGAGTGTATTTAGGTTAGTGTTCTTGTTCCGTTGGTATTAAGTAACACGCTGACAGCTGAGAATCTGCGTGTGGCCTGCTGGCTTGTTTATTATTGTCGTTGAAATGCTGTTTTAATTGGAACACGTTCCTCGAAACGCCACGAGCAACAATTTGTTGTTGCGCCTGCCATTTATTTTACCCTTCCAACACTTGATTAAATACAATTTTTAAGGCAACCATGAGACTACTTATAGCTACACTTAGGAAATGTGCCAATCTGCCTGTCTGGCCACGTACACTCCACATTACATAACTTCTCCAGCGATGTTGATGGATTATTTCAGACAGCGAAGCAATACCATTACCGAGATCTGTGTATCTTTTGGGAAAGACTGGCAATGGTGGTGGTGGGGGGGGGTACCTTCGTGTTTAGAAAGGAGAAGTCATGCTGCATACCAGCAAGATTAGCACTTGTGTGTTAGAACACGAGCGTCTGGGTGCGAGTTCTTGCGCCATGTGTACGCGTCTGTGCGTGCGTTTGTGCATACATGCTTGTCTGATAGGGTGGGAAAACCTTTAAAACAATTAGCGATGTCTCGGTGGGCTGAGTTGCCATCGTCTTTTTTATTGCTTTGTTATAGCATTAGGATTTTTTACTATATTCTCGGTCATATGAGCTTTGCTTTCATATGCAATGCAGTCACGCGGTTGTTGAGTGACATTTGTACGTGTTCAGCAAAATCTGGGGACAGCCATGTTTTCAGGGAAATAAATTCTCATTAAAGTCAGAATCTAGAAAAAAATTTTTACAATGCCATAAAACAAACTAGGTACATTTAAAGGAAACATTTCTTATAACAAATGTAAAGGCTGCATTTATACGCATTCGGTAACCATCCTGCAAACTCTGGTCATCCTCGCAGCAGCTTTTGGCTAACCATTTAACAATGCTCTTCCGATATTAGGAATCCACTGGAGCTATGCACTTTTAAATCAAAATTGAAAACTAATTTCTTTAGAACTGCTTTTTGTGTTCAGTTTGTTGTCCTTCCCCCGCACCTCCAATGATCACAGTTGACTATGTACAGTGCGAAAGAAGTTCAACATACATACATACATTAATTGAGCGTGCAATTATAAGCTCCGAAGAGATGACGTGCGGATGGGATGTTGAGTTGTTTTTATGTTGTTTTTTACTTTGCAGTAAACAAAGACACAATAAGCTATGGCGCTCGCACTCGGATAGCAACTTGAGCGAGCGTCTCATCAAGCCTTCTGGCGGCTTGCAAGGATCCAAGCACCACATGGTACGCAGACCACGACTCTCCTCCCATGGTCCGCAGACCTCACCTACATAGACACGTTTTACGAGGGGCAATTTGTCCGATTACAACCCGTGTCATTTTGCTTTAGTGTCACCAAGCAAGTGCTGTTTTTTTTTACTGTGTGGCTTTTTAACAATATATTTTTCTGTTAATATTTTATTAGCTTTTAATATTTACTCATTTCAATTTTATAACACGTTAAATTACTCATTCTGCATTTCTAGGTAGTTTATATTGTTCATTGTCTCATTTCAAATGAATCCATGTTATTTTCTGTACACGCGAAGTTTTACGCGCAGTTTTTTTAATGCAATGTACACGGATCGAAAGCGATCGATTCTCACGCACAATTCAATGCGAGTATCATGAACATAAGAATGGAAGTTTATTTATATGCCCTAGCATTTATCCCTTTTTGGGGGAATAAATTATAGCGAATTACCCTTAAATTTACAGTGGCAGCAAATTACTTTTTTACGCGGCTTCGCGTGAAAAAGTTTTATTGCAATGCTGCGTTTGTGTGCGTTATTACTTGCGTACTTGTCACAACCAATTTGTTAATGCAATCGAACATCGCCATCGCTTTGCAGGCTGGGGGAACGGGCGCTCTCGGACACCGCGGCCCAGAGGAGCTGTCCCCATCGCACGAGGTTCAAACCACTCGCTCGCGCTCGTTCACAAAGGAGAGCACGTTCTACCCGTTCGAGCTGGGGGACACGGGAATGACTGGCATCACCCGAGGAGGAGATGGTGAGGGTTTTTACCGTTGCATTGTCAGCAACTCGGCTTTTACGTAGGGGATTTCCCCCCCCCCCCCCCCCATCGTTTTATAGTGTTGGCATAAGGAAATGTGCAATGTTTGTACGTGCTTTGAACTTCTTTCGCACCGTACGTAGCCAACCGTGATAATCGGAGGTGCGGGGGGGGGGAACGGACAACAAACTAAACACAAAGCAGGCTCAATGTGTGGCTATTAAACAAGATTTAAGGTGCCGCATTTGAAAAGTAGTACAACTCAACTAATGCTGGCCTATTTTTGATACTAATTGTGAAATCGCACAGGGATTGTGAAAATAATATAAAGTCGCGTATCAGTGTCCACTTTCTTACTTTGCATATATAGCAACACATTGAATTGCGTTTTTGCGCTGTAGAACAACACACATACACGCCTACAAACACACATTGTCAAATGATTATTGCAAATCAAAACAGAAGTCAAATGCTGACATACACTGAACATGTGTATTCTTAGGTTTTTTTCGGTACAGCTATCGTGCTGTGACGGTTCCACCTGAAGACGGAAGCTTGTGTTGCCTCCGAAACGTCGTGATTTTTATTCTATTTTACTTTTATTAATTTAAATTTTTTACCTACGTGACTTTACCGAAAAAACCTAAGAATATGAATCCTTGCAGTCACGAAAGCTTCAAATCTAGAACCGAACATGTGTATTGCAATTTGGTTGTCACGTTTGTTTTTTTGCGTGTTCAGGCAACAACCGCACGTGCCTGGACGATCCCCAATTGTTCTGCCTGTCGAGCACCTCCAGCTGTGCAGCAGCCACCGCCATGGCGTGGCCCACGGGGAGCGGCCTTGCAGTGTGGCCTAAGAGCCCCGACGAGGAGCAAGAGGTTGCCGTCGCCGGCCACCAGCATCCCCAGCCCGAACCGTCGCCCCCGCCCATTGGTGGCGGCCCAACAGAGTTCACAAATGAAACGGGGGATCACGCCACGACTGTGAACGCAGAGGTGACATCGACGAGCCATCAAGAAGGCTTGACCGTGGTGGCGGCGGCGGCGGCGGCGGTGCCTCAGAGAGGCAGTGGGAGAGCCGCTGAGGAGGTGGTGTCCTCCGCCGCGCAGAAGCAGCCTGGACCCCCCGCGGCGTCAACGTCCGCCGCTGGACATGCGGCGGCGGCCCCCTTGCCAGAGTCGCCTCCGCAGACGTGCTTGACGACGAGCACCGAGGACAAGATCGACTTCTTCAGCGCCATGGAGAAATTCAAAGGTAACTATATTTTTTTTAACTACGTTAAATTATGATCATTTTTAAATTGTGAGCGTTAACGATACGTGAAGTTTAAGCAGTAATATGCCACATGTATGTCATTACATTGAATACTTGACAATTGTTCACAGCGTGCAATTTTAATTAATACAACAGACCTTATAGTGGCCGTTATTGTAATAGAGGCGATCACAAAATCGCCAGAAATACGCAAGGCCTTATCGTCTCAGAAGCTAAGCGGAATGCAGCCTCGTGGATATTGCTTTGATGGGTGACCACCATGTGCAAAATGTATGGCATTGTGGGCAGTAGAGAGCAGTGCAAACAATCCATTCTAGTTCTTCACTCCTCACCTGCGATGACCAGCATCGTCAAATATGGCCAAAATCCCATTTGACCCGCCAGGAGTTGGGAGGCCTTTATCCAGCAATGGATTGACAATTGCTTCTACCTGCATATCATGATAGAACTTTATTTATAAGGCCATGCCCCTTGCTTTATACCCACAATGCAGGGGAGCCGTGGTGGCGAGATGTTAACTACCTTGCCTGGTATGCAGGAGATCGTGGTTTTGAACCCGACCCTCACGCCTGTATATTTGGAGTTTGCATGTGCTGCCCCTGGTCGTGTGGATTTTTCTCCAGGTCCTCCGGTTTTTCCCTCCACATTTAGAAACAAGTGTTTAGCATAGACTGCTATACATTTCCACATGATAAGCCACTTTGTCGAGCTATCATTTGTGGCCATGCTGTTTCTAAAACACCGCTATATAGCTCTGTGGGCCTTAGCTGGTGCAATAAAAAAAATTGTTTAAGTTTAGGTGTTACTTGCTTGATACTTCACCAGCCTGGATATTGGATACTGCTATAATACACACATTGGCCACTATGGTGTAAGGCTGATGTTGAAAACTGTGCTGCTCTGGTCTTTTTTTTGGCTTGTCATAAATGTAGAGCTCTCCCAGGAGAATAAAGGCCGGGAGAGACTGATGTCCCGAAGCGAGGAGCCGGGCCCTGCCATACGTTCCACCGGAACTCGGCTTAGCGTCTCGGATGCAACGAGCGCGTCCACCGACAAGCGCAATAGTCAAGAGGTGGACGTGAACAACACCCAGGATGATGCCGCTCCCAATACCAGCAGCAGTAACAGCAACAACAACAATAACAACAACAATAATAACAACAACAGTGACCTCAAGGTTAGACAATACCGTAACATTGTTTGGCTTTGGTTTTGTTAATGGTAATTTTGCTCCTAGATGCATGTTTAGGCATTGATTAAATGTACTTGCTCATAGCTTTGAATCACAATTGATGCTTGAGTGTTATTTATATGTTAGAAACGATTTCATTTTTCTCAATGTTATGCTATTTATTTGCTTTCGTTTCTCGTAGGTTTGTGTTCTTTGAATAATGTTTCAAAAGAATAACCGATATTTTGTTTTGCTTATTGTTGCTCAGGAACTCGTGAAGATACTGAATCAGGCTGAAGTTCCTCCTGTTTCCGTAAAAGAAATTGTGACTGGAATGGAGTCCTCATCGGCAGGATGGAGTCAAGGCAGTTCTGCTGAAGTAGCAGTCTCTTCCCCTATGCTGGTAGCTAGTTGCACTAGGGAGGACGGCACTGTATCCAAAGGTGCAGTTCCCAATCTTACTGAAATGGTGCGACCCATCACCGTGCCATCTCCAGGTCATTGTCGTAAAGGGTCATTAGGTCACGATTCCACGACGTCCTTCGGATTTTCTCATTGCTCGACAGGAGCGAGTGACATTTCTCAAATCACCGAAGGGAGGTCGACTCAGTCCAGGTCGGACGCGCCTCACACTGAACGGGACCGAGACAAATCCTCCAACGCCTTGGTGAACCTGAGGAGGTCGTCGAGCCTGCACACCGACCGCACCATGATGCACGGGACTGTGCGCCGTGCCACCAAGGAGCTGGAGGAGCGGTTTAAGGAGCACGAGCCCATGGCCAGCAGCCCGATTGTGGGAACATCGCTCAGTCGCAAGAATTCCCAAAACGACGGAAAGATTGGCCGCGACTTGGTGTGGAAAAGCAGAAAGGGGGAAGAGCAAAGTGGTGAGGTGGAGGTTAAAGCCGCGGCGACTCAGAGGAGTGTGCAAAGAAAGCCAGATTGGAGAGAAGATGAGCAACATAAAGATGATATACAAAGCCCCGATCAGGAGCTGGATGCCACTAAGACTGAAGATGTTGCTGTGGTAATGCTACAAAGAGCACAAGAGGTTTGCCCATCTAAACTTAAAGAAGCGGAGCCCTTCAAAAGTCACGAGCCTGTTTATGCCAAGCTGAGCGAAGTGAGCCCTCTTGTGTCCAACGTGGAACATTGCGAGGTAATCATTCCAGAAGACATTGTGGTCGATTCGCACTGCGATGATGCGAGTGATGTGGCGCCACCTGCTGCGGAGAGGGCAGACGCACAACCCCCTCAGAGGACAATAGAAATCATTGAGTATACTCCTGCAGTCTTCAACCCTGCCATGAAACATGGCAAAGGCTCCGGTGAGCCAAGCACTGTTGACAGTGAGTCGGACAATAGGGCCAGTATGGAAGTTGTGTTTGAAGAGAACCCAGATGGGAGTACCAGTTTATTACTTCCATCACGGAGGCCATCCAAGCTTTACCATCAAGAGTCACTGGTGTTTCTTGAAGAAAAAGGCCTAGTGAAAAAGCACACGAAAGAGCTCAATGAAAAGCTGTCATCGCCGTCGAGTTCCGTCAAAGTGGCACTGGTTGGTGATGAGGCAGCTTCCACGGGCTTTGCGAGGCAGGGTGAGGAGCACGTCACTAACTCGGATGAAGATCTCGCCGAGCATAATGCCGACATGAGAACAGGGAGAGACGTCGAAATTCCACCCAGATCAACCCCATTTTGCTTACTCTCCTTGTCCGTCGCGGTTAGGGATGCACCGACGTGTGAGCATCCAACGGCTTTTATAGTCCACGGTGTCACAAACACCAGCACGGACACGGACACTGAAATTGACAGCAAAATTGAATCAGAAAAAGCGGTGGAGTGCAGGAATGTAACCGAAACGGACGTTGAAAATAAACACGGAATTTCCGTGAAACCACTTGGCACCAGCGAAACTTTAGTGCACGATAAGAAATCCAGTAGCGCACCTCGGCCAAATCTCCAGCTCTTCTCTCCCACGCCGTATGTTGGCAGCAGCATAGATAGCCTGCAGATTGGTGTTCATGATGCACTGTCCAGTGGCCGTGTCCGGCAGCAAGCCAAAGAGATTGAGTCGAAAAACCGTCAAGCTGGCTTGACCACCCCTTCTCGGATGAAACGTTCACACTCTCTGGCAAAGCTGGGTTCTTTCGGACTCTGCCAGGAAGACATGAATGACGAGGCCAGCTTGGATCCCGTGGAGCCAATGGAACTGAAGCGTGTCCTTTCAACAGAGAGGTCTGGGCAAAGAGAACCATCGCAGGGAGAACGTTCGAGTGTGATTATTTGCTCAACCAAACCAATTGACATTCTGGCGCACGATGATGGTAATCGGTCACAGTTGCCTGTGTTGCAAACTCAAAGGGTTGAATCTTCGGCGGGAGATGATGCACATGGTTCACAGAGCATTGTGACTGCGGCAACCCAAGACGCGGGGTCCTCCGTGCAAAGACAGCAGCATGGCAGAACCCATCCGTTGCGACGCTTGAAAAAGACAAGTGAAAAGAAGCGCACCACTAACCCTCTCTACAACACTGTATGATGCCAACCGCGGACAGCATCCAGGGAACTTGAAGATATTAAGTCCACTCGATCAAATACTCACGAAGCCATCTTCTATGTTGGCAAGGCTGCCCTGATGCTTGAATATGAATCTAGAGCTAATTTATGTGTACACACATGCTTGGTGATAAACAAGAGATTTTGGCTTCATATCAGTATCAGCTTAGTGTCTGTATGCAACCTGCTTGCATATGTGAGCCAAGACTGGAAGACCTAACCTTGAAAAGCTGCACTTGCAACATTATTGGGATATGTGTGGTACTGTTGCTCATTCCCGAGTGTGTGTACAACAAGAGTTCAGTTTGAAGAGGGAAACAAACTGTTTTAAATATATAATTCTGATTCAGGGAGTGTGTTACTTTGTAATTTATTGAGAGCTTATCGGCGGTGTGAATTTTAATGGTGATTTGGTGAAATCCTGTGGAAATTTTCCTGTGGACTCGCAACGTATTTTTGCGTTGTGGCACTGGCTGATTTATCTGCTGAAACATTTATAAGTAAATGTGCATTTTATATAAAATTCTGTGTATATGGGTGTACGTGTGTGTGTGTATATATGTCAAGGGAACGTTTGCCTTTTGCACACATTGGGTGAGTTCTCCTGGCCATTAGTGTGGATGTGATATAAAAATCTCAGTGGATCATTTGTTGATTTTTTTTTGTTTTGCACAGTCAAGTTTGAACCCAGCCTAAAACAATGAAGGTGATGTCGCTGTTGGGGTGCTATACCATTTCTAGTTTATATGATAATTATTCTCATTGATATAATTATTGATAATTATTCTTATCGGTATACTCGGTGACCAGAGGAGTGAGGAAGGCCATGTGGAGGTGCTTTTCTTGTTGTCATTTAACCCACACATGAGAACCTATCACCTTAAAAATTGCCATTCGGTGCGTAAGTCCCAAAAGTACTTGCACGCAAATTGTAATTTAATATTGTAGCAGTTATTTTTTTTATATATACACACCATTCAGCGATTGCTACCAAAAATGTAGTCTCTTGTAAAGGTTTTTGTTATGTAATTATAATCACTCCAAGTTTCTAACAAGGATGCCCATCGCCCCCCCCCCCCCCAAGTTGGAATATTTCTGAAGGTTTTGTGGCTTACTGTGATAGGTTGTCACTGAAGCGCGGACGCGATCTTGAGCGTCAATTATGTTTTTTTACCATGATCAACCCAGTGGTTGTTGTTGTTGTTTTCCCCCCATACCAGAAAAAAAAACCCCACAATTATGAAGGTAAACTCCACACAGTGAGATGGGTGGACACAATCATTCTACTTCACGTGTTTTTCTGGTCAATTGTTTACATTGTTTTATCTTTTATGCAGACTGTACATGTGTATTTTATTTAGCTCCCAATTCGCGTGTGTTTTAGTTGTATCCAGCTGTACAGGTGATTAAGCGCAAAAGACTGCTTGCTGCACACTGCAACATGAGCCTCCGTTGATTTTTGTTGGTGTGTGCTTAGTTCAAGAGGTGTAAATGATCCTGTATTTCAGAAGTTATTTTTTTCTCGAGGCAAAAATAATTGCACAGGGGGATTTTGGAAACATCGGTGTTCCCCCCCACACACACCCCCCTGTGATGTTTGCTGGAGGTGACAACATTATTTTACTCTTATGTGGCTGTGAAAATGTGTATGGTAAACTAGACAAAAAAAAGACAATTATTTGTATTTTTTATTTGAGCATTTTTTTATGTTTGTGTCTTGTTTGAAGAAATAAATTTTGATAAAGTGTACAGAAATTTTCACCTCGTTTCTTTCTTTTGTTATTTGGAATACAACTCGCATAACATTGCCTTGTTTCCCAATAGCAATGCAGTGTTATTTGTGAATCCAGTCAGTGCGAATAAGCACATTTTATTTTGCATCGGTTTTAATATTTCTAAGAGTTCTGCCATCTCCTTTCAACAATTTGGATCCAAATATTACCATAAGCATTGTCAACATGGTACCTTGAAATTGCAATTCAATCTTTGATGTGTATATTGAATATTGCACTTTGGCAACAGTGTACAAATGTATATTCAATTGTATACGTCCCGGCACAACAGACTTGGCAGATAATTATATTACATTCATCAGCAGTCACGATGTAGAAATTACCACCAAAATGTTGAAAAGCAAGTGGCATTAAACAATGATTTGTAAGGAATAAATCACGACGTTTCGGGCGCAACACAAGCGGCCGTCATCAGGTGGGGAAGCTTGTGTTGCGCCCGAAACGTGATTTATTTTATTTTCTACCTACGTGACTTTACCGAAAGAACCAAAGAGTATGGATTCCTGCAGTCACGAAAGCTTTAAATCACGATTGATTGGCAAGGAAGTCAATGATTTGTAAAGGGAGACATTTAAACCGTAGCTGAAAACGAATGTGCAGTATGGGCAAGTCTTGGCCAGATGGTACATGCTTGCAGAAAGGCATCCACTAGAGGGAGTAGTTGGGACGGCTCTAAAAGGTATTTTTTGTCCAACTTTTCCACCCTTGCTACACTGCACCACGGTAACCTGCCGATCGACTGGTGGACGCATTTGTACTGATGGGTGGACAGAGGTGGGGAGGGGGGTTTAAGAAACCTCAGATATTGATGCAAGTCCAGTGTGCAAACCGTCACACAGCATAGAAGCATCCCGAAGCTGTTGGTCGTCTTTGAAACTACGCCAAATCTCCAGAATAATTTCAATTTGATTCTGGAGATAAACACGTTTGATATTAAGCGTGGTCAAGCTTGATCAATGAGAAATATGTTTTGGTTTAATATGCTGTATGTGAATGGGTAAATTAATCCTCATGGTCGCAAAGGATCTTGCATTATATGTTTAAAAGGCATCGACAAAACATGAGTTTAAATAGATTAATATGTATTTTTATACAAACATCGATTACAAGTGATGGCTTGTCTTCGCAATGAAACTAAGCGTCCATCTTTTAGACAGACATTTTGCCTGTACAAGTGATAAAAAAATCAGGTGGGGAGATGGTTATTTTCCCGTAACTTTTCAAATGGTTTACAGTCACGCAGGTAACTTGTGAATTATATTTAAACTCGCCTTTTGCCCGTCCAAGGACGGGTGTATTGCAGTAAATCTAAAACTTACAAGCGCAAAGCAGCCCGCGACGTGATATTCACTGCATCAATTCGTGTGCAATTTGTAAGAGCGCGGTGACGCAGACCTATTTCATTTAAAGGTTATAATCCCTTGTTCACCATGACGTCCTTTTTACTTCGATGTCTCAACAGCGTGACGGAGATCACGTGACGTGAGGGTTCTGCCTTTGTAGTGACGGTTGTGAGTTGACGCCGAGGAGGGGGGAGGAGTCGACCCCCCCACGTGTGGAGTGACGTCACCCGCTAATTATTATGAATGGGGGGGAGGGGTCCGTTTTGAGGACGTCACCTTATAATGATTATTAATGAGGGGGGCTGTTTGGTGGAGTGACGTCACCTGCTCATGGTTATTAATGAGGATGGGGGTCCATGTGGAGTGACGTAACCTGCTCATGATTATTAATGAGGGGAGGGTGCTGCATGTGGAGTGACGTCACCTGCTCATGATTATTAATGAGGGGGGAAGGTGCTCAATGTGGAGTGACGTCACCTGCTCATGATTATTAATGAGGGGGGGGGGGTGTCCATGGAGGACGTTACCTGTTCATGATTATTAATGACGGGGGCTGGTTGACGTGGAGTGACGTCACGAGCGTTGCACACAGACATTCTTGGGTCATTGTAGTAGGTAATAATGGGGGGTGTCCATTTGGAGGACGTCACCTGCTCATGAATATTAATGAGGGGGGCTGGTCGATGGAGTGACGTCACGAGCGTTATGGACAGACATTCCTGGGTGACTATCGTAGGTATTATCTTTGCGTATAATTTACAAAGTTCAGGACAGTTGTGCACTGCGTTTGTAGCACAGGAATTGGCAAACAGGTTGTTCATTTATTGAGTGGTTATTGTGGACAAAAAAACATAAATAATAACGAATACAGGTAACACACTGCAGTATTTTTGGTCGATCCTTAACGCCAGTTTACATTACCAGTTCATATAACCTCATACGTTTACAATACAGCTGTGAGACAACGAAAAGCCTTATCGTTTACTTAGAAAAAAAAACTATTGGAGTACATTGCTGCAAGCACAACAGCCTCGCGAAACGAGTTAATGAGTGCCCCTTGGACGCAAACAAAGCTAAAGTCTTTACTGTGGGTGGTGGCAGCCTCTTCCTTGGGACCATGTAGCTGAAAAGTTCATTTAACAAAGGCAACATATTCACGTGTAAAGTAATTCCTTAAGGAACACGACATTGATATGGCCACGCACATGGACATTCAGATTACACTTTTGTATCAAAATAAGAAATGCTTTCTCAACAGTTAAGATACGTTCATTCTACAAAAAAATACGCAATTTTTTTGCTCAAAACATGGCAAAATTAGGACATAATACTGCATATATATACACACATTTCTTGGCTTTAAAGAGAAAAATGTAAGCTTGCTGCTCGGAAGTTTTCAGTCAATCTTGCTGCAACAAAAAAACAATCACTCGCCCAGCGAATGAGTCTCGTTGCTATCCGGGCACAAACGAGGCTTTGCTATCACATGAGTGTGACGAGCTGAGCCCCTGCTGCTGGATTGCAGAGGTAGGCGAGTGACAGCTCGTCACCCAGGCTGCTGTACAGCGGCGGCGTGCTGAAGATGGCACTGATGCCGCCCGCCGCTTTGCAATCGGCTGTGCTGGCAGCGCACGTGTAGGCGGGCGACGGGGCATCCGTGTCGGTCACGCTGCATGCAGCGTGCTCCGATAGGCAGGGAGAATGGCACAGGGAGTCCGATGCATTGCCCAGGCCTTCCAAGGAGAGGTTGTCCTGCTGGTAGGCGTCCCACAGGCTACCTGCAAACGCAAGAGTGACCTTTCGATTTAAAGCTTTCGTGACTGCAGGGATTCATATTATTGGTTCTTTCGATAAAGTCACGTAGAATGGAAATAATCAAATAATAAAAATAAAATATAATACAAATTCTCACGACGTTTCGGCCACAACGCAAGCAGCCATCCTCAGGTGAAGAACAGAGCTGTTGGAGTGACAGCGTCCTGGACGTGTCCTTTCAGTAAAGTCACAGAGCTGTCTTTCCGACAGACCTGTTCTTCACCTGAGGACGGCTGCTTGCGTTGTGGCCGAAACGTCGTGAGAATTTGTATTATGTTTTATTTTTATTATTTTATTATTTCCCTTCTACGTGACTTTACCAAAAGAACCAAGAACAAGAGTGATCCTCAGTGTATACCATAGCAAGATAGAGGCTTTCGCGACCAATATTATTCATGAGAAAGTTTTTTTTGGGTTAGATCGCGGATGTATAAATGTGTCTTTAACCAACTACCACCCGATAGTGAATTAGTAAGGTTTGTCATGTAAACAAAACGTGCCAATTAGTTACAGCTTAAATCTACAACATTTAAAATTTGAGTACGACGTTTCGCTGCTAATTACACCCAGCATCATCGGGCGATTTTGGCAGAATTGCCCGAAAGAAGCTTGTATGTATGTACGTTGAACTTCTTTTGCACCGTACCCGTGATAATTGGAGATTGCGGGGGAAGGACAACAAAACTAAACACAAAAAGCAGTTCTTAAGAAATGAGTTTTCAATCCAGATTTAAAAGTGGCTTCAATGTCGTTGCAAAGTTGCTGCTGCCACAGGGGTTGTGCTCTTTTTTGTGTAACAAACCAAGTCGTAAAATAATTGTTACGAGCTCGTAACAGTAGTTTAATGTGTTTATAAGAGACACACCTATGACGTGAAAAACCTGGAATGTGCCCAATCTCGTTAGATCTTGGAACCGAAGCAGGTTCAAGCCTCGGTGATGCTTCGATGGGCCACCATCAGGCACAACAGGTTATTATGAATTTTTAGTTTTTTTTTTCATATTATAGGCTGCAAGGCTATGTGATGGACAGCAGAGGAGAGTGCAGCACAATAAATGTTAGCGTGGTTCTATGTTCCTTTCTTTCACCAACCTGCGCTGACCATCGGTGTGGTGAAGTAATGTAAAAAATAAAAAAAATAATAGAAATCAAATAATAATAATAATACATCAATTAAATCACGACGTTTCGGAGGTAACACAAGTCTCCGTCTTCAGGTGGGACCATCACAGCTAAATTTACTGTATCAAGTGTCTCCGAAACGTCGTGATTTAATTGATTTATTATTCTTTTATTTCTATTATTATTTTTATTTTTACCTACGTGACTTTACCGAAAAAACCTAAGAGTATGAATCCTTGCAGTCACGAAAGCTTCAAATCTAGAAGTAATGTAAAACAACCCCCACGACCCTGTAGGACATAGAGAGGGCCTTCACCTAGTCCTGAATAGCCAAAAGGCCTGTAAATGTATATAAAATAGACATGCCACTAATAGATCCACTGCAAAGGAAAACCATGTCGTGTCTTGTATTTGAGATGCAAACCTGCTCAAGGGTTGGTGCGCATGACTTCCACGTGCACATGTTAATCACGATGGCTGGGAGAGAAATGAGCATGAACGTTCTTGAAATGAACTCTACCATGCAGCCAAGAACGTCTGATTAACCTCCAAAAGAGCCTCAACAAAAAGCAAAAGGCACGGCCACAAAGAGTATTTTGGACAATATGTCCAGATGAGCCTCCATCTGAGGCTGCCTTGGCTCCCTCCTTTTGAGACCCCCCCCCCCCATCTCAGATCTGAGATCTGAGGGCTGTCCGACCGTATCCATGAATCTCCAACACCCTGGCAAAAGTGCTGCAAAACACCAACTCACTCTGAATCTCCAAGTCGATGATGCTGGGGTTGATGGAGTCCACTTCCATACTGTGATCTCCAGACACCAAACCATCGCAGCCGTTTTCCTGCCTCTGGACCTGCCCGTGTTCCGGCGTGCCGTGCGAGGACGCGGAGACGACGGGCTGGGGACTGTGGAGCACCGCCATCTGGCAGGGGCCCGGACACGGGTCAGGGCCATCCGAAGGCAGCCTGGACCGCCGTGGGGAGCCAGCGGGCAGCGCCGCCATGATCTGCGGCGGAACTCCCTGCGGAGGCATCGGATTGGACCTGGGTGCAAACCCGGCGCTGACGGACGAGCTCATCTTGTCAGCCTTGTCCACAACCAGTCTGTCCAGTGCCTCTGTTGTTTGTTGCATGCAAAGTGCAAAAGAAAAGGGGGGGGGGGTGGGGGGGGGAAATTAAATGATGAAACCCGATGCGTGAGCTACGGTTATTGGATTCTGAAATTTCCAGAGACCTTCTCAATGTCGTGTAACCACCACTATGGAGTGACTCATGCTGCCAGCTACGGCTGCAAAGTTTGGTCGATCATGTTATGGATATCGTTTGTTGTTAAATTTGAATCACAGTTCCTATAATCACTGTTACATTGTTTTTATAGCTTTATTTTGGTGATATTCAAAACGTACGGTTAAGCCATGTTTGTTTGCTGAAGTACGGAATTGTATCTAAATTGTCTAATGGTTGTTATTGTTCGACTTGCATCCCATTGGGATTTTTGCGCACAGCGTTAATGTACGGTGCTTTTTTTCTGGAAGATTTTTACTGGTTTTTCCTGGGTTGTTTCTGTTGCGAAACGTCACTTTAAGATGTTCTTTGTTCATGTTTTGTTTGTTGCGATTGCACCCGAGTCAAGAGCCTCATGGCTCACAGGGTTATACCTAATAAATGAAACGTTGTATTGTTCACTGAACAAATGCAGCCAACTGCACTGGCGGACAAACGTTCGTCCTGCTTTAATATTTCCAATTTGTAAGGAACAAGCTGAGTTGCGAATTGTGATTATTGTTTGACTGTATTTGATGTTACGTCGTAGAGTTGATAGATGTATTTCATGCGAGCGTGTGCTCGAATAAGAAGAAAATCATATCCAGCGGTGGATTGACCGTGGTTTATAATGCTGAATTTGCTGGAAAAGAGAGCTATTCAATTTAATTCCGTTACTGCTTCATTTAAATATAGTGTGGCAGAAATCTCACGGTATTTAGGCACTGATTTCTATAGCAAAACAAACATTGCATTAATTGAAGTTTCCTCGCTATCCCATTCACTTAATGCACATGTGAAACACGACAGTCACATGAAATAATTGCAGTGTTTAGACAAAGGAAACCGCGTGGTAACGTTGAGCTTATAATTGTATCCTTGTGCCACACGATGTTTGAGTTATATAATTAGAAGTAAAGCCTCAAGGGCCCTTTCCTGTAAGATCAGCAGTTCGCAAGCATTGATTCACGCAATCCTGACTGCTGATGAGACGTTCTACGTCGAAACCAGTCCAGAGTTTGCTTGTCTCGGAATCAACACGGCTGAAATCGCGCACTCCCAGAAGGCCGTATGGCCGATGAGTTGGCTAAAAAAAATGTTTTTATTTGTTTATGCGGAGAGACGGATATGTGAAGGACACATTGTCTGCTTTACTATTTTGTTTATGAATGGACCACTTCACTTCACATCTCGCACCGAGTAAATGCGTTAGATCTGTGCGGTCATCGTCAGCAGTGTTCCCAAACTACTTTACAACGCAACACACTCCGAGCTGTATTTGTGAATCACGATATGTGCATTACACATAGATGTCTGACGGATGTATGCATTCTGAACTTCTTTCGCACCGTACGTAGCCAAACGTAGCCAAACGTGTTAATCAGAGGTGTGGGGGAGAAAGGACGACAAACTGAACATGACACGGCAGTGTGGAGGGCACACAGAGGTAGGCCTCGCACACCTCTCTCGCCTGCTCTATGTGCTGTAAACAAGTGCCATGTCCCAAAGCACATCACCCCTTGCATACTACTGTAGTTCTATATAAGGGGCCGTCCATAAATGACGTCACGCACCTAGGGGGTGGGGGGGGTCAGACATTTGTGACGATGTTTGACGAGGTGGTGGGGGGGGGGGTTTGAGAAATGTGACGTCACATCAAAATGCGCAACTTTACATCAATATAGACAACACGTTCTACTTAATTAAATATACTTTTTGATAAATGTTTTCTCCTACAACATCAGAGTGCAGCGGCACATTACATACGCACTACAATGACAATAGTTGAAAGCGATTTGAAACATGTTTTCTTTTTTTTGGGGGGGGGGGGGGGCAGAGCTTTGTGACGTCATATTTGAAGTCATTTATGGACGGCCCCGAAGGCGGCGTTACGGATGAACGTGTTGGGTTTCTCCGTACGCACGACTGGGGTGACATTTACAGGGCACGGTTGGCAAAAAAAAAGACATCGCAGCTGCAATAAATACCGGCGGTTGTTTGACAAGACAAGAAATGAACACATTTATTGCTCACGACTCTCATTTGCCTCACGATGACTGTCATGAACTCGGCTATTTACAGCACCACTGTGGTGATGTCACTTACTTCATCCCAGCCCTTCTCCCAAGGAGGTTGGGGGGGGTGTTGCATACAACAACGCAGGCGGGCGGGGTCTCCACAGTTCATGTTAAAGAGACATTATGCCCTTAACAGAAATGAGTACCGATACCACGGGTCGGCAACCAAAATAACAAGAAGAACCACTTTTGTGGAATTCGGAATACAAATCGCACCCCCACCCACCCCCCCCGTCAATATTTCAAGAGCCGCAATGCACGTGGGTAACATCATCACGCAGTTCCTTATAAAGAGACGCATGTGGATCCGGAGCCGCGGTTTTGCCGACCCCTGACCTATAGGGTTTGCTTTCGTCTGCCGTGCATTAGACTCAAGCTCTCACTCCACGTCCATGAGCAAAGGCTGTGCACACTTGTCGCTTAATTGACGATACAAATGAATAAAGGGGGGGCTGAGCATTCAGGGAGATAGCCCCCCCTCACCCCACTCTCCCAATACCCCCCGCGAGGCTAGCTTCGACCGTCTCCCGACTTTTACCGGGGTTGGCCATGCTCCTGCGGATGGCGACGGGGTCTTTGCGCTTCCACTTCTGCATCTCCTCGTCCATCTTGTCCACCTTGGCGGGGTTCAGGGTCCAGAGGCAGCCCTTCCTGGAGGAGCCTCCGCTCGCCTTGTTCTCGATCTTCTCGAAGCACTTGTTGAGCGACAGGTTGTGCCGCACCGAATTCTTCCAGCCGTCCGGCGCAGTCTGCGGCGAAACACAAACGCAAAATGTGGCAACGTTCGAACAGAGAGCGCCTGACACTGCATTGGCAGCGGTGAAAATAATGATGAGTACAGATAACAACAACTCAAAGCGCGTGTTAATAATGCTATCCTAGAGAGGCACGCGTTTTATCGGTGGCGTTTTGAGCAATGCTTCTTCTTTGTACAGCTGTCTGCTATGAACGACGTTCAATGCCAGAATACGTTGCCCGAGGATAGGTTTTGAGTTAAGATGAAGCTGAAACATCCTGGATTTTACCATCGACAGGAGAAAATATTAATCTGGTATAGTTGCATGCTTTCAAATATTGTTTTTACCACGAGCCCATTGGGAAATTAACCTAAACAAAGTGTTCCAAATATTAACGTCTACTTAAAATAATTACATAAGTCAAATAGATGTCAATAACCATAGATATTTGAATCTAAAGACTCTTGATAAACACCCCACGTAATTGCCTTCACACCTCACACATATATTAATCAAATTCACATGAATACCTCCCGCTCCTACTGCAGTACTATGTACACATATAATGATAATTACCTTAAAGAATTCACGTGCCATAACACTTCCAGATATGAAACTGAAAAATGTATCTCAGTATACTGGAGGGACTGGTTTATAGTTACATCAGTTTTCGTGTGTCATTGTCTCTGTCAACATTACATCAATTCATTTACATTCAAATAAATACGTAGTTTCAAGGTCTGTTTATGTACGTTGCATCATGGGCAGTCTGCTGCATATATAATTTGGAGCTTTCGTGACTGCAGGAATTATTATTTGGTTCTTTCGGTAAAGTCACTTTACCGAAAGAACCAAAGAATAATTGCTGCATATATGTTTACCTTGAAGTAGGGGAAGTTCTCGGTCATGAAATGGTAGATATCGCTGACTGGCAAGCTTCCATTTTTGCTGTTCTTCAGAGCCATCGCGATGAGGCAGCTGCAGGACAACGACACCGAACAGCGCGTTCACAAGAGTGGCCTCGGCACTCCTGATCAAATATTTTAATTGAAAAGAAATCCCATCCATCATAAAGGTGTTTTGGGTTAGATCGCATAAGTAATACAGCTGGCACAATTGTCTGATGATGCTGGATGTAATTACGCACGAAACGTCATCCTCAAATTGTAAATGTTTGAGGATTTATCCTCCAACAAACCGGTGGGCTGAAGTAGTAACTAATTGTCAGGTTTTGTTTACGTGACAAACCTTACGAAATGGCTGTGTCGGGTGGTGGAGGGTTAACGACACATTTATACTTATGTGATCTCACCCCCAAAACACCCCTTTATTATGAATAATATCTGTCGTGAAAACCTACGTCGTAAAAGGTTACCGATACCTGGTCTAGGCTGTATCAGACATGGGTAGAGTTTGCGCTGGGGAGGGGGGGGGGGCATTGCCCCCGTACCCCCCCCCCCCCCCCCAAATGGACACCTTCATTATTTATCTTCAGTAGTTTACAATTAAGATAAAACTATTATTTAAATATATGCACCCGCGATTCATAATGTGTGGGACAAAGCGAACCTCTGCCCCCCCCCCCCCCCAAATAATATTAAAGTCAAACTTTGCCTTTGGAATGAAATTTAATCAGAAAATACGTTGTTTGGAAGAATAATAAACCAAATTATTTGGTGATGCTACATTGCCAATGCTGCACAAGAAGGGCCATTGCCCAAAACGTCACCTTTTATATATATTTTTTAATGTAAGGCAGCGTTATATAAAAAGATATATTTTGACAAAGCCATGCGTAATGTATGCTATATAGATATCTCGCGATTTGTAAATGACTCAGCCTGCTCAAACGTGTACCCCGTTGGTTGCAAGTCGTAAAACATATTATTTTTGCCAGGTTTAGTCACTTTAAAATAATCAAACATTGGTTCGGAGTCATACAATTTGTCCTGATTGTATTCAGTGCACCTGGCAGGGCACTTGAAAAACCAGGTCTTCAGGTTTCAAAGTTTGGAGTATTCGCGATGCCCCTGTATACTGGTGTGTGTGTGTGTACACCTACTGTAATTCAAATGGATCAATTACAGTATAATCGATTCGTATATTCACAATACATTTATCAAATCGCATTGTCTAAGAATTGATGACAGTACGCCCCTAGGCAGAGAGACCAGGTGTGCTTATATTAGAAGTGTGCTTGTATTAGTAGTTGCTCACCCCCCCCAAAAAAAAACTCCAGTCCTTGCGACTCACCAATCCACGTCTTTCCACGTTTACTAATTTCCTCGTCCCATTCAAATACAAATGCACTCGTTCCACGCTACACGCGATGATTGTTAAACACATCCCACGTGGCGCGCTGAGCAACTGACGCTGTCTCTGGTCATGTGGAGCACGCGAACACACGGAGCACGCGAACACACGGAGCACGCGAACACACGGAGCACGCGAACACACGGAGCACGCGAACACACGGAGCACGCGAACACACGGAGCACGCGAACACACGGAGCACGCGAACACACGGAGCACGCGAACACACGGAGCACGCGAACACACGGAGCACGCGAACACACGGAGCACGCGAACACACGGAGCACGCGAACACACGGAGCACGCGAACACACGGAGCACGCGAACACACGGAGCACGCGAACACACGGAGCACGCGAACACACGGAGCACGCGAACACACGGAGCACGCGAACACACGGAGCACGCGAACACACGGAGCACGCGAACACACGGAGCACGCGAACACACGGAGCACGCGAACACACGGAGCACGCGAACACACGGAGCACGCGAACACACGGAGCACGCGAACACACGGAGCACGCGAACACACGGAGCACGCGAACACACGGAGCACGCGAACACACGGAGCACGCGAACACACGGAGCACGCGAACACACGGAGCACGCGAACACACGGAGCACGCGAACACACGGAGCACGCGAACACACGGAGCACGCGAACACACGGAGCACGCGAACACACGGAGCACGCGAACACACGGAGCACGCGAACACACGGAGCACGCGAACACACGGAGCACGCGAACACACGGAGCACGCGAACACACGGAGCACGCGAACACACGGAGCACGCGAACACACGGAGCACGCGAACACACGGAGCACGCGAACACACGGAGCACGCGAACACACGGAGCACGCGAACACACGGAGCACGCGAACACACGGAGCACGCGAACACACGGAGCACGCGAACACACGGAGCACGCGAACACACGGAGCACGCGAACACACGGAGCACGCGAACACACGGAGCACGCGAACACACGGAGCACGCGAACACACGGAGCACGCGAACACACGGAGCACGCGAACACACGGAGCACGCGAACACACGGAGCACGCGAACACACGGAGCACGCGAACACACGGAGCACGCGAACACACGGAGCACGCGAACACACGGAGCACGCGAACACACGGAGCACGCGAACACACGGAGCACGCGAACACACGGAGCACGCGAACACACGGAGCACGCGAACACACGGAGCACGCGAACACACGGAGCACGCGAACACACGGAGCACGCGAACACACGGAGCACGCGAACACACGGAGCACGCGAACACACGGAGCACGCGAACACACGGAGCACGCGAACACACGGAGCACGCGAACACACGGAGCACGCGAACACACGGAGCACGCGAACACACGGAGCACGCGAACACACGGAGCACGCGAACACACGGAGCACGCGAACACACGGAGCACGCGAACACACGGAGCACGCGAACACACGGAGCACGCGAACACACGGAGCACGCGAACACACGGAGCACGCGAACACACGGAGCACGCGAACACACGGAGCACGCGAACACACGGAGCACGCGAACACACGGAGCACGCGAACACACGGAGCACGCGAACACACGGAGCACGCGAACACACGGAGCACGCGAACACACGGAGCACGCGAACACACGGAGCACGCGAACACACGGAGCACGCGAACACACGGAGCACGCGAACACACGGAGCACGCGAACACACGGAGCACGCGAACACACGGAGCACGCGAACACACGGAGCACGCGAACACACGGAGCACGCGAACACACGGAGCACGCGAACACACGGAGCACGCGAACACACGGAGCACGCGAACACACGGAGCACGCGAACACACGGAGCACGCGAACACACGGAGCACGCGAACACACGGAGCACGCGAACACACGGAGCACGCGAACACACGGAGCACGCGAACACACGGAGCACGCGAACACACGGAGCACGCGAACACACGGAGCACGCGAACACACGGAGCACGCGAACACACGGAGCACGCGAACACACGGAGCACGCGAACACACGGAGCACGCGAACACACGGAGCACGCGAACACACGGAGCACGCGAACACACGGAGCACGCGAACACACGGAGCACGCGAACACACGGAGCACGCGAACACACGGAGCACGCGAACACACGGAGCACGCGAACACACGGAGCACGCGAACACACGGAGCACGCGAACACACGGAGCACGCCAGCTATGGCTGCAGGGTTTTGGTAGTACATGTAGGTAGTGGATTAAGAAAGAGATTATATTATTTATCATAATTATAATACGTGCTAGTATGTATTTGTGCTTGTTGTTTGTAGATCAAAGGACGTTGGCTACATTTCATTTGGTACCCTGACTTTTAATTCAGGTTGGGATCAAAGTTGGAGAGACTAATGTTTAATTACAGACACATCCTCCTTTTTAGCAGGAATAAATAATATTAAGCCATTTGTGAAGCCTGCACCAACACTGTAAACACTCACATTTTATATCCACAAGGAACTAATTGTGTTGATCTGATATTTCATCCGGGGCCTCAGTATTCTTTGCTGACAAGTACGTATGTTCTATCATCAGTGTTATTTTTTTTAAAGGCAAAGCGCCTTTTTTTTGTATGTTGTAGCAGGAGTTTGCACAACGTTGGAGACTTATTGAAAGCCGTTTAAGTTAATTTTACAATAGAGTACAAAATGACGAACTCGTGCATGTGCTGTTCTCTTCAGGCATTGGCATTTTAATAAAATGGCCAGTGACACAATTCCAGCCATCAGCCTGGCTGGGTGTTGGCTCTGCGTTCTCAACAACACCAATAATATTGATATTTTTCGTTATGAGGTTCTGAAGCAGAACACACATACACCCCCCATGTACCATTGGAACCTCATTTGCCAGTAAAAATATGATAATTGTTTTTTTACCCTTCTATCTGGCAACAAAACTGACACCTTTTTACAAGGAGTCATGTTTGCATAGACCAATCAACTTCAAGGACAGTGCACATTATCAGAGTTGTGTATTTTGTTTGCATTATGACTGCAGGTATTGTGGTCTATGCAAACATGACTCCTTGTAAAAAGGTGTCAGTTTTGTTTCCAGATAGAAGGGTAAAAAAACTATTACCCCCCATGTACTTTATTTAATGGAATGGCTAATGCAATACAAATGAGTGTGTGACAGGCAGCTCTGTGAAAAATTGTTTCTTTATCGATTCATCACTCCCGATGCGTCAGTTTTAAAAGTGCATGTGCGCACCCAAATTAAATGGCACTTTATCATCGTGCTCCGAGACACCTGCAGAGGCCCTGCCGATACTTCCTGATGCGTTTCATTCACAGACATTTGCTGCAACTCAGTTGAGTAATTTAGTTGCGTGCTGTCTCGTTGTTATACGACCCATGTTGGGAACTACCTGTGAATGTATCATCATTAGACCTCTTTTGGCAGTACCAAAATATAATAATAGGGGTTTTCCCCTTTTTTCTGGCAACAAAAAAGGACAATGCATACATTATCATAGTGTGTTTTTTTGTTTGCATTTTGACTGCAAGTATTGTGGTTAATGCAGACATGAATTCTTGTAAAAAGGTTTCAGTTTATTGCCAGAAAAAAGGAGAACAACCCTATTATTATACCTGTGAATGACTGATTTTCTGTTTCTGTTTACCTGATATTTCTTATTGCTTGCATCACAGTTATGTCATAAACTGGTTTCACCTCTAAAACCAGTCTGGGTGTGCACTCGGTCTGGAATGGTCAGAAGTGAAAACTGGTTTGGGCCTTTGGAGACACCCAGCATTACAGTGCAGCACATCGATCTGGTATGTGGCTATGGGCTGCCAAGAGAGACAACAGCCACCGATCTCGTCCCGGAAACTCTTAAGCTTGGCTTAGGATCAGTGAGTGTGTCGTCGCTCTGTACATGTACTTATGCGCGCAGCCGTTATCGTCAATCCATTCATGGATGACGGTAATTCAAGCGTATTTCACCGCGCCGGTCCGTGCGGGTTTGTCGACGCCTTCAGAGTGTGGACGTTGTGAGGATGTCACACAGCGCGACCCAATGGACGTTGCCACATTGCCCTTGACATGGCAATGTAGCGTGTACACAACACTTGATTTTTTTACGCTATATGGCGGTCGCCCATAGAAGCACCGTACAAGCATCATCCAGCCTTGAAGCTGCTTCGCACCCGAAGCTCCGATTCGCTCATTGAGTGTGTGCGTAATCGCCGTGATGAGATTGGGAGGGGGGTGCATTCCGGGTGATATGGCCACAGGTAATGTGTGCCTTACCTGTAGGAATATATGGGCTTGGGGTAGACTTTATGCTGGCGCCCTTGCATCGTGTGGATCTTGTGAGGGGAGTATTGGTGGGAAGCATACCCGTTGCTGTACGGCCGCATCGCAGGGTAGGGCTGTGACACGGACGGGCACGCATATCGCAATACGCTTGGGTTACGTGACATAGTTACATTTGACCATTTCAAGGCTAAGCACATCATACACCTCCGATTTTAGTACGGTTGGCTACGTACGGCGTGAAAGAAGTTCAACATACGTACATGAATTACAGCTTTCTGGTAAATATACAAAGATATTTCTTACGAATTAAACCTGATTGTCAAATGCTCATAAATGAAATTTGGCCAAACATTCCAATTTAGGGCCATTCTGAAAAAAGAGTATTAGGGCTCGGTGAGGCTTCCCTGCATAAACAAAGTGCGTTTGGTAATTGATTTTTTCCAGTTTTTATTTTATTTTGCCCATTTGGTGTCATGTCGCTAATTTCCGTTCGGAAACTCCCGCAAAGAGCGACGCGTCACCCCTGCGTTAAGGAAGCGCCTCTGCAAGATGACGTCAAACTTTTTTTTTTTTGACGGACTGGCAATGAAATGTTGTTTGACCTTTTTTAGGTATGATGCAAGTATTTAATCTGCACGCTGCATCGGTTTTTGTCGTGTTGAAACGTATCCATATTCTCGTCTTGCATTTGGCGGCCATGTGTGCGGGAGCTAAATGCCAATGTCGAGGTCTGCTAGCCAGGACGAGAGGGCTTCAGGAGAGATTTCGCGTAGTTTTGCTATTCCTCTTCCGTTGAAGACGCGCAGACCAGAGGTCGCAACCGGGTACCCGTACCCTACCCGATACCCGGCTACCCGTACCCGGCCGGGTACGGGTACGGGTAGCCGTTTGCGACCCTGGTGCGACCGGGTACGGGTACGGGTAGGCCGTGAGTCACTGGTGAGTAACCGTTTGTCACTCATTTCGGGTAGCGTACGGGTACGGGTAAGGAATCAAAACCCGTTTGCGACCTCTGGCGCAGACTATAGTGGTTTACTATATGGTTCAATGGTTTACTGTGTATGTTGAACGTCTTTCACACCGTACATAGCCAACCCCATGACATTGTATAAACACCATTTACTTGTACGTGTATTTGGACACGTTTTTTTTCTAATCTCTTGCATGTTGGTGCCACATCGCAGCGGTCTCCCACCTTGTTAGAAATTGGCATTGATGTCGGAGTAATGAAATGTGGTTTTCTCGGTGAGCAGGTGTTCCGCTGAGACACCTTAATCCATTCAAAGCACCCCGATCTAATGTTTAATCCTCATCTTCAAAGACCGTCTCGATACAAAAAGTACTGAGTCGGTGAAATTTCGATTTAAAGCTTTCGTGACTGCAGGGATTCATCTTCTTGGTTCTTTCGGTAAAGTCACGTAGAAGGGAAGTAATAAAATAATAAAAATAAAACATAATAAAACAATTCTCACGACGTTTCGGCCGCAACGCAAGCAGCCGTCCTCAGGTGAAAACCAGGTCTGTCGAGGTGACAGCGTCTGAATGAAACAGCACACGTGCTTGGAGCATATATATAAGCTGGGTTGGAAGGGAGGAAAAGGGCGCCTTGACAAAAGAATATGCCATTGGTTGGAAATGGTGGGTTCAGTGTTAACCCCTCCAGACACTATATGCCAGAGGTGTGGACTCGAGTCATGTGACTTGGACTCGAGTCAGACTCGAGTCATGAATTTGATGACTTGCGACTCGACTTGGACTTGCATAACAATGACTTTGTCCCACCTATGAGATGTGGACTCGAGTCATGTGACTTGGACTCGAGTCAGACTCGAGTCATGAATTTGATGACTTGCGACTCGACTTGGACTTGCATAACAATGACTTTGTCCCACCTCTGCTATATGCCGCTAAATTCACCACAATAAAAAAAAACTGACCACATTGAATCGTGACCGTGAATTGTTGAATTCATAGAATAGTGAGAGGAAGAACTTGCTACATCCACAATGAGAATGACATTGATTAATATTTTGTTTCGCAGTACACTTTCAACAAAGAGTAAAATCGACCACCTGAATACATCCTCGATGTCGGTTGCAAGCGGGAGGATAAAAAAGGCCTGTAATGATATCAGCAAAATCGGAAGAGTGGCACGTCCAGACTTGGGTTAGGGAAATAAGACTTTGTCATCCAATGTCGCCTAATCTGGGCTCTGCCAAAATTACAGGGTCACATTGTGGACCAGGTCTGTGATCTTTGCATCAACCCCAGGCCCCCTCCCTCACCTCGCGTCTACCATCCCTGCATGAGCCCTATACTTGAACCCTATGCTTGCATGAGCCCTATACTTGCGCGGAGCTAAATGGCGGTTGTTAGCGATGGGAAAACTGCATGAAAGGAGAAGCGACACTGTGTATTATACTGTACGTATATCCTGTACGGCTTAAGAAACCATGTGGTGTTATGTAATTTTCGTTCAACATGCAATTTTATATTTACATCATTAGTTCAGCTTTATCCGCCTGCTTATGCAGCAAGGGAGGTCGGGAAGTCCCTATACCTCCTGTGAGTCCAATGTTGGACAGGAACACAGATACTGGTGACCCGCACCACTGCATCGTTACACCACACTTGTTTGCCTATTTTTTTTTTATAAAGTGGAACGACGTGCATGCAATGCTGTCAACATCTGTTGATAAAATCGTGTAGAGATTCCAGCATGGCACGTTATGTTAGTCAATTTAAAATGAATTTGAACACAATCGAGTTGTGAATTATATATTTTGTCACCAAATGTTTTTTTTCATACCCAACATAAGATTCGACTTTGCAAGTTCTTGGTGCGGCGGGCGCCAGTGGTTTGTGCACCCCTCGCGCGCTGTGAACCCGGCGACCCGAGTTCAACTCGTGGCGACGGCTCGCATTTGGTGGCGAGCAATATCGGAACTGATCTTGGACTGACCAGCGTCGGGGGTGTCTGGCGAAATGAAAGCCGTGACCAACTCGGCACGGGGAGGCCTACATCCGGCAGTGAATTGACCGAGGTCTGTCCGTCAGAGGTCGCAAACGGGTTTTGATTCCTTACCCGTACCCGTACCCGGCCGCACCAGAATCGCAAACGGGTACCCGTACCCGGCCGTACCCTATCCGATACCCGGCTACCTGTACCCGGCCGGGTATCGGGTAGGGTACGGGTATCAGGTACCCAATTGCGACCTCTGGGATGAAGCCATCTTGCAGGCGCGGGTGGGTTGATTCTAGGAACGTGAATTGTGAGAAGAGACAAGACGTTGGGAAATGAGTGACAAACGGTGACTCACCAGTGACTCACGGCCTACCTGTACCCGTACCCGGCCGCACCAGGGTCGCAAACGGGTACCCGTACCCGTACCTGGCCAGGTACGGGTAGCCAGGTATCGGGTAGGGTACGGGTATCGGGTACCCGGTTGCGACTTCTGCTGTCCGTACACACCGTCGAGTTGGTCTGCATGCACTGTGCGGCAGTGAACACGTGCTCGTAGATGCTTCTGTTGTACGCACCTCGTGGATTTGTTGTACAGGCAGGTAGTTGCGATGCTGCTCTTGCATGAAGCCTAGATGTTGGCCCGGAGGCACAGGATGCATTGAATTGCCATTCACCACTCTGCTGCCCATGTTGTACTCTTGTGTCTGTTTTGGGGGGGTGGGGGGATGATTAATGCAATTACAGCAAATGTATATTCATTTAATGATAATGAATGCATTATTGTAGTTGCCCAGGTGAATTTGGGCATTAATTTTATGAGTAATGCACGGACATTACCAAGATATCGTGCAAACAATGCCCCTTGGTTTTGTCACGACACGTAGCACCATGACTCATTTAGCAACATTTTTGTTCCTTACTGGTCACTCAATCAACAAGCACCATGTCGCTTCCATACCACTCTTCTATCACTACTCTTTGATTCTTTCGGTGCAGTCACGTAGGTATAAAATAAAATAAATTAAATCCCGACGTTTCGGGCGCAACACAAGCGTCCGTCATCATGTGGGACAACCACAGCAAGAAACAATTTGCTGAAGTGGGCAAAAGGGGCTGCTGCAACAAGAGGCCATATAGGCAAGAGACAAGGGGGGGAGAAGCCAGGGAGGAGAGACAGGGAGGGTGGGGGTGTGGGGTAGGGTGAGTGGAGGATTCTATCACTATGACCAAAGTTACCATTCCCATAAACTTTCATTCCTTCGACCATTTTGAGAACTGTCTACCGGACCGTTTTAGTTCATCCGTGCTGTGTTCAACCACCGTATCGCAGGAATAAAAAAAAAATTTCCTCAGACTTGCTCAGCTTTAAAATTCCCTCCCATCGTCTCTTTTTCACAAGTTTCTTTATCACGTAATAAACCGGGTTGTTGTATTGCATGATATTTCTAAGTTTACTAGGTTTGTTTTCTCATTCATTCGTACCTGAAGACGATTGCTTGTGTTGCAATCGAAACGTCATATTCTATTATTTAATTACTTTTCTTTCTACGTGACTTCACCGAAAGAACCAAAGAGTAATTCCTGCAGTCACGAAAGCTGCAAATCAAGTTTTCTTCATCAACCCGCTAAATTTTAAGAAACATGTGCATGATCATGGATTCCAACTTCAACAGTCCCGCTTCTTCGTTTGCTGGCCACTCGGCATTTTGAGCCTTTTGTGCCCGTGCTCATCAAACGTGGTTTATACAAAAAAAGAGAAAAAACAACCCTTCTAGCCTTTCTCCATTGTCTCACCTTCGTTTCCTTGTCCATCTGAAAGGCCTCCAAGGAGGAGGCGCCTGGGAAGGGGCCGCCGCCGTAGAAGCCGCCATTGTGGGCAGCAGCAGCAGCCGCCGTCGCCTGCCCTCCTGCCTGTGGCGCCTGGTGGTACGGGGGCGCCGTGCTGCAGTTGGCGCGTCCTTCCCCGTCGAACGACACGAGAAGCAGCGGCTCGGGCAGGGACTGCGCCCGGCGCGGGTAGTGCAGGCCGTACGGCGGAGGCGAGTGCGTGGGCGCGTGGCCCGCCAGGTGCTCCGCGGACTGGTGGCCTAGCGCAGGCCCCGCCTTGAGTTGGCATCGCTCGTACGGCGGTGGTGCGGCCGCGCCGGCCGCGGCGGCGCCGTACAGCGAGCGGTTCGCGTCGGCCGAGCCGTAGGACGGCGCGTCCACGGACGCGGCGCAGTAGAGTGGCGGGAAGTCGAAGATCTGCTGCGCGCCGCCGTAGGCGAGGTTGGGCGTGCCGGGCAGGCTGCCGGTTGCACAGGACATCGTGTCGCTACCGTAGCCATTTTGGTTCGAGAGCTCTTGATCTCTCTGCTGTGGGGGGCGGGGGGGGTGGGGAACAAATGAAAACGCGTGATTTCAAATACATGCCACGGAGCAGATTCACAAACGGCTACGTAGTGTGTTCGTAAAGATTTTCTGCCGATGACTGGCTAATGTCGCTAATTCGTGCACATCACATAACGCATGTGAGTCTAAGTTAATGGTGTTTCATTTTCTTTTGGCGCTCCGTCAAGAATGCACTAGATCCTTCATCACCTTTTAATTATTATCATTACCAGTGTGATAATTTGAGGCTGTCGATGGGGGAATGTATCATCACATTTTCTCTTGAACGAAGACATTTCCTTTGCATAGCCCCTTGTATACTTAACATGAAAAACGAAGTCATTTGGGAGATGTGAATGTTTAGCTAATCGTGAACACTTACCAAATGTACTGAGAGACACCCATCGCCTTGCAGTCCATCAGTGTGCGTGTTCTGAAATGCGTTGCTCGCTTGTGGGATGTAGCTCGATTTTGAAATGTGATCTCTCGTTGTGGAAGGAGAGCTCTGGAGACCTGTAAGTGCAGTTCACACAGTGTAACCAATAATGAATCTTAATTGGTTGGGTTTTAACACAGCCTTTTTTGCAGTGATTGATAAACAGCTGTTAACATCACCAGCTGTTAACGTCATTAAATGGCTGGACTTTCTCTGACATTTATATCTGAGGAATGGGACCAAACGTTGTGCGAGAGTTCATTTAAAATGTTTTTTCTATTTAAAATCGTTGGTAGTTTTCCCTTAAATACTCTAATATTACACCTTTTAGTTTTTTTATTGGAATTACAGTGTTTCCCATGCGTATCCCCAACGCACCGCGTTTCCCCACTCGGTTTGTTCTTGTCTCACGAGGAAATTCGTTGGCCTGCGTGAAATTGACTACAAAAAAGTTAAAAGTAATTTTTCTTTTCTCAGATGATCAATGAGATCGTGCTCCTCTCCTCCCATTAACAGCCCTGTGCCACTTGGTGGCAATTACACATTACTATGATGGGGGTAAGTCTCTCCACCCACTGTTGACTTCCCCACAAAGTGGGCGATGGGCTGAGTCACCCACGGACCAGGAATTGAACTTGCAACCTTCTGACTGTGAGCCAGTTGCGAGCAGATCGGTTTGCCGTTGAGCCTCCCGGCCAGTTAGGCCAACAAATATAACTGTATGAAAATGTATTACCATAACTTGTCATCCTAAGCTTTCAATTGTACAAAATATGATGGATTAAATCTTTTAAAAATCATTGACCCTATTATTTTTAACACCGCTTTTATCTTGGCTGTTATTTAAATACGTTTTCTTTTTTAAAGAACCCTCCGGTTTAAAGTTGAGCACACTTAATTACATTTAAACACTGTATATACATCCTCCCTAATTGCCTTTACTTACCAATTAGACAATGCTTTACACAAAATAGCAATTACTGTACAACGTACAGTAAGATTTTTTAAACATGACTTAACCTCATTATTGTCTCCTGGAGGTCTGGGACACCGGTGATGATAGTAACACTGAGCAATGGTGAAAGGTTGAGGAGTCATCCCTGCAATTACTTTCTCACGCCAAACTGCTGGCTGCAGGGCCACCACTTGAGGGAGCCTAATAGGGAATTTGGTCTACTCTTCCACACTACTGGTCGGATGTTATGGAAGAGACGGGAGTACTCATGCTTTACCCCCAACCACAATTTGACAGTCATGTACATGGTGGTCCAGGTGTCTTGTGACCCCCCCCAGCCCCCCAATTAATTGAACCTGAATTTTTTTTCTTTGTATATTAATTTCCGTTTTAAATAAACCTTTACAAATCTTCTTGGTTCTTTCGGTAAAGTCACGTGACTTTATCGAAAGAACCAAGAAGATGAATCCCTGCAGTCACGAAAGCTTTAAATCGAAATTTAACCTTTACAAATGTTACGTTTCGCATATTTAAATGGAGTGGGGGGGGGGGGGGTCACAAGTAATCTGGACCACTGTAATAGCACCAACATATTCTGCTGTGTGGACAGAGGTAGCAATGAATTTGAGGACACCTTTCCCCCTGGATTGCAAGTCCAGTGTGCTAACCATTGCACGGCTGCAGTATTCAGTTCCACTTCTGTATGGGTCCGTCGACTATCTGCACTCTACAAGGAAGCGTATGTATCCATGACAAGAAAAAAATATAAATTTGACTGTCAAAACGTTCCTGGTTTTCTCGGAGCCCCTCGGTGTAAAGTGCGGTTTGGGACTGTGAATCGGTAGGGATCTATCTTCTTGGTTCTTTAGGTAAAGTCACGTAGAATGGAAATAATAAAATAATAAAATAAAACATAATAAAATAATTCTCACGACGTTTCGGCCACAACGCAAGCAGCCGTCCTCAGCTTAAATATACGCTCCAAGCATGGTGCTGTTTCATTCAGACGCTGTCTCCCCGACAGACCTGGTCTTCGTGAGAATTATTTTATTGTTTTATTTTATTATTTTATTATTTCCATTCTACGTGACTTTACCGAAAGAACCAAGAAGATGAATCCCTGCAGTCACGAAAGCTTTAAATCGGTAGGGATCTCTTAAGAAGGGAAGTCATTGCTCAGGAGGTAATCCACAACATTTACCTTCCTGTTCATTAAATCTTGTGGATTGTTTTTTTTCAAAAGATCGGCTACTGTACCCAAAGTTAACTGAGTTAGAGTTGTTCATTTGTGCTTCCTGAGCACCCCACCCTCCCCCCGTTCTACTTTGCATAGAATGGATAAGTGATGGTTGGAACTACATGATCATCATCAACGCATTCCAGGTACACGTGTATGCAATACTCTTATTTAATCCTATACGTTCTTTCTAACAAGTGGATTATTATTGTACTGTCACAATTGTTGGGGAGCATGCATGATTTGAGGTATGAGAATAACAATTTGTGAACAGTTTTGAACAGCATCAACAAGGTTGAGTGCCTAGATTCCTATATACATTCCTTGAACAAATTAAGTTGAGTATCTTTCAAAGTTTGCTGCTGAATTGTTAGTTTGATTTGCGATGTACTTGAATGAATCAAGCTGAATGGATTGACAATTGATGTTTCGTTCCGTTATGCGCATGTGTTTGGTAGAACGACAAGCTCCTAAAGAGTTGTCCAGATAGAAAGAATCGCAGCCGCGTTGCCTCGGTTAGTGTCCAGTGGCAAATGCGTTTGGGAGGAAGCATTGCAGATATTCGTCACGTGAGTCGGTGTCATGCTTTTTTTTTCATGCCACAGCTTCCCAAAAGTGGGGGTATTACGGCGTATGTAATGAACCGCCTCTTTAAAAACGAATTATTCCCAAAAATGGACAAAATTACCATTACAGAGGCAAGCCATCTTTTTGTGCTCGTGCCACTGCATGGCAATACGAATATAGTTCTAGATTTGAAGCTTTCGTGACTGCAAGGTCGTACTCTTAGGTTTTTTCGGTAAAGTCAAGTAGGTAAAAAATAAAAATTTAAGTTTTAGTTATACTATAGTTTTAGTTATACTATAATTTTAATTTTTATTAAAAACATTTTTTTAATTAAAATTATAGTTATACTATAATTTTAGTTATACTATAATTTTAATTTTATTTTTTACCTACGTGACTTTACCGAAAAAAAACTAAGAGTAATACGAATATAGGACACTCCGCAAGTTGTTTTTCTTCCTCTTTTAAAGCACAGTGTTTAAAAAGTATACATCGAAATAACTGACCCCCCGACCCCTCGCAGCGATTTAAAAAAAATGCAACAAATAATTTTTCCGTCTAATTTTTTCACCATCCCAGTTGTATTGTTCTTAGTTATTTTTTTCTATTTTTATTTTGTATATCGTTTTGATCGCTCCATTAGTCTACATGTAATACTGTATTGGCATGTTAATTGCATTAATTATTAATAGTAACATTTCACAAGCACGATTCAATGTGTCTCAATTAGTGTAAGAATATATATTTTTAGCAATGAATCAACGCATTATGCATTTATTTCGGTGATTTTTCTTTCTGCTCAAATTTGCAATGAGGTGATGCTCAAACCCTATTCGTAGCCCTCACCCAGTGCTGGAAATTCCACATTCCTACTGAGTGAGCGAGTCTATTCATGGGACAACTACTTTTCGCTTACCCCCAAAGTGGTACAAATTTTATTGACCCTCGATGGATGATATGCCGAGTCAACCTGCAACAAGGACCCGAACTCGCAACCTTCCCATATCCAGTGGCTTGCTTCGCCACGGAGCCACATGGATAATGAAAATTAACAAACGTGGTGAACTCGACAATTACTAACGTCTAACTGACCTGTTCGATGGTGATGCATATCATTGTCAACATCGGTGATTGATTCCATTCAAGCAGCAGCAGCAGCAGCAGCATTACCACTCAATGATCAATACACACCACAGTGAGTGGGTGTACTCGCGGCAAAAGTACATCAACTAGCAAGTGTGGAACGTGATCTGATCTGTTGAGCTACAACACTCTGAGACGAGCACATGGCAGGCGGCAGATGAATACCGTGACTTGGATCGGCCTTGACCCCAACCGCCACGGGCGTCCGGCCCGTGAAAACCTGCCAAGTTGATGAAATTTTGACAAGCTTTATAATTCTGTTCCCCGCCATCACAGGTGTGTCAGAGTATTATACATATATGTGTGTAGGCCGTATACCCGAGTTGTTTTGCTTTTGTTTGTTTTTACCTAAAAAAATTTCGACGTGCAGTCGTCATGATTAATCAGTTGGGTGCATGAGAGGTAGTCATTTGTTTGTGTTAAGTATCTAACTAAGATGCGTTCATCATAAATTATTGGGATACGTATTTAATGTACTGTTTTTTTAACGGACCCTGAACTATACGAGAGAGAGAGAGAAAAAAACACTTGCATCACTACAGCAATCTTAATGTCACATACCACATTACTGAGTAAAAGGACAGCAATTTTGGAAA
Source organism: Lampetra fluviatilis (assembly GCF_964198595.1). Lineage (NCBI taxonomy): Eukaryota > Metazoa > Chordata > Hyperoartia > Petromyzontiformes > Petromyzontidae > Lampetra > Lampetra fluviatilis. The sequence goes on from NC_136280.1 coordinate 7,496,360, forward strand.
TTTAAACTACAATTGTCATTGTAGAAGCTCTGGATGAAGAAAAAGAATCCAGCAATGGAAGTCGTTTTTTTCCTCTTCTCTGCCTTGGATCGTACTGATTGTATGGGGGGACTTGAACAGAAATTGTCACAGCCAATTAAGCAACACATGACAATGCCTGTGAGCTTAAGATAACTGCCACTCCTCCTTAAAGGTTGGGACTGCGAACCTTTTGACACCTGCCAAATCCAACATCTGTTGCACTTTTAAGGTGACTGGTTAAGTACAGCGCTGTCATTGAAAATGAACACCATTATGCCTCATGTTTCGTATACCTATAAACTACCTTCGTTGAAACTCGAATTGTATTGGTTACTCGTGCTGGATGTGTTTCCACCTTGTTAGTCATTGCGTACCGTTCTAGTCGATGGCTTTCAATGTAGGCATTAAGGGCATTAAGGACAGGATGGCCATTCACCGAGGAGATGGAACGATGAAATGGGTTCGTGTGCAGGTGCCAGGCAGATTATTTTGGCACAGGATCCTGAGAGACGGTGATGGTTTGGGGAGACCTTCATCCAGCTACATCTATTTTGCTGTGAAGGCGCACAGGCACTCTCAAGCAAGGAGTCTTTTAATGAACAAAAATGCTCAAGCGCTTAGAAAATGTTAAACAAATCTAGAACAACCATTTTTGCATTAATGCACATTCAAGGTCCTAAGTGCAGTTGTAAGGAAGGCAAATCTCATGTATTTTACACTAATCCTGGGAGGCCCCTTTTACGACTAGTATGAATATGCCCCCTTTTTGTGAGGTTTTTTTCCCATGTCAATCTATTAGCGGCAGCTGAAGAATGCATGGGGGGGCCGGTAGGGGCAGTGGCAATAGCTGTCGAGTGTGCAGGCGGTGCAACTGCACTTGCACTCACGGGCCAGAGGGGCCCAGGAGTTGAGCTACAAAGAGAGGGGAAATTGGACGGTGAGCCCCTTTTTGTATTCCTTGCATCAGCTCGCGAGCAAGACGCGTGGTCAGTGCGACATGAGGCTCGTGAGAGACGAAGACCACCGAGGACGAATGTCACGTGGGGTGAGCGAGGGAGGCAGTGTGGGTTGAATGACGTCAACGAGGCACAGGGAGAATCGCAAACGGAGGCACCGCCAGGGCTGGTGACGCGCCGAGTGAGGGGGCAGAATTGGCAGTTGGCGACGAGCGGAAGAGGTAACGACGATGATGATGGTGACGATGAGATGGCAATGCAGAGGGGTGGTTGGGGAAAGTGTAGGGGGTTAACCAGGGCCTTTGGTGAAGGTGAGGCGAATGGCAATAGCAATAAAAAACATTTTTTGCCTATTATCAATTTTGTCTTTTAAAGCTGTACAAATGTTTAATTTTAAATAATTGTACAGTTTTAAGCAAAAAAAGTAGTCAGATATGCGAGTGTGTAAAGAGTTGAGGTTTTCCTTTATTTGAAATCTCATCGCCTAAACTTATGATGCCACTCTGCTCTTAAGCACAATGAAGGTGTTTAAATACAATTGAGCGGTCAAAACTGCCATTTAGTCGTGGCACGTAAGAGGAAAAATTGGGTTAATTCGTTCTTGTTAAGCTAATCCCAATTTAGAATCTCATCTGACTGTGAGAAGAGATGTAAAATAGACCATAATGAGAATGACCGGAATAATGGTTTATTTAAAAGCTATGATACACCCTGGGTTTAACAGTTATTAGAGAAAGTTCATATTACTCCACCCTTGTCAATTACCAGCAGAACATTAGCAATTAAATTTTACATAGCAACAAGGGTCATGAGCATGTAGAAATGTGCCTACCGCTAAAAAATGCTGAATTCTGCTCAGGATTCTCGAAGCATGTCCTAATTGAATAGTATCTGTTTAATTATAGGTAGAGATCTTTTTATTTTATTTTTATAATATATTTTTTACATAAAATTAACCATTATTATGCGCTATTCAAATGATTTATAAATGCATCAGTATTCATATTTTAAGGCCAATTACAGTAAACTGTAAAATAAGCAAAAAAAGTCAAATGTACAATGTTTATAATCTAACGAAAGACAACTCGCACCCAAAGACCAACACGGTAAACAAATGATAAACCTCTTGCATACTAGACCAATCAAGGTACACTATCTCATGAAAAAAAACTGCAATTCTGGTACCACTGACACATAACATATTATTTGCATCAACATCACCATTATCGTCATCATAAGCCATGATCGTTCCACTGCTGGACAAAGGCCTCCCCCCACTCCCCCACGATTCCACTACGTGTCGACAACACGCTGACGCGCACACGATGAAAATACGTGCCGGACGACGGCCTACTCGCGGATAGCCACACGGGGCAATCTACGAAGCTGCCGTCACAGAGGCACGCGGCTTGAATCGTTCGAGTGGCCGTACCGGTCTTTGAGCCACATGGTCCCTCCTGCCGGTAGCGCGGATAGTCGGGGCTGGGCTCGCCGGCCTGTCCGCACGTGGCCCAAGTTGTGTCTCCGGGCGCCACTGCCCCTCCGCACTCCAGCAGGGAAGGCAGCGTTTCCAGCCTGGCCATGTCTGACCTGGGACGAAAAAAAAGTACAGGACACGTACACGTACAGTCGGTCAAGCTGAAACAATGGTGCAAGTTAAAAAAAATTAAAAAATTCAGAAATTCTTCTGACTCTGTCCACCCAGCAGTATAAATAGGTACACCCGCAGTCAAAACGTTTTATGGGGTAAAGTGTGGTGGTATACCCACCAAGATGTTTGGCCAGCATGGAAGAGTAGGCCAAATACCTTCTAGAGCAGTGGTTCTTAACCTTTACTGTAGTCTTGCACCCATTTGGTTCTCATTCTTTAAAACATATATATTAATAAATACATAGGTTTGATGAAACAAAGTAGTTGTACTAACCGTGCTTAGTTTGTGTTTCGATGATTTACCTTCTAAAAAAATCTGGCCACGTCTCGCACCCCCAGGGGGTGCCGTTCATCCCAGGTTAAGAACCACTGCTCTAGAGGGGCTGTAGAGCTGCGTTTATGTGAAGGGCCTTCCATCAGCAGTGGTGTGAGCAAAGCAATTGCAGGGCGGCACCTTTATATTTTACATGTACAGCCCTTCGTCTTTCTGCTGCTGGATGAGGGCCTCGCAACGCCATACAGGTGGGTGGAGGTTATCTGACCATATCTCACCGCCTTGGTCAGGTGTGGAGCATGGACGTGGGAGCACAGAAGTACAGCACAACAACAGGTTTTTGTTTTTCTGCACTGCCCTGTGTCTCTGCGCACCGTGTTAAAGGATCCCATTGGGTGGAGATGGACGGCTTCATTCCATTGGGAATGGATTCTATGGAGCTCGCGTACGGGCACCTATATGGCCACCATTGTACTCGGCACGATGCAACCGGCATAGTGCAACTCGCTCATGCCTCTACATCACTACTCCTGCTCCAGTAACAAAGGGGAGGATGACTGCCCGTTCGGAGGAATATTGTTTACATCAACTGGGTTGCATTGTGGCAGAGCGCTTCCAATCATAATGATCTGGGTTCAAATCCCCGCTGGAATCAATTCGGCCAATAATCCCAACAAGGGTTGCTAACAACAAAAAGGCACAACTGTGTAGAATGTTACAGTTGTCCTATAGATAGACTGGCCCCTTGCCATGGGAATGTGGAATGACCAACAAAGGATCAGGGCCATGAGCACGGATGCATGCTTGCTTTATACAGGGAGAAGACCCCTGGCGTTTGATCTTTAGCCAGTTAACAATACAGTACTTTCACAATCGGTTGTTACCTATTTGATAGGTAACGTGGTTTGTCAAAGCCCACTTTCAGCACTCTATTTTCCAAACTGAATATGTATACTGCATGCATTATATATTGCTGGCATTATATATTGCTGGCATGATATTGCATCGGACGGCGTTACGTTTCTGCCGAAGAACAAAACAACCCCCCACCCCCAAAAAAAGGCAGCCCAGGCTCCTTAAGACGATTATCGATTTGTGTAAGTTGGTAACAAACGCCACGGCAGTCCCCCGACGACAAAACCCCCGACGCTTGCGTGGGGCCATCCAAATGTCGCGAGAGCTGTCGTGTCGTGTGCCGGTGGAATGCTTCCCGTTGTCCTGTGGAAGCGCCATGGTTACCCAGCTGAAAGCAAGACCACCCCCCCCACCACCTCATCCAAATCGGAAACTCGCAAGCGGCGACCCACCGCGGCAATAGAGCTGCCATCTGCCCTCGCATTAACCCAGTAATCCACGACAACCACCCCCTCCAGCGGGTGCCACGCGCCACGGCCCCATCGCTGTGACGGCACGCGCGCTTTGGATGATTTTTTTTCTCTTCCCCCCATGCTTCTTCTTCCTCCTGCTCACTCTGTCGTCGTAGCTGGCCACTGCTGTGATTGGGGATGAGCAAATAAGCTATTGGCACAATTAACATGACAATTGGCCCGTATGTCAGCTCGCTTTTTTTGGTGGCCTTTTATCTCAAGAGTGGCCGTTGAAAGGGCTTCACCGGCTCGTGACCTTTTTTTTACTTTGAGTCAACTTAAAGTGAACTCCCCGTGTCCCTTTTTGTTTTTAAATCGGAGGCAGGGGAAAAAATAATAAATGTTTCCGCCCGTTTGACACGTTGGGGCAGTTTACTTGCCAACCCAACGGTTAACAAAGTTTTTTTTAAATTAAAATGTAAACCTGCAAGTATTTTAAATTTACCTTGAAGAAAATCTACAACGTATTGAAATGAAATATTTAATTTCATATTAATATAATTTTAATGCGTACCGAGCGTGAATTGATAGTTCTAACCTCATTTAATAAACATTAAATTCACTTTCTGCACGTATAATAAATCCAGATGCCAAAATGTTTGCCTGATATGTAGTGTAAAGTTCACTAGTTTGATTAATTTACACTTAGTACACATCTACAGGAAATGCAGCCTCATAAATGTCCACGTTTTGACAACTTTCCACGGCGTAATTTTCCCGTTTTATAAACCTCGCTAACCATCAGCGACGCGTTTGTTTTAACTCGAGCAAGTGTTTCGCCGTGCGCGCACAAAATCACTGACATCGGTAGAGAGAGAGAGAGAAGGAAGGAAGCGGTTTTACGCCGGCGAGGAGAGAGAGAAACACTCACTTGACTTGAGCCCAGCATTGCATCTTGACGGTGGTTGACGGCAGGGCATACGTCGCCGTCGCCTGCGCGTATGTCGAGTTTGACACTGGCATCTCCTCGTCGTCCGACACAGTGAGCCATGACGCCTCCTCGCTTAAAGCTGCTGGGAGCAGCCACTCTGCCATTGCCAGCATCTCACGAAGTCGAGGTGATGCACCACCTCCGTCGCCGAAAGATACCAAATGAAACAAAAACACTCTCCCCGAAAAACCCCCCCCAAACTCTGCGACGAGGAAAGTCTGTAGTAGTTCAAACTTGATCTGATCTGTAGTAGTTGTTGTTGTAGCAGTGCGCGGGTAGTGCGCAACTTGTGGACTTGGTTATGATGATCCTGCTGTGGCGGCACGCTAATGATAAATCAACTCGTACCCGCTCTGCCCCTTGTCAGCAAAGCGATCGAGTGTGGCCCTCTTGGTGTGCCTGGGACCCTTCCACACACACACAGGCACGCGCAACTTCTTTTAACCCAACGCGACAAGACCTCCTCCCGTCTTACTTTAAATCAAGTCGCACACTGACCCGGAGGGCTTCGGCGTGTGCGTGTGTGTGTGTGACAGGGGGGAGGATAAAAAAAAACCTGTGATCGTTCCATTGGCTGAGACGCTTCATGTGCAGGGGTGGTGGGGGTGAATGGGTGGAGCGATAGTGCCATAGATTTTTTTTTGTACATGACAAAAAAAAAGTTAAGAATGATGATCCATCAACAACGGATTGTCAGATTTATTAATTTTTTTTTCTACCCCGGGGGGGAATTCTAAACAGGTGAGGGGATCTGTAGCTTTCATAAAATATTTTTTGTTTCTCTCCGAGATGAATTAATTAGCAGATAGAGGTGTGTCGAGGCGCGTGCCGGTTAGTTTTGTCTTCTCAGCAGCTTGCCTCCTCTTTCGACTCCAAAGTTATTCCTGCACAATAGGACTCCCACTGGGTCCCTCCATCACACGCATCGCACACACACACACAGAGAGAGAGAAGTGTCCCTTGTGTGTTCGATTAGTGCCTCTTCGCATTGTTCAACTGGCGTCATCTTTCGTGACAATAAATTTATGTTTTCCATTATTTAATCTAAGGTGTCATACGATTGCGAGTTTATTTTTTTTGGCATTATGTCCAGAGTATAATTTAAAAATGTTCCGAAAATCTGGCTCTTTGTAAAGGAAATCTACCGGACGATGATGATTGTCAGAATTTTCTGGCTGACATAAATAAGCTGGATTCCGACTGTAAGGCGTGTTCTCTCGCCTGGTGTAGTTTGATATGTTGTCTAAAGAGGTGCGGTGGACAAGTATGCTTTCTTTTGCAGTGTGGCTCAATTTACCCAACAGCAGCAGCAGCAGGAAGTCACAGATCGGTGTCATTGTTGGGATCGGGCATATTTGTGAGGTGAAACAGGAGGGCCGGACACGTCAACGGCGGCTCTGTGAGACGTGGATTCGTAGCATGCGTGCCTACAGTGCCATTCATCGAAACACGACTCCTACCTTTTGTTTGATACACGTACGGCTACTGTTACTCAAAACCAGTCGTGGATTCGTGAATTTTATGTAAGTGTATTGGGCAAAGGCAATTATTTATGTGACTAACTTTGCAGTAATCGTATTTTGCTTTGGATCGGTTGTTATAAACTAACATTGTCAATTTGTTTTGCAACGTGTCACAAAATGGATACTGTTGACACACTAAATATTTGCATATGTGTGTAACTGATGTATTTATTTAGTAGAATTTCCAGTTTTATTTTATTAATAAGCTACAACCCCCCTTTTCACTCATTTCCTTATAAGCTATTATCTCAATTCTCTATTGCAAGCTGCTTGCGCTTTAGAGTTACAGGGCATATATACAGTGCAAGTGTGCAACATACGTGCTGTGCATATATGTAACCTTGCATCTTAACATTCAATTGAAAAAACATTAAGGGGCCGTCCATGAATGATGATTTTGGACGATTTTTGACCCCCCCCCCCTCTCGTCACACGGCGTCACAAAAAGTCAGACCCCCCCTCAAATATGACGTCACAAAGCTCTGCCCCCCCCCCTCAAAACCATATTTCCATTTTGAAAATAAAACAAATCGCTTTAAACTATTGCCATTGTAGTGCGTGTTTAATGTGGCGCTGCATTCTGATGTTGTAGGAGAAAGCATGTATTAAAAAGTCTATTTAATTAAGTAGAACGTGTTGTCTATATTTATTTAAAGTGGCGCATTTTGATGTGACGTCACATTTCTCAAACCCCCCTCTTCGTCACACATCGTCACAAATGTCTGACCCCCCCCCCTAGGTGCGTGACGTCATTTATGGACGGTCCCTAATGAATGTCTACATTCAGGTCATTCATTAAACGTGAGGGTTGTACATGGTGGTCCAGATATCTTGTTATCGCCAATTAAAGTCCTTTGCTTATTCATGTTTTCACACTTATTGGTATAAAAAAAGTTTTAGAGAATTAAATAGGGGTCACAAGACATGTGGCCCACTCTTTACAGCTCCTTGTAAAATAGAGACAAAAATACTCATTAACTGACTTTGTTGTACTCAGAGAGCTTATGTTTCATCATGTTCAATGCCTGCGGAAATGCGTTGCATACAGTACTGGGTCCAGTCTAACACCTGACATTGACATCTCTAAACCTGGGTCAAGGTTGCATTAAAGACAGCGCCAGTTGATGTAAAGTGTGTAGTTATACCAATTATAATTTTCCTGGAACCAAATTGCCTGCAAATTAGAGTAACTGGATTACCGTACTTCAAGAGAAGCATAATTTAAACGCTGTTAACATGTTGCATCACCAAGCACCTATCATCAGCTACGTCCCTTTTAATGTTATCCCTTTCGTGACTGCAGGGATTCATCTTATTTGTTCTTTCGGTAAAGTCACGTAGAAGGGAAGTAATACAATAATAAAAATAAAACATAATAAAATAATTCTCACGACGTTTCGGCCACAACGCAAGCAGCCGTCCTCAGGTGAAACCAGGTCTGTCGAGGCGACAGCGTCTGAATGAAACAGCACACGTGCTTGGAGCATATATATAAGCTGGGTTGGTGTGCTGTTTCATTCAGACGCTGTCGCCTCGACAGACCTGTTCTTCACCTGAGGACGGCTGCTTGCGTTGTGGCCGAAACGTCGTGAGAATTATTTTATTATATTTTATTTTTATTATTTTATTACTTCCCTTCTACGTGATTTTACCGAAAGAACCAAGAAGATGACTCTATATTTTGTTCATTGAAACTAGGAAACGCTATTGCCAAGATTGTTCCGGTGACAGTGTTAGATTGCAGAGCCCACAATGCCAATGCCCTGGGACTGAATTGTGTCCTTGTAGTCTCCACCACTAGAGGGGGCTTTCTATTATGCTGTGCAAGTAAATGTTTAAAAAGAAAAGTAAATTTCTACTCTGCAAACATTTTACTCCCCTTTGGAGCAATATATAGTGGAGTTTGTTCAATATATATTTGTAAGTTAATATTTTTATTCGGTTTTGTGCTTATTCTTTTTTTTGTTGCTGTACCAAATTTACTTTTGATTCATTTTAATGTTCCATTGAACATTCCACCAATATGATCAAACGAGACAGCACGAGTCATTTGGTGAGGAGGTAAGGACAAACAACCCCTTGTAGCCAAATGGCATTGGGGCAGCTTTAATCCAGCAGTGGATTGCCAAGGGAGTCTGCTTATTATGAATGTACGTTAACCATAGTTAAAGCCCTTGACAAACTGTCGAAGATTCTAGTACCGTCCAGGTGCTCCTCTACTTACGAACGGGTTAGGTTCCAGAGGTCTGTTCGTAAGTCGATTTGTTCGTAAGTCCAACTTTACTCCTGTCGATTCCAAACGCACTAAACACGGGGAATGGCTTTAAAAGTTGTATAATCTCCTGTAGACGTAGATGCCACTGGTTCTTCATGTTCTGCAGATGTAGATGCTACCACCGCCATCTATTGCAGCGGCGGTAAAACTTATGACTCTCGGTCCGAACAAGCAACTGGACAAATGGACAGGTGTGTTCGTGCCTCTGAAAGTTCGTAAGTCTAATGCTCGTAAGTAGAAGAGTCCCTGTAATTACAAATGTGTGATGAACAGCATGTAAATCAGTCCTTTACTGGGGAAACTTCATGCCCCACGTGACCCATCGTTGAAGTGCAACGTAACTTTTTCACAAACTCTCACGACAGAGCAATTGAATGGCGATGTCGCCAAGAAGGGAATCTCTTTGAGTTGCTCTTCCTTCATTGGTCATGTGAAATTATTACCAGCGTTCTTTTGCTTCACAGGTAAACCATGACATCCCTTGAGCAGCAGCAGCAGCAGCAGTAGCTAAAAAAAGTAGATTTCTAAAGTAATAATAGAAATAAAATAAAATATTTCTATCATTACTTTTATTAATTTTAATTTTATTTTTTTACCTACGTGACTTTACCGAAAAAACCTAAGAGTATGATTCCGTGCAGTCACGAAAGCTTCAAATCTAGAATAGATTTCTAAAGCATAACGAAGGAAAGGTGCAGCCCTGCAATTGCCTGCTGCTGCCGTCGTCATCGCTACTAGGGGAAAGGCTTCACATGGAGGGAGTTCTAAAGAGGGGCCCTTCTAGAGAAGGTAATTTGGCCGGACTGTCGAGAAAGAGGTGGGATTACCCATATTTGACCTCGGCACACGAAGTTACTCAGTTGCATTGTTCGGGTGGACAGAGATAGAGTTGGGTGGGCGTGGTGCTGAAGAATCTTGCGCAATTGTTTTGACTGCCGACCGGGTGACCTGGATTGCAAGGCCAGTGTCCGTTCCATAGAATGTGTCATACCGACGTTATAAGTTCCCATGCTAAAGCGGGTACTCGAACATTTGGTAAAGACATTCGTTGCATATCGTGGACCAGATATCTTGTGACCCCCGATTAATTTACCCCTCACTTTTAGTTTTTACTTTGCATATTTATTTCTGTTATATATATATACTTAAAACATATAACGTTTTCGAGGATCAAATGGAGTCCCAGGACATCTGGACCACCCCTGTAGGTTGGTCACTTCTTTTGTACCTGGAGATGATGTCATTTTCTATTACTGTGCAATCAAAAAGAGCCGCAGTGCCATAATTGCACCAATTTTCTACAAATCGGGACACGTACCTTGATGTGGTTATAGTAAGTTCACCTTGTACTCTCCCATAACTTATTAACGTCTGTCTAGCCATTATTGTGTAGCCACTTTGCACTCAAATCCCAAAATAGTCTTAAATAAATTGGCAGCAAGAGAATTGCATACGAACCCTCTGTGCATGAAATTACAACAAAACTGTTGGTAATGGTTTAGCTTAGTGAGTAAACATGTTGCATCTCTCGTTGCGGTACATTGAAGGTGAGGGTAAAGGTGCAGCCCTGAAATGTCTTGCTCAACGCCTGCTGCCGCAAGGGTCTCGACGAGAGGGAGCTCTAGAGAGCGGGGGCTTTAGAGAGCTCCCACTAGAAGCTTTTGGCCTCCTCTTCCACGCTGGCCGGACGTCTCGGAAGAGGTGGAAGTCACTGCTGTGTACACATAAGCAGGAGGATTTAATTCATAACTGCGCACCATTTATTAAATTGCCACGCCGGGAATTCGTATTTTTTTTCAGTTTTTCAACCTCCTATCTAAGAAGAAACCAGAGCCACACATCGCAAAGCTGGATGTTAACAAGACCGTGATTAATCAGAGTAACATCACAATTTCTGACACTCTAAAAACGGTACTGGCCAAAGGACTAAATTTCGCCGTCACCCCTAAATATATACCAGTAGAGGATATGATTTCTCAGATTGATGTAGCCCTCAGAGGCATAGGACACATCCATGCGGATGTAGCAAGAGCTGAAATGGCTACTATTCTTAAGAATGCTAAGAAACCCACTAGTAACATCAGCAAAAACGAACGCTCTGAACTCGCGGACCTAAAAAAGAGAGATGATATAGTCATCCTCTCGGCAGACAAGGGCAATGCCACGGTCATCATGGATAAAGATTTATACAACAACTAAATCCTGGACCTTCTTAATGATGGGAGTTACTCCAAAATTAAAAACGATCCCACTAAAAGCCTAACGACGAAAACCAACAGTATCATCACGAGTTCGACTTCCCTAATCGAACCAAGCAAACGTCCCTCTCTAAAACCATCGGCGGCAAGACCTCCCAGACTCTATGGTCTTCCCAAAATCCATAAGGAAGGCACCCCGCTACGACCCATTGTGTCGACGATAAACTCTCCTACGTACAAACTAGCCCGTTTTCTATCAGATACTCTGCTCCCTTTCACAGGCAAGACCTCTTCGGCAGTACTCAACTCAACCCAATTAGTCTCTATGGTTAAGGACATGGTACTATCTCCTGATGACATCCTCGTCAGCTTTGATGTAGTATCTTTGTTTACCAAAGTCCCAGTACCGGACACCCTAACAATAATTGAGGACTTAGTCCAACATGGATTGAATTCTGATGCACCTGCGCTGGTTAGGCATTGCCTCACCAACACCTATTTTACCTGGAATGGCACCTTCTACAAACAGAATGAGGGTACCCCTATGGGCTCCCCTTTGTCACCAGTTATAGCCAACATGTTCATGGAAAAGTTTGAATCAGACGCCATCCAGACATCCACCCTGCGTCCTTCCCTGTGGAAGAGGTATGTGGATGACACTTTCGTCATCTGGCCACATGGCCTCCCAGCATTGAACCACTTCTTGGACCACATAAATTCTAGACACCCATCCATCAGATTCACCATGGAAGTGGAGAAAGACGGTAAACGGATCCTTGGGACATTCTGTCTACAGGAAAGCCACCCACACAGATTCCTACTTGAAACCGGATTCCCACCACCACCCATCTCAAAAGAATTCTCTCATAAAAACGCTATACCACAGAGCCCATGGCATTTCTGACAAACACCACCTGACCGGTGAATTAAGACATGTACATCGGGCCCTCAGGATGAACGGATACTCTGACCGTACTATCCGCCAAGCTGTCTCTCCCACCACACAGAAACAGCCACATGAAACTCTGACCAAAACCATCACGTTACCATACATAGCAGGCGTGACCAAAAAGATCTCCAAAATTCTAAACAAACATAAGATCCAAGTCCGATTCAGTACAGTGCATAAAATCCGTGATCTGATTCCATCTGTGAAGAATGTCGTTCCTGACTTACAGTATCCTGGTGTCTACAAATTGAGTTTCATTTGTGGTAATTGCTACATTGGAGAAACGAAACGTCATGTTTCTGATCGTGTCCGCGAGCACAAGTCAGATCTGAAACACGGCAGAACTGATTCTTCTGCCGTTGCCGATCATTGCTACAACTCGGTGGGCTCTCATGAAATTGTCTTTTCCGAGACCAAGGTTCTCTGCAAACCTCCCGGCTACCATCAAAGGTTTGTACACGAAGCCATACAAATATACAAACACAGACATAATTTCAACCGTGATGATGGGTACAAACTTAGTAATCATTGGAAAGATGTTATCAACCACGCAAAAAAAGACTTAATTACACTTTTTTGGACCATCTTATCTGACAGGCACTATTTTACTTTACTTTACCGAGTGTTAACATCCCCAGTTATTTTTTAACAGTACTCTCTTCATTGTTCAGCCAGCATTGGTATAAACATGGGCATTTTCGTTATTTTGTCTATCATGTGTATCAGACCTCCCCTCCCCCTCTCTGTCCATTGTGTTGGCGTGTGCAGCAGCAACCGCGTCCAAGCCGTCGTCCATTGTTTTGGCCCCGCCCCCCCTCTCCCTCCCGATGCGTTGTGCTTAGCACTCCGTGCTGTCTTTGAGCCCCGCCCCCCTCCCTCCCGATACGTTCCATTCATTGGCTACCACATTCTGATGAGCCCCCCCCCCTCTCCTCCCCCCTTCAACTTGCTTACAAGGGATTACATCTTGAATCATTGCCTCACTTGATGCAGCTTATTCGGCTGTGACGGTCCCACCTGATGACGGAGACTTGTGTTGCCTCCGAAACGTCGTGATTTTTGTTTTATTTTATTTTCATTAATTTTGATGTTTTACCTACGTGACTTTACCGAAAAAACCTAAGAATATGATTCATTTATGAGATATAACCCTGTGAGCCATGTGGCTCTTGACTCGGGTGCAACCGCAACAGACAAAATCATGAACAAGAAACATCTTAAAGTAACTACACGCAACAGAAAAATCGAGGAAAAGACAGCAACGTCTTCCAGAAAAAACACCGCATTTCAACGCTGTGTGCTCAAAATCCCAGTTGGGATGCAAGTCAAACAATAACAACCATAAGACAATGTAGATTAAAGTTATCAGGCTAACTCTGTACTACAACAAACAAACATGGCTAAACCAAAACGTCTTCAAAATCACCTAAATAAAGCTATAAAAAGCTATAAAAACAAGAATATTACCGGCGACCTCTTGATTGCAGGTTCGTTGTGCTCACCGTTGCACCACGGGTTGTCGTTCCTCGAGTTCACTGACTGTTACAAAAAAAAAGTCTTTTCCGGAACCGACTCTTGCACTGAGCCCCAGCTCTAACCACAGTGTAAGATGTCTGGCTCTCTTAACTATTAGATGCATACATTATACAGCACGCAGCTTATCAACGGTGGATCTTGTGCATCGGGGTAATTGACACTCTCAGCGTAGTCACGTTGCAGTGATGAAGTGAATTAATAATTAGCGCGCATCGTGTTTCATGAAACATTAATCACCTGCAATGATTTGCAATGCCAAACAGAGACGCTCTTAATGTATGTTTATGATCATTAGAAGGGCCATTTGCATGACTACGTCAGAATAGTGTCTAAATGGCGGTGTTTTATTTAGCACAATCTATACTTGGTACGACACGTAGTCCTCACCGTGTCGATGTTGGCTGCATATGATAGTGCTTTCGTGGAGTTTGCTGTGTTTAATCTGCTCGGATGCACGTGGGCTTGGTGGATTGTTTTTGCGTCGTGGAATTGCCCTCGTCCAGCAGTGGATTGATCACGGTTGATGATAATGAATCGTTTGTGAAAAGGAAACATTTTGAATTCGTCAAAGGGTGTCGGAAGAAGCTCCACGCCTTTCGGGCATTGCTACACTCTGAAGTGAAAATAACAAAACCATCATCACCATCCATTGATAATGGTGTTTTATAGAAGTGCATTAATTATTTTGGTAACGGGACGTACTTTTCAACGTGTGGTTGTCAACATATGTGCAGTCATGGAAGTATTTTTTTTTTAGAAAAATAAGAAATGAAACAATCACAGCATCAGAATTATTTTATTGCACAAAACCATACTATACAGTACACATGCAATTATAATGTTCATTTAAAAAATGTATTATTATACCAAAGCTAAAAAGTTGTTATCAACAAAGCACAAATATATAAATCTCGGATTTAAGCTTTCGTGACTGTAGGAATTACTATACTCATTGGTTCTTTCGGTAAAGTCACGTATGTAGAAATAAAATAAACATAAAATAGATCAGGGTTTGCTGAGTTTGCGTCTCCCATCTTCTTGCTGCCTTTGCCTCCGTGCAGTGTGCCGTTCTCGGTGTGCTCTGTGATGTCCCTCGGTGTGCTCTGTGTGTGATGTCCCTCTGTGTGTGATGTCCCTCTGTGTGTGATGTCCCTCTGTGTGTGATGTCCCTCTGTGTGTTCTGTGTGTGATGTCTCTCTGTGTGTGATGTCCCTCTGTGTGTGATGTCCCTCTGTGTGCTCTGTGTGTGATGTCCCTCTGTGTGTGATGTCCCTCTGTGTGTGATGTCCCTCTGTGTGTTCTGTGTGTGATGTCTCTCTGTGTGTGATGTCTCTCTGTGTGTGATGTCCCTCTGTGTGCTCTGTGTGTGATGTCCCTCTGTGTGTTCTGTGTGTGATGTCTCTCTGTGTGTGATGTCCCTCTGTGTGCTCTGTGTGTGATGTCCCTCTGTGTGTTCTGTGTGTGATGTCTCTCTGTGTGTGATGTCCCTCTGTGTGCTCTGTGTGTGATGTCCCTCTGTGTGTTCTGTGTGTGATGTCTCTCTGTGTGTGATGTCCCTCTGTGTGTTCTGTGTGTGATGTCTCTCTGTGTGTGATGTCCCTCTGTGTGCTCTGTGTGTGATGTCTCTCTGTGTGCTCTGTGTGTGATGTCTCTCTGTGTGTGATGTCCCTCTGTGTGCTCTGTGTGTGATGTCTCTCTGTGTGTGATGTCTCTCTGTGTGTGATGTCCCTCTGTGTGCTCTGTGTGTGATGTCCCTCTGTGTGTTCTGTGTGTGATGTCTCTCTGTGTGTGATGTCCCTCTGTGTGCTCTGTGTGTGATGTCTCTCTGTGTGTGATGTCTCTCTGTGTGTGATGTCCCTCTGTGTGTTCTGTGTGTGATGTCTCTCTGTGTGTGATGTCCCTCTGTGTGTGATGTCTCTCTGTGTGTTCTGTGTGTGATGTCTCTCTGTGTGTGATGTCTCTCTGTGTGTGATGTCCCTCTGTGTGTTCTGTGTGTGATGTCTCTCTGTGTGTGATGTCCCTCTGTGTGCTCTGTGTGTGATGTCCCTCTGTGTGTTCTGTGTGTGATGTCTCTCTGTGTGCTCTGTGTGTGATGTCCCTCTGTGTGTTCTGTGTGTGATGTCTCTCTGTGTGCTCTGTGTGTGATGTCCCTCTGTGTGCTCTGTGTGTGATGTCCCTCTGTGTGTGATGTCCCTCTGTGTGCTCTGTGTGTGATGTCTCTCTGTGTGCTCTGTGTGTGATGTCTCTCTGTGTGTGATGTCCCTCTGTGTGTTCTGTGTGTGATGTCTCTCTGTGTGTGATGTCCCTCTGTGTGTGATGTCCCTCTGTGTGTTCTGTGTGTGATGTCTCTCTGTGTGCTCTGTGTGTGATGTCCCTCTGTGTGTGATGTCTCTCTGTGTGTTCTGTGTGTGATGTCTCTCTGTGTGTGATGTCCCTCTGTGTGTGATGTCTCTCTGTGTGTTCTGTGTGTGATGTCTCTCTGTGTGTGATGTCCCTCTGTGTGTGATGTCCCTCTGTGTGTTCTGTGTGTGATGTCTCTCTGTGTGTGATGTCCCTCTGTGTGTGATGTCTCTCTGTGTGTTCTGTGTGTGATGTCTCTCTGTGTGTGATGTCCCTCTGTGTGTGATGTCCCTCTGTGTGTTCTGTGTGTGATGTCTCTCTGTGTGCTCTGTGTGTGATGTCCCTCTGTGTGCTCTGTGTGTGATGTCCCTCTGTGTGTGATGTCTCTGTGTGCTCTGTGTGTGATGTCCCTCTGTGTGTGATGTCTCTGTGTGCTCTGTGTGTGATGTCCCTCTGTGTGTGATGTCTCTGTGTGCTCTGTGTGTGATGTCTCTGTGTGCTCTGTGTGTGATGTCCCTCTGTGTGCTCTGTGTGTGATGTCCCTCTGTGTGCTCTGTGTGTGATGTCCCTCTGTGTGTGATGTCTCTGTGTGCTCTGTGTGTGATGTCCCTCTGTGTGTGATGTCTCTGTGTGCTCTGTGTGTGATGTCCCTCTGTGTGTGATGTCTCTGTGTGCTCTGTGTGTGATGTCTCTGTGTGCTCTGTGTGTGATGTCCCTCTGTGTGCTCTGTGTGTGATGTCCCTCTGTGTGCTCTGTGTGTGATGTCCCTCTGTGTGTGATGTCTCTGTGTGCTCTGTGTGTGATGTCCCTCTGTGTGTGATGTCTCTGTGTGCTCTGTGTGTGATGTCCCTCTGTGTGTGATGTCTCTGTGTGCTCTGTGTGTGATGTCTCTGTGTGCTCTGTGTGTGATGTCCCTCTGTGTGCTCTGTGTGTGATGTCCCTCTGTGTGTTCCCTCGCTGTGTGGTTTTCGCCATTTTCACTTGAGGACGAGCGCTTGTGTTGCGTTCGAAACGTCGTGATCTATTTATTGTCATTTTATTTCTACATACGTGACTTTACCGAAAGAACCAATAAGTACACAAATACATACTTTCTGCAAGTATTTCAATTGCCATCTACTGTGACGAATGAGTAATGTCAGCGGGTTTTTTGTTGTTGAATAATTCATATTCTAGGTGGTGGTCTTGGGGGTTACATCTGTGTGAGTGAAACATTATCCTTGCCAACCCCCACTACCTACCAGTGTGGTGAAGTATGGTCATGCCCTTTCCCACATTACTCTGGCTCACCAAGAGAAGATACTAAGTAGTTGCAGCATCATAAAAAAAACAACTAATTGTGCTAGTTTTCAGACACTGTAATCAGTCACCCTAAGTCGTGATGATGCGTGCATCTAAAGCAGTGGTTCTTAGTCTTCACTGCAAAATTGCACCCCTTTGATTCTCAATAGTATTGTTTTCTTAAATAATGTTAATACATATCTAGGCTTCGTGAAACAAAGTAGCTGCCCTTGCTTAATTTAGGTATTTCGACGATTTACCTTCTAAAAACCATCCGGCCACGTCTCGCAGCCCCAGGGGGTGCCGTGCATCCCAGCTTAAGAACCACTGCTCTAGAGGGGCTTTAGACCTTCCTTTTTGTGAAGGGCCTTCCATCAGCAGTGGTGTGAGCAAATCAATTGCAGCCCTGGCTGTTGACGATCATGGGACTCGTATGAAACGCAACAAAGTGACGAGCGCGAGAAAAGTGGTTTGATTTCACGCGGCTTTCATTGAGCACCTTTACCACGTGTGATCACGTTAAAGTTGAAATGCCGTAACGCGAGAGTCGCCGTACAAGCGTTTCATTATTTAAACGGGCTCCATGTATAATGCATTACGTAGCGCATAGCTAAAGACGGCTGCGCGAAGATCGCCCGGTGACATTTTGATGCAGGCCATCGGGGAGTGTGCCAAGTGCTGCCTCCAAATTGCTCCTCGGCACGGCAGCGTGGGCTGGAGGCCACTACGATGTATCTCGAGGTATGGTGTTGCTGCTGCTGCTGTTTGTTTTTTGAAGCGTAAGTGGTGGTGAGTTTTTTTATCAATTGAAAACTTTCGTGACTGCAGGGATTCATCTTCTCGGTTCTTTCGGTAAAGTCACGTAGAAGGGAAATAATATAATAAAAATAAAACATAATAAAATACAATTTTCACGACGTTTCGGCCACAACGCAAGCAGCCGTCGTCAGGTGAAGAACAGGTCTGTCGGAAAAGTTTCAGACGCTGTCTTTCCGACAAACCTGTTCTTTACCTGAGGACGGCTGCTTGCGTTGTGGCCGAAACGTCGTGAGAATTATATTTTATTATGTTTTATTTTTATTATTTTATTATTTCCCTTCTACGTGACTTTACCGAAAGAACCAAGAAGATGGTGGTTTTTTTTGCAGGAAAAAAAATAACACTTTGCAAATCACTACTATATTTTACCAGTGGCAAAATATAGTAGTAGGTTTTTACCCTTTAAACTGGTTGTACGCCTTTTGGCGTCATCTGGTCCAACACCAATAGAGACTAGGCTCTAAGAAAAGCTGTCTCGGGTGTGGACCAATCAACTTCTAGGACAGTGCATATCATTATCATCATCAGAGTTGTTTCTTTTTGTTTGCATTTTGACTGCTTGTGTTGTGGTTATTGCAAACATGATGCCTTGTATAAAGGTGTCAGTTTTTGAACCAGTTTAAAGGGTAAACATCTACTACTATACTTTGCAAATCTTCAACAGTTGCGTGATCGCGAGCGCAACATGCAACTCGCGCGACAAAAGTAATATTCCAGCGATTTGAGTTTAATTGCGGTTAAAAAAAAATGTTTTGACAGTACGCGACAGTCGGTGTGAAGTCGCGCCGCTCGCGGATCAGTTTGGGTGTCCGCTGGCCCGTAGCTCTCTTGCAAGAATGTTTTGATGATGAAAGACACTCTCCGAAATTCACCTCTCAATAAGGATACATTACTCTCTCTAAGATGTTCAACCTATTGATGTTGCATTGAGGCTCTGCGCGTGCGTCCGTTTTATTGATTGCTTTGTGAGCAAATATTGCCGACGATGGTGAGCACTGTTGTCTCAAAACTCTGTGAACTTGCGATAATCTGATTGGGTATTTAGACGTCAAAGGTTTTGATGTGAAGCGTGTCTTCTTATGCATGCCAGCTAAGATAATTGTATAACATGAGACGCGGAAATGCATATATGCACTGCACAGCGTGCATCTCTTATGGTCGTAATGACATGTGCCTTTGTGACACATGCTTTATTCATGACTGAGCTGTTACTATTCAGTCAGATAAAGCAACCTTAGTTAAGACAGTGGTCCCGATGAATGATCTAATGAAGCCATCGAAGGCAACCACAAAGTGAAACTAAATAGCCTGACAAACTATATATATAACATGCTCATCTTTAGACATGTAAACCTGCCGGGTCATGCATTATTTAAATACATTAGTTTATTTATCTCCTATGTGATACAGGAGAGCTCCTCTCTGCTGTGGTGATGTGGGGGGCACATTTTAGGTATTTCTTATTATCCGCTGGGTAATTCACGAATCTACTCCCCTTGTCTGTGGGAAAACATGTGCATACTGAGGGCAAATTTTCTGATGAACTCCTCTTAGCTGTGCAAAATGTATGGATAATCAGAATATATTCCACAAAGCAGGATGGGAAAAATTGCGAGTGAGGAAGAATACGGACATGGATGGTAGGATTTTTCACAGCTCATGCAGATAATAGGAGTCGTTCATAATAGGATCACGGATAATAATGCGAGTTCTCCACTTGGCACTTTATATATATTTGAACGTATTATTCTCAGACGCGATATTTAATCGTTAAATTTCATGTCATGCATTACAGGGGGGGGGGGTGGTGGTGGGGGGAGATACCAAGTTCAGGGCACTCTGTGAATAACTTGTGGATGCATGCAGGTCTCGCTGCTTCTGGCTTTTGGCACCTTTCCCGGGCACGCGAACCACTGTCCCCCCCTTCGCTTCGTCCTTGCGGGAGGGGTCCTTCAAGGCTGCGGCTGACGCTGGGAGGAATGTTTTGACATTGCAGGCGCGCTCAAGGAGCACAAGTCACTGCATTTTTACAAGGAATGCGACATTTTATATATTTAAAAAAAATGTTTTCAATATTCACTCTACCGCTCTGAAGTGGCATGGCCAGCTGACATGTGTACCAACGAGAGCATTGATTGATTCTAGATTTGAAGCTTTCGTGACTGCAAGGATTCATATTCTTAGGTTTTTTCGGTAAAGTCACGTAGGTAAAACATTAAAATTAATAAAAGTAAAATAAAATAAAAATCACGACGTTTCGGAGGCAACACAAGCTTCCGTCTTCAGGTGGAACCGTCACAGCCACGACAGCTGTATCAAGTAAATGAGAGATTTCAGGAGCTACCACTCCGTTTATATAATGGTTGGAGAGGGGGGAAGGGCCAAGTACAGCACACTTTTTATTCATATGGTAAGGTGAGGCTTAAGAGGGTGAGCCTTTGTTATGGAGAGGTACGGTTTGTGACTCAACCTGGCCTACCTAACAATAGTGCGTTAATTGGTCGCACTTAGCATTAATTGGTCGCACTTAACCCCCGTGTTGTCATGTGTGCCAAAGATCCACTCATACATCCAAATTCTATATACACAGTACGGTCTGTTTATAGATACCCCGATGAAATAATAGGGAGGCCTCGTAGAATAAGAGAGAAAACATTTTACAGTGGGTACCCCGGAGATCGAACTTAATTCGTTCCAGAAGGCCATTCGAACACCGATTTGTTCGAACACCGAATTAATTTTCCCCATAAGAATGAATGTAAATTACATTAATTGGTTCCAGACACAAGAAATATCTCATTATAAAGCATTTTTACACGAAGTTTACAGTAATGCCATGCGTAAAAGCATACAAAATAACAAGAAACACAATAAATAAATGGAATAAATGAATAAATATATGGAATAATTGAAATAAATGAACATTGAACTTCACTTTACCTGTAGTAAGAAGAGTTGATAGCTTGAGTGGAAGGTGGTGAGGAGGAGGAGGTGGTAAAACCTTTGTCTGAGCAAGCGTCATGCACGCTGGCCATACGCGTCTCAGCTGTACAGGTTCTTTCAAGTCGCGATTGCCCCGTTCGACCTCCGAATTTCGTTCGGTTTCCGGGGCAAAAAATGTTCGGAAATATCGTTTGAACACCGATTTGTTCGAGTTCTGGTGCGTTCCATCTCCGAGGTTCTACTGTATTTCAGGGTCCTCTCCACGGTCCCCACCACATCCATTAAACGCGTTAAACAGTTTGACACTCTGCCCTGTATAATATATTTAATAACCTGTTGTGATGTCAATAAGAGAGTCATTTGTAATGAATGGAGTATCTACACTTGGATCGACCTGGATAGCGTCGTAAAAGTATACTTGCCCTGAAACCTGTAAAGCTTCATTACTGTTATTAATGGGGCTGTTTAAAGAAAGGGCTGTGTAAGTGTTTTTGGAGTGTAAATGACAGTAATTGCCATGCTCTAAGGTAGGGGATTTTCAAATTACGAAGGACAAAATAACGTGAGACAGCGAAGAGCATTTCAAGACCATTCCATTTGGCTTCTATAATTAAAAGTACATCTAAGCTGGATATCCTTGAATTAAAGAGGTTTTTAATAGTTCTTTTCATTAATGACATCACAGATTTGTTTAGAATAAAAAAAAACTCAAACAAAACTTGTATAAATATTTATTCCTTTGAGCCAAAGATTAAAACAACACACATCAATGATTTTGTCCAAATGCATTATATTAACCTCAATAGTCATGTAAAATTAATACTCGAACATCATTACATTCATCACCATTTTTTTTGTCAAAGTCTGCTGTTTTTAGCCACAATAATTTCTTCCCAGGGAACCTTAATTTGTGCTGAGGTTAAATGGAATGTGGCACTCACGTCGAAATATTAAATTATTGGTCAGAATATGCCACAATTTCAAGGGAATATAATTTAATAAGCAAGTTGCACTATAATTGTATAATGCCTCAGACACCCTCTGGGCCACACATAGCCAAACCCACTAATTCTAGGGGGAGAACAGCATGCATGTTTGTACATTGAGCTTTTTGCACATCGTACGTAGCCAAACGTGCTATTTGGACGTGCATGGGAAGGATGTGGCGAAGAGGACAAGTCCAGTACGATGCAAATGCCACACTAGGTTCGCCAAACGTCAGCGTGTGATTAAAAGTTTCCACTGCAGGATACTAAAACAACTACTGTATACAGTTACGTAGTGTAGCCGTGACGCGTGTTATTTCAGTGGAAATTACTCTGATAATTGTTTTTTTACCCTTCTATCTGGCAACAAAACTGACACCTTTTTACAAGGAGTCATGTTTGCATAGACCGCAATACCTGCAGTCATAATACAAACAAAAGACATAACTCTGATAATGTGCACTGTCCTTGAAGTTGATTGGTCCACACCCGAGACAGCTTTCCTTAGAGCCTAGTCTCACATGGGTTGGACCAGATGACGCCAAAAGGCGCACAACTCAAAGACAATGCACCATCAGAGTATGAGAGCTCGGGGTAAGCATTTACACCATTTTACTGGCAAATGAGGTTCCAATGGGGAAATTACTCTGTTAACCGTTTGCTTGTTTATTACTTCATACGTGTATTGAAGATGACATTGTTTCTAAAACCCGCGTGCAATTCTAACATGTAACGTAATGAAGCAAAAACAGTTGTAAACTTTACCTGTGGTAGTTTAACACGTAGGCTTTCGCGACCAATATGATTCATAATAAACGTTTTTGGGTTTAGATCGCGTTATTTATAAATGTGTCGTATCCCTCCACCACCCGACACGGCCAAGCAGCAAAAAAAGTGTCACGTTGACAAAAGACAAATAGTTCACTACTTTAGCCCACCGGTGTGTTGAAGAGTGAAACCACAACATTTACAATTTTTTTGAGTACGACGTTTCGCTGGTAATTGCATCCAGCATCATCGGGCAATTCGCCAGAATGGTGAGAGCAGCAGCAGGGTGACGTCACCTGTGGTAGTTCAACATGGAGCACATATAACAAGCGGTGGAGAGGTGGCACAGTGGTTAGTTAGCACCCTGAGCAGCTATGATTCCTGAGATTGATTCCTGGTCATGGCTAACATCAGTAGTGAGTGCTACCTACAACTGGTCATGAGTGGCCACTTTCACAAAACTGCTGTGACTGAAAATCATCATGAGCGTCGTTATGGAGGCTATAAACAACAACATAAACAAGCGGACAATACGTGTCCTTCACACAACCGTCTCTCCAAGTAAACAAATACAAGTTTTCTCGCACAATTCATCAGACGCACGGTCTTCTGAGAGCGCATACTTTTTAGCAGTAGTGTCTGAAGGTATGCACTCCAGGACGGCTGTGCGGATGATGGCGAGGTGTTAACTGCCTCGCCTAACATACAAGAGGCCGATACAGCTATCGTGCTGTGACGGTTCCACCTGAAGACGGAAGCTTGTGTTGCCTCCGAAACGTCGTGATTTTTATTTTATTTTACTTTTATTAATTTACATTTTTTACCTACGTGACTTTACCGAAAAAACTTAAGAATATGAATCTTTGCAGTCACGAAAGCTTCAAATCTAGAATTAAGAGACCGTAGGTTCAATCCTGACCCTGAGTTTGCATCTTCTCCCTGCGGTCACGTGGGTTTTTCTCTGGGTCTTCCGGTTTTTCCCTCCACATTTAGTAACATGAGTCCGGAGTATTTGGCTGCTATACATTTCCAGATGATAAGCCACGACTTTGAGCTATCGTTTGTGGCCAGGTCGCTTATGAAAAAGAGTGGGACTTGGCTGGTAAAAAAAAATGTAACAGCCAAAAAAAAAGATTTTATTTTTTTTAATTCACGTGGAGAGATGGATATGTGAAGGACACGTTGCTTATTTATTTTCCTCGGAATTTTTTTTTAAATATGATAAAACTACGTCCATGATTGACTCAAAGTGGGAAGGTCTTTATTCAGTAATGGATTAACAAGGAACTGCCACAATAATCGAAATGATTATGAGTTACGTATAATGATTTAAATATGCTTTCGACTGCCAAGAGCGCTCTGTTTGTAAATCAACTAAGAAGTGCTGAGTTATGTTGATTTGTTCCAGTAGTCATCTCTAACTCACGTACTTTGTGTACTCATAAATATAAACCAAAGTGCCACCAGTTTGTTTTTCAGTTAAGCTCTGCTGTGGAGGTTGGGTCATTCCAGGAAAGTAATACTCAAGGCTCTTTAACTTAATTAAATTGTTGTTAAATTAACGCTTGTCGTATGCAACGACGACACAATTGTTTGATGAGTTGCGATTTTCCTAAAACAGTGTTAATATATACATTTAAACCATTGGTCATATATTTAGTCATGAATGAGTGAGTCCATATTGAGAGTATGTATTGCATGTCCTTCAAGCGTTTGCTTTAAATGAAATTTTTAAAAAATATCTGCAGTCGCTGTACTATCGTGAAATGGATATGAGCGAAGGCGTACAGCACACCGTGTAGGCATTGATCTCATAGAGGCTGACTCATATTTCAGAGACAGTGTGGCTCACCTTTCAGTCAAGGCAGCTGAGACCGTGGACAGGGTTTCATCGTGAGCTGTGGTTTCTGCCTTCCCAGTGGCAGGGTTTGTTACACCGTGGCTTGGTAGATTATCTAGATTACTAGTGGTGGGGTAAAGTGGTGGTACATCTGCCCGTCCCAATGCCGTCTGTTCCATATGAAAGGGGCAGAAATGTGCAGACAGTGCAGAAAAACAGAAACTCATTCGTTAATAACACTCTCTTATAATAAAGAAATAGGCAACAGGTGATTTTTTGGGCAATGGGCCTTGTTCAAAGCAGACTGTGCACAGAGATGGATTGACCCCTCCTACAACACCTAACTCTGTTCAAGGCTAACTTTTTCAAATCTGTAATTGCTAAACGAAATCCACACGACGGTGCAGCTCCGTTACAATGATATACAGTAGTCAATGTGCCATTGGGATGTAACAATACCAATTCCCTCACCTAGCTCACCTTTTTTTTTTCTCAGCCGATTACTTTTATTCTCAATGAAATGAAAAAGCACACGACACATTAATTTATTGATACGATAGTCAATGCTGCACTGGGTTCATATATACCTTAGAATGACTCTACAGCTCAGTTGCAACTATATACAGTACAGCCGTCAATGTGCCAGCAGGGAATACACATAAACAAATATTATTTAGTCCCCCCTCCCCCAACAATATTTACAAATTCCAACAACCCAAATTGATCACGGAGGCTCTGCGGTGACGGTGTAAGAGAACAAAAGCCACATTACGATTGCACGAATTATGGACGAACGACTCGGATACACTTTCAGCTTTCACATATTCCACAGCAGCAGGCTGCTTTGAAAGATAAAATGCGGCCACACGGAAAGGAGCGTGGTTGTGGATTTGGTTCAGCGGGTAACGCGTTTGCCTGCGACGCGGGAATATGCTTGCACTGGAATCTCAAGCCCTTTTAGCTTCCCAAAACAACACAAGCATGTGTGTGTGTGAGCATCCTAGAGCAGATGGAGCTGACTTCATCGGTCGCACACTCATTCCGGCCATATCTCTACTGCTGCTTGTTAGCCATCAACATTTCCTCCGTGGCTTTTCCACCTTATAAAGGCGGCGATGCTTGGTGCGCATTCGATTCGCTTTGCGCTGCGCCGGTTGCGAATTTGGACGCAAAGGCCACGGGCCCGCTTGCTTCGAGTTGCCAATGGCGGTTAGTTTAATTTGTTTTAATCGCCGTCCTGTTACAGCCTCAAGCCTCAGCTTAAAAAGTGTAATGTAGCTAACTGGTGCTTCTGTTGGATGTAACTACGACAGCTGGTAAGATTGTTGATTTTGCTTTTCTTAATTTGATAATGATCATGTTTTGATGGTTTTTAAAGACGAGTGGTAAAATGGTTGAACAAACGTCATGCCAGTTGTCATTTCCTGTTATTGCAATGCGGTGATTTATTTATTTTAGAATGTGTAAGAAAATTCAATGATATTTTTTTCGCATGAAAGAAGTGTTTACCTTGTAGGAACAATGATTACACAATGCAGAAAATGCTTAATTTAATTAACTTTTAATACTCCCTTTAATGTATAGCAATGTTCTTTACTTCGTTGAAATGAAACTAATTCACGAAATTAAATAAACAGTCGATCATCTTAAACGTGAAAATAATTACAATGTTATTTCTTTCATTTCATACGGGAAACTATATCGGCATCAATTTAAATTGCACAGCCTGTGAGCTTACGAATATGACATTTACTTGGAGCTTCTGTAAGTGTAGTTCCTATCAGCTTGAAAACATACAATAAAATGAATGCAACTTAATGAAAAGCACAGTCGTTCGCACACTGAACTATGAACCCAGCAGCCGAAGTTTGATACCCGGCTCCAACAAACATCGGCTCCAGCAAACATCGGCTCCAGCAAACATCGGTAGATAGTCCATAATAGAGTTTTTTTGGGTGAGATCGCGTACATAAATAAATGTGTCGTTAAAACCCGCCACCACCCGACACAGCCAACTAGTAAGGGTTGTCACGTAAGCAGAACGTGGCAATTCGTCACTAGTACAGCACATTGGTGTGTTGGAGAGTCAAGCCACAACATTTACAATCAAAGTATGACGTTTCGCCAGTAATTACAACGAGCTACAACTAACTAACTGGTGAAACGTCGTACTCAGATTGTAAATGTTGTGGCTTGGCTCTCCAACACACCGGTGTGCTGTACTAGTATACTACACTATACACTACACTATACACTACACACTAGTGCTGTACTAGTGACGAATTGGCCACGTTCTGTTTACGTGACAACCCTTACTAGTTGGCTGTGTCGGGTGGTGGTGGGTTTAACGACACTTTTATATATTTACAGCGATCTAACCCAAAAAAACCACTATTATAGATGATATTGGTCGCGAAAGCCTACGTGTTAAATTGGTGTATAGTACCTTAATATCTGAATCAGACCTGTGCCCCCCCACTTCCTACCCATCTCTCACCCCAATTTCTCCAACTCGCACCGACCAGCGAGTATGTTCAAGTAAGCCCCATAACTGACTTCGTCCAGCAGTGGATTTTAAACAATTATAATTACTGTGAACAAAAACAATTAAACCAGAAGGCAAAAGTGTCAGTCCGTCGTTCAGATCCTTTATTATTCAAACAAGATGAGAACAGAACGAGACCACTAAATGCCTCTCTTCAAGAGTTGGAAGAGGCAAAGGGTGCAGTATTCCTTGTTTGTATATATGTTGAACTTCTTTGAAAGCGCACGAAAGCCAACCCTGTTCATCGGAGGTTACGAAATGTCTTGTAGGAGCACACCCGTGAATGCGCCCCCGCCCCCCTCTGTCTATTTAAGGCCTCGCCACAGAGACGATCTCCCTCTCTGTGCCTGTGTTACTCTCTCTCTCTATGTATCTTGGTGATATATGTCTGCTTATATGTCTGTCTATAGTTTTCTGGTTAGATTTTTTTTGTTGCTATTTCATTTATATCTGATGATGATTGCTTGTGTTGCAATCGAAACGTCGTATGCTATTATTTAATTTATTATTTTATCTTTACACGTGACTTTACCGAAAGAACCAAAGAGTAATTCCTGCAGTCACGAAAGCTCAAAATTTAAGATCACATTTTCCCCGTCAACAAGGCTCGCTTGTGAGAAGGACCGTTCGCAAAGCGTGCCGGGGCTTTTCGTACTTTGGCGGAGCTGCGGCGTGTCGATGAAGCATCAGGCACGCCTGGCAGGAATTGCTGACACGGGGGGTATTCGGCGTAACGCGCTTGGGACAGGTAGAGGAGCCCATTCCTCGTCGTGCAAACTTGTTTACCTTCATCGACAAAGCTGGCTTCCTGCCAAGCGTGTGAAGTTCATTCGTCGAACTTGCCTTTACGATTGTGGAATGTTACACTTTTGAAATAGTCGTCTTCGGTTTCGCTTTATTCACTGAAATTTAAATGCGTATAGGTTTTTCTTTTTTAATACCAGGAAAACATTGCATCAATGTGAGAGCTTTTTTCACTAAATATTGTATACATACATGCGAGTGGAATTAATTTGCCAGTGCTAGAATTGTACCTTGTGTGTATCATTCTTGCATCTATTAAGCCGTTGATTGGGGATTGTAAAATATTGTGTATTAATTGGGCTCTGTTTAGAATTATGCCTGTTGCTGAACTATTAATCCTTCTCTAGCAATTCTTGTTTTCAAAACTAGAGGCATCATTTGAACATGATATACACAGTTTAGAAATAGTGGAGGGGCACCACTGTGACGAGATGTTAACTACCTCACCTGGTATGCAGGAGGTCATGGGTTTGATCCCGACCCTTGATGCTTGTATATTTGGAGTTTTCACGTCTCTGTTCCCGTGGTCGTGTGGATTGTTCTTCCTGGTTCTCCGGGTGTTCCCTCCACATTTAGAATCAACATCACGCGTTTAGAGTATTTGACTACGATAAATGTGAACATGACAAACCACTTCGTTGAGTTTCCATTTGTGCTCAGGTCGCTTCTGTGGGCCTCACCTGGTAAAATACAAATCGTTTTATTATCATTAAAATACTGTTCATAATTGTGAAGAAAACACTTCTTCTTGGTTCTTTCGGTAAAGTCACGTAGAAGGGAAATAATAAAATAATAAAAATTAAACATAATACAATTATTATTATGTTTAGATTAATCCCTGCAGTCACGAAAGCATTAAATCGAAGAAGACACTTATTGGAAAGGTTTTGTTGAACTGTTTTATTGTAAGAGACCGCATGTAACATTTTATATGTGCAGTATTAAGGTGTAACATTTTACCCAGTGATTCGTAATTTCTTCCCCTTTAATGCAACATATGAGCATAACGCCAGTCACATTTCGAAATATTTATTTCGATCAAGTAACAAACGTGCAAATTGTTTGTTAATACCATATATATTCCGGTTCTCATTATTTTTTTATATATGATGCACAACAACAAGCGAAGCTACTTTCAAACAATTAACCGATGGCAAATCTCGCCACAGAGATATCGGCACGTGACAGCGGAACAATGAGGGCAGGAAAGAATTAGTTACAAGCACGTGCACAGGGCCACCGGCTCTCCCGTTCCTAGTGCATTACCAAGCCTCCGCCACATTTACTCTGCTCTGGCCCTGGGGGGATCGCGCGCACATGAATGCAATCGCAAGTCACACATGAGTACATCGGAAGTCGTTAAAACTTTTCCGTGCCACGTGTCTTGTTTGTAGGCTGTTAGGACCGCGATAAAGGGCAGATGGTCCAATCCGCTGGCAAAATACAAGTGTCACTGCCCCGAGAACAAAATAGGTTGCGACCTTTGACCTTGTCCAGGCTGACCCCGCGAGACCTCTTGGCTTTGGTTTTGTTGTTTGTTGAGCGCGCATCGACGAGTCGCATCAAATGATTTCACCGGCACAGGGACTGATTGCGAATTCAGAGACTGAAGACGAAGGGGGGGGGGGGTTTGTGTGATTGTTTGTATTGTGCGGCACAGCTACACGTGTCTGGATGACATCTGTGGAGGGGGGGAGGTTCTTTTTGCAACAGGAGAATTATTTAGTCATAAAGATTAAATTGTGTTGCTAGCAGATAAAGGAGAGTGGGGAATCCCCTCTGTATAAAGGTTAAAGCTATTAAGGGGGGGGGGGGTCATAAAGTGATGTGTTCTTTATTGTGGTATTGATATGCGTAATGTATGCGTACTAACCATATTTAGTCGACCAAATGGACTTTGATAATAAGCTGCTCATCACTGTTTCGGTAACATGCAAATGTTACTGCAACAGTGCCTACAGTCATATTAAATGGTCCTTAATTTCTGGGCGTAATTTCAATTTTACACATATACACACGCACACGCTAAAATGCACCGTGGCAATGTTTTTCATGAGCTATTGAAAGGACACAGATTGAAACATTACGTATTTTTTTTTATATAATGCAATACAGCACTTCTGGTGATAACATTCTGTACAGAATGGTCCAGATGTCTTGTGAACCTCAATTCATTGACCTCGACCATTTTCCCCTTTGCATGTTCATTTCTGATTTAAATAAACCTTACTTAAAAAAAAACTTAAGTTTTAGAGAATTTAATAGAAGTCACAAGACATATGGACTACCATGTACGGTGAGTCAAAATAAATTACATTAGATTGGTACAGCTTTACGTATACTGTGCATGTATATTTAGTTTATTTGCAAACCGTGTATGACATTATCAGGTTGAAGGCCTATTAAATCCAATACAGTATTTTTGTATCTTTGGGTTACAAGCAATAATTTATAATGTCCAACAATAATAGGTAGAGAGAGGGTGTGTGTCTATGTGTGTGTCCCTCTATGTGTGTCTCTGTCTGTTATCTTTCTACTTGTGTGTCTGTCTGTGGCTCCGTGTCTGTGTTTTGTCTCTATCTCAAATTTAGCATTATTTGGAAGAACGTTAATCAACCAATAGGATGTTGACTATTGTGCTAGCCGACTCTCTGGGTTGTATTGCATTACATTTCTAAGTTTGCTATGTTTGTTTTTCTCATTCATTCGTACCTGATAATGGTTGCTTGTGTTGCAATCGAAACGTCGTATTCTATTATTTAATTTATTTTCTTTCTACGTGACTTTACCGAAAGAATCAAAGAGTAATTCCTGCAGTCACGAAAGCTTCGAATCTAATATTAGGTACGTAAGTGCAGACGAACAAATAACACACTCATAAAAATGAGCAAAGTTTAGGCAAATTTTGTTTTGTTACTAACAATAGAATAATACCAATTATTTACTCATCAAAGCCTCAATGAGATTCAAGACACGTTTCGGGATGTCTCGCCATTCGCCATGAGTGAGAGTTGTGCAAGTTGGAGAAAATCGCAGTACCCGGAGGAAACCCACAAACATTGTGTGCGGTTCACACATATGGGATTCTACACTTTATATACTGCACTGACATCTGGTCACCTCGCAGCCCGAACAAGTTTGTGAGATTCACGTGGCCGTGATATTCACCAATCCGTGCCTCCAGAGTGCTGAACTACAAGTTTGTGCCAACTGCACCCTATTGCACACTCGTATGTCCAACGACAATCGCTTACAAAATACCTTTAGGCTATACATTTCACGCATATCGTTTACTAATTATTAGTACAGATATAGCAAAATCACCGAGAGCGGTGGTATACAATCTCTCTCAAGTCACGGACGAATTCTAACCCTTGAACAAACATGTTCGCAGGCCCAAATGTGCCAACAACATGTTTTTCCAAATTAAAATTACCCTAAAAGCTCTGCGAGTCAATCACCCACCAATGTTGATGAGTCGTGAATACAATCTAAATCGTTGTGCAATGGGCGGTAATGTTTTTTTTTGCAACAGATCCGCAGGCCACTTTGCCGTGGATTTGTGGTCCGCACACCACAGGTTTGGGAGCCACTACTACAGAGAGCCTCCCAAAATGTTCTAAGTGAGCATTGAGTAATTTTTTTAAAATATATATATTTCAGATAGTCGGTAAATATTGTCTGCATTATTAATCTCCTAAATATTTACGTTCATGATTGCCGATGATTGATTTAATATGTATTTGTTACGTTTGATCCAAATGCTGTAATATGTACATATTGTAATACATTATAGCGGTGGCTGTTGATTGTAATGAGTTAAGTTATCTGACAAAAAAAGGTTCAACATTTCAGTCTAATGCCAAATACAAATCAAAATGTCACAATAACATGAGTCCAGTTGACAACTTTAAGGTACAGTATTTTGGACATAATAGCCAAATAACCATGAGGACATATACACATCCTGCACATGACATTATTGTACTTTTATATACATTAACTGTATGTATATTTTGCATTACATTGATGGGAATACAATTGTGCCAAATGTTTGCCCATGTCGACCATAACAGAAATGTTCATTATTTAGTCATTAGATGTAACGAAAAACACATTTATTGATGGACTGCGTGTTATCTTGGTGTGGTCTGGGACTCTGGTTTTGCTGTCTTGCCCAAGCTTGTTAAATCAGACCTATATGAATAACGTATTTTTATTATGTATTTATATTTAGTGAGTTGCTTACGATTTTCTATATTTCGCGCTCCTATCGTCTTTTTGTGTTGTTTGTTGTTGTAACTTCTTGATCCGCCCATACTGGGCATCTGTGGATAAAGAGCTTCATAGCTCATCGGATTCCCCCTACAGTTTCTGATTGTGACATGTGTCAATAACGTCGCCTTAAAACGAGATATATATCACAGGCGACAGTTCAGCCAATAGCCCTTCTTCATAACACATTAACAGAAAGCCCAGAGAGATAGTGGACAAGAGATGGAGACTTGCACTTTACACTGTTGGGCCTGATAACAATGAAACATGCTTCCTGATTAACAGTTTTAAATTTACATATGCATAGTTGCCTATTCGTGAAGTTAGCCACTAAAAATAGATATTACGCGTACGGTCTCAATTTCCAGAATAATCAGAAAAACTCGAAATTCAGGCCTGATTACGACAGTTGAGACGATATCAAAATCGCCCCGTTGTAGATTGACCCCAACCCCGTTGGTGATGGAGCTGATGTGACGCCACCTCTACACTTTCCCCGCCACAAGTTTTCACGTGGCATCGGGCGATGTCACTTTTGTTAGCATGAAGGCATTCTTAAATTTGTGCATCACGGAAGCCGTCCAAAAAATCTAAGAGTCGATACAAATGTCCGAAATTTCCTTTCGACATCTGAAACCATGTTGTTGTTTTTATCCCCACTTCAAAACGCATTCCAAACGGAGATAATAAACAAGTGTGTGGGAGATCAAACACGACACAACCTGGGAGTTCATCGAGAGCTCACAGTAAACATAACGTAGGGCTAAACCTCAATACCGGTATTAAAATAACATTTGCGACAATTGTAAATTATCCATTGTATGCAGATAACCAACACCATGAGCAAAACCATGGTATCTGCAAACTGCAGCCACCAGCTGTTTACTGATGGCTATCTCTTCAACTCATGATGTGCCTACTACCCACCTTGCATGCACTTGTACTCAAGTTGCATAATCCCTTAAAACCATTGCTCTTTTTAACTACATCGTTCTTTTAATGTTTGTTTCTCCTGAACCATGTGAATGTTGAACAATATGGTATACATAATAATAGAGTAAATGCCTCCCTGTCTCTACCCAGCATTTCACTTATAGTTTGTAAACGGTTTTGTCATTTTCTTACACGCAGCTTCAACATAGAGAGCAACGTTTAAAGTTAAAGTGGCAAATGAATAACATTTGTACGGCGTTTCTCTTTTTTGTTGCATTTAAAAGACAATCTAAGAGATGCTCTCTTTATTCAATCGATGCGATCTGATGTGACGCGAAGCCATGACCTCGTTTGACCTGACGTGTGTGTGATGTGTGCATGCATTGCATCCACCCCTCAACATGGACTTGCATGAATCGCTGTGTGTGTGCGCGCAGTGTATGCCGACTTGTGCCCTTTGGCGGTGTACGTGTGTGTGAGTGGTTGGCACGTGAGTAAGTGGGGAGCGGCGTTGTAGTGGATAGCGCATTGCGCTACAAACATGGAGACCTTGCTTCAATTCCCTGCCATGGATCACATGAGTGATGAGTCATATTGGAACTAATCCTGAGCCCCCCCCCACCCCCCTAGGATGACTCAGGCTTAAATGAGTACCTAGTGCAGGGTGTAAATAAGTGATATTAAAAACTACTTTTTTTTAAACACGCTTTTATGAAATGTACGAGTAATGGAAGAACTCCACGACTCCAGGAAGTGGCCCCGAAGCTTGCCATAACGTAAGGGGCCGTGGCCAATTACAGCCAACGTCAGTTTACCGTGGACAATTAGGCCCAAGCCGAAATTTAACATATAAAAAATATTGTTTAAACATATTTTTTATTTTTTATGATAGAATATAGTATTGTCATCAGTATGACATAAGTATACCGAGTTTGCAGTCTATACCACATTGGGAAGTGGGGTAAAATTGAGTTACAAGATTTGAGGATACAACGACAACAACAACAACGTCAACAACAACAGACAGAGTAAGTTAAATGAAAGCGTGTAAATAAAACACTTGAACTGGCGACACAAAAATGGAGGGACGGCCTACTTCTGCATCATGTGCACTATGCCTGCTCCTACTCTGGCAGGTGGATCAGAGGTCAGAGCGCAGAGGTCATGGGTCTCAGCGCAGTCACCGATGACTGCGCACACAAAAAAAACCATCACGCTAAATTTGAATCTGTAATTAAAATTTGGCTACATTCTAGTAATGATGGGAAAGGGATTCCTGTATGGACGAGAGGTCATTTGAATGGATTTATTTCAGAAGTAGCCATAATGTGCACTTCCATGGGCCGTTTAGGTTTCCACTGCTCGGATGTGTTGTTATTTTCGTGACGCAACGTCGATAACACACGTGGGATGAAGCTGGGTAATAAGATCCGGTAGAATGTTTTAAGAGACGAGTTAGGAAAGTTCACGTATACGCATGGATTCTGTAAAAAAAACATCCAGATATAAATTCTGCCCTCGGAAGTATTTCTTCATCAATATGGAAGCTAATGGGGTGCTTGTCAGGGCAAAACACAGGTTGCATATTTGCAAATAGTAACTTTTGCTCTATATTCTTAGGTTTTTTCGGTAAAGTCACGTAGGTAAAAAATTTAAATTAATAAAAATACAATAAAAATAAAATAAAAATCACGACGTTTCGGAGGCAACACAAGCCTCCGTCTTCAGGTGGAACCGTCATAGCACGATAGCTGCCTCTCACTTGATACAGCTATCGTGCTGTGACAGTTCCACCTGCAGACGGAGGCTTGTGTTGCCTCCGAAACGTCGTGATTTTTACTTCATTTTTATTTTATTTTACTTTTATTAATTTTAATTAAATTTTTTTACCTACGTGACTTTACCGAAAAAAACCTAAGAATATGAATCCTTGCAGTCACGAAAGCTTCAAATCTAAAACTTTTGCTCTGGTTTGCGTGTCCAGGCGTTGGTAAATTCGGCAAGTTTTCAATGGAGACATTCTTCAATAGTAACTTCTAACGCCGAAGGCTCGTTCACATTGGACCATCTTTACGACCACAGCTCGATCGCCCGTCCCCCTCATTACGGACGGATAGAGCTAACGAATTAACGCTTTCAACCTTCATTGGAAAGCGGACAAACAAAAAGCCCTCAGCTCCGACTCTGACAATGCATGGGCTCAAAGGAGCTCTTTGTGTGTGTGTGTGTTTGCCAGACATGGTGCCGATCACCCACCCCTCTCGTATGCTGTGCCAGCCTTCATAGGCTTCGCCCCAAAGTCTGTTAAGGCTATCAGAATCTGAATATTTATTGATACTGGACGAATCCGATTAGCTATAAAGCTCTTTTTCACAGATGTCCAGTAGGAGCGGGTCAGAACATTACAACAAGAAACAATACAAAAACACGATAGGAGTGCAATGTTTTTGTTATTTAAAAAAAAATATATAGGCAAATAAAATTAAACTTATTTTTTTCATCTTACCAGGTAAATCCCACTCAGCTCTTAGCTTCTTTTTAGAAGCCACCTCTGTCACACATGTGGAAATGTATAGCGGCAAAAGTATCTAAATAACACTGTGTAGCA
Organism: Lampetra fluviatilis; assembly: GCF_964198595.1. Taxonomy (NCBI): domain Eukaryota; kingdom Metazoa; phylum Chordata; class Hyperoartia; order Petromyzontiformes; family Petromyzontidae; genus Lampetra; species Lampetra fluviatilis. The sequence continues at coordinate 7,532,183 of NC_136280.1, forward strand.
AACATTTGTTGTTGTTGCTGGGTAGTAAGTGGGTGTTAGTTCCTAATTGCTTATGCCTAAAAAGTACAGAAAACGGCTATTATTCCCCACAAACTTTGCTTCTGTGACCAGGACAGTGATATTTTGAAATGTATTTCTAGATTTGAAGCTTTTGTGACTGCAAGGATTCATATTCTTAGGTGTTTTCGGTAAAGTCACGTACGTAAAAAATTAAAATTAATAAAAGTAAAATAAAAATAAAATAAAAATCACGACGTTTCGGAGACAACACAAGCTTCCGTCTTCAGGTGGAACCGTCACAGCACGATTGCTGTATCAAGTACTCAAGTACTGTCACAGCACGATTGCTGTATCAAGTACTCAAGTACTGTCACAGCACGATTGCTGTATCAAGTACTCAAGTACTGTCACAGCACGATTGCTGTATCAAGTACTCAAGTAATTGATACTCAAGTACTTGATACAGCTATCGTGCTGTGACGGTTCCACCTGAAGACGGAAGCTCGTGTTGCCTCCGAATCGTCGTGATTTTTATTTTATTTTTATTTGACTTTTATTAATTTTAATTTTTTTACCTACGTGATTTTGAAATGTACCTATTTTCAATGAGAAAACGGGCGAATTTGTGTCTTTTCGTTCACAAAAAAGTCCGGGAAAAACACAACATATGAATAAAAATTAACATGTATTTATACTAAAGTAAATACAAAAATGCGTTATCAATCGTGGTGTTTGGCGTGGGAGGAGCGGATGGGGGTGGGGAACGATGGCTGGCATCTTTTGTCTTTGCACAACGCTTTGACGACCGCAGGTGGTGGAGGGGGGCGTGCGAATCGACCCGAGCAGCCGGCTCACAGCCCGGGACCACGTGGGCGTGCAGGACCTCATCCTGCTCGAGGAGTTTTCCAGCGAGGAGGCCTTCCTCCACAACATCAGCCTGCGCTTTGCCAGCGATCTCGTCTACGTACGGGCCGACCACTCTGCACCTCGCCATGCGGCTAAAAGCCACCGCAAACCGGAATTTCGGGCACGAGGAAAAATAATGTGGCCACGTTTTTTGTTTGTTTTTGTTGTTGTTGAGAACGTTACGCCTTCCATGACAACGTGGCACCTGTGCGTTGCGAGCAGCCATTTTTTAATACAGATGATGATATGATGCTCATGGCTTTGTGACATTAATATAAACCCTTTTGAGGCAATTATCCCTTTTTTGAGAGAATGTTAAAACAATGTAGCTTTTTTGAGACGAAGGTTACCTTCACAACATCAGATTCCATTTTGGGTATGCCCCTCTGCATATTGGTCTGGGGTAAAATATGTATAAGTCCTGGCAGTTAAATTTCGATGTAAAGCTTTCGTGACTGCAGGGATTCATCTTCTTGGTTCTCAAATCTCAAATTTCTCAAATCATTCTCAAATCATTCAGACGCTGTCTTCCCGACAGACCTGTTCTTCACTTGAGGACGGCTGCTTGCGTTGTGGCCGAAGCGTCGTGAGAATTATTGTATCATGTTTAATTTGTATTATTTTATTATTTCCCTTCTACGCGACTTTACCGAAAGAACCAAGAATATAATCCTGGCAGTCACCCTGTTTTTAGTAAAGGTGTAGCCCTGGAAGTGCTAGCTAACACCACTACTGGAGTAAGGGCCTCGACTACAGGAAGCTCTACAGAGATCCACTAGAAGTCTTTGGTCTCCTCTTGCATGCTGGCCAAATGTCTTGGAAGAGGTGGGAGTAGCAACATTTTACTCCATCACACACCACCCTATTTGCATTGCTGGGGAGGGGAGTTTAAAACTGTGGAAATGTGTTTCAACTGTGTTGAGATAAATCTATCAAATCTGCGACCATGGGAGTCCATTGTGATAACCATTATTCTCCATTACATTTTTTTTGCTATATTGGCAATTTTATACGATGGGCCAAAAATAAACATTACACCATCATCATGGCATTGCTATGTAACATAAAAATAGCAGGCTTTTATTTCAAAGGAATGTTTTTTTAGAGTAGAAGAAAAAAATTATGTAACTATGCTTTAAGAATGATGCAGACTACTAATGTCTACCCACATCTCAAAGAGTACCAAGACTCAGTCACCATCATGAGGAGACCATCACTCAACAGCATATAGACAGTGGCTGATGATGATGACCACGACGACGACAACATTGCTGACTTTCACGAGTGATTAGATCTTCATCAAGAAAACCCTAGAATAACCCTTTTATTTTGTGAGCAGCCACGAAATAGACCCAACTTCTACGCCACGTGGAGCTCATCAGCGCGACACTGCGTGTGGTTGGGCAAACAAGGGGGGCTCCCACGTGCCACTCACTCGAGAGGCCCAGAGGGCCAGCGACGAAACACCTGAGAGCCGGTCCCGTTCGCTCGGGTGGTGGCGAGCATCATGCGTAGGTCTGGGCAGCTTGCGGGCTATTGCGGTTAATGCCACGTGCAGATGAGTTGATGGGTGGGGTGGGGGCTGGCAGATCTCGTACTCCTCAGGCCCCGGCTTGACTCGCTTGACCGCAAAGCACACGCACGTGGAGGCGCAGCCCAGACACCTGCCACACGTGCGTAGAATGCACCACCAACCTTCCACGTAGCTGCGGGCTAATGCGATGATTAATTAAACGAACTAGAATGTATCAAAAACGTTATGTGTGTATATATATTAAAATAATAAAAGGTATTTGGGCAAGAGCATGTTCCAACCGATTAGGGTGCTGTGGAATTCCGTAACCTAATTTCGCCGAGAGAATATTTCGTTCGCGAGATGCAAATTGTCTGAACATTTTCTCGCACAGGTATTATTGTGCACGATTGTAAAAAAAAGACAATGTTAGAAATCCCGTGATTAATGTAACGTACGGTTTCGTGATGCTCTTAACTTTCATTGTCAGGGATTTCCATAAAAGTTGGCATGAATATATATTATTTCTCTTTCAGACATACATCGGTTCAGTGCTGATTTCTATAAATCCTTACAAGGACCTTGGACTGTATGGACCGGAATATATAAACCGATACCAAGGGGTTCATTTTTATGAACTTGCACCTCACATGTGAGTACAGTACTTTAATTGTGTTTGCTCAGACGAACAATGGTGATTCTATGACTTACAAGCCATCACGTAAATACTGCGTATCCGAGAGGATCAGTGAAGCAAATATAAAATGCACGTATGCAACGAAGCATCGATTCATTGTTCATTATCAATTATGCTCAAAATACATTAATTAAATTGTGGGCATGAGAATCAGTGTGGAAATTATTAAGGTAAACCGTGCAGCTATAGAGACCACAATAAAAAAAAAACATAATATAGCCCTGAATTACTTGCTTGAATTGTGGAAATTTATTGAATCACGAGGGGGTTGAATTGTGAAAGGCCTAATACAGAGAGCGTTTAAATCATGCGTTCAAACATTTCGCTTAGATGAAGAATATTAACTCCTGTCATAATTTCTCGTTATTTGTTTACTTATAAAATACAACTAATTAAATTCTGCATGAAAGAAATCCACACGTAGCAACAACGTTCTCAATAACTTTATAGTGTCGCTTTTTTGGAGTGTGTGCATATGCTATGAGACATCTCCTTTACCAGGGGCAAAATATAGTAGTAGGTTTTTACCCTTTCAACTGGTACAAAAACTCACACCTTTATACAAGGCATCATATTTGCAATAACCACAACACAAGCAGTCAAAATGCAAACAAAAGAAACAACTCTGATGATGGTAATGATATGCACTGTCCTTGAAGTTGATTGGTCCACACCCGAGACAGCTTTTCTTAGAGCCTAGTCTCCATTGGTGTTGGACCAGATGACGCCAAAAGGCGTACAACTCAAAGACAGCGCACTATCAGAGTATTGAGAGCTCGGGGTAAGCATTTACACTATGAGACATCTCCTTTATTAGTGGCAAAATATAGTAGTAGGTTTTTACCCTTTAAACTGGTACAAATTGACACCTTTATACAAGGCATCATGTTTGCAATAACCACAACACAAGCAGTCAAAATGCAAACAAAAAGAAACAACTCTGATGATGGTAATGATATGCACTGTCCTTGAAGTTGATAAATAAAAAAATATTTGCCCTTTACCGAGGAAAGCCTCACAGAGTCTCAAGACTATTTTTCAGGAGGGTTCTGCAATGGGATGTGGGGGCCACTACCATTAATTAAATAAATAAATCAAGAATCAGTTTCTGTCATGTCATCTCCTGCCCACCTTACAGCACGTTCATGCTATCTCGTTAGTTTCAAGTATAATATAGCTGCTATCATTCGATCATAAATCGGCATATGTGCAGGTGCTTGCAAGTTAGTAACATCGCAGAGCTGTGAGAGATGGCGACGCCTTGGGATAGGACTTTATCCAGCAGTGGATGATCACAGCTGCTGCTAATGATGGCGTTATCAATGTGCAAGCCATCGGTTTCTGAAAATTCTGAAGCTCATTCCGTGTAATTTAAACATCTGCGCAATTTGCTTCCGGCATAACAGCGCAGCGATGTAGCCGTGCTGGTCAGGGACATTGTGATGATTTTTTTTGTCATTATATGAAAAGAAAGTACAATGTCTTCAGGCCATGTCTTGGAGAGACAGTGTAATACAGTAGTTTCATTACGATGAAGTCTCACCGATCCGGTAAAGCTGCATGCTATGCAGCTTGACACCAAGCGGTTGAGTGTAGATCACGTTTCGAGTTTTCTATTATATTGGAGCATGTCAAGTTCAACTTTCATCATGGGTATCTACACTAGAAGAAGCTTCATTTGCCCATTAGTCAGAGCGCTTTCTTGGGTAATGTCCTTATTTTTTCTGTAGAGTCTTGAAAGGAATCTTGCTGACCAGATGTAACCAGAGACCTGTGTTTCTTGACCTTTTATCTCGGACCTTTTATTTAGGAGGTGTTTGTGGTTAGCTCACTGAGCTGTGAACCTGGCAACCCGTACTCGATTCCGGCTTACAGCCAAAAGCAGTAGCGAGTATCTGAACTAGTTCTAGACCTACCCTAGGTCGACTCAGCCTCGAATGACTACCTGGTGCAGTGTGTAAATATCAGTTTAGGAGCCGAGCGTGGTGTTGGACACCCACTCTCTCGTTTGTCTTCATATGTGCTGGCTAACAGCACTATTGGACATCAGTGAAAAATAGCTTTTATAGCTAATCTGATTCCTCCACTATAAATAAATACAGTATTCTGGTTCTGACTTACCCTGACAGTCAGTTAAAGGCTATACGTGAGCAATTTGTATTTTTCTACCCCGGCAAGAAAGTGACTAAATCGTGTCACACCAAGCTAATGTTACTGTGGTTTTTTTTGTTCGAAATTTCTTAACGCTCCTGCCATTTCTATCTTTTGTTTGAGTTGAGAGTTTGACACTTTCGGAAAATTAACAAAATCTGGATATTGTAAAAAAATAAAGTACAGGTAAAGATACGACCTTGCAATTACTTGCTCATACCACCTGCTGATAGAAGGCCCTCTACGATGAGAGAGCTCCTCCACTGGAGAGAGAACCTGTGTAATATTGAGAGTGTTTTCGAGTATCATATTCTCCTGCCACGGTTTGGCTTGCAGAAATTCCGTGACAGTCCAGCTCAGAGGTTGTTTGTCTATCCCTCAATTGAGACACCGTGCAATTTAAATAGTAATTCTAGATTTGAAGCTTTCGTGACTGCAAGGATTCATATTCTTGGGTTTTTTCGGTAAAGTCACGTAGGTAAATAGCAATCCAAAATGCCGAGGTCCAGGCATGGCAGTTGTATGCTTCTTTAATTCGCCCCCCCCCATCCGTTCACCTCTCTCCTCACAGCAGTAAAACATGGGTTCAACACAATTAGTCGGCCGTCTGGAACGCTCTTCCTTTTGATATTAGGAAGCCGCTGGAGCTATGCACTTTTAAATCTCGATTGAAAATTTACGTCTTCAAAACTGCTTTTTGTGTCTAGTTGGTTGTCCTTCCCACACACCTCCGATTAGCACCGTTGGCTACGCACAACATACGGTACAATCAAAGTCAAATGTAAGATCGTGTGCGGTAGTTAAAGTGTGAGTACTCCCACCTCTTCCAAGACATCTGGCCGGCATGGAAGAGTAGGCCAAACACACCTTCTAGAGGGACTCTATAGAGCTCCCTCTAATCGAGGCCCTTCCACCAGCACAGGCACAAGCAAGCAATTGCAGGGCTGCACCTGCACCATGACAAATACGATGGTAATCGATCGAGACATTCCGTTTAAACGTCGATAGTGTTCCCGCGTTTGAGGATAGGGCATTTGTGGTGAGTGCTATGTTCTGTGGTTTCCAGTGCTCGCAAACCCATCGGCATCATTTACAATGAAGGTCCCACGCAAAGTGAAATCACACCGTGCCCACCTGGTGTTCCTTCCTCGACAGATATGCACTGTCGGACCACGTGTACAGGGCCATGCGCTCTGAGTACCGGGACCAGTGCATTCTGATCACAGGAGAGAGTGGAGCTGGCAAGACCGAGGCATCGAAGAAGGTTCTGCATTTTCTGTCCAACGTTTGTGAGGCCAGCCCCAGTGTGGACAGCCTGCGTAACCGCCTCGTACACTCCAACCCCATCCTGGAGGTCACTACCACCCATTACACCCCCCCCCGCCAGCGCCATTGGATGTATTTGTATACTGCAATCATCAGCGTCACCGCCAGCACCAAACAATCACATTTCATCTTCTTGGTTCTTTCGGTAAAGTCACGTAGGAGGGAAATAATAAAATAATAAAAAAGAAAACATAATAAAATAAGTTATATTATTTTATTCTATTATATTATTTTATAATGTTTTATTTTTATTATTTTATTATTTCCCTCCTACGTGACTTTACCGAAAGAACCAAGAAGATGAATCCCTGCAGTCACGAAAGCTTTAAATCAAAATCACATTTCACGTTTACTGTACAACATCATGTATATTGTACGCACCTATACAGCCCTTTTTTTCCAATCCATTGCTGGATGGGGGGTGAGGGTTGTGGGGGTTATTTGACCATACTTCACCGTGCCGGTCAGTGCGGGTTGGTGAAGACTGGGGAGCATACATGTTGAAGCATAGTACAGCACAACAATGGATGTTGCTGCACTTCTCCCTGCTGACAACGTGGCCTTGCAGCAGCCTCTTTTATGCAAATTCTTAGGTTTTTTCGGTAAAGTCACGTAGGTAAAATGTTTTAATTAATTAAAGTAAAATTTAAATAAATTAAAAATCACGACGTTTCGGAGGCAACACAAGCTTCCGTCTTCAGGTGGAACCGTCACAGCACGATAGCTGTATCAAGTGAGAGAAATTCCAAGAAAACAGTCCTTGTATATATACTGGTTGAGGGTGGGAGGAGCCAAGGTAGGCCCTGAATATTATTTTTGTGAGGTTCGGTGCGGCTGAAGCACGCTTTTATGCATGGCGGTGTCCCATCCGGGCATTATCCAGCTTCTGGGATCTTAAGAGATTGAGTGACTTCTGGGGAATTTGGTTACGGACATTTCAACATTATAGCCACCTTCGTACCATCTGAATCAGCCCCATGATGAGAATAGGCTTAACCCTATCACCAGACATCAGCTTGTTTTTGTCATTGTCATGAACTCTCTACAATAGTAAAAGCACGCAAACCTCTCGTGTGATTTACAAATAAGCGAATGCTACCAATAACCTCCAGTGCTCTCTTTTTTAACAGGCCTTTGGGAATGCACTGACATTGTGCAATGACAATTCCAGTCGTTTTGGAAAGTACATGCACATCCAGTTTGACTTTACGGTAAGGTGTCCGTTGGTGTTTGTCTCCTTCTGCCACAGCATTTTGTAAACGTACCATGGGGTGGTGAGCCCGTGACTCGCCAGCCACATGGAGCTCCCGAGCAGTTCAGATGCGGTTCAAGAGAGACACAGCTCATTTACCCATATTCCATGTACAGGGGCTCCTCTACTTACGAACGAGTTAGGTTCTGGAGGTCTGTTCGTAAGTCGATTTGTTCGTTAGTCCAACTTTACTCATGTCGATTCCAAGCACACTAAACACGGGGAATGGCTTTAAAAGTTTTATAATCTCTTATAGATGTAGATGCCACTGGTTTTTCATGTTCGGCAGATTTAGATGCCACCACCGCCATTTATTGCGCGGTGGTTTAACTTATGACTCTCGGTCCGAACAGGCAACTGGACATATGGACAGATTTGTTCGTAGCTCTGAAAGTTAATGAGTCAAATGTTCGTAAGTAGAGGAGTCCCTATAACTTCATTTCTAGCAGGAAAAAAAATCTGCAAAAACGGGAGCGGCCCAGGGCACTTACCCCTGACAGTGGAGCCAGACATTAGTTCTCCCAGGGGCACTCCCGCTGATATCTCAATTAAAAACTGCATAGCCAACCGGCGCCAGCGAAGCCGATCATAGGGTCAGAAACTTGAGCCATGCCTCTACTATACATTGTGAAAAAAATGCCCTCAAAATAAGTCAAAAAAATTCATGCATTTTGTGTTCTTTAAAAATGTTTTCTTATTTCTAAGCATATATATTTTTCAAATTTCATAAATGCATTTATTTATTTGCTGTACCTGAACTTCAGAAAATAAGGAATGTCGATTGCAATGGTTTGGGAAAATATCGGGAATGGATGTTGGAAGGATACCACAGCATGGCGATGCTTACCAGAGTAGACCGAACAAGCAGTAGGGACGGAGCAAGAAAGCGCCGGTTAGACAAAATGAATAAGGACGTGGAGTAGAAAGGTTCAGACATTAACGATGCATTAGAATTAGTACAGAACGTACACCATTGGAGGGACTTTATTCAGTTCCACCATCGTGGAAGCTGACGCAAGGGATGGGAATAATATTTGTTTATCTGTGTGTGACTAATCCAACAAGACTTTGTGTGTGTTTTATAGTAAAATGTTGCCTTGTTTGGATTCAGAGGGAAAGCAAAAACGATAATTTGTGCAAAGCCGTCTCTAAATACAGAATGACAGGAAGGCAAACACAAATGAGAACTAATGCAGTTTTTATTGTGCAAGATAATGTCTTCTGCACTTACATAGTGCCCCTTGCATTTTTATTTCATGTAAAAGGCCATCAAATGCACAAGGTTTTGCAGCAATAAAGATACAACTTTGATTATGAGCATGTGAACCTTTAAAAGTATATAAACCTGTCCACCTAAGTACAGAATACTGGAATGGAATCAGAAAACAAAACTGCGTTGCGCAATTATTTTGAGGAAATGTGTTTATTTGCTTCAAAGGACAACCTTTATTCTTTACAGTAAAGATATTACAACATCCCACTCTTTAATTATATTATCCGATCACGATATTGCTCACCATTGTATTATTATTAATGCATATCGTTTTCTCTTCTCAAATTTATAATTGAAAAGCCACAAATGAGTTTTTTTTCCTGATCATGTATGTTTGTTTAAAAAAAGGTTGCTGTATCTTCAGCGACAGCTTCTTTTTTTCATGCCCGATTGAGATGATCAATTCATAATGAAAAAATATTACAATACTTCTAAAGTTTAATACTGTACATTCTTAATTGGGTGCCACTGAAACTTCAAGTTTGTTATCTTCAAGGCCACGCCTCCTGGTTTTTTTTATTTGCCTATTAAAAAAAGTTTTTTTTTATTTTACCAGTTAAAACCCACTGAGATATATAGCTCTTTTTTCAGAAGCGACCTGGCCACAAATGGTAGCTGAACGAAGTGGCTTATGACGTGGAAATGTATAGCAGACAAATATACGAAACCCATGTCGATTCTAAACGTGGAGGGGAAACCCAGAGAACCCGGAGAAAAATCCACGCGACCACAAGGAGAAAATGAAAACTCCACATATACAGCAGGTGTCAGGGTCGGGATCAAACCCACGACCTCCTGTGCACCGTGCGAGATAGTTAACATATCACCATGGCGAGTTTAAAGACAATCCCTCAATATTCACTAGTTGCTCAACGGAGTTAATGCATTACTGTCAATTACAGTCAATACATAGAGCCATGGTAGAGACGTAGACGCAGAGAAGAAGAGGAGGGTATTCTGAGCAACCTGTAAATATGAAAAGATTACAATGACATTCTCGTCCGTTGACTTTGAAATGAACAAGTTGATAGCAGACACTTACACCACAGTGCGTAGAGCAATAGAGCGTGACATAGGTTAATCCGCTATCATTAGACCTATCAATCAAATTCGCAAAAGTCTTCCTCTGCTCTTTGCGGTGTCATGCCAAAAGGCGTCATCTGGTCCAACCCATGTGAGACTAGGCTCTAAGGAAAGCTGTCTCGGGTGTGGACCAATCAACTTCAAGGACAGTGCATATATTATCAGAGTTATGTTTTTTGTTTGTATTATGGCTGTAGGTATTGTGGTCTATGCAAACATGACTCCTTGTAAAAAAAGGTGTCAGTTTTGTAGCCAGATAGAAAGGTAAAAAAAACAATTATCATATTTTTTACTGGCAAATGAGGTTCCAATGGTGTAGAGGTGACTCTTTTTAAGCAGATGAACGTGTCCACAAAGTTCAGCCAACTCTCACGACCATTTGAACATTAGCATTGTGCACTTTTGAAAAACTTAATTCTTACTTTGTTTACATTTGTAAAGGACACTTTAGTTATTGTTTGATTATTATATGGCCATAATCATGTACTGCCTTGCGTTGCTGGATGAAGGCTGTGTTGTTATTCATGCGTGTGGCCACAAATCGCCGTTTTGGTCAATGCAGTTTGGTGAATGGGGTATGACCAAGACGGGGTCAGATTTCATTCCGCCCTAATGTTACTTGCTGCTGGAATTTTATCTCATATTGACCTGCATTGACCAATGTGGTGAAGTATGGTCAAACGACCCCATTCAGTGACACTGCATAGGGAGGTGATGCAACAGTGCAAAACCAACTCACCACTGCTGCCCGACTATATGGATGACATCTGATTGCATATTGGGTGGCCTTTAGAATATTGTAGTAATGTAAATGTACTCCCCAAAATCTATTTTAATTGCGATAAATGTCTTACTATTATTATTTGGTTTTTATTCTCGCAATTTGATGCGTTAAATATAGCAAACATTGTCGAGGTGAATTGCAGTAAATTTACATCGTCTTTCACGACGATCTTTTAGCGAAACGTGAAGGTGAGTTTCAGAGGCGCTGCTGAGCCCGCTGTGTACGAGCTGGGCTGGCGATTATGCTGGCCCACTCCAGCTGCGCTGTTTGATGTGACTCACCCAGGCAATTACCCAGGCTGACGAGGGCTATTGGCACTCACAAAGGATTACCCCGGCTTCCAGAAACAATTTATGATTTGATCCTTCCCTATGGCAGAAGCAGCCTGAGAACTTGGCACAGATGGTTTTAAAGTAATTCCTTGACAACCCCCCCCCCCCCTCCGATAATTGTTTTAACAAAAGCATGTTTTGTTCACGCGGTTAAGTTTAAGATTTTGAATTTCACGTCGCATTGAATGCACGTCCTGTGCACGGAAAAATGGGTCGACATTTTTGTTTTACAAAACAGGTCATTGTAAGGTTTGAATTTCGTTTTTCAAAAGTGCACAATGCTAATGTTCAAATGGCCGTGAGAGTTTGCTGAACTTTGTGGACACGTGCATCTGCTGTCACAAAGCGAAAAAAAATCTTAAAACGAGTCACCTCTGTTAAGTGACACCGCTAAGAGCAGAGGAGGACTTTGCGAATTTACTTGTTGATTGATAGGCCTAATGATAGCGGATTAACCTATGTCAGGCTCTATTGCTCTACGCACTGTGGTATAAGTGTCTGCTATCAACCGACGAAGGAAAGATGTTGGCAACTGTAATCGCAATGGAAGCCTCCAATTGTAGTATCCAACATACCTCAAGATTTGTACAGGTAACACATTTATTAAAATATCGGTCCTAGCGATAAGTTGGCAATTGCACAAACCTGCGGTAGAAGTTGGCAAATCCATCAAGAGACATTAATGAAAAGCATTCTTGGACTGAAGAATGCAACATGTTGGATGCCTACACCATTCGTGCTCTTGTGCAGTAATTCAAGAATATGACAAGATTATGCCTCGTAAAAAATCATGCTACATTACTCCAAATTAATTTTTTGCACTTGCACTTCGGGTCAGCTTGGGCATGATACGTGATTTCTTTTACAGAAAGCCATCGCTGTTTAAACATTTAATGCAGGATTTGTGTTGCACACTATGGTGAATTAAAGAGTTTTATTCCTACACAAAATCCATATACAGTACGGTAACACAACACTATCTCAGAAAGTGTTTTTTAAATTATATATTTTCAGAAATGTGTTAGTTGTCAACGTCCTGCTAACGTTGTGCTTATATTATATTTTATAATTGCGCGAGTTATTTACTTACTTCTTTTAGCTCTGTGCAGCGTCTTGCGACCTCTGGGTTCAGCACGCTTTATAAGTTTTCATTATTATGATTCGCTTGATTCCCCTACACTTGTAGTCGAGCTAGTGAGATGATGCTTCCCGTTTTTTTACGTTTGTCAAATTTGAATCAAGATGAAGATAACATTCTCACGACGTTATCGATGTTTCCAAAATTAAAGCCACCAATGAGATACTTATTGGTATGCCTGGTGGGAAATGCTACGTCTGTAACGAATTGGCATGTTCTGTTTACGTGACAACCCTTACTAATTGACTGTGTCGGGTATGGTGGCGGGTTTAACTACACATTTATATCAACGTAATCTAACCGCCCCAAAGAACCTGTATTACGTATGTCTGTCTTGTTTGCCTCTCACGTCTCAGACGTTTTTCCAACCAAGCAGACGGTGCGATGGGAATTTTAGCTGCGGCAACATCTCCCCCGGGGCTCGGCTCGAGCAGCTCTTAATTGTCCTGTGTTCACGTGGTCACTGGTCCAGGGCACGCCCGTAGGAGGACACATCCTGAACTTCCTACTGGAGAAGTCACGGGTGGTGCTTCAGCACGGCGGGGAGAGAAACTTCCACATCTTCTACCAGTTGCTCGCTGGCGGACGAGAGAGCTTGCTCGACCGTCTGGGACTAGCGCGGGATCCAGCACGTTACCGATATTTGGTGAGCGTGCGGTGCATGGATGAGTGGATGGTACTCGCGCCGCGGTGGTGAGATGTTCGCTGCCTCGCCTGGTATGAAGGAGGTTGTGGGTTCGATCCCGACCCTGACGCCTGCTGTGTATTTATAGTTTGCGTGTCTCTCTGTCTCTTCCCGCGGTCGCGTGGATTTTTCTCTGGGTCCTTCGTTTTTTTGCTCCACATTTAGAATCGACATGGGTTTAGAGTATTTGGCTGCTATAAATGTCCACGTCATAAGCCACTTCGTTGAGCTATCATTTGTGGCCAGGTCGCTTCTGAAAACGAGCTCGATAGCTCAGTAGGTCTTACCTGGTAAACATTCAATTAATTTAATTTAGTTAAATCAAACACACATTTTGTTGTGATATTTCCACTGCCCAGTGGTGCACAAGCAACAATAACTCAACACATTGCATTTCGATTTAAAGCTTTCGTGACTGCAGGGATGCATCTTCTTGGTTCTTTCGGTAAAGTCACGTAGAAGGGTAATAATCAAATAATAAAAATAAAATACAATTCTCACGACGTTTCGGCCACAACGCAAGCAACCGTCCTCAGGTGAAGAACAGGTCTGTCGGAAAGACAGCGTCATTCATATTTTTATTATTTTATTATTTCCCTTCTACGTGACTTTACCGAAAGAACCAAGAATATGAACTAAACACATTGGTCAATTAACACTTGCTTATAATGAGGAATATATATATATAGCACAGCTGATGTTTTGGGCAGTGACTGAGAGATGCTATGAAGAAAGGCCATTGTCTAAAATTTGCCTATGAAATATAGTCTCTATATTTCTTTAAGAGCGGTGTTAATGATGTATTGAGTATATGTAAATTACATACTTGTTCATTAAACATTTGATTACAGGAATGGTGTTACATTGTTTAAGACAACTGTTGTAAATATATTTTCGCCATTGGCAATGATGTCCAATTGAATAAAATGTGTTTAAAGTTATAGGCAACTGGTAAAGGTGCAGCCCATAAATTACTTGCTCATGCCGCTACTTGGAGCACATGCCCTGTATACGTTGTCTGAAAGTGCATATCTGCCAAGGAAGGAGCACCAGTAGACTCGGTATGATTTTATTTCGCCTTGGACCTTCATTACCAATGATGCACATGGGAGTTTGCCAGCACTGGAAACCACAGAACATAGCACTCGCCACGAATGCACTATCCTCAAACGCAGGAACTGTATTGCAATTGAAACGGAATGTGTCGATCGATTTCCGTTTTATTTAGAAGGGTAAAGGGGCAACCCTTCAACTGCTTGCTAATGTCACTGCTGGTGGAGGGGCCTCCAGCAAATGGACCTCTATTGAGCTGTTTTACAGAGTTTTAGGCCTACTCTTTTCACTGGCCAGCCATCTTGGATTAGGTGGGAGTAACCCACACTTAATCAGTGTATCTAATTAAATGCTGTAAAGCGACATTTACAGTAAACGTGTTTACTGTGCATTGTAATAACCCAAATTAAAATACAATCTGTTTGATACTGTTAAACATTATTTTTTATTTCGAATTCACTTTTATAATATTGTTCTTTACATTGATTTAAAAAAAACCCATAATTCTTATCTTGACAGTCGCTCACACTGTTGAGGGAGATGATTCCATCAAAATGCTTGTGCTTGGCATAATGCATGCCAAGAAATGTCCCGTAACATTGTCTTGTCCAAACAAGCTTGCTAAATACCTCTCAACATTAAAGAACGTTGCGGGTAAGGCCGAGCAGTTAAATTCAAATTATGTAAACACCCATACATTATATTTGTCTGTAATCTCAAGAAATATTTGTTTTCCTTTAGCATTTGCACATTTTTGGACAACTAATATATTTTTCGATTCCCCACACTTTGTATTTATTGTAACACGAGAGCTTATGTCACATCTACATTTTAAACAGTGCCCTACGCTTAAGCAATTTTTATTTACAAGCAGAGGTGGTGTCCAGACGGCTCAGATTTCAGAGTGCTGAGCTGGCACAGCGGAGATCATCCTTCCTAGGATTCGAATCGGGGTTTCAGCCGCCCGTGATAAAACTAGATTCTCAGGTGTAGCGAGTTGATGATCTCAACCTGGTTTACCAATGCCGACATACAAAAAAGATAAAAATCCCTTTAAATTGTGTTAAGCATTTTTTTTAAACAAGTGTCATCATCATTACTTGCATTTGGCAGGGTGTGAACGTTCTGCCTCGCTACTGTGTGGAGCAGAGGCCATATGAACAATTTTCAGACGTCGTAGGGGAGAAGGCAGTGCGGGATTGGAGTTGGGAAGGGAAGCGGTCTTGCAGATACATTAGTCATCAAGTGTAGTGGAAATAGCGCGAAGCTCTGGTACTAATCCTGGGCTGTGACGGTACCACAGTCTTCACGACCTACAGTCCTTGACCTCCCAAGGTCCACCACTTTACGATTCAAAGCATATGCAGTCGCCTCGTGTTTTACGCACGCGTTCGATTAATTTGCACGTATTTTTGTTATGCGCGCACTATTGTTGAAATCACGTGCTCTTGCGCATTGGCCATGGTGTACGGAACACGCTGCGAGCTAATCGTTAGTCAGGCAACAAAGTTCAGTGGCGATGCTGCCTGAAGTGCAGTACGACAGCAACAAGCGTGGGCAGCATTGGCATCTCCTTCTCGCGCGCGTGCCGTTGTGAAGATCTTGTCCACGTGAATGTTGTCTTGTGCATGAATTTGCCTACCAATATGTCCGGTAAGCATTTCACTTCGTAAAAAAAAAACTATTTTTTTACTCGTCTTTTTTTCTTTAAATAGGCTGCTACTATCTTTAATACATGTATGGTAGTATTGTAAATATATCTCCTGTAACCGGTGAAATATGTAGACGTAAGAATAAGGTTCGATCGCGTGCTCTCCCTAACCCCAACCATTTACTTTATTTCATATGGGAAAATTATGTTTAACTTACACGATTTTGAGTTTCGCGCCGTTTTAAAAGAACACAAGCCCCGCATAAAACGAGAGGTAACGTATGAGCAAAACTCCATTCTGCGTCTTAAAATAGAAATGTTTTGTCCGGATATTTATTTTTCAAACCCTAAACATATGCTGCTAGATAATAATGGTTGGCAAGCCAGTGTGGATACACAGAACGTCTATCTGCTCATACATACCTTTTCCCATAACGGTCTCCAACAAGGCATAAAGAGTTGTCATGATTGCCGATATTTCCCATGAATAAGCAAACGAAGCCACTACACGCTGCATTCACCTGATGGTGGGCAGTCACAGACCAAGGTGCCATGGGCGATTTGACGGCACCGGAGTTGAGAAGCACTGGTCTGAGCATTACGGTGAGCTTCCATACAATATACACCTGCTTTTACACGTGCAGCTTGCGTCAACAAAAAAAAAGAGACATCCTGATTTACCACCGTGCCAGGTATCAATCAACAAAAAACTGCAGGTGTGCGTCAGTCAACATTGAGGCACCTCGATGGACAAAGTGAGGGCACGCCACAAGCTTTGCATGGCAGGGCAGAGCAGTCGTGGATTAAAGACCCGAATCCACAAAGCAGAGGTCGCAAACGGGTTTTGATTCCTTACCCGTACCCGTACCCGGCCGCACCAGGGTCGCAAATGGGTACGGGTACCCGTACCCGGCCGGGTACGGGTACCCGTTCCCTACCCGTACCCTACCCGAAATGAGTGACAAACGGTGACTCACCAGTGACTCACGGCCTACCCGTACCCGTACCCGGCCGCACCAGGGTCGCAAACGGGTATCGGGTAGGGTACGGGTATCGGGTACCCGGTTGCGACCTCTGCCACAAAGCCTCCAGGCTGAGTTTCTCTGACAGAGGCCACACCCCCAGATAACACTCCCCCAGAGGCCACGCCCCCAGAGGCCACGCCCCCAGAGACTACACCCTCCTCAAGGTCAAGGACAAGAGCTGGGCACATGTCCTCAGGCCAGCATAGGGGTCAAGGATTGACCTCAGGGACCCGAGACTCTGGCGATTGCACCAACACCTCTGAGAAAGTGTGTTCATATATCACCGGAACACAGGTAGTGTGGTCTGTGACACAACCACAGAGGCGAGGGCTTCAAAATGAAGCTACGTACTCTTGGAGTGAGTGCTGTTCGTGAGCACCTACAAATGGGCAACATGTTTCACAATGAGGTAGTGCTGCAAGAACTATGCCTGGCCGCCACTGCCTCTACAGTATTTGGGTAAATTTCGATTTAAAGTTTTCGTGACTGCAGGGATTCATCTTCTTGGTTCTGTCGGTAAAGTCACGTAGAAGGGAAATAATAAAATAATAAAAATAAAACATAATAAAATAATATTTTAAAACATAATAAAATAATATTTTATTATGCTTTATTTTTATTATTTTTACATAATAAAATAATATTTTAAAACATAATAAAATAATATTTTATTATGCTTTATTTTTATTATTTTATTAAAATAAAACATAATAAAATAATATTTTATTATGTTTTATTTTTATTATTTGATTATTTCCCTTCTACGTGACTTTACCGAAAGAACCAAGAAGAGGAGTATTTGGGTACCTTGTTGAAACAAGGTACCCAAATAACTTGCTAATCTCGTCGAGGAGCATAAACCATCGCGTGAATTCCGCTCATCCTCGCCGCGGCTACTGGCTGTCCATCGAACTACGTGGTCACCGCATCGCGCGCTTTCAGATGCGCTTCTGCGGCCGTTTGGACTGGAGCTATGGACTTTAATACGTAGATTGAAAACGAATTTCTCCAGCACTGCTTTTTGTGTTTGGTTTGTTGTCCTTCCCCCATCACCTCCAATTAGCACGGTTGGCTACGTACGGTGTCAAAGAAGTTCAACATTCATACGTACAATTCTGTATGTATTTTCGGCTGAGTAGACCGAGAGGAAGTCCAGCACATAATCCACGTGGCAGCGATGTGCGTGGCACCAATACACTACCACTGCACCGATACTCCCCAGGCGCTCACAAAGCCCTCCCCCCCTCCCCCTCCGCCTTTAGCCTTATAGGTAGACTACACGCGAACACAGCTTTTGTAAATCTAGATTTGAAACTTTCGTGACTGCAAGGATTCATACTCTTAGTTTTTTCGGTAAAGTCACGTAGATACATTTTTTGTTAATTTAAATAAAATAATAACAAAATTTTTTCAAATAATTTTTTATTTTATTTTTTATTAATTTTAATTTCAATTTTTTACCTACGTGACCGAAAAAACTAAGAGTATAGCTTTTGTAAATAATCTTCTGGTGACATCTTTGTTCAAGATGCCTACCTCGCCACGGTGTTCACTCCCATTACCCGCTTGTTTTGTCAAAACGAGTTCACATTACGTGTGCGCAATGGCGTAATGGTTCTGACATCATCTTACTTCAGCCACAAGGGTCAAACCGCACATTAAAGATGACATGATTTATGTTTCAGAGCGGTTTTTTGTGATGTATCGTAGATATTAATGCGGACAAATAGTATATATGAAATGTTTTTTTTTACAAGATGTGGGATTTATGTGAGTTACTTTCTTAATGTTTCCCAGTCCTCTGTGTTTACGAATAAAGATGGAATTGTGCTCTCTATATATACACACACATTTTATGCATACACCCCTCTTTTAAATGTCTGTTCGAAAAATTGTGCTTTTTTGCAGCTACGAAAGAGATGCCTCGTTTGAATAGATGAACGGACCACGTTATCTCCGCGTTTATCCTACTGCCTGTAGAATTCACATTGTTTATTTCATCCACGTTTTTTTTTATTCTCCCAGGGTACATTGCAATTTAAATATTGCAGTTATGTCATGAGACGGAGAAATATATTTGTTTAACTCTCAGAGAGAGAGCGAGAGGGCGCAATGTTCCACCTTGTGGCAGTCGCTTTCACACTTGGAACATACACTTTTACACTTATTTCTTATTTTACTCGCTGAGCTATATGGCTCTTTAGTAGAAGCGACCTGGTCACAAATGCTGGCTCAAATAAGTGGTTTATTACGTGGAAATTCATAGACAAAACGCTCTAAAAGCGCGTGTTTATAAATGTGGAGGGAAAAATTGGAGGACCCGGAGAAAAATCCACGCGACCACGGGGACAGAGAGACACGCAAACTCCAAATATACAGGGGTCAGAGTTGGGATTGAACCCACGACCTCCTGTATACCAGGCGAGGTAGTGAACATCTCGCCACCACCATGGCACCCCGACGACATGCAGATCGCCTTTCTTGCACATTGATCCAATTGCCTTTAATTCTCACGTATAGAATACGCTCAATTAAGGGAATACTGAAATCGAATGTGAAGTTGTTGTACAGTCATGCAAGACGGTTCTGAGACCTACACTTGAACTCACTATACTTGAGAACCAGGGCTACACTATCAGGTGGCTGCTGGAATTTGAAACCAAGATTGCAGGGGGTGCTGGCTGGCTCCGTGCCCTGACTCCTGAGCCAGCTACCCAACTTCCCGCATCGGTGTTCATCTTCGATTGGTGGCAAGGGCACTGCCATAGCATTTCACTCTCGCTCGCTGTCGTTTCATCTTCATGCTTCAACGTTCATAAATGTGACGCTCGATGAATGTACGTCCGCGCGTAGAACTTCTTTCGCACCGTACGTAGCCAACCGCGCTAATCGGCGATGCGGGCTGGGTGGAGGAAGGACAACAAACTAAACACACATGTCTCTCAACAGGGTGAGGAGGCCAAGGTATCTCCGTTGAACGATGTCGAAAATTGGAGGGTTCTCCAGGAGGCCTTCCACACCGTTGGCTTTGATGAACCACAGATCGAGGTACAGTATAAGCATCACCCGTATTTATTTATTCATGCATGGGTACAGGTAACCTAGGAGGATGTTGCCGTCATGAAATGGCGACAACTCTGGACTTGCAGAGTTGTCGCTCGATCTCCCAGCGTGACAGCTGCAAACAATAGGCACGTCTCTTAACTCCCATGCCCACCAAAACTTCCGCGCACCTGTGAGTATAAATCGGTACACCACAATCGATCGGCGGGTTGTGTGTGGTGGGGTAAAGTGTGGGGACTCCCACCTCTTTCAAGATGTTTTTCTTGCCCAGTGTGGAAGAGTCGGGGAAATAAACTCTCGAGGGGGGCTCTCTGGAGCCAGAGGCGTAGCTAGGGGGGGGGCAGGGGGGTACATATGTCCCCGGGCGCCAAGGTAAGTGGGCGCCAAAACGAGGCTTACAACGTTACATTATAACTTATTGCGGCAGCCTGAAACGACTGCACAAATTTCGATTTAAAGCTTTCGTGACTGCAGGGATTCATCTTCTTGGTTCTTTCGGTAAAGTCACGTAGAAGGGAAATAATAAAATAATATAAATAAATATAAAACTAAACATATTATATTATTTTATTATGTTTTCTTTTTATTATTTTATTACTTCCCTTCTACGTGACTTTACCGAAAGAACCAAGAAGATACTGCAAAAATCTACACCTCAACCTAAAAGTTTATATATCCCGCCACACACGTCTGGAGCTGTCTTTAGTGGAGATCCTTCCACCAGCGGTGACGGAAGCAAAGCAATTGCGCGGCTGCGCCTTTGACCTTTTACGCGTGCAGTGCTGTATACTCACGTATGCATATAATTGTATTGTGCTGACAAATGTATGTTGGTGCAGACGCATATGTGTTAGCCACCTGGTACTCTACAATACGAACAGCCACGGTTTTATTTTTAAATCCTTTATATTAAGTTCACTTGCTTGCGTGCTTACGACCGTGCAAATCTTTCGGTCGTTTTTTAACCCACTTCCCGTGATCCAATCGAGCTGACATTTTGCACACAGACTCGTTGTGCGTGACAATTTATTTTCGTGAAAAAAAATTCCAAAATTTTCCACTTTTTAGGAATTTTTTTTTTTATATTTAATTTAAAATACCAATGTGATAAAAATGAAACTCTTACTCAAGAAAAACAGAAATGAATAATAAAATAAAACCGATGCCACGCATATTAAGGATTTATAGTGAAAAACTTTGTTTTTACGGGTACATTTTTTTTAATACCTTAAACCAAAGATCAAAATGGTGTGAAATGTCAACGGCCGCAGTTACAATTCAAGCAGACGCAAGTCAGTCGAACCATCAGTAGACGCGAGCATAGAGGGCCACATCGCGCTGTGGATACCTCGTTCCCTCTGTGTAGTAAAGGAAGGCGGCGAGGGCGTTGGACTGCCGTGGGTGGAATGGGATTGTTTAGTAAGGGACTCGGAGAAGAGAGAGAGAGTGCAGAAGAGTAGCTCGCGGAGCTAATGAGAATTCGGTAGAGCATGGGCTTCTTGCGTGACTCACCAGTTGCTGGCTCGCTGTGCGCACACACGGTGCATCACAACGAAGCCCGCGCCCCTCTGCACGCATGTACATGTTCTCCGATCCAGATGCTGGATGTGTGACACATGACACGGGCATAAATTTTCTTTTGGGACTAACTCACAGGGAACAGCTATCCATTTGTACTTTAATCGCGGGCGCGTGCGCGCGCGCGCGTGTGTGGGGGGGGGGGTAGAATGCCTGGACATGCGCCGGCACGCTGAGCTGATGACTCGTCAGTGCACCGATATTTAAAAGTGATGGGAAGCTCCGCCCGAGGGCTCCGTTTTGTTTTCGTGTATCCCGAAGAGCCTCTTGTGCCAAAAGAACCGTTTGCCATTTAAATCTGGAGGAGCGTTTTCTCTCCCAATGCGTTCAGATGGAACCTACATATTCATCTTTGGGTTATACGTTACGTTTCAAGCGTAAAAGTTGTAATTACAGTTTAAATAAAAACAACAACTTCATTATGAATACGGTAGCACGGACAACCTTGCAAAGGTGATGTTTCATCTCAAGGAATATTTCCAGGTAAATTATGCAATAAGACAACACAATGAGAAGCATCCACATGGGGTTTGTGCGTTAATTAAATGCTTGTATTGTTACGGTGGGGGAGCGATGGCCCATTGATTAGCGCAATGTACTTTGCACTGCACTCAGGTGATCCGAGTTAGATAATACGAGTGTTGAGTGATATCTAAACCGGTCTTCCCTTTAAAGCTTTCGTGACTGCAGGGATTTATCTTCTTGGTTCTTTCGGTAAAGTCATGCAGAAGGGAAGTAATAAAATAGTAAAAAAAAACATAATAAAATAATATTTTATTACGTTTTATTTTAATAAAATAATAAAAAGAAAACATAATAAAATATGATTTTATTATGTTTTATTTTCATTATTTTATTACTTCCCTTCTACGTGACTTTACCGAAAGAACCAAGAAGACGGTCTTCCCTTCACCAACACCCACTTAGCGGCATGGTGAAGTATGATCAGACCACCCCCATGACCAATATGGTCGGGAGAGACATTCATCCACAAGTGGAATTAGCATAGTGCTGTGGATGATTACACTGGTCAAAACATTTTTTTCTGGCATAAGGTATTCCAACAGTTTTAAAGGTAATTTTGGGGTGCTGATTCCAAATCTGTCATCAGTTTTTGTCTATCACATCAGGTTTTGAGATATCAAATATTGCATTTTCAATAAAAACTGGAGAAAAAATATATTAAATGAATGTGGATATCTACATAAAATGATATTATAAACACACTATCCTAAAAATACAGCACCATATTTTAACACTAAAGCAGTCACTGACTCGCAACAACTTGCAATCATAAGTGACAGAGTTAATTTCGGGTAAAATTAATGAAAATGGGGTATGCCGATAGCATAAAAATGAGATGTGATAGAGCAAATCTGAGATCAGATTTGGAATCAGCACCCTGAAATTAGTCTTAAACAGCTGCAACAATCCAAGCCAGAAAAAAATGTTTTTTTTGTTGTTGACCAGTGTTATTATTGTGAGTACGGCAGTTGGCTGTGAATTTGTTGAGATTAATATTGGTGGTACAGCTGTTGAACATAATAATAAAAATGGAGGTGTATTAGGGTGCTGGGACCATTTATACGTGTTCACTTTTATTTGGGGTCGTAAACCCTGGGGTGAACGCAACCCCCTGGGCATGCGAGATTCTCTTTCTGGGGGGTGCGAGACATGGGGGTATTTTTTTTTTAAGGTAAATTATCGAAACATAAATTAAGCACGCACGGGAACGTAGGTACAACTAGCTTGCTTAATCAAACCTATGTATTTATTAAAAAAAAATTTATATTCTTTGGATCTTTCGGTAAAAAAAACTACGACGTTTCGATCGCAACGACCGCTTGTGTTGCGATCGAAACGTCGTAGTTTTTTGTTATTTTCTTTGAACCTATCTACGTGGCTTTACCGAAAGACCCAAAGAATATGAATTCCTGCAGTCACGAAAGCTTTAAGTCAAAAACATTTACTGATTGAGAACCAAAGGGGTGCAAGACTGCATTAAATCTTAAGAGCCACTGCCATAGATTAACTATGAACAACTGCATGTGTGTATCCTCCAAAACCGCTAACACCTATCTGCCAGATCAAAAGCTAATTCATACTGACATGTTGGTCCTGGTTTAGACAAATTATAAATAAACAAATGACACTGACATTTGCAATGCATATCTTGAATGTATGGTTGTTGTTTTTTTTTATCTCAACAATATGCATCCAAAGTAAATTAATAGCTTGGTCATTGTGGTATCCTATGTTAGAAATAACGTATTTACTGGTAGGAACCTCTTGGTTGCACCAGCCCACAGGCGATTATTGTGTCCGTCGTGCAGGGAGGGGCTGGGTGGGGAGGGGAGGGTGGGGAGGGGCTGGGTGGGGAGGGCTGGGTGGGGAGGGGAGGGTGGGGAGGGGCTGGGTGGGGAGGGTGGGGAGGGGCTGGGTGGGGAGGGCTGGGTGGGGAGGGTGGGGAGGGGCTGGGTGGGGAGGGTGGGGAGGGGCTGGGTGGGGAGGGTGGGGCTGGGTGGGGGGTAGGAGGGGTGGGGCTGGGTGGGGAGGGGCTGGTCACCCCGTGGTGCCCTTATAAAACTCAACGTTTAACCTACTCACGCCGGCTTGTGTCCGCCCTGACAGTCGGGCATATTTGCGGAATACACCATGCCGCCGTTGATCCTGGCCATTGACTGAGCAACCCAACGTTCCTACCAGCTCCCTCCGCAGGAATGTGTTACACTGTGGGCTCTAGCGTATGTGTAGTCAAATTATCCATGAAGCATCTGCTACTCGTTTATTGCAGTGCTGCGGATGTTCTCGTTGTTGATGTTCTGGTTGTCCGGTGTCTGCAGACGCTATTTGATGTCATCGCCAGCGTGATTCACCTCGGCAACACGACGTACACCACGAGCACGACAGGTTACGCGCTGATTACTGACAGCACTGAAATCCACGTGATCAGCAAGGTAAGAACCACAACGTCCCTCTTCAAATAAAATATTACCGCTGGTGTAAAGTTACAACACGTGCATGCGGTACGTGTTCTTACAAGATAAAACAACTGCGCATGGCATTACTTCAGCTCTCTTTCGAAGTGAACCTAGCCTGGCGCAGGTGCTGTGGCAGACATCGCCATTCAGTGGCGTATTTGCTTCGTGAATTTACTTGATTCGTTTTTGATTTTGTCGTTTTGGTGACCCAGGTCACCCTGTCTCGTGTGTTCTCACCTGGTGACTCAAAATGAACGTGACCAGTAAAATGACAAATTCATCTCATGCGTTTTAAAATAGACCTAATGTTAATAAATAAGGACGCGTTTCAACCCGTTGTCAATCCACTGCTGGAGGAAGCCTTACACACGCACCGTGTCAGTCCTGGAAATTGTTTGACCGGACTTCACCCAGCTGGTCAGTGTGGGTTGATGTAGGGGAAAGGCCAGTTCACATGTCACCTCTAAGTGATGTTAGCTATAGCCAGGAATCAAACTCAGGTTAACGAGTTGATCACACAGTGCACTAACTGCTGTGCCACCGCTAATTGTTCATGTGCTTTATTAATTGATATAGATTTATTAGAATATATACTGTATTATTGCTGTGATGCTATATGGCACCGAGGTAGTTTTTTTGTGCATCAAGAATGTGTGGTTCGCTGTGTTTCATGTGGAATTCAGCTGTTGGACATTTCAGAGGAAACTCTCAAAAGTGCACTCACCAAAAAGACGATATCAGCGAGCGGAGAAGAAGTAAGAATCACTTTTAAACAAACCACCGGTTGAAGTGAATCTTAACATCTCGATTCGTATGTTCCATATTTAGCATTTATGTAAATGTTCAAATAAATGTCGGTGTCCTTTTCCAAGGTTGCTTCCCCATTTTTAGATAACAATCAAATTAGCGTATACAGTTTAAGCATTGCACGCGACTTCGTGAAATAACGGCCCTTCGTTAACGTGACATCCAGTTACGATTGCACACTGTGTTAGGCTGCATCAGTATGTCAAGGGGCACAGTCAGGACAACGACCTTTCCATGTGTATCATAAAATAAAGTAAAATGTAAAAAGGTCTCATTTGCAGCATTTTGTTATGTAGGCTAGGCGTAGTCACAAACCGCACCTCTCCATAATAAAGGCTCAGTCATTTGTTATGTAGTCTATTCGTAGTCTCAAGCCGCACCTTACCATAATAATAAAAAGTGGGCCGTTCCTGGCCCCCCCCCCTCAACCATTATATATACGCAGTGGTATCTCTTGTAATCTCTCATTTACTTGATACAGCTGTCGGGCTGTGACGGTTCCACCGGAAGACGGAAGCTTGTGTTACCTCCGAAACGTCGTGATTTTTATTTTTTATTTTACTTTTATAAAATTTAAATTTGATTTTTTTACCTACGTGACTTTACCGAAAAAACCTAAGAATATGAATATAAAATGTCCCCGTCATATATCGTTAAGTAGACATATACACACACCACTGCAGCTCTAAACACAATCGCTAATTATTAACTGTGCACGGCGTTGTGGTTTGCCTGCTGCATCATAACGGTGACTGTGGCATTTTTCCATTTTGGAAAAATCGCTACTAATTTGAACATTCCAAAACTAATACGTTAACAAAACAGCACGCTCCTCGACATGATGGCGCACCTCAAAGTGGCCGACATGTCTGCAAGACTTGACGTGCAGCAGATGAAATTAAATAACGATTAAAGGCACCCTTCTATCTTTAAGAAACGGCGTATTATGTGGCATGGCACGCGCGCGTGTGTGTACATTTTTGCGGTTTGATCCGCGCTGATCCATTTAATTCTTTAGCTGCACTAAATACCTGCACAACGTCTCTCTCTGCCTCTGTCCTGTATTAACCTGTACCTTCAACACCCCATTTGTTTAGATTTCTCCCTCAAACAATTCTCGGCTTTTACATTCGCATGAGTTGTCGCGTCTCACGGGCCACCCGTAGCTTTGTAAACGTTGCAGCTCTCTGGCCTGTCGCACCATTTTTCACTTTTATGTTTTACTGACGTTACGGACCAGTTGGTGGAGCAATTTCTCCATTTAAAGGCGGTTGAGTCAGACAAAATGGACGAACTCATTTGACCCCCTTAGCTAACCACAATGTTCTGGCCAGCTCCCTCCAACTTTTGTGAAGCAGTATCTGTATCAATAACCTGCGTTTTTCACCAGTAAGTCAGTGGCGCATGGGATGTTGTCACGGTGCTCAACGGACAGCAAGCATTCTAATTATGGTTACATTTAGATGATGATTTCATGTTCATATTCTATACGTGAGTGCACAACACACATGTAATTGGTATATGCATATATGCAGTGTAGCCAGTCACAAAGTAGTACCCAGTAAACTTGCATTTGGTTGGAGCTTTTGGACTAACGTTGGCCCAATGTTCCATGTTTATTGGGTAGTGGATCGACTGGCCAGACTAACGGTACTTTTAGGATTTGTAGGGCTCATCGTTCATTGCAAAGGCTCAGAAATCCAAAGGCACTTTTAAAATTTACGGGGTTCAGTGTTAATGTGTGAGGCTCGGAGCCAAAGATACGTTTGGGGGTTGTTATAAGCCACTTAATGCCTGAGGCTCAAAGAGACTATTCAGAGCAGCAATGCCATTGGAAACACCTAGTATATGTTAACTTTGCATATATGCATTGTACGCTCAAAAAGTGATGTACGTACACAATTATGGGACCGTTTTTGCCAGGATCAAAATGATGAAGTAAGAAGAATAGGTTGTTCAAACACCATCTTGACGTTCAAACGCCATCTTAACTCCTGTGTTATTGACAGAAATGGTAAAGCCTATTATTCTTCTTCTTGGTTCTTTCGGTAAAGTCACGTAGAAGGGAAATAATAAAATAATAAAAATAAAACATAATAAAGAAGAAGAAGGGATATAATAAAATAATAAAAATAAAACATAATAAAATAATTCTCACGACGTTTCGGCCACAACGCAAGCAGCCGTCCTCAGGTGAAGAACAGGTCTGTCTGAAAGACAGAATCTGACAGACCTGTTCTTCACCTGAGGACGGCTGCTTGCATTGTGGCCGAAACGTCGTGAGAATTATTTTATTATGTTTTATTTTTCATTATTTTATTATTTCCCTTCTACGTGACTTTACCGAAAGAACCAAGAAGATTAATCCCTGCAGTCACGAAAGCTTTAAATCGAAACCTATTATTCTTTTTTCATCAATTTGTTCATTCGTTTCTCAATCCGCTTGTCCTGGTGAGGGTCGCGTTGGCAGCATGTTGAGTAGGGTGGTCCAGACCTCCCTTTCCTTGGCGATGGACTCTAGTTCTTACTGAGGGGTTCCCAGTCGTTCCCAGGCCTGCCGAGTGATATAGTGTCCTGGGCTGGCCCCGGGATCTGGCAAAAATGTCCCGTATATATAACTGCTCAACCCGAGTTAGTTGTGGTTTAATATTCGCATTGCCCTTGTCCTGTTCGCTTTTTGGTGTTCTCTGGTCTAACACTGCAGGTGAGACAAGGTCATAATGAAGGTTGTCTCGAGTGTAGGCCAATCAGTTTCAAATACAATGCAGATATTATCAGAGCATGTCTGTTTGCATGTTTTGCCATAAGTATGTGAGGCAATGCAGACTTGATGCATTGCAATAGGTATCTATTTAGTGTTTGAACATCTTAACACCTGTTTTATTTCCCGAGCGACTAAATCCCATTCTTCTTACGTATAAGAAGATGTAAATGTAATAGTTAATAATACGGACAGAAAACGATTTTGAAATAGTGGAAAATATGTTTTTGTATTTTAATTTAGAAACTCTCTCGGGTTTGGGATGACAAGTTTTCCTGCAGTAGTATGTGCCATGTGTTTGCACGGTTCAAAGTAGCATTTCAGTAAAAATTTAAGGTTACGGGGTAATGCTTTGTCCATAAGTTAACAATGAGCATTGTATATTATGTATTGACGTTACGCAATCTTTTAAGGTAATGTTGCATTTTGCCACTTGAACACACAGTTTGCTCGCATAGTGTCAAGATTGGAGTGTTATATCATGGGACCTCTTTTGCCAGTACCAAAATATACTAATAGGGGTTTTCCCCTTTTTTGGCGTCATCTGGTCGAACACCATATGAGACGAGGCTCCAAAGAAAGGTGTCTCTGGTGTGGACCAATCAGTTTCAAAGACAATGCGTAAATTATCAGAGTATTGTTTTTTGTTTGCATTTGACTGCAAGTATTGTGGTTAATGTAAGCATGATTCCTTGCAAAAGGTATCAGTTTTGTTGCCAGAAAAAAAGGGGAAAACCCCTATTAGTATTGGAGTGTTAATTAGTTAAAGACCCGAAACCTTGTCTTGAGTGCTGGTAGCAGGAATATCCAGCCAAGCCTATGGCCATGGGGCTGCCAGGGGAGCATGGTATCTCTAGAGAAAGCACTGGAGCTCATCCACACCCACTCATAGCCTGCTGCCATCAACTCCATCAAGTGCCTTGCTTTAGAGCATTACAAGCGAAAACAAATATAAGCGGGACTCTATTCTGTCTCCACGTATAGATATAAAATATATTCCTCAGTCCATTGGCCTATTGGCCATCTATACCAACATTATCAAAGAGCACTTGTCCATAATAGAGGTTTTTTGGGTTAGATCACGTAAATATATAAATGTGTCGTTAAAACCCGCCATCACCCGACAGAGCCAAGCCATAACATTTACAATGTTGTGGCTTGGCTCTCCAACGCACCGGTTAGTGCTGTACTATACACTACACTATACACTACACACTAGTGCTGTACTAGTGAAGAATTGGCATGTTCTGTTTACGTGACAACCCTTACTAGTTGGCTGTGTCGGGTGGTGGCGGGTTTTAACGACACGTATATTTACGTGCTCTAACCCAAAAAAACCTCTTTTGGATGATATTGGTCGCGAAAGCCTACGTGAGCACGTGTCCAAGCAACCAAACTCTAGACTGGTGTTAAAAATCATACGTGCTCCCACCTTGTGCCCCATGTGTAATTGTTCCTGTCAAATAGGATTTTTTTTACGTGGGGCAAAGGTTGAATAATGACCACTGTCGTGATCAAAGTGCGTTTTACTCACCATGTAAAACCCAGTCAAAGCGAACTTCGATATCCACCTCAGTGATATCCACCTCAGTGGATTGAAAGAGGGCTGTATATTAGTATTAGAATGTAAGGGTATGTTTTTCTCATTGTTTTAGTTTGCTAGCGAAATCGATATTGGGAGGGACAGCGTCCTCGTGTTTTAAAAATGTTAAATTTCCATCGGCTATTTGTCCTATTAAAAATAATAATAATTGCGTGACCGGATAATCTCATAGTAAGTGTACTAACCACTTATCTGCTTTGCATTGGGGTAAACAATTTGATTGCAGAAACATATCGAGGCATTCTCAAAGCAGAAAATCTGAGCAATGATAATAATTACTCTTTGGTTCTTTCGGTAAAGTCACGTAGGTGAAAATAAAAATGAAAATAAGAATAACAATTTAAAAATATAAATAACTAAATTAAATCACGACGTTTCGTAAGCAACACAAGCTTCCGTCATCAGGTGGGACAACCACAGCAAGAAAACAAAATTACTTGCTGTGGTTGTTCCAACTGATGACGGAAGCTTGTGTTGCTTCCGAAACGTCGTGATTTAATTTAGTTATTTATATTTTTAAATTGTTATTCTTATGTTTATTCTTTTTTTCACCTACGTGACTTTACTGAAAGAACCAAAGAGTATGGATCATTGCAGTCACGAAAACTTAAAATCTAGAATGATAATGATTCTGAAGAGAAGGGCACTTGTTTAATATCCAAGTCTCAAAATTCCACAATGAAGTTCCGATTCTTGTCTGGTCCCCAGACTGCTAATCAAAATGGTTACTGCACATGAATTAAGATTGGGTGACCAACCACTAATTAAACATTAAAACATCGCACGATTACACCATTGGTACCTCATTTGCCAGTAAAAAACATGATAATTGGTTCTTTACCCTTTTATCTGGCAACAAAACTGACACCTTTTTTGTGGTCTATGCAAACATGACTTTTCGTAAAAAAGGTGTCAGTTTTGTTGCCAGATAAAAGGGTAAATAACCAATTATCATATTTTTTACTGGCAAATGAGGTACCAATGGTGTAAATGCTTACCCCGAGCTCTCATACTCTGATGGTGCATTGTCTTTGAGTTGTGCACCTTTTGGCGTCATCTGGTCCCACCCATGTGAGACTAGGCTCTAAGGAAAGCTGTCTCGGGTGTGGACCAATCAACTTCAAGGACAGTGCATACATTATCAGAGTTATGTTTTTTGTTTGCATTATGACTGCAGGTATTGTGGTCTATGGAAACATGGCTCCTCGTAAAAAAGGTGTCAGTTTTGTTGCCAGATAAAAGAGTAAAGAACCAATTATCATCGCACGATTACATAATACGAATATCTGAAATGAATTTGCTGAAATACAGGGCGACTCACTGTTAATCTAAACATTTACTGCTACTGTTATTTGGTTATCATCTGCAGTTAGCATATTTACGTATGTCAGCACTATAACAGATAGGTCGTAAATTGCATCGGCAGACACGACAGTGTATTAAATCTTAATTTGGAGCTTTCGTGACTGCAGGAATTATTCTTTGGTTCTTTCGGTTAAGTCACGTCTAAAAATAAAATAATAAATTAAAATAATAGCGACGTTTCGATTGCAACACAAGCAATCATCATCAGGTATAAAAGAAATAGCAATAAAAATCTAACTAGAAAACTATAGACAGACATAAGCAGACAGACATCACAAGGACACACAGAGAGAGGACACATATCGGCACAGAGAGAGGGGTCGTTTCTGTGACGGTCCCTTAAATATAGAGAGGGGGGGCGGGGACGGAGAGAGGGAGGGGGCAGAGAAAATTATCATATCAATGAGTGTACGGCAACGTGTTGCTGCTGCGCAAGCAAGATGACGACGTGGCACGTGACTTAACCGAAAGAACCAAAGAATAACGACAGTGTATTGCCACTTGTCGGGACTTGCCCAGTAGGCAATACCCATGTTTGATACCTGCGGATATTTACGCAGGTGTGGCTGGTCTTGAGGGCTTGGATTTGTACCAAGGCAGACTATGCCTCGCAAATAAAATGAATTTGATTTTTCAAGAAGCATTATTCAGGCGTTGTTACTGACCAGTCGTTAAAGTATTACCTCGAGGTTTTCACGTGCATCGATAGCAGTTTAGCTAATGGGGAAGGTTATAGGGCAAAACTTTACGTGATATTATTACTAATGTAGGTGGGGTGGCTTTTTTGCACACTGCTTTCGTAATCTTCGCAGCTTGTCAAATCAAAATACCATAACCTCCAAAATTATTCCCTTTGATGCAACTTTCAAACAAATCGGTTTTCCTGGACCAGGTGATTGCCTTCTGGAACAGTGGCACCTGGTGATTTACCGAAGCTAATTTTAAATCTCAGCTGGGTGTAGCAATGTTGTCCATTGATGGACTCGTGGTGATTGATTGAAGAGCGGAATATCTTGCAGGTGGTGAGTCCACTGGAGCCGGTACAAGCTGCCCATGCCCGGGATGCTCTGGCAAAGGCAATATATGAGCGAGCTTTCTCCTGGCTGGTGGGCCAGCTCAACAATTCACTGGCAAGCAAGGTAATCACAGAACACTTGTTCTGTCCCCTCAGAGATGCGTCAAGGCGATTGAGCCATTTATAAAGCACATCAGCAGCGTGCTGTGAGACTAAATGATCATGATTTGCAGACCTTTGTCAACACACTGTTGGATGGAGGCCTCCCCCATGCCATGTCTATCATGAGGATTGTTTGACCATACTTTGCCGTGCTGGTCAGCGCGAATTGGTGGAAAAAGGGAGCAGGAGTCGTTCAGATTTCACTTGCCACTGATGTTGCTGGGTGAATGTGCGCGGTGTGCGGACAGCTGCACGACTGCTCCACCGCACATTCACTCGGTCTGCAGTCAGAATATTTAATTCTGAATTAGAAGTTTGCCCTTTTGTACACCACGAGAAAGGGGGCAGGCGGGGCAAATTAACCGGGAAAGGGAAGGGATGCCACGTCGGGGAGAAGGAAAATGACCGGACCGAGAAGTCGGGGATGAGAGGGTGATGATGAGCGGGGAGGTCAGAGAGGGGGGAGAAGGAGCAGCTGCTTTCACGGGGAGGGTGAGCGGCGGGGGATTGAAGGGGGATTGAAAATGGGGGGTGACACAAGTTGCGTGACTTACAGAAGGCTTGAGTTGTAGGGTATTCTCAATGCTCGGTTTAACCCATTTTCTGTTTAACAGAGAGTCATCAACACAGTATTTTGTGTATGGTTACATGCACATGATTGAATACATTCGCCACAAATGTGCTGTAGCAGTGGGCTGTATACGGCACTGGTTTCTGTACTGTTGATTAGGTTTGATTTTTTACTATAACTGTAAATGCAAAAAAATCTGACCTTGCGGTTTTGCAGGAAGGAGGGAGACATGCGGTCATTGGTTTTCTAGACATTTATGGATTCGAAGTGTTTCAACATAACAGGTGAATAATCCTTTCTTTAGATTTTGCACAATAATAACAATCGTCATCACAGACCTAAAGTGACATTGACAGACTTGTTCTATAAATACAGAATCTGTTTCGTAGAAATACAATCGGCTGGTCAATTTTTTGGAGGAAAGTGTCCAGAAAAGTGCTGTACGTACGATTTTAGCTGGGGGGGGCAGCCTTTATACCGTGCCCCCCTAAATAATATCTTTGATGAGCTACTTGGCTGGTGGACACAAGCCCCCCGTTCATGCATTCTCCAAAATACTACACAATTGTTCACATGTGTTTTCAAATGTTTCAGCAACAACAGCCCCCGGAGTCAAAAATAAATGCATCCGTACATTTTGCAGGAGTGGCTTGAAACTAAAACGTGTGGTTTGCTCAGTTTAAAGAATTTTGAAAGTAGTTTCCCATTCTCAAAACACATGACTACTAATTAGGTGTATGGCTTTGTCTTCATAGTGTATGTGTGGCTTGATAATGTGACGCACGGTATTTGTGCTTGTGTGTCATGCATAGCCAAAGTCACATTGATTTTAAAACTGATCCCTGAGGCGGTGCTCGTATCTTGTTGACAGCCCTCAACTGGTCGTGGAATTTCCATATTCCTATGGCTGGGGCATGTCTGTCCGTAGAACAACCACTCTTAACTTCGCCACAAAGTGGTGGTTATTTTATCGATCCTGGCGGGATGATGGGCTGAGTCAATCCAACCAGGATTTCATCTCGTAACCTTCTGATTGCGAGGCCGCTCACTTTTTTAAATCAGCTGCGTTATATTGTGGTTTAAGGGGCAATTAGTAAGCCAGCATTAATCTGCTTTATTGTCTGACCCTCTTTTAAGTTTTGAGCAGTTGTGTATTAACTACTGCAACGAGAAGCTTCAGCAACTTTTCATAACTCACACGCTGGGTACGGAGCAAGTCGAGTATGAGGCAGAGGGCATTGAGGTGAGAGACACATTTTTATCCATACTCTTAGGTTTTTCGGTAAAATCACGTAGGTAAAAAATTTATAAAAATAAATAATAGAAATAATAGAAATAAAATAATAAATGGTGATTTATTATTTTATTTCTATTATTATTTCTATTACTTAATATTATTTATTTTTTACCTACGTGATTTTAATAAAATAATAAATATTGCTTTTTTATTTTATTTCTATTATTATTTCTATTATTAATTATTATTGATTTTTTACCTACGTGATTTTACCGAAAAACCTAAGAGTGTGAATCCTTGCAGTCACGAAAGCTTCAAATCTAGAATACATTTTATCCAGTCAACGTGTTTTTTTTAAACCTCAACTCCACCTTTGATTCGTGATATTTTCCTTGTGTAGATAATAACAATGTTGATGATGTGCTCTCCGGTTTTGTGCGTGGTGAAGTGGGAGAGCATTTTATATTTCGACAACAAAATCATTTGTGACCTGGTGGAGCAGAAACACGAAGGCATCTTGGCCATTCTGGTAAGTGTCCTGGTGGTCTCCATTGGTCGATGTAGCCGGAAGTGCCCAACGGCTAAAGTGACTGCGATATGGCGATGTAAATAATTACAATATAAGCAATCATTGCAATCAATTAATTGTTAGACTTATTCCGCAGTAATTGACAGCATGGTGATTATTACGTCATGTTCGTAACTTGTGTGGTTAATGGACTGTTCCTCGTGTAACTGACGATACATGCGTTATAGGCATTGTAATCAGTAGAAGACCTAGGGGCAGGCTGATGTCTAGTGAACTCCAGGACGGCAACGCGACAACTGATACGATAACAACGTGAAATACAATTACAGTAATTTCTCATTTAACGTAGTAGATTACGTTCCTGAAAAGTGCCGTGTTAACTGAAAAACGCATTAATCCGAAACAATATCCCTATCGGAAGTAATGTCATGATAAAGTTTGGCAAGGTACGATGTTCACACACACACAGTAAGATGGCAGTACAGAGAACTGAGATGAGGGTACGCCGCCGCGTACTGTATCATTCCACGCGTATACGGGACCGTCCATAAATGACGTCACGCACCTAGGGAGGGCGGGGGGTCAGACATTTGTGACGATGTGTGACGAGGGGGGGGGGGAGTGAGAAATGTGACGTTACATCAAAATGCGCAACTTTTAATAAATATAGACAACACGTTCTACTTCATTAAATAGACTTTTTAATACATGTTTTCTCCTACAACATCAGAGTGCAGCACCACATTAAATACGCACTACAATGACAATAGTTTAAAGCGATTTGAAACATGTTTTATTTTGGGGGGGGGGGGGGCAGAGCTTTGTGACGTCATATTTGAGGGGGGGTCTGACTTTTTGTGACGCCGTGTGACGAAGGGGGGGGGGGTCAAAAATCGTCCAAAATCACGTGACGTCATTTATGGACGGCCCCTACCCAGAATTCCCATACCGCTCAGCCACGCAGCTCAAAAAAGTAGTATGTCGTTGACGGCTGATAGGCTGTGTTATAATGGTTTCGCGTTCCGCGTGAAAACGGTGCCCGTTCCGCATTGTGCGAAAAGTGTTACGTCGTAGAAGAACCGGGCTATAGCGAAAGTCCGTTGTGTGAACACGACGCGTTAAACGAGGATTTGCCGTACACAGTTCCGGGAAAGTTGATATTGTGATAATCGTCATATTGTGAAATTCGTTATCGAATTGTATCATGAAACAATTATATTCCAGCAACCCTACGAACAATTGCTTCAGGGTTAATCTCGTAATTTTTTGCACAATGTTCAACAGTTTCATCTGCCGCCACATTTACACGGGATGACAACACATTTAAGCGTTTATTTATCTGAGCTCATCTTGGCCGTGGGAGATGTCTCAAAATAATATGATGTTGATGACCTCACCTCTTGTAGCTAGACAATAAACCAGTGCTGCGGCAGCTTTTTCTAAATCTTGCACAATTGCTCTCGATGTATTTTCTAACGATGCAATATTCCTCTATCTAAGGATGAAGAATGCCTTCGCCCAGGAGAAGCTACTGACCTCAGCTTCTTGGAGAAACTAGAGGGGAGAATTGGAGGCCATCCCCACTTCTTAACGTAGGAAACTCATCCGATCTCAAAATTGATATATTGCATATTGCGCAGGATAACCCAAACAATATAGGGGTAGAGTGTGTGTGTAAGTCTGTGATAGTGGTATCTTTGTCACGCTTATGTGTTTATCTATTGCACAACAAACTATCGCATTTGATTGTTGAAACGAAAGGAACGTGAAACACAGCCACGAGGGCATGAGTTTCGAGAAATGGGATCGGCTCCCTATTTGGACCGGCTAAAACTCCGATATGCAATGCAGTCTTCGTATCGTCCCTGACCGACCCACCCACCCCTGTATACATCTATACTCTAAGAGAGTGATGACGTTTCAGGGGGTGACATTGAAATGTATATGTTCGACGTAGTTTGCCCGTTAAATGATTTTTGCCCACGTGTTTACGTCAATTGTGGTGTTGTTTTGAGGATGTGCTCCTTAAAGCTATTTATTGAGGTGCCATCGTGGTTCAGATGTCAAGAGCCCTGAGTTGGCATTGATTAAATCCTCGATTCTGGGCAGCCATCCCATGATTCAAACTGGGTTCTCAATGGTATTACGTTATGGATTGGTCTCTCCTGGTCACCAAAGACTGCACACAATAAGTATAACCCGTAAAAACAAAGTTTTTCACTATAAATCCTTTATATGCGTGGCAGCGAACTTAATATAAAGGATTTAAAAATATATTCGCCTGTGGCATGGGAAGCGAGGGCGCTACCAACTGCGCTACTCCGCCACGGCCTGTGGAGGGGTTACACTCTGGGCTCTTATACTGTGACGTTCAGCCAAAGCCATGAATGAGTTCTATTTGAATATATGTAAAATATTTTTTTTTGCCTAAAAAGTGTAAAATTTTGGGAATTTTTTTAATTGTCTTGCACAACGAGTCTGTGTGCAAAATGTCAGCTCGATTGGATCACGTGAAGTGGGTTAAAAAACGACCGAAAGATTTACACGGTCGTAAGCAAGCAAGCATGCAAGCAAGCAAGCAC
This sequence comes from Lampetra fluviatilis, assembly GCF_964198595.1. Taxonomy (NCBI): domain Eukaryota; kingdom Metazoa; phylum Chordata; class Hyperoartia; order Petromyzontiformes; family Petromyzontidae; genus Lampetra; species Lampetra fluviatilis. Next base: position 7,569,306 of record NC_136280.1, read on the forward strand.
GCAAGCAAGCAAGCGAACTTAATATAAAGGATTTAAAAAAAACATCATCTTGTATTTGGTTTTGCACTTGATTTATCTAAATCAGAATAAGAATCTTTATGTTCGAGGAATCCGATGAGCTATGAAGCTCCAGCAGGGGTGGGTCAGAAAGTTACGATAAATAATATCAGAATCAAATTCCACTGCTGAGATTTTAAAATCAAAATGGTTTTTATTGATGTCGACCTCGACAATCTCAAAGCTTGTGAGAAGGCGTGCATGGTAAGAAGGTCACTTTAAGGATGTATAATAAATCCTTGGAGCTATTCCCTGAACGCACAAGCTCCATTGCTCTAAGATTTCTGAACTGAATCTTAACCTCACGTAACATAAGTGATCGAACAAATGGAATAAAATGGGGAAATGTCAGCATATGTGAGACAAAATTTGTTCGTTTATGCATTTACTTGCAGCCACAAACTTGGCGATCATAAGAACAGAAGAGAAATCAAACGAGATGAATTCCAACTGCGGCATTATGCTGGAGAGGTTAACTACAACGTGAAAGGTCAGACAAGCAGAGGTGTGGACTCGAGTCATGTGACTTGGACTCGAGTCAGACTCGAGTCATGAATTTGATGACTTGCGACTCGACTTGGACTTGCATAACAATGACTTTGTCCCACCTATGAGATGTGGACTCGAGTCATGTGACTTGGACTCGAGTCAGACTCGAGTCATGAATTTGATGACTTGCGACTCGACTTGGACTTGCATAACAATGACTTTGTCCCACCTCTGCAGACAAGTATACAAAAATAAGTACCGTACCATTTAAAAACTGTTGAATTAAAAATGTGGTACGTGAACGCCACTGTACATCGAATTACTTTATGTTACGTCACATCTTCGTGCTTATTCTACTGTGGTTATTGACAGACTGAACATGTCTTTACATTTACTTTATTTATCAAAAGCTTTTAGCAAATGCGTTAGAATGTATAGTTTATGAAATTAAATGCAGTTTAATTGCTAAATAAAATTAGCACACAAAGTTAATAATCATGAAAATTTATCGACATTGGAAAATTGGATGAAGGCCTGCTCATGCCATATGGTTAACAGGGGGTTGTTTTTACCATACTTCACCATGCTGGTCAGTGCAGGTGGGCAAAGGGGGCCCCTCGGCTGTATCACACATCACTCTCTTGTGATGTTAGCCCAGGCCGGATATCAAACTCAGGTCACTAAGTTCATAGGACAAAACCGGTAACCTCTTCGCCTCTGCCACAACGAGCTCTGGTTGGCACACAAGTTTATTAGCTTGCAGTGTAATGTTTTGTCAGTTTAACACGTAGGCTTTCGCGACCAATATTATTCATAATCAACGTTTTTGGGTTTAGATCACGTTATTTATAAATGTGTCGTAACCCTCCACCACCCGACACGGCCAATCAGTAAAAAAGTGTCACGTTGACAAAAGACAAATAGTTCACTGCTTTAGCCCACCGGTGTGTTGAAGCGTGAAACCACAACATTTACAATTTTACCATACTTCACCAACAATTTTTTTTGCAAATGTTGTGGTTTCACGCTTCAACACACCGGTGGGCTAAAGCAGTGAACTATTTGTCTTTTGTCAACGTGACACTTTTTTACTGATTGACCGTGTCGGGTGGTGGAGGGTTACGACACATTTATAAATAACGCGATCTAAACCCAAAAACGTTGATTATGAGTGTAATGTTTTATTTAGTTCACACCTAAAACAAGTATACAAAATAAATTGATATATTGTTCTGTATCGCCATCATCATTACCTTCGACAACCATTATCTATCAACTGCTGGATGATAGTCTCCCAATGCCAGTCTCTCGCAGCATTTCGATGTCATAATTCTTACTCATTGTCATTTTTAATGACAAACAGTAATTTGTTAGAAAACTGTATGCGTTGTAACTGATCATTCGTGTTTAACAGGATTCCTGGACAAAAATCAGGACCTACTCTTGAGAAACCTAAAGGAGGTTTGTTTTTTTAATGTCATTTTGTTTAAAACTTGGTTGTGCAAATTAATGTCTTCTTCATAGATGATTTGTAAGTCACACTTGTGCAGCACATGGCGAACAAAGGGGTGTCAGGTGTAAAGTGAATTATCAAAACATTTTCTGAGTCTGGGTAACCACATATTGTGCGTGATAAAACTATACTTTCACGGGTTATTGTTTTTAACATTTCGTCATGCACGTTAGTACACTTTGCGGTATCTATAATATTTTTTCGCAAGCAATGTTCTTACTGCAGTGTTCTTAATTGCTCGCCAATGTATACACCTTGGTGCCGGTTTGGTTAAAGGTGTATTGTGGATTTTTTAAATTATTATTTAAAAGGGAAGGTCACTGGGTAAGTAATCCGTACCACCTAATCCTGTTGTAAAAAAAAACATGAAACTGTAGTAAATGGAGGCCCCTTTTTTGTCATTACATCACAGCTAATTGTAACAGAATACACTTAATGGGTATTCATATTCTTTGGGTCTTTTGGTGAAGTCACATAGATAGGTTCAAAGAAAATAACAAATTAATAAAAAAACTACAACGTTTCGATTGCAACACAAGCGGCCGTCATCCCGATCGAAACGTCGTAGTTTTTTGTTATTTTCTTATTTTCTTTGAACCTATCTATGTGACCCAAAGAATATGAATTCCTGCAGTCGCGAAAGCTTTAAGTCAAGGTTTCATGGGTATTGTATTACTGACAATTTTCTGAAGTAATGGGAGTACTGGCTGTTATTTAATAATGCATTCAATTCATTAACTTGAGATTAGAGGGCAAACAAAAACGCAGTCGTTTAGTTGTCTGGAAAAATGTATTGTTTATAAAAATTGGGCAATCCTATGTGAAGTTAGTTAATTGGTAGTGGCCTTTTCCTGATTTCCATCAGTTTTAATGTCACTCTTCACAGAAGGCAAATGACTCAGTTTACTGATGGTGGGGATGTATGTATGTTGAACTTCTTTCGCATCGTACATAGCCAACCGAGATCATTTATGTGTATGTATTTATCGCAAGACTTAACGCAGTTCAGCACCTGAATATGACTATGCCCTAAGAGTGATACCAGTCAACCTTTGGGCTGAATATTTGGGAGCCTTAATAATCCAAAAATGGTTTAAAGATTGTTTTTAAGTTAAAGGCATTATATTCATAACCCTTCTGGAAAGACATTTACAATTTTACACCAGCCAGCCACGATCATCTGTATATGTTATTCGTGTCAACGATGTCAATAATTTCCATATGTGCATGTGTGTGTATGTATGTGTGCCTTCGCCACAATTAGGTCATGTGTGGAGCTGGAAATGTGATAATCAAGGAGTGCTTCTGCCCCCAAGAACTGAACGAGAAGAAATGGCCAGGAACTGTAAATACATAATTCAATTTTATAATCGAGCAAAAGTTATAGATGTTTGTTTACGCGAAGCACACTTGAACCAGTTCTGCACATTTTCATCTGACATATTTCATGGTAAATTTTGATAGCGGCATATCTGTGGGATGTTTTGAATGTTCTTTTTTCAAATTAGATTGGTGCCCAGTTTAAGAGCAGTCTGGGGAAACTCATGGAGATCCTGATGTCCAAAGACCCTTCCTACGTTCGCTGTATCAAACCCAACAATGAAAAACAAGCTGGTAGGTAAACGCCCACCCATTTCATTGCCTCATGTATATCTTTATCATAATACTGGGTAATTCAGTCAATTCAACGCCATTTTGTAATTCTATAACGTCTAATCGAACACGTGACTAATGTACCGTTTCATAGAGCACGCCCTGAAGGGGGTTCTCTTCCCTTAATGAGGACGTCCAGCGAGGAGATTGGAGCTATGAAATCAGTTTTTACTGGTAGGAAATCCTGGTTACACCAGCCCACAGGGGATTATTGTGTCCGTCCGTCGTGCAGGGAGGGGCTGGGTGGGGAGGGAGGGGCTGGGTGGGGAGGGGCTGGGTGGGGAGGGTGGGGCTGGGTTGGGAGGGTGGGGAGGGGCTGGGTGGGGAGGGGCTGGGTGGGGAGGGTGGGGCTGGGTGGGGGGTGGGAGGGGTGGAGCTGGGTGGGGAGGGGATGGTCACCCCGTGGTGCCCTTATAAAACTCAACGTTTAACCTACTCACGCCGGCTTGTGCCCGCCCTCACAGGCGGGCATATTTGCGGAATACACCACGCCGCCGTTGACCCTGGGCCATTGACCGAGCAACCCAACGTTCCTACCAGCTCCCTCCGCAGGAATGTGTTGTGCATGTGCCAGGTGTATTATCACATCACAGGATCGTGAGAGGTGGCGGCAGCGACTTGGGGGGAGGGCTTCATCCAGCAGTGGATTGACCGTGGTGGATGATGATGAAGGATCGGTGCAAGATACGCTTAATATGACAACGCGCGGGTCCGTGACACAATGACAGTTTTGAGTTGTTAACTGCTGCCCTAAGGCTTACCCCCCTGAACACTCTCAGCATTACAGAATCGTTTGACACATTGACCCACTGACTGCCTGCTCGGTGCATGAGGACAGTTGAATTGGCTGCGAAAATGCCGTTGCACAGTAGATTTTGGAGATTCACACTCCAAACCCACTCCACAACTTTCACCTTCCGCTCAACTTTGTTCATATCATCTAATTTCCCGAGCTTGCTCAGTAAAAAATTAAAACGCATGAACTATGATCTATCACAGATCTGATAGTGGTGTTTGTTGTTGGCCACTTGGCATTTTTGGGGCCTTTGGGCCTGGGGTAAGCAACTGCGTATTCATAAAATCGAAAGTCAATCTTCTGTCTGACATGCGGCGATGAGAATGATGTCAAGTTATAGTTGCCAACTATAGTGTAAACAAAACGGTGACGTGTGCTCTCCTTAATCGCAAGTGGAGTTGTTGTGGTAGCTCTTGTAATTGTTATTTATTCAACATGTTTTTGAAATGTTTCCTCAATTTTTACTCCAATTGTGCTATCAGCATCGAGTCGCGAGATGAATAATCCTTTCACCAGAGCAGAGCAACGCTTTATTTGTGTTACCATTTTTAACGTTAGAAGTTACATGATTACTTAGGTGGTGGTGAATTGATTAAAACACGCCTGTACAAGATCCTCAATTTCTCGCACGCGCGTGACAAAGTCAGCAAAATGTTTTCTGTTAAATATTTCCCGCCGTGGCGCATAGGGGCGATAGAAATTGAGACGATGCCAATTGAGTCGTGAATGTTGAACCCATTCTGCCTGTTCCGGTGTAGATTTCGCTCGGCTTTTCAGAGTAAAGTTGCCACCTGTCCTAATTTTCCCACGATCGTCCTCGATTCAAAAGCTAGGAAGTCTCCCCAGGACTATAAAAACCCTGGTTTTTGTCAGTTGCGTAATCATGTTGCGCAAACTCGAGACAATGTGGATCTCTCCTCTTCTGGTTTTCTGAGATATTCTTCTTCCCATGACATGTCCCGCTTATTAAATCCTTTATATTAAGTTCGCTTGCTTGCTTGCGTGCTTGCGTGCTTGCTTGCTTGCTTACGACCGTGCAAATCTTTCGGTCGTTTTTTAACCCACTTCCCGTGATCCAATCGAGCTGACATTTTGCACACAGACTCGTTGTGCGAGACAATTAATGTTCGTGAAAAATGTTTTAAAAATGTTTACACTTTTTAGGCAAAAAAAAAATATTTTGCATTTATTCAAATATAACTCATTCATGGCTTTGGCTGAACGTCACAGTGTAGGAGCCCAGAGCGTAACCTCTCCACAGGCCGTGGCAGAGTAGCGCAGTTGGTAGCGCCCTCGCTTCCCATGCCAAAGGTCGCGGGATTGATCCCCGCGTCCTCCACAGGCGAATATATTTTTAAATCCTTTATATTAAGTTCGCTTGCTTGCTTAGGACCGTGCAAATCTTTTGCTCGTTTTTTAACCCACTTCCCGTGATCCAATCGAGCTGACATTTTCCACACAGACTCGTTGTGTGTGACAATAAATTTTCGTGAAAATGTTTTCCAAAATTTTACACTGTTTAGGGAAAACAAATTAAATATTTAATTATCAATTGCTTAATACTGGCAGACAATCATCTGACCCATAGGTGGCAGCCATCTCTAGCCAGAGGACAAGAAGACTCTAGCCGCCACGCATATAAAGGATGTATAGTGAAAAACTTTGTTTTTACGGGTTTACTTGTTTTATGTCTCAGAGGTGACAACTCTATTCAATAGCAACTGCTGTTGACTTTAAATATTCACGTATTTCTCGCAAACATAGTAGCAACCATGGGCACGTTCAGAACATTTGTAGTGGCCAGTGGAACAAATGTGCGAACAGTGTTTGGAAATATCCATGGGCAGTAACGTGGCCCAGTGGCATCATGTTCGCTGCTCGTTGCAAAGTTTTGCGGTTCAATCCTGGCGGCCACCCTGGTTAATGCTGCAGTTGTTTAAACCGTAAAAAATATGCCGTCTAATTCATAGTGGACGTTAAATATCCCTCATGACGTGTGAAATGAGTAGGCCATTGTATATCGGTATCATGGTCCAAATTTGCTCAAGTTTTGAATTTGCCCTGTAAATTACTCAATTGGCAATACGCATAGCAATCATTGCCCCCTAATTGCAGACTAACGCACATGAGCAAGCCAGGTGCTGAATCACCTTCTGCCCCACAGTGACCACTGCCACTGGGGGTACCCCTTTCAGAAGTGTTGAAATTAGATATGAAGTAATTTGCTTATCTATATATATAAAATCGCAAATCTGTCTGTCTGTCCGTCTGTCTGTCTGTGTGTCTGTCTGTCTGTCTGTGTGTGTGTCTGTCTGTCTGTGTGTCGCCGGACCATACGCAGTTTCATTGGACGGCGGTTGCCCCTGGCAACGGGTAGCGACGCATTCGCTGCGGGGTGGACGCCATTTTTAATTCCCGTTAAAAATATGCGCACGCATTAACACGCGACTCTGAGGTAAATTCATCAAAGTTTCACGTCCTCTTCACTCCCCCCCCACCACAATGTGTGCAATTACTATTATAGGGTCGGTAGATAATAAAATTATAGCGATTAGACAGTATTATTGTAGCGCGGGGGGGGGGGGGGGTAACGGCCCCTGTACCCAGCCTCAGCCGGGTGGGCAATTTAGGCGAGGCCGGAGGCTCTGCACGGTACTAGGCCTCGACACCCCACCACACTATAGGCCGTACATATTACTGCACAGCGGCCCAGGAGATCGTGGCTGGGGGGGGGGCAGGGGTAGCAGCCCATCTGTGTATATATGTAAGGTTATTAAGAAATATATTTTTCACCCGGGCAACGGCCGGGTACTTATGCTAGTTGTGTGTAAAGCACTCTGAGACACTGCTGCGTAAGGGAGGGTGCTCTATCAAACACAACTCAATTATTATGCATTATTGTTGCATGACTATTACAGTGCACAATGTATGCAGACTGCTCAGTTGACAATGTGATGAAACAGCATCATGTTCGCAATTGAGCTTCCCCAAAGGACAACAACTGAACGAAAATTGTACTTACCGCCTCCATGAATATCAATTAGCATCATCACCCATTATGGGGGCTCTCTATCTCTCTTTTTATTTTTTTTAAAACGTATTTTGAGAATTGTGACAGATTAGTTTGACTTCATAATGAGACCGGTGGGACGTCATGTTGTATTTCTCCCTCTTCTCCGCTGTGACTGACAAAAGTGGAATATATTTCAGCAACTACAACGATTCCCAGCGACTCTTGCCATGCGAATGTTTCACAAGTGAAAGAAGAAGAATAATAATAATAATAAAAGTTTCTCGCTGGGTGGGGCAACACCTGTTTAATTTGTGGCAGTGTTGTGGTCGCAACCACAAGGACACCTGTGTCAAGATGCGGATTGAGCAGCCCTTGTGGCGATACGTTCAGCGGTATCGCAACACGTGTTGCATTTTCGGGACCGTCGAGATGCATTTGCTATTGATGTATCACGCCTACGCCTTTAGAGATTTGAAAATCGTTCAACCTGTGATGGTGTGTGTGTGCGTACAATGATACGGTGCGACGGTGTACGTTTTGACTCGCTGGAGACTGAGGTGTAGGCAGATATGCGTGACAAAAAGCGTTGGATTTGCCAACATCATATAGAAAGATCATGGTTACAGCATAAAACAAATACTGCAGTGCGTGTGTGGGCGGTTAATCGGTCAGGGCGGATGTGCGACGTTGTTCTGTATGCTATGTTTGTGTTTGCAGTATGATGTTGGCAACTTCATCGATAGTGTTACGACATGTTGTTATTTTTTTGTTACCAACTAGGGCGTTATTGGGAGCATAGGCAGAGTTTGGCTTCTATATTTGGGGGGTGGGGGACAGGGGGTTCGCTTTGACCCTCACATTAGTAATCATGGGTGCATATAATTGTATTTATTTATAATCTTCATTGTAAACTGCTCAAATTAAATTAATAAAAGTGTACAGTTTGTAAAGGTGTCCAGTTTGGGGGGAGGGGCGTTGCCGTGCCCCCCCCCCCCCCAAAAAAAAAAAAACTCCGCCCCGTGATTTGGAATCTACCGCTGGATACCCAAAGTATAATCAGGGATGCCTGGGGGAGGGGGGGTACATTGGGTACTGACGGGCATGGAAGCTCATGGAAAGGGGAGGGGGGTGGGGGCATTGGGGGGGTGGAGTTGTGGGGGGTGGGTGGATGCGTCACAACTAAATATATTCAGGTGCATAGTAACCGTCAAATAAGTCTCACTCTCAAGTTGATTTGTTTTACAATTTGAAAACCCAAGAGATCAGGATGAGTGTCATTTGCGAGAGTGACCTGTGTCAATATACAACAACAACATCACCATTGGAACCTCATTTGCCAGTAAAAAATATGATAATTGTTTTTTTTACCCTTCTATCTGGCAACAAAACTGACACCTTTTTTATTTTGACAGTGCATACATTATCAGAGTTATGTATTTTGTTTGCATTATCACTGCAGGTATTGTGGTCTATGCAAACATGATTCCTTGTAAAAAAAGGTGTCAGTTTTGTTGCCAGATAGAAGGGTAAAAAAAACAATTATCAACAACAACATCAACAACAAAAACATACCATTTAACTGGTAACCGGTATTGGACAGACGTTGCAATGCTGAAAAATTACCTGGAAATTACTCAATTGGGATGACACACAGCTATATCGCCCCCTATTGCGAAGACCTGGTAGGACACGCCCGACAAATATTATTGAGACTCACTGAGGTTTTGCTGGGCACACAAATACTCTTAAACAGGAGAACCCAGAGAAAAATCCACGCGACCACGGGGAGAGACACATGCAAGCTTAAAATATACAGCAGGCGTCAGGGTCAAAATCGAACCCACGACCTCCTGCACCCTGACCAATTTTATTTTCACCACTACGCTATCGTGTGTCTCCAGGCCCTTTTAAAGAGTTAATATGTAACTGTCGGTTACTGCCCTTTTTTGTGCAGCTCACCAAGTTCATCCCCATATAATAGAGTAGATACTTAAAAGGGGCCATTAAAAAAAAAACCAAAGTATCAACTAATTGGCATTAAAATAAATAACCAACAGCGCCTTTGACGCACAGAGCAAGGCACTGCGGGCAAGGGAGCAAGGCTGTTATGTGCCCCTTAGTTGCCCACAACAACATAAAGCGGCATGCGTGGGGCGGTCTCTATCTGCTCTATTCATGTTGCACCGCACTCTTGGGACGTTGACAAAGTTGTCCTTTGTGCTGACGTCTCTTTTGTTTCAACTGCTATCGTATTCTTTGGTTTGTGCTGCGCTTTACGATCCCTTTTGGCGCCCTAGGTCACTTTTGTTGCAAATGAGAATTGAGTTTGAGCGAAAGGACACTTGGACACTTGTCACGATAGCTTCGCTGCGGCGAGTGGGGAGGCATTTTGTCCACGTGGGTCACCGGGGGCCACGACACCGCCTTGTTTTGCTTCCAAACACGAAGAGATCCTTATTTTTTATGAAACTTGCACTTTGTCGCGTTTGAGATGTGGATTTTGGAGAAGGATGCCGAGATGAAAAGATGGACAGAAATGAAGAGCAAATTGGAGAGATCTGGAAAGGCATCAGTGAAAGAAGAATGGCAAATCGATGTCAGCGGAAGGAGTGAGATGAACCACATTGGACTCGTTCTGCGAGGGGGACGGTTCGTTGAAGAAGGAGGTCATGGAAGGCAGAACGGAACAGGAGAGGAATTGGAGCAAAGCTGGAGGACTGGGATGTCGGAGGAGTTTAAGGAAGGGTCACTTGTGGAAGTGAAGAGAAGGGCAGAGAACAGTGAAGGATGATTGATCATGGGTGGCAGCCAAAGGACCTGCCCTCAAGGCAGAGCACCAGAGGAAAATAAGGACACTTCATCCAGTCCGAAACGTAACATAACATGCAGGTCGTGAACTTTAACATGTGCAAGTATTGTTTTTTTTTTCAATTGTCTTTTTTCCCTCTGTGGTCATTAAGGTCCCCACCCACCACAAGCTCCTAATGAGCAGCCCCCACTGGGAAATAACAGTAATACAAATCTAATTGCAGTAGGGGGAGCAGTGGCATTGTGGTCAACACGCTGCGTGAAAGCATCCCCAGGTTCATAACAATTCCGTGAATGTATGGTGAACATCTACAGGCCCCCCACGCCCCCCCCCCTCGACGACCTCTCCTCACTTGTTCCTAACATTAATTGACTGGTCTGGTGAAATACGGTAACACAAATCTCTGCATGATATGCATCCCATTCTCTTTGGTTCGTTCGGTAAAAGTCACGTAGGTAGAAAAAAAAAATTATGCGATTATTTTTTGTTTTATTTTATTTTTATTTTATTTATTTTTATACCTACGTGACTTTACCGACATAACCAAAGAGTATAGATTCCTGCAGTCACGAAAGTTTCAAATCAAGATACATCTCATTGCCAATCCACTGCTGGAAGAAGGCCCTCCCCTCGATCTCATCACCTGTGCAGGTTTTTTGTACCATACTATACTACGGGTTCGTGAAGTGGGGGAAAACCCAGGACCAGTTCGGATATCGCTCGCCAGCCACGTCAGCCGTGGCCGCGAATCGAAAACGCGTTGCGCTAACCACTGCGCCACCGCTCCACCAAATATTATTATGATTAATATAGCACTGTGTATAAAGCGTGTGTAAATCACTCTGGTTAATTCAACGTTGAATTGCGTGCGTTTCACCGTAGATGCGTTTGACGACACGGTGGTGCGGCACCAGATCAAATACCTGGGTCTCGTGGAGAGCGTGCGTGTCCGGAGGGCAGGCTTCGCATACCGCCGCAAGTACCACTTCTTTTTACAGAGGTACTGCCGGGTGCCCGTGTGTGAAAATAATCATCGTCGTCGTCATTATCCTTAGGTTTTTTCGGTAAAGTCACGTAGATAAAAATTTTAAATTAATAAAAGTAAAATAAAAATAAAATAAAAATCACGACGTTTCGGAGGCAATACAAGCTTCCGTCTTCAGGTGGAACCGTCACAGCACGATAGCTGTATCAAGTAAGAGCTACTTGATACAGCTATCGTGCTGTGACGAAACGTCGTGATTTTTATTTTATTTTACTTTTATTAATTTGAATTTTTTTATCTACGTGACTTTACCGATAAAACCTAAGAATATGAATCCTTGCAGTCACGACATCTTCAAATCTAGAAGTCGTCATTTTCATTATTATCAGATCATCATCCATCCCTGAACCGCAGTACTCATGGGGTTGCCGTCGCCGATGCCTCGGCTGTCAACTTTCATGACTCTTTCCCTTCGCAGTCATTGTCAGTTGTTGCACTGGCGTCCTATCAGTCCGTGTTGTCACATTTGTCATCCAATTAGTCTCGGATCGTCTTCAACTTTTTCCTTCGGCCATGCCACATGAGATGATGGCGGTTATGATGTTGGATCCCCTCCCCACCCACCCACTTCTGCGATGTGTCCATCAACAGTACCTCGTTTCGGTGATTTCAGCTCAGATCCAATTTGATCTGTACGACATATCAGGATGAGGATGATGCTGGTGGTAACTGTAGAACGCAGCATAGCTGAGGGAATGTGTCGGTGAATTTCCTCGCTTATTTGACATTATAAGTAGGTGGCCGCCGCATTTCTACCAACAGGTCCGGAGCATATTCCAAAAGCATTAATTCTAGATTTGAAGCTTTCGTGACTGCAAGGAATCATATTTTTAGGTTTTTTCGGTAAAGTCACGTAGGTAAAACATCAAATTAATGAAAATAAAATCAAATAAAAACAAAAATCACGACGTTTCGGAGGCAACACAAGTCTCCGTCATCAGGTGGGACCGTCACAGCCGAATTAGCTGCTGTGACGGTCCCAACTGATGACGGAGACTTGTGTTGCCTCCAAAACGTCGTGATTTTTGTTTTTATTTTATTTTATTTTCATTAATTTTGATGTTTTACCTACATGACTTTACCGAAAAAACCTAAGAATATCCCAAAAGCAATTGAATCCCTGTGTGCAATTACGCATTTTGCTTTGATGGTATTTTAAAATCCTTTATATTAAGTTCACTTGCTTGCTTGCTTGCGCACTTACGACCGTGCAAATGTTTCGCTCGTTATTTAACCCACTTCCCGTGATCCAATCGAGCTGACATTTTGCACACAGACTCGTTGTGCGTGACAATTTATTTTCGTGAAAATTTGTGTTCAAAATTTGACACTTTTAGGAATTTTATTTATTTATTTAATTACCAATTGCGTAATGGTGGCAGGCAATCATCTGACCCATAGGTGGCAGCCATCTCAAGCCAGAGGACGAGAGGACTCTAGCTGCCACGCATATAAAGGATTTATAGTGAAAAACTTTGTTTTTACGGGTTAATTTTTTATGCAGCGACTACAGCGATCGCTACCCGCCATATCAAAAGGGGCATTCATGGTGTTGGTGAATTGCTGATGACTCCTTCATAATCGTTGGCTCTCGACGTGCTATACGCCTATGGTAAGTTTGTGACTAACTCAGAAGCCTTCCCTTGGGCGCGTCAAGTCAGAGCAGAAACAGCGGAGTCTACATTGGCATTGGCGGTGTTACGGAAAAATGTTCTCAACCACAGTGGCATGCTTCTGTGTATGCTTGTGTATGCAAACACACGCGCACCCACCGCAACCCGGGGGAGAGTGCCAGGGCTGTTTGTGCTCATGTCTGTTTTCCAGTCTTCCGTTCGTCGTCAGGTCAGTCAGTATCACCTTATTTAAACAGGAGATGAAATCGAGGCACGTGAAACAGCGTTGCCTCTTTTGTATGGGCGATCTGGGTGAAATCATAACCTAAATGCGACCCACTCAGTTCACAATTTCACGGGGCAAGTGAGAAGCATTTACGGTCTTAATTTCAAAAAACATGTTTTTCACCGGCGATTATGAATTTAATTATCCACGGGTCATTATAGCGTGTGTTTTTAGATGTGTATACACTCATTGGAATACAGGTTTGTTTGTGTTTTATTCCTGCTACTGACCAGTAACACGACAGACGTATATCTACCAGGATAAACAAGTGTAACATATTATTTGGGTCTTTCGGGTAAAGTCACGTAGATAGAACAATAAAATAATTAAAATGAAAATAAAGTGAATAAAAATAGAAAATTATAAAAACATCACGACGTTTCCCCCCACCCCCTCTCGAAACTTCGTGATATTTTATTATTATTTTTATAATTGTATTCTATCTACGTGACTTTACCGAAAGACCCAAAGAAAATACATTCCTGCAGTCACGAAAGCTTTAAGTCAAGATTTAAGTGTAACATAAGCATAAGAAAAATCACAATCCCTTTATAAAGGATGTACAAATCCATACTTTATTTTCTTTGCAAACGTTTCTAGGTTGAGACTTATCCAGGCAAGAATTGTTAATATTTCATGCTGCCTCTGTGGTACGGTATGTTCTGGTTATTAATATGGAATTTAAAACAGGTTGTCACATTTGTTTAGCATATTCATTTTGAAGCCACTTGTTGACACTTTAGATATTTTGTTAAATGGCCCCTTTCTAGTATCTACTCGATTATTATTTTCATTATATGGGGATGCACTTTAGTGAGCTCCACAAAAAAGGCAGTAACATATAGCTACATATTATCTCTTTCAAAAGGCCTGGAGACACGCACGATAGCATCGTGGTGAAAAAAAAGAAACGAAAATGAAAAAAAAATATATGACCCCTGCCAAATCTTATACAGCGTCTTTGGGGGTTTGAGCACCTGCGCAGAGCAGCGGAGAAGGCATCGTCAGTGCAATAAAAGAACAGAGATTGCCTGCAGCCTTTCAGAGCCACCACAGATATTACGTGAAGATCATAAACTCCACGATACTTTTACAATATTTCTTTAAACAATGGTTCACAGTTCTTTTCTCCTCGGATATGTTGTACAATCACAAGGTCTGGTATGTATGGTATTACATTCACCTGTTATCCGGGTTGCTCATCTGACCCAAAAATAAGCCCGGGTGCAGCTCCTCTTGGGACAGGGGGGCCATGAGATGCTTCTGGTGTGGTTGAGCTTCCAGAACAGTCATTTACGCCGCAAAGGAAAGTCGACTAATTGCTAGATTTGAAGCTTTCGTGACTGCAAGGATTCATATTCTTGGGTTTTTTCGGTAAAGTCACGTAGGTAATTTTTTTTTTGATACAGCAAGCAAGCTGTGACGGTTCCACCCGAAGACGGAAGCTTGTGTTGCCTCCGAAACGTCGTGATTTTTATAGTTTTTTTTATTTTACTTTTATTAATTTAAATTTAAATTTTTTACCTACGTGACTTTACCGAAAAAACCCAAGAATATGAAAGTCGACTAGTCTGTGCCCATGGGATATTTTGTGGTGCAGTGCACACCTCAGCACCTCCAGCATGATAGAATATTCACAAAATGTGTTATATACAGGGTGTTTTAAAAAGATGAACCAATTTTCAAAGTAGTATATTTCACGATGGCAACATGTTACAATTACACGAAAAGTTACAAACGGTTTAATAAGTTATCAAGTTTTACTAACCATTTTATAAATGCTCTATGTGCCCTCCACCTGCTGTACGGACAACATCGAGACGATAGTTGAATTCGTCCCAAACGCATCTCAAATTGTATTTTTAGACTGAAGTCACCGCTGCCATGATTCTGTTTTTGAGGTCATCCAGATTAGTCGCTAATGGTGGCACAACAACACGGTCTTTTACGTATCCCCACAAGAAAAAGTCGCAGGGTGTGATGAAACGCACGCTGCACCGCAATAATGGATTCAGTTTTGCTGAACTGCAGAATGCAAAACGCCCCTTGTGTGTTGCGGGGTCGCCATCTTGTGAATGACTGAGGCTAGGGGCTGTTTGTGCGCTGGAAGAGGCATCTAGCGGTCATCATTTGAAACTCTATGCCCCGCCCTCTTTCTATGCCCCGCCCCACCCTCTCTCTATGCCCCGCCCTCTGCATGCCCCGCCCTTTCAAGTGGTAAGAGTTTCATTCATGGGCGGTTCGTGGTTGCAGAGATATAGCGATTTCAAATCGGGTCCATGTATTTCAAACACCCTGTATACAACTTCGATAACTGTATTGCCTTCATTATTGGAACATTATACGGCAACTGTCTACACACCGAATATTTCAGAATAGTTGCCTCTCGGAATTTCACTACGGTTGAACAGTGGAAAGAATGCATTATTGCAATGGAAATGGTGCAAGCTTAAATCTCGATCAGGGTCGACTCAACACTTCATCATTGAGGCTGATAAAAATGAGTGACAGTGTGGGATATCAAGAGTGATTTTCATGTGTACAGCCTCGGTCCTGGCAGACGAATGCACTGAGTATACGAGTGTCGTTCCATACTTGTTTGACATGGAATCCCCTTCGTCTTCAGTCTAATGTATTCATCTTTGTACTGATTATTTATTACAATAACGTAACAATGCCAACTATTTTTCACTGGAAAAGCGTCACTCACTCTCAAAACTGCTTTTCAGGAACGTCCTGGATTGGGATGTTTTGGAATGGGGGAGTAAACTGGAGTACCTGAAGAAAATTCACGCATACAGGGACGTGGCACTCAAAAGCTAAACGCGTGTCGATTCAATAATCTCCACCACGCAGCCCCATGTCCACAACACCTGGCATGCCCCTTGCTGGGCTCCCTTCCAAGTTTTTGCCAGGCCCAAAATATCTGCTTAGCTTTGTGAGATCCTCAGAGGTCAGTAGTGTTGAGGATCCATGTTATTTATATGGGTTTATTATATTGTGTTTCTGTTATACAGGGTGCGTCAAAAAAAATGTTAACACTTCTGAGAATTTGCAACAATACCACAAAAAAATGTGCCTCCGGGCTCTGGAGACCACTTGGAAAAGATTCCAGGCACGTGTTGACAACGATGACGAACAAGTGGAGACCCTTTGACTTTTTGAAGCTATTAACATACATTTGTTATCATTTCGATTTAAAGCTTTCGTGACTGCAGGGATTCATCTTCTTGGTTCTTTCGGTAAAGTCACGTAGAATGGAAATAATAAAATAATAAAAATAAAACATAATAAAATCATTCTCACGACGTTTCTTCCACAACGCAAGCAGCCGTCTTCAGGTGGAGAGCAGGTCTGCCCTCCATCCCAGCTTAAATAGTCGCTCCAAGCCTGGAGTGTGTCATTCAGACTGCCTACTCGACAGACCTGCTCTCCACCTGAGGACGGCTGCTTGCATTGTGGCCGAAACGTCGTGAGAATTATTTTGTTATGTTTAATTTTTATTATTTTATTATTTCCATTCTACGTGAATTTACCGAAAGAACCAAGAAGATGTGTTATCATGTTACAGTGTATTATCCGTTATGTTTCCATTACAAACGACAGTCCCATATAAGTGTCAAAAACATTGTAAGCACCCTGTATAAGAATGCACTGTCATGGCAATCCCAGATGGCGACATGGGGTTCGGATATACAGCAGGGTACATTTTGCTATCCAGGTCTCTTTCGATCTCCCAGGTACAAGTCGCTCTGTCCGGAGACGTGGCCCCACTGGAGAGGCTTGCCGGCAGAGGGGGTAGCCAAGCTCGTGAAGTACATTGGATACAAACCAGAAGACTACAAAATGGGAAGGTAGTTTTTGGAAACTTGTCATCGTCAAACTCAAGTGGATTAATGTCAGATTTTTTTTCCAGTTGCGTACAACATCGCCGCATGCTCGCGCATTACAGACAATCACAGACTACCTTTTTGTTTGTTGTTGAAGCTGCTCTGCACAATATTGGGCAAATGAAAAAGCTCGTGTTGTGGTGACGTTACGTGAACATTTAGCACCGACACCTTAGTAAGGAGTGGCGCCGCCGTTCATGTACTGCACGACGAGGCTGGCAGCCTGAATTCCATTCCAGACCCACGGCTAGCATCAGTGGCAAGTGACATCTAAACCATTGCTTGGCCACTCGCCTTCACTGACCCGTCAATAACCAGCGCACAGCATGGGGACGCTTTCATCCAGCAGTGGATTTCCAACATGCTGATATTATTATTTGGATTCTTTCTAAGAAGGTGCACGTATTGTCCGCTTGCTCAATCTTCAATAATCCTCTGCAGCGATCTCTGCAGGCATTGTGCTGCCACCTCCTGGATAAAAACGGAAACCCCTTTAACTCATTCTAGATTTGAAGCTTTCGTGACTGCATGGATTAGATAGTTTTTTCGGTAAAGTCACGTAGGTAAAAAATGAAATTAAAATTAATAAAATAATAAAATCACGACGTTTCGGAGGCAACACAAGTCTCCATGTCCACGTACACGTGCACCCCGTGCTCTCTTTTAGCCCCGCCCCCCCTCCCGATACGTTCCATTCATTGGCTACCACATTCTGATAAGCCCCCCCCTCCTCCCTCTTAACTTGTATTTAAGAACTTGCATCTTGGAATCCCTGCCTCACTTGATAAAGCAAATCTGGCTGTGACGGTCCCCTTTAACTCAACCAAACGTCCTGCCAGCCAGGCAAGCCACGTGGCATATACATAGAGCGCGAGACTCGGGGCCAAGATGTTTGTAGCACACGCGATAATGTGTGATCCACCCTGTGGTTGAGTTGCATTGGATGTGCGCACGTCCTTTTTGCGATGATGTTGATAAGTCAAGCATCCCATTGGAGACAACGTGGTCGATTCGAGCGTAGATAGAAAAGCAGTGCAATTTACATATTTGTACGATTAGATGCAGATTTGTGTCTTGTTCCCACTCACAAATTTGGTTGAAATTTCTTTCCTTATGAGCACATGATTTAGAGCCGCAATATCGCATGCCATTGTGGTATTTTTTTGGTCTTGCAGAAAATGTCTCTTCTAGGTCCGTGCAATCCCCACGACTGGAGGTCTGCCGTGTTAAAGAGACTTTATATCTAAATGTAGGGCTCATTTGAAGTAATCTATACGAGTGCTGACCTACGTTAAATGCATTATCATTAAAATCTCGTAAAAGTTTCAGGGTTGTGCTCTGTTGTTCGGCGTGACGTCGCTCCGCGTAGCGGGAGCTTCTTCAGGATCTGCGGGGAATTTAACTTCTCAACGCAGGTTAACTTTTTTTTTTAATTTCTGTTGCAGGACTAAAATCTTCATCCGTCACGCCAAGATTGTTTTTGCTACAGAGGAGGCATTTGAAAAAAAGAAACAGATTTTAGGTAACATCGAATTCACTCGAATCCAGCCACTGCACTATCACACGTTCAGGGTGGCCATGATTCTACAGCATTCATAACTCCACGTGTGGATATTGAGTGATCATCAACGGCACACTACAACACTGGATATGGATGCGTGTTGAACTTCTTTCGCGCCATGCGAAGCCAACCGTGCTAATCGGAGGTGTAGGGGAAGGACAATAAACTAAACATTAAACACAAAAAGCAATTCTAAACAGATGTTGGTTGAATTTGTCAAATCTTGAGATGCCGTTTTCGCCAATGCCATGGCATACATGAGGATAAACTATTCATCTCCACCACTCTGTGTGAGTGTGGGTGTTTTATAGACATAGCTCAAAATGCTGTCTAATCATAGTTATTTAATAATGGATGATACCTCTGTATAAAACCTATGTTTTCACGATGCATATTATATTTAATCCATTCATTTCACGACTATGAATGCTTTTTTTTTAAATCACATGTGAATGTTACATTGAAGTTAACGTAAAAACAATGAATGGCCCCACCTCATGACAATTTCTCAATCCACTGGGAGGTGGTTTAATCGATTCCTACTTTTTATATGAAATGCTATTTTCCTATCATCTACAGCAGGGGTGGGGAACGTCCGGCCCGCGGGCCGTGTAAGGCCCGCGAAATCATTTGGTGTGGCCCTGCCAAGGCAACCGCAGGCGGGACTCGAAATTCAATAAATCTAGGAGCAAACATGGAAAAGCAGTTGCGAGTAGCAACATCATCAATACCAGCTAACATCACACGTCTCACCAAAGAGAAGCAGTTCCAGCCATCGCATTAGGGGTGAGTTAATTCAAATGTTTGACCAAATTTAACAGGCTAATTTTTAAGTTTATAATTTTGTATGGCCCGCGAATGATGTTATAAATATCCAAATGGCCCTTGGCAGAAAAAAGGTTCCCCACCCCTGCTCTACAGCCACACGTGATCAATTAGTCATGGCATTTCTTATTAACACACGTGGCATTGCTTACACACACGTAACATAATTCTACACTGAATGGACAAAAAAAACTTTCTTTAATGTTATTCCCGCATTGTAAGAGACGAAATAATGAGGACCGGTTATGTAAATGAGACTCAAACACCGTGTGTTGATTAAAGGCCTTAATTAATTCAGGCAGTGGCTTAGTTCTAATGAGATTTAAATACCATCACTCTCTTGTTGAGCCTTCAAGCAGTAGTGACAGTGCCTGGAGGTGTGTGTTCGATTGCCGACAACGTGTTTGTTGTTTTGTGTGGTATATTTCTACCTTATTTGACATTTCTGGCATACAGTTGGACCTTTGGCCGCTAGAAAAGTACATGGCGTTTACGGATTAGCCCCCAACGTACACCTCCGTAACAATCCGATGCATGTCTGATAGTTGTGAACCTGTGTATCGCCATGGGTGTTTCTTTCAGCAAAATATTACGTGGAAAGAGGGGGGGTCCTATTTCTGAAATGTCACAACATTGGCTATTCCCGAGTTACTTCTTCCCCTATATCACAGTGTTTAGGGTCACGTTGTATGCCCTGCCTGTGCAAAATCAGACTCCTTGCATAGGCGGAGTTTGACTTCTATATTACGGGGGGTGGGGGCAGGGGTTCGCTTTGCCCCTCACATTAGGAATCGCGGGTGCATATGATTAATATATATTTTAAAAAATCTTAATTGTAAACTACTGAAAAAAAATTCATAAAGGTGTCCAGTTTGAAAGGGGCATTGCCCCCCCCCCACTGCCGCCCCCCCCCAGAGGCGTAGCTAGGGGGGGGCAGGGGGGTACATATGTCCCCGGGCGCCAATGTAAAGGGGGCGCCAAAATGAGGCTTACAACGTCACATTATAACTTATTGCGGCGGGCGCGGCAGCCTGAAACTACTGCACAAATCTACACCTCAACCTAAAAGTTGAAATATCCCGCCACACACAGCCTACATGTCATGTAATTACATTTTGGTACGCGCGCCTATTAAGAACTTACATGGAAGAACGTCCCAAACAACAGACAGGCGCAGTCTTTCAGCCTTAGTCACTGGCCTGTTTTTTGGTGGCAGAAACTACGACGGCCTGAAACACGCTGGAGTGCACAATCAGAAGCTGTTAAAGCTATTTATGAAGGACTGGATGAACTAGTAGGGCTGCTAGACAAATTATCGGAGGACGTAACTATGACGCCTGAAACCAGAAGTGATGCAGAACATAGTAATAGGTTTTTACCCTTTCAACTGGTACAAAAACTGACACCTTTATACAAGGCATCATGTTTGCAATAACCACAACACAAGCAGTCAAAATGCAAATAAAAAGATACAACTCTGATGATGATAATGATATGCACTGTCCTTGAAGTTGATTGGTCCACACCCGAGACAGCTTTCCTTAGAGCCTAGTCTCCATTGGTGTTGGACCAGATGACGCCAAAAGGCGTACAACTCAAAGACAGCGCACTATCAGAGTATTGAGAGCTCGGGGTAGGCATTTACACTATGAGACCTCCTTTACCAGTGGCAAAATATAGTAATAGGTTTTTACCCTTTCAACTGGTATAAAAAACTGACACCTTTATACAAGGCATCATGTTTGCAATAACCACAACACAAGCAGTCAAAATGCAAACAAATATAAACAACTCTGATCATGATAATGATATGCACTGTCCTTGAAGTTGATTGTTCTTTTTGTTTGCATTTTGACTTCTTGTGTTGTGGTTATTGCAAACATGATGCCTTGTATAAAGGTGTCAGTTTGTTGTACCAGTGGAAAGGATAAAAACCTATTACTATATTTTGCCACTGGTAGAGGAGGTCTCATAGTGATGCAGAACAGTTATAGGCATGCGTATTAAATTTTAACTTCATAGTTTTATTACATTTCTGGAATGTCATTCTTGGAAAAATTGATCGTGTTCAGAAACGCTTACAGGATCCTACTATGAATTTGAAGGAAGCAGCAACTGATCTTGAATCTTTGGAGCATGAATTTGTCAAGCTTCGTGATGATTTGAGCCAAGTTGCTGTAGTAAACGCCAAAACAAGATGCACAGCCTGGGGGATCGATGTGGACAGAAGAATTAGGCGACGTCGGAAGATGCCAGGGGAACTGGCAAGAGATGCAGGACTTTCAGCAGCAGAATAAATTGTGCGCGTTATGAAGAGCGTATTTGATCGACTTCAACAGGAGATGTCAACACGGTTTTTACGACTAAAAGACCTGAACACAAAATTTTCATTTCTGCTGGACGTCAAAACTCTTCTATCCGACACAGATGTCGATGCAATTCGTCAAAATTGCACAAATTTTGGAAATTTCTATGACACCGACATCAATGGCCACGAACTTTTCACAGAAATTGGAGATTGCAAAATGCTGCTCAGTAACCGGAATGAAGTTCTACCAGAAACTCCTTTGGATCTTCTTGGTTTTATTGTGTTTTATGGAGACGACATATTTCCGAAATTCACTGCAAATTTGATTAACAATAGCAGTTTCAATTTCAAGCTGTGAGCGGTCGTTCAGCAAATTGAAACTTATTTTGTCGTATTTGCGTGCTTCAATGGGACAAGATCGTCTCAGCGATCTTGCTCTTCTTAGCGTTGAAAGATAAACATTGGAAAAAACAGATTTTGATTACGTGATTGACCAGTTTGCGACAGTGAAATCAAGAAAAATTTATCTTTTGTAGACTATGTCAACTAGTCTACGACAGTGACTGAGTGAGCCATGTAATATAATTTCTATAAATTTGCTTCTTTAAATGCGTTGAATTAAAATTTAAATTGTTATTCCTTATTCAATGTAATAGGAAAATGTGATTAAACGGGGGGGGGGGGGGGGGCGCCAATTTTATAGTTCGTCCCCGGGCGCAAAATATCCTAGCTACGCCTCTGCCCCCCCCCCCACAAATTCCGACCACGACTCCTTGTATATATGGAACGTTGGGCCAATGGTTAGAACCACACACCAACGTTGAGCTCAACGTCGTCGCATGCTTACTGGCCTTGCGCTTGCTGCTTGGAACACAGCAGAGGTCGCAAGCGGGTTTTGATTCCTTACCCGTACCCGGCCGGACCAGGGTCGCAAACGGGTACCCGTTCCCTACCCGTACCCGTACCCTACCCGAAATGAGTGACAAACGGTTACTCACCAGTGACTCACGGCCTACCCGTACCCGTACCCGGCCGCACCAGGGTCGCAAACGGGTACCCGTACCTGGCCGGGTACGGGTAGCCGGGTATCGGGTAGGGTACGGGTATCGGGTACCCGGTTGCGACCTCTGGAACACAGGCCTCCCACCATTTTATTCCATTTATTTCCTTTTCTTGCTCGTGTTGTCAAGTCGTGGCGTCTGAACGATGAGGTGTCGTTTCGCCACTTCTTACACCGTCTCCCTCCGCTTATCGTTGCCGGCTTTCGGTCTCTGTTGCAAAGTTACATTTGTCTGTGGCGCTCGGTTATTCTCACGATGTGGCCTGCCCATATTTACCCGTGATTTTTCAGACGAGCCGAGTTCCACAACGCACTCACCAAGACTTGCCACGTTGTGGCACACTTGCAATTTTGTTTATCAACGGCTGAAATGAATGTAAAATGGAGCTGAATGCGAACTTGCGTTATCCCCGTTGTAATTTGAGTAATCGGGGAAACCAGAGGTTATAATACTGGGATCGCAGAGCAAGTGGAGACTAGAAATTATTCTAACACCAACACCAATCTCTGGCCATGTCTATGTAGCTCGATTGACAACCAGTTATGCTTCTGTAAAAATAACCAAATCATCCTGAACGGAGTGGATTTAATCAACTCTATAAAAAGCTAAGCAGTTTGAGCCTGGATCGGCATCAGATGGGAGAGTGCCTGGCAATAACAGGCATCGCAGGTTCGGGCAGTAAGGTGGCTGGGATATGCCAATGAATTCATGAATCTCTCTGTGTGGAGCTTTGAGTCCTTCCTTCTCGTTTGAGTGGTGGGTTTTCTCCATGTGCCTAAACGCTCGTTAACGGCATTGGCCAAACATTGCCATGCAGGACCATCCTGAGAAAAAAGAGGTCGTTCTATGGGCATCATGGGTAAATAAATGACATTATTTTTACAGTATAAGCTGGATATAAGCACACCTTATATAAGCACCGTTGTCATATAAGGGGAGGCAAAGGGCTACTTCTGATACAAGCACACTACTGCGTATATAAGCAACACGCGGCCTTGCTTCCAAGAGGTTGTGCTTATGTCCTTCTTATGATACAGTCTAATAAAAACATTCCCTCTTGAGCACACCTGTCTCAGGCATATGATCGCAACTGCACTCGAGTGGTCGGCGTGGAGATGATGCGCGTGTTGCACTGCCGCATCTTGCCTGCGTAGCCGTGTCGCTGTTTTGCCTTTTCAGCGGCCAAGATTCAGGCACGCTACAAGGGCCACTGCCAACGAGTGGAGTTCAAGAAAACAAGAGGCGCAGGTTGTAACAGCGCTGCTGTTAAATTTCGATTTAAAGCTTTCGTGACTGCAGAGATTCATCTTCTTGGTTCTTTCGGTAAAGTCACGTAGAAGGGACATAATAAAAGAATAAAAGTATTAGATTATTGTATTATTATTTTATTATTCTATTCTATTATTATATTATATCATAATATTTTATTAAAATATTATATTATTTTAATATAGTATTTTATTATATAATTTTATTATTATACTATGTTATTTCATTATTTTATTATGATTTATTTTTATTATTGTATTATTTCCCTTCTACGTGACTTTACCGAAAGAACCAAGAAGATGAAGCGCTCCTGTTGTTGGGAGTGGCGTGTTTTTTTGTTTTGCTTTGCCGTGATGCGGGTTTTCTCGAAGTTGTTCTCAAGTTGCTCTGAACGACACTCGTTGACGAGTCTCACAATCGCGCACTTCGGCTGCTGTACCGTCAAAAAAAAACATCCTGGGAAAAAAGTGAATGGCTTTCAAAATGAATTTCAAATGTCTGCACGTGCCTAGCCTTTGTAGAATCCTGACGAGACACTCAACTCGGTGGGAATTGATGCAAGAAGAGGTTTTCCCCCTTTTATCTGGCAACAAAACAGGTGTTACAATTTTAAAACACCAAACTGAAACCTTTTACAAGGAATCATGTCTGCATTAACCACAATACTTGTGGTCAGAATGCAAACAAAAAACGTACTCTGATAATATATGCATTGTCCTTGAAACGGATTGGTCCACACCAGAGACAGCTTTCTTTTGAGCCTAGTCTCAAAACGGTGTTAGACCAGAGGACGCCAAAAGGCCAATCAGTTTAAAAGACAATGCATATATTATCAGAGTATGTTTTTTTTGTATTCTGACAAGTATTGTGGTTAATGCAGACATGATTCCTTGTAAAAGGTTTCAGTTTGGTGTTTTAACATCTCAACACCAGTTTTGTTGCCAGAAAAAAGGGGAAAACCTATTCTCATATTTTGGTACTGGCAAACGAGGTCCCATGATGTAATTGATGCAGTCAGGCTGGCTCTCACAAACCAAAGCCGATTTTGTTTTAATAGAAACAAATTTATCGTACAAAAATGGAACGGCTACGTTGAGATCACATAACATGAAAGCATACAGTTTTTTAGAGAACTCACTCTACATTAGTTGCACATCTAGCAGTCGCGTACAACTGTCTTCGCTGTGTTTGTCCCCACCTGATGACGGACGCTTGTGTTGCGCCCGAAACGTCGTGATTTAATTTAGTTGTTTTCATTTTTATTTCATTTTTTACCTACGTGACTTTACCGAATAAAACCAAAAGAGTATGGATTATTGTAGTCACGAAAACTTCAAATCTAGAATTACAATTTTTCATTTTCAAGCTTTCCTTTGTGTGACTTACGAAATGAAAAGTCGCAGACTCTGTAATCGCTCCTCGTGCGCCGTTAATGAATTGGATCGGCGCAGCAACGCTGCTTATTACAACAAAGGAACGCATTTAATTTCAAAATATACACCCACACAAACGCTCGCATCTGTTCACAGCTGTCAAGCTGGCGGCTCGCTGGAAAGGACACATGGTGAGAAAGATGATAGCGAAGCGCAAATGGGCTGCAGAGGTGATTAGGAAGTATGTGCATACAGACGCGTCGCATTGCACTGCTGTACGTCTCACACTCGAACCCGAACCGCAGTTGACACCTTTTTCCCATGACACACACACTTCTTAATATCGTTACGGTGCCGTGCATATAATCTTCACGATTTGTGGCACTCCTCGCTGTCTGTGTGATCTCTGCATTCATAACATTATCACCATGGCATGCTCTACTATCCGTTATGGTATCGCATGTGTATATCATTGCATTAATTACATGACGGTGATGTTTCTTATTGTCTTCAATAATCGTTACCGTAATAATTTATCGTCGTTATTGTTACCATATGGCATTTTATATATATACATATTTTTTAAAAATAAGTGTTACGATTGGTTAGAGTTGTAACGATGCATCACTCACACTGCAGATGCCGTGGATTTTGTCGCAATTCTTTTTTTATTACATTGGTGAATTATAATGGTCACGAGCGTGACGTGTATGAAGTTCGCTTCTGAACCGATGTTGCTCGATGAATAGATGCGTTGACACCTGCAATAATAATCGCTGCTTGAAAAAAGAATATATGTTCCATGCCGACGTCAGACAAATGTGCTTCCCAGGTGTTTGTTTTATATGGTTTGTCACCCAGTAACCTGAGCGTTATTTCTGCTCACGGTCGACATGAGTGGCTGCACCTCTTATCTTCAGGAGCACCTTATTCATGAGCGTACGTGCATCTCTCTGCAGCTTTGTTCAGGGTTTTAGAAATCGCCACAAGCCTCGATCGGAACAAAACGAGGAATACTTTGTGGGTGTGCGCGTCATGTACCTCATGTATCTCAAAAAGAACCTGCCCAAGTCCGTTCTGGACAAGTCCTGGCCTGAACACCCCACGGCCCTCAAAGAGGTACAAACGATTCACTTCATTCTCACCTGCACCGTGAATGCCGTATTCGCTGCAGCATTGAGGCACTACCTCAGCCCTCTAGCCTCGAGCGTATATTACACCGTGGGGAGGAAATGATCACGGTTAAGGCATGAGCCGTTGTAGAGTCGGTGCTTAAGTGTCATTAGCAAAGCAGCCGTGCGCCGTGAAGTCGAATGCCCTCTGGGCAACCGGCGCAGTTCGCTGGCCAAGCCACAGAACACTGCACCTGAGATTTAAAAAACCTTGAGCTTTTAGTTTTCGCAAGACTTCGGCAATAGCACAAAGGGGGGTCCAAGAAAACGAACACATCCGTGTGAATGGTTCCACGGCACCTTGTCATGATTGTTGTAAATGCATTTGAAGATCGATCTTTGTTGATCGGCGAATTGCGACCGCACCCTGCAACCCAGCTGCAACATTCACCTGGTGGGAGGTCGCCGTTTCTCCACTGCTACCCTCCATGGCCAGGAACTTCCTCCCCCAAGTCCGTGCTATTGACTCGCTCTGCCCCTTTTTAGAGTCTCGGCACAAAACCCCTCCTCTGCTCCGTTACTTTCAGTTTTTTTCAAGGGGGATAAATAAATGCATAAACCTCCTTTCCCCACAGTCACTGGCGGAGCCAGTGAGGGGGGGGGGGGACAAGCGGGCCCCCCAATGATCCGATCGAAATCCCTAATTTCGATCGGATCATTGGGATTTATTAGGAATAAATCGGCATTTTGCGACCCCCACTGCCACTGTGTAGCATATTGAAACGTGCCAGGGACTCTATGAGATGATAGGACAATAGTCTGAGTCCATAATTGGCAATAATAAAGCAGTTATAAGTGACTCACAGAATTGTGCGCAGTTGCGTATACAGGACACGACTTCCCTGAAGGCATTCACCTTCAGCGAGCGCGATGCCGATCACACAACGCGGTTCGAATTCGACCCTCGATCGATGGCTGCGTCACCGCCGCACACGCATCCAATAAAAAGCAAGGGACAAGTCCTTACTCACTAACAACTCCTCTATCATTTTTCATTGCTGGAGCTGTTGCCCCCCCTACCTGAAAATCCTGTCTCCGCCAATGCCTAAAGTACTTCCCATTATCCCATTGCTTTGAGAGGCATCTTGAAAATGCATCGCCATGTGCAAGCTACATACGTCAATTGTATTAAGCTGCGCCAAGAGGCACGCAACTTGCATGCATTGCATATTCACTGAACGGTATTTAATGACGATCGGATGTTTAAATTCACTGCAATCTGCCGTGATATTAACATCACAGTCGGTCGTCAGCTCTCCTCTTCAACTCGTCCTCATGCGGTTGCGTTTACTCGAAAGCGAGGTGCAGGTGTCAAAACGTCGCGTTGATTTTTTTTTGCCTAAACATATACATGCACGTATATTTCGCTTTTATGGATTTGCAATTTCAGACCTCGGATCTGCTCAAGAAGCTGTGCATGAGAAACATGGTGTTCCGATACTGCAGGCGGCTCCCCAGTGAGCATCGCTGCCAGGTGACAGGTGCCACGATGCTCGCGAATCCGAGGAGAGCTGGGACGAGTGGTCCATTAGTCGACCACGCATTGTCCATCAACTTGTTACTTTTTGTGGACATTTCCTGGTCTATCAGCCAATGGGTATTCAGCTTGAGCAATGTTTTTTTTAAATAAGAAATTGAGGGCCGGTTTTGGACTTTGGGAGTTTCATCAGCAGGGCATGACCTCTTAAATAAATGCTACTCGGTGGCATACTGTTACGAGGCAAGAGCCCTGTTTTATTTGTGGTAAAATTGAGTCTCGTCTTTGTGTATTATTAAACTATACACAATCCACCACAAAAATCGCACGATACAATTTGTACAGTGTTGGTGTGCTTCGCTGAACGAACGCCAGTGTTCATTAAAACCTTTTGTCTAGAACGTCAGGAGACTCAGCGACTGTTGTTTTACAGGCCACACACTGCTGAAAGAGGCTTAGCAAGTTGAAACTGTTCCGGAGTTCACTATGATGTTCAAAACAACATTAAAAAAACTATATTTGTTATCAATAATTTCCAAATCGTTGTGCTAATTATCTTGTGCATTGGGTCATAGGTCAGTGCATGCTATCAGTATGTTGTAAATCAGTTGGCTAAAAATATATCTTTTATGATTGATTGCACAAATCAAGATTCTAAATAAATCTATTCGATACTTTCAATTGCCATTTCATCTGCGAAGCGTAACATTAAAGCTCACCACGTACCTCAAAAGCAAGTGGATGTAATGGGCTGTCAACAATAATCCAGTTAGTGCGTTATCTATGATAAGGGGAGCTTTGACACAAATTGGTACTAATCGGTATGGAAAGTAAAATTCAATAACCCTTATATATGTCGCATGAGTCTGATTACAAGGATACCTTGGGCAATTATTTAAGGTGGGCTTTGATCAAAAGTAGAATTGAGAGGCTAACGAGAACAGCTTTCAGTTTTTTTTATACATATATTTTAAATTGAGTTTTTTTATATATGTAATGAAAAGCAAATGTGCCCAGAATAACGTTTTCCATTAGCGCAAATCACCTGCTGTGATATATCGATCGGAAACATGAACTGAAACTACAATATGCTTTTAATTACCACAGTTGGAGCAGAAGCTGGTGGCAAGCCAGATCTTCAAGGGCCAGAAGGATGGATTTCCCCAAAGCATTCCCACACCATTTGTGGACACACGACTCAGTAAGCCTTCACAACATCCAAACCGGTACAGGTGTAATAATACTCTGGAGACGGCTTGTGGAATCGGTCCTTTTATTTACTTATCTCAGTTCACAAGCACTCCCCGTTGCTGGCAGGCAATGGGAAGTGGGCAGACAGATCGCAAGAGATGCACCGCCACGTGGCACTCGGAGCCCTGCTCGTGCGTGGCCCCTCTCTCTCTTCGTTCCTTGTCTGACCACGTGTCCCTCGGCTCTTCCCTTATTTAATGCCTGGGTCACGTGGTATGCTCCAGCCAATCCTTAATAGCCTGCGCTGAATGTTCCAGATTCCCCCATCAACTCCCGGGACCACGCCCCTGACTTGTCTTCCCATTGGCTGAGGCCAAGACCAGCAGAACCAATCACCCTAGCTGACATCCCTCGATCACGCCAGGGCCATGCTCCCAGGCTCTCCCCCCATTGGCTGTAGAGCAGGACCGGCAGAGCCGATCACCACGTGAGCCGGACATAGGCTCTCATTACACAGGTATTAGATTGACCGTACCGAATATAGTGACCACTAGTAGCTGCAAAGGTTATATGAACTAATCACGTAGAAAGTATCTGTGATGTTTCACATTTCAAATATGCTTTATACTGTTCCCCATACCAATCAAACGGTGAATAATGCGAACACGACTTTGAAAATATTGTGCAGCTTAATAAAAAAATACAAATTAAATACTACTCAAAACCGAAGCATGTCCTCGCATTCAAATAAAAGTGAGAGGCGCTCACCGCCACTGAATGTCAGCGTTGCCTCCTCCCTCCCGGTAAGTAATTACTTTCGAACGTGTAACATCAGAGGCCTTATTTTATTTGCTGTGGTTTTCACACCTGATGACGATTGCTTGTTTTGCAATCGAAACGTCGTGACAATTTGATTGTTTTATTTGTATTATTTTATTATTTCCCTTCTACGTGACTTTATCGAAAGAACCAAGAATATGAATCCCTGCAGTGACGAAAGCTTTAAATCGAAATCAGAGGCCTTGGTAGAGTAGATCTCATGACAAATTACAGTCATAGGGTCGATCATTACATTTTTTGTGTAATCAATCATAAAATACATATGCATATTGCGACTCGTTTTAACCAAATTTACCAAACCCGCATCGACCAGTGTGGTGAAGTATGGTCAAACAAGTCCCATAAACTGCATGCGCTCCCATTCGAACGTTGTGTGAGATTCGAACGTTCTTGCTGAGTTCCATTATCACATACGTGTCAACCCCACCAAATGAAGTGATCGGCTGACGATATAATTAAGCTTTTTTTTTTACCCACAAACCGTTTTTCAAAACTCAGACCACTTTTGTAAGACGTTTGAAAAAAAAGATGTTGACGCAATTTTTGTGTTGGATATCAGTGTGCGGTAAAAGGGTAACATAATTGATAGCCAACTGCCTAAAATGGTGAGATTGGCAAGTATTAAGTATCGATTTAATTACTTGGATCAATCCACAGCTGGATGAAGGCCTGCCCCAGCAGTCACCATCTCTCACGATGATCCTGCAATGTAATCACCTGGCACCTGCACCCAAGCCGATCATAATTATATACTGTACTTGTGTCTTCATGTCCTATCTTATAGGTAACTCAACCATCAATAAAGTTGTCCTGCAAGCAGTGGGCCAAGAGAGGATAAAGGTATGTAGTGCCTTAAGCAGATCATCCCTACTTGAAACCAGCCTAGCAGTGGAAATATCGAGTGAGAAATCAAGGACTGGTGAAAACTCATTGGCATTACTATTTTTCTTTATTTTGTACCGAGATATATAACTCTTTTTCAGAAGTCACCTGGCCACAAATGAAAGCTCAACGAAGTGGCTTATCACGTGGAAATGTATAGCAATCAAATATTCTAAATGCATGTTTCTAAATGTGGAGGGGAATAACCAGAGGACCTGGAGAAAAAAAATCAACAGGACCATGGGGAGAGAGACACACAAACTCCAAATGTACAGCAGGCATAGGGGTCGGGATCGGGATCGAACCCACGACCTCCTATACACCAGGCGAGGGCGTTAACATCTCACCACCGTGGCACCCAGTGAATTCAGGGAAGTTCACATTAAGCCCTTGGATTGGTGGTGGATGCTGGGGGCATGGGGGAGAAGTGTCCTTGCTCATTATTGAGACTTTCTAACTGGGCTGGCCTACTTTTTACTCCTGTAAGCAGGGTGCAAATTGGACTCTGAGGATGGCTTTATCAGACTTCTGGAGAAAAAAAGAAAATAGAATGCTTTATAAAGGTAAAAATTGTATGTTGAAAGGTCATTTTTGTGTTGTCGATACGCAGTACGCCTGTCCTGTGATGAAATACGACCGGCGAGGATTCAAGCCAAGGATTCGCCAAATGTTGCTTACACAGGGCTGTGTGTACATCGTGGAAGAATCCAAGATCAAACAGACAATACCTTACACCAACTTGAAGGGTAAACCTGTTGAATATATAAATCGTGATTTTAACACAAATGTCCTGTAATGATTTTAAAGTAGATAAATATAGGATTGTAAATCACTCCAGAGTGATCAAGTGAAGTAATGAAGTTTTGCATTTAAATAATTGCTGGGTGCATTGTTAATAAAAAAAATTCTAACCCTTTTCTTCCAATTTCTATGGCTAGGTCCTTCTGCTAGCATTGGAATTAGAAATTAGTTACAGGGCTGCACATTTACATTTTTCATAGTAATCCACAAAATAAATACTTCTTGGCATGAATTGGCATGTTTTGTTTAAGTGACAAACCTCACTATTTGGCTGTGTCAGGTGGTGGCGGGTTTAACGCCACATTCATATTTACACGATCTAACCCAAAAAACCTCTATGATGGATAATATTGGTTGCGAAAGCCTACGTGTTAAACTGATAAATACGTCGATGATTATTACGTGACTTTACCGAAATACCCAAGAATATGAACCGTGAGTGTTCTATGTTTCCCTTTCTCCCTTTGCTTTATGGAAGATGTGTCATGCAGTTCACTGAGCGATGGCTTCTTCATCCTGCACATGTCATCGGAGGACAAAAGACACAAGGTGGTGATTCCTCACTGCCAATTGGCTGGTGAAAAACACGTGTTTGGGTGCTGTAACATAATTAACCCTTTGCGTTTAAACGAGGGTTTGATAGCATCGTTTTGGTTACGTTGCCGTTAACCGAATGGATAGAATCGGTCATCGGTTTGCCACACCCGTACAAATGTTCATAGCGACAAAGGTAATATGTAACTAAGGGACACACGGAGGGAGCTGCCGTGGTGAAATGGTTAGTAAACTGGACTTGCAATCCAGAGGTCACGGCAGTTCAAATAACGGGGGCATTTATTAACACCCCCCCCCCCCCCCACGACTACCCCCCCTGTCCAACAAGTGGTATAATGGATACTTAACAGTTAATTCTAGATTTGAAGCTTTCGTGACTGCAATGATTCATATTCTTGGGTTTTTTCAGTAAAGTCACGTAGCTAAAAAATGAAAACTAAAATTAATAAAAGTAAAATAAAAATCACGACGTCTCGGAGGCAACACAAGCTTCCGTCTTCAGGTGGAACCGTCACAGCACGATAGCTGTATCAAGTAAGAGCAATTCCAAGAAAACAGTCCAGCTATCGTGCTGTGATGGTTCCACCTGAAGACGGAAGCTTGTGTTGCCTCCGAAACGTCGTGATTTCTATTTTACTTTTATTAATTTTAGTTTAAATTTTTTACCTACGTCACTTTACCGAAAAAACCCAAGAATACTTAACAGTTAGTCTATTGTGCAGGTTGCATTAAGTGGGGGCAAAGTGTTGGTACACCCACCTCTTCCAACATGTCTGGTCCGTGTGGAAGAATAGAATGTGTACTCTTTAGAACTGCCTCTAGTGGAAGCCCTTCCACCACCGGTGGCATGAGAAAGCTATTTCAGGGCTGCACCTTTACCCTCTTACCTGAACTGAGAAGAGAAAGGAGTTATTGAGGCTGCTGTAGGTGCTTGTGAGACGGCTGCCGCTAGCCAATCAGAGTCCGCGCACGCCGTGCCGTTTGTATGTTAGTGCGTGCCAATT
The DNA here is from genome assembly GCF_964198595.1 of Lampetra fluviatilis. Lineage (NCBI taxonomy): Eukaryota > Metazoa > Chordata > Hyperoartia > Petromyzontiformes > Petromyzontidae > Lampetra > Lampetra fluviatilis. The sequence continues at coordinate 7,602,789 of NC_136280.1, forward strand.
GGTGGATTCATTCCTACAATTCCACAGGAAATGGTTACCGGTTCCTGACATTTGGAACCTGTAATCGATACTTCGAGAGGTTCGTGTTTTTTTTACAGTTGTTATCTCACGATACTAATTTAGATGCATGAGGTGCCCTTAACAATTGGATCTCAGAGCGCCGTGAATATAAACTAAACTGTTTTTATTTTAAAGGAGGAAAATAAATGAGAAGTAACCAGGGAGATAGAGACTAAAGAGACAGGTAGAGAACTAGATAGAGAGAGGAGGCCTTGTTATGCAGCTGGTGGGGGTCTTCAGCCCGGACTTAAACGCCTCCATTGGGACAGGGAATCCCAGAGCCTGGGCACTGTGCTGACAAAAGCCATGGTGGTCACCCCAGGTCACACTGGGTAAGACACGATGAGTGGAACTCGGAGATCTCAATGGAGTGTGCGGCTAAAGCAACTGCTGAATAGATGGTGGAGCAAGCCCATTAAAATCCTTGAGCAGCCAGCCACAGTTTAAATGCGGAGTGCTGTAGACGGTCATACGATGTCATGCGGTGTGCGGCGTTATGCATCTCGACAGCTTTGTCCATACCGAACACGTTTTTTTGGAGTCTGAAGTAAAGTACAGTGTGTGAACTGTCAAAGTTGACGTTGAGCATGCTGTGACTGTATGCTTGTGTTTTTCAGGGTGACATGATTCTGCAGAGCAATTACGTGTTTGAGACTTTGACCAAACTCGCACTTCTCGCCAATAAAGCCACATGCGTAAACATTTGCTCAGGAAGGTAGGGTGAAAACTTGCGTGCCGTTGTATGAAGCATATTAATGTGCGTGTGTTTATTTACATCTATTGCAACTATCCCACTTGTGTAACGGATCATTTGCGACATCATGAAAGAGTGAGTGCCCCAGTAGAATTTTTTCAGTTACCAACGTAACATGCACACTGGGTATAATGACTGAGCTCGCGAGTACCTTCTACTACTCTTTGAAAAAAATCTGAGAAGAGAGTGGGTGAATTCAAATTTCCTTGCCTCAATATTTCAACGTTAAAGGGGTTCCTGGCAGAGGTGGGACAAAGTCATTGTTATGCAAGTCCAAGTCGAGTCGCAAGTCATCAAATTCATGACTCGAGTCTGACTCGAGTCCAAGTCACATGACTCGAGTCCACATCTCATAGGTGGGACAAAGTCATTGTTATGCAAGTCCAAGTCGAGTCGCAAGTCATCAAATTCATGACTCGAGTCTGACTCGAGTCCAAGTCACATGACTCGAGTCCACACCTCTGGTTCCTGGGCATAAAGGTGAGCACAACTGGGCTTGCAATCTTAGAGGTCGCCATTTCAATCTCCAGGTATGGCAGTGGAAGCAATCTGGGTCACGTTTCTTAAATCCGCCCCCCAGCCCACCCACCCACCCACCTGTCTCTGTCCGGCCAGCAGTCCAAAAAATATTCACCACATTTGGCCGATCGGCAGGTCCTGTGCGATGGGCGTAGAGCGCGGTTACTCCCACCTCTTCCAAGATACCCGCGGATTAACACCGTTGGCTACATATGGTGCGAAAGCAGTTTAACATACATCCACGTGGCCAGCATTGAAGAGAAGGCCAAATGGCCTCAAAGAGGGGCTCTTGAGGGCACCATGTAGTGACGGTTGCTCTGCCAACAGTAGCGTGAAAACTCAATAGTAGGGCTATATATTTACCTTTGAATGTTAATGCATCGTCTATGTATTGACTTTAAGACTTTGTATTCTTGGTTCTTTCGGTAAAGTCACGTAGAAGGGAAATAATAAAATAATAAAAATATAAAACAATACAATTCTCACGACGTTTCGACTGCAACACAAGCAATTATCATACTGTGGATTTCACACCCGATGATTGCTTGTGTTGCAGTCGAAACGTCGTGAGAATTTTATAGTTTTATTATTTTATTATTTCCCTTCTACGTGACTTTACCGAAAGAACCAAGAATATGAATCCCTGCAGTCACGAAAGCTTTAAATAAAAATTTAAGACTTTGTTTGATAAAAATGAACTTGTGTTTTTTTTACAGTATCACCTTCACTGGGCCTCAAGGCAAGGAAGGCAATGTTGATTTTTCTACAGGGCCTCAACACCTTGTGTTTAAAGACAAACGTGGACATCTTTCTGTGGTAAGAAATATCGTCTGAATTGTTGTTATTTTAATACTTTTCAGTCGATAAATGGGTCAAAATCAGTGGAATTGGCACAATGGTGAATTAATGGTATTTTTTGGGACAGCCATTGCTTGTAAAACACGTGATGGTATTTGAAGTTGCAGAAAATGCACTTTTTTCTCACAAATATCTGACATTTATGATTCAATAGCTAGATGTGCATTTATATTTATACATATAAATAAAAACCTGATATCTCAAAGCCAGCTATTATCTTAAAATGGCATAGGTGATGTCAAACCTGATATCATGACAAAGAAGTGTTATTCTAAACATGATTGTACTTTCTATGGCTCTGGCAGGTGGTTCCCAAGCCCAGCTGAACCGTCTTCCTGATAACAAAAAACCCTCATGTTGTACATTCAGCGCTGTACACGAAAAGCAGTCGGACTGGATTTTTACATTTTTCATTATTTTCCCCATGAGATGCAACGCTTTGCCTCTTTGTATTTGCAAACCTCCGATGTGTGCGCCTAATTAATTTCACGCACTCAACCGTTGCTATTGGAGCATTATGGGGAAAGAAAATATAAGCAAAACTCCGTTCCGTGTCTTCATGTGTAAATATGAAAAAGTTTTCATCCATCAGTTTTCCAGACCGATGTTGTCAAGCGGCATGTGTTTACACATGCGAAACCTTGAGCAGTTTCGAACTTCTGGGTCTCATCAGCAGAGCTATGATTGTTAAACATTGTTTTGGATTACCAGATGCTATTGGTGAGATCACTCCATGTAATTGTATGTTAGATTGTCAAAGTATGTAGAGTGAGCGGTACGTTTTCTCTGTTTTGAGTTTTATTCAAATGTGTAAATTCCTTTTCTGCTCTTCTATAGGCCAAACAAGACACACGTGCATGTGATGGACCGCTCACTTATGCTTTCCAGTAATGAAATATGAACTGAAAATGGTTGATTGGTGTTTTAAATTGTAACGTTATATATTTTTACACGTAATACTTTGTACATATTGTCCTGTATATTTTTTCTCATTAGAACTGTATATGTGTAAGCACACTTTGTATATGCGAGTCATTCGAAAAAATATCGTACTACATGCTTCCGTTGTGGTCATTTGTGAATGTAAAAAAACTGCGATAATATTCAGTATATTAACTGTTCGCTAAATTGTTTGATAATTGTAGATTTTGCAAATGTTGAAGTCATGTATGAAATATAATTGTAATTTGGCAACGGTGTTTGTTTAGAAAACGTATAAATATAATTATTGGGAACACTTCAGATTTAACCCAGCAAATATTTGTTTAGACCTTGTCATTATTTAACATTTAGCCACATTGGTCTATGTCAGGGGTCGGCAACCTACGGCTCCGGAGCCGCATGCGGCTCTTTACGGGCTGCTTCTTGACGATATTTACGCATAGATGCATTGCGGCTCTTGAAATACTGAATTTTGTACCGAATTGGAAAGAAATGGCTCTTCTTGTTATTTTGGTTGCCGACCCCTGGTCTATGTATTATTGTTTATTATTGTGTGTTAGTGTGAATTATTGTGTGATAGTGTGAATTATTGTGCGCATTGACAACCAAAGTGACTTCCACTTAGGGGTGAATAAAAAAAAACAGGCAAGCAGTAGCTCCGCGGAATGTATTTTTATTATTATTAAATCTTACACAGTTTTAATTGCACACACAGGAATATTGCTGACAAACTGATCGTGATGGGACCATATTAGTAGTGTTTACCGTTTTTCACAAAACTAATTATTTATACGTCAAAGGCATAAAATAATTAATGTGAAACAATAAAATCACCTTGGTAAATACTAAAACAACTTGACATTCATTATTTTCTCTGTTTTTTCAACAACAGCGATGTGAGTCGTGATGCACAGCATCGTTACATTGGCGTGTGGTTGTGCGAATCATTTTACGGGACTAATCACTCGCCTTTATCAATGTCCCATACGTTCGTGACAGAGCGTGGGATTTGCTCTTCAATAATAAAACTGCCTTTGATCGGGACATCATTGCAAAGCGGTCACAAGCGGGAGTGAGGACCGTGCTTCTTCTCCAGTGCTATCTGACGAAAGATGTTTGCCAGCTCCAGGGCACAGCCCCAGTGGATTGTCACCCCATAGCCACCGTGGCCGTAGTTGTGAATAATCTGAAAAACAAAAACACAGAAATGTCAGGACAGACTCAGGCGTGGTTCGTCCACTCGGGGTGTTGGGGCGCCGCCCCACCAAGCAAATGGAGATGGGAAAATATTTTTCTAATAAAAAAAAACTTTTCTATAAATTATTTAGTCGTGTTTTTTTAATAATTAATGATTATTTCAACATTTTAAGTTGTTTGTATTAGAAACCACTGCAACAACACAGTCTGATGTGTGCCTCAGGGAGGTCTCGGGGCAGCTGTGAAGGTGTGTCCGAGTGAGAGATATCCCTTCACTCATTGAGAGCAACTTCGCATTGTAGCCACGCCGTTTGAGACCCATTCAGGGCGGTGAAAAAGGTGACCATGGCTGCAATGACGATGTCACAACGCTAGGTTGCAGTGTGCAAATATAGCAGGGCACGGCTCTAGGTTGTGTAGTGTGGACTTTGAGGGTGGTGGGGACAGCATTTTAGTGCGTATAAATGCCTACCGTTGGTAGATAAGACAGTTACATTACTTTCACGGGAAAGCCAATAACATGACGAGATTTTTCTTAATCAGACCACCATATTTTCAGAGGTCACTCACAACAGCCCCACCTAGTGGCAGTGTCACGAGCCCCCACCGGACAGACAGCCTTGTAGAACTGATAGCTGTGCATGTATAGTGCATTTTACAGTGCACTTTTTATGCAGCTACAACTCGTATGTATGTAAGTATATTGAACTTCTATCGCGCCGTACATAGCCAACTGTGCTACTCAGGTGAAGCAAAACTTGGTGCAAAGTGAAATAAAAAAATGGACAGCATTGATGTTTCGAGTGACAGCATCTATATTTTGTAATGAGAGCAGCAAACATTTGTATCATTCGCGTACATTTTTGAATGCTCAAAGATTAAACCTGCATTGCCTCGAACCACGCGTCTTGAGTGCGTAACTGCGTTGCTACCCACTGAGTTGGCTGCCATATTGGGCTGGAGGCCCCAATTCTTCAGGCCAATTTCTATTTTTTATAGACACGGGGCATGGCCTGAATTCCAAAAGCAGAATTTAGGTTGAGCACGGAAACAAACGCTTCAATCAAAAATGTTATTAATCCTCCCTCCTTCCTCCTCCTTTCTTCTCCTTAAAATCACCTTGTAATATTGTCAGCCAGCGCAGTATTGATCGTATACGAACAAACATTTCTGGGAAAGTCTATTTCCAGGAAAAACACAAACCAATTCTTTAGCGATAAGTATCTCAGAAGATTATGGAAATACCATATTATTAACCAACTTGAGTTGTTCATTGAATCGAGTTGGAGGAAAAGTCAGGCCAATTAGATTACCTTGGAGTCAACTTCATTTGGCTGATCATGGAATTAAAGCAAAACATTGCGATAAGTGGGAACACTATGAGGACATATAATAGCCCTCCGATTGTATCAAATTAGGATGACTTTGCGAGGTCCTCATCCAGTAGTGGATAGTCAATAATAATAATACTTGCATTTTTCACAGCATAATTCATGAGAATTGCATTCCATAACGCTGTACATTTATTTTATATCAGGACGAAATCCTATCTACAGAAAAAGCGCCCTCCCAGGTCTTCATCCAATTAACCGCATCACCCATTACCCACGGCATTTTACATAATTAATCTGTCAGTTCGGAACACCTACCAGCGTGCAAAAATGTGATGAAATTGTAATTGTCATCACGAGTGAGTTTATTATAATTCATTTTTTTTTTACAAAACTGTAGTTCGTTACTAACGTGTTGGATTTTTTTTGAAGAAAGTAACATGGCCGTTTTTTTCCCCTCTTCCTTTAATTGTGAAACGCAACTTCACCTCGGAATGTACTGCTCCTCCTTGCCTGAGGCTTTCTCGCTCCAGGCGAATCGCATGCCTGGCTGGCCGCAGTCCAGCCCATTCTTCCACGAGGCGAGCTTTCTGAAAAGTCAAATAAATGACCGTTTTAAGCCAGCAAACGTGTCTGCTCACTGTCAAGCTACAAAGCCGATGGGTTTGTCATCACAGACCTTTTTTTTTGCTGTAGTTCTACGCTCGTTATTTTGTTTTACCTGTTGTTGGCTGTCCTTATAGTATGCACATTGATGGCAAAATGTTACACTCTCTAAAAGAAAGGCATAACATGTGAAGGTGCAGCCCTGCAATTGATTGCTCACATCACTACTGGTAGAAAGGAAGTATTAAAGAACCCCTCTTCCATGCTGGCCAGACGGTTTTGAAACATTGGTTAGTATCCACACTTCCGTATTTCATACTGCATTTTAACTATGCACACACTTCTGTTTCATATAAAAACTCCCAGCACTGGCTCTAAAAATGTTTCATTTAGTTTCAAAGTAAGACGACAGCGCGAGGCGGAACAGTCATTTTTTTTTTATCGAACTATAGCTGTGTCCAAAATCTATGAATTCATATAAACCGCGTTATCTCAATTATAACACAATCTCCCCCACCCCCTCCCCGTCCCATATTTTAAAGCAAAAGTTGGGGGTGCATGATGTGTGTCTTGTTTGACCAGATCTGTTTCACTTTTTTTGACACCGGGTATAAGTTTTGGGTGCCTCTTTTATTCAAGTGTATCTTATAATCAGAAGAATATGGAACTAATGACTGGCAACAATCATTCTAAAGGTGTAAAGGCCACGCAACACAAGAAAGGACGTTTCCAACTCACGCTCAGGCTTGGCACGAGGTTGCAGCAGCCCTCCCAGATATTGGCTCTGTCTTTCTTGTCGATGTCTTGATTCCAGTTTCCCACCTGAAAGCAGCCACCCAAGGCAACCACGCCAGAGCTCCTGGACAACGCAATTCACAAGAGCACTCTATGTAATTGGCAAGCTTTGGGCAAAAAAAAACAATGTGCAGAAACGTAAGTTGTATCCGTGTAATGATATTGGCGTTAACTTACCCTGGCAAGATGTAGGGAGTTTCATACACGCCTTTATTTGTGTCGTGGGTGACGATGAAATGTTTAATCCATGGAGCAAAGACCTTTTGACGTGAAACGAACACAGTGCATTTTGACTATTAGGAATCCATTTTATAAATGCTGTTTTAGAGAATAGCATAGACCGGAACATACTCTCAAGCAATCAAATTTGTACCATCAGACATTACATTTCACGATTATTCGCCCACTTTCATGAATTGCATGCAATCTACCACGTGTTGACACATCTGTAGGACTATAATGAGTTTTGAAATTGCCTTCAAGAAAAGTAGCAGGTAATTGTCCACAGCAGAAAGAAACAATTGGAACCAATTTGTCTATTGCATCCGTACCTTTCACCCCTCCGGTTGATCCTCCCACACTCGATTGTCAGATCATTTTCAAACCAATGTACAGCATATTCACCTTCCCGTGTCTTGGCACGTATGTTTTTTTTTGTCCACCTGTAAAATGTGTGGCGACGTCATTCATCGTGTCCTGTCTGCGCCTTTGCCAGGCGACCCTGTCCATTGATGCATTGTCTTCCGTGTCCCTCAGTGTCCCGGCCTTTTGTGGATGTCGAGCTCCGTGTGTCCGTACCTTCATCAGCTGCCCGCGAGCGGGCTGGAGAAGGGGGTCGGGCTGTAGGTCTCCTGCCCACACGCCGGTGCAGTTCAGGATCACGTCGTAGCCCGCGCTCAGCTGTTATTAGAGCCACGCAATTGACAATTGCCGATTCATGCACACGACAAATAGTTGCAACGTAAAAAAAAAAATTGTTCAGTTTATCATGAAACAAGGGTACGATATACTACGTGATTCGTGAAAATTAAATGTTACCATTTGAGAAAATTACTAATCGTGTGCCTAAACTACTCATGATGTGCAAATTAAACGCTTGTACAAGTGGCTTTTTAATTTGTTTGGCTAATTTGGGTGGTGGAGCGAGGGTTACACAACAACAACTTGGCAGGATCTTTTAAGTATTTTGACACAAATCTTAATTTTGTTTTATTTTGTTCAATGCCTTATGAAACACTAGTGGGTAATAAGAGCATTTGTATGTGTACGATATTTCAGTGGGTCACTGCATTGAGTTAATTTGACGTTTGAGGAATGATTTACTGCATGAAGGTGCCCTGCTGCATTGTGTGTTTGCTATATTAGATTGTTTTTATTTATTTGAGTAGAAAGGACCGACTAAGCTGCTCGGCTGTATTCCATGGGTGATACTGGCACAATACAGATGTTGTAAAATACAGATGTCAATTTAAATCGTGGTTACATACGTCACAAAACTACACAAAACGTATCTCTATGCGCTGTACATGTTACAAGAATTGTAAATGTTGTGGGTTACTCTCCAACACAACCGGTGTGCTGAACTAGTAACGAATTGGCACGTTTTGTTTACGTGTGGCTGTGTCGGGTGGTGGCAGGTTGAACGACACATTTATATTTACACGATCTCACCCAAACGATATTATGGAGGAATAGGGAACCGGTCGAAAACATAAAATATGAAGACAGTAATATCCTGATTTATGCTGTCCCTTTGTACGTACTTTTCGCTATAACATACTCAACGTATTGATTGATGCCCAATCCCGTGTTTACATACTGTGTGGTTACCTCGCCTTAACGTACTCGAGATTGTTCGAACCCTACCATAAAGACCCACCTTTTTATGTTTAGTTTCACAGCGACATGCATGCGCCACATGTGAGCCGTCTCTTGCATGTGCACACGTACCTTATCAAGATATTTTCCCCACATACCGTAATTATAGAGACTATATTTATAAACGTGTAACGTATTTCTGTTCATATGATAAACAACTAATGATAGGTATAGTATAAATAGACGAGGCAGTAGAGCTTGATATATCTGTAATGTGAGGATATATTCGGGTAGTTGACGGATCACAACTCGTCACGATGATTGGCTCTGCCGGTCCTGGTCCATAGCCAATGGGGGAAGCCTAGGGGCGTGGCCCTGACGTAATGGAAAGGTGATATATCAATAACATACGCTTACTTATTCTTAGTTTTTTTCGGTAAAGTCACATAGGTAAAATTTTAAAATTAATAAAAGTAAAATAAAATAAAAATCACGACGTTTCGGTTGTGTTGCCTCCGAAACGTCGTGATTTTTATTTTATTTTTTATTTAATTGTACTTTTATTAATTTTAATTTTAAATTTTTACCTACGTGACTTTACCGAAAAAACCTAAGAATATGAATCCTTGCAGTCACAAAAGCTTCAAATCTAGAAATATGCTTACTTTTCACACCCACGGTTGTACAGTATAGATGCGCAATGAGTTACTCGGAATCCTCTGTTTAGGTCTTGTACCAGGTTAGGATCGACCATCACATTTGTTTGTTGCGATTAAAGTACTTTCGATGTATGTTCTGGTTTTCAGGAATGCATCTTGGGCGTAGTCCCGGGGGTATGTCGGTATATTATATACAGAGCGTGACGACTCAATTCTTTTTACGAACAAAAAGAAAATGACGTGAATATACATACGACTTGGCTTACCTCACTAAATGAGTGGATTTTCTTCTGAATAAACTGGACTCCATAACTTTTCAACCTAAGGGTTTTAAAGGGAAATATTTTAGTTAAGTAAAATAGGTTTTAGCATAATAATAGGGGTTTTCCCCTTTTTTCTGGGAACAAAACTGAAACCTTTTTACAAGGATTCATGTCTGCATTAACCACAATACTTGCAGTCAATTGTGGTTAATGCAGACATGAATCCTTGTAAAAAGGTTTCAGGAGGTCTAATGATACGTTTTAGCACTTATTTTCTCCCGAATGTACCGATTGTTGTTATTCCACCGTGCAATGTTATCTGCGAGCAGTTTCTTTAAATTCCATTATTTGTCGGGTTACAATGAAACATTTTAAGAATGACACAGGAAAAGCTAAATTTCACATTTTTTTCAGAGATATTAAGATCGAGCATTGAACACCTTTGTTGATTCCATTTCCCAGACGTGTAAACTCTTGCTAAATTTTAAAAGTACGGACATGACAACGTGATACATTTTCCAGCGAAGTGATCACTTTCCAAAATTGGACGTGAATGTGCCCTTCATGCTTAATTTTTGTTTATTTAATGTTGGTCTTAATGCACGACTTAATGAGTGAGGGAGGGGGGTATCTCTCTACACTTAACAGCGCAAGATGTAAACCCGTTCAAGCATGAGTCACCTACTCTTAGGTTTTTTCGGTAAAGTCACGTAGGTAAAAGATTTCATTAAAAGTTAATAAAAGTAATCATGGAAATAAAATAAAATAATAAATCACGACGTTTCGGAGGCAACACAAGTCTCCGTCATCAGGTGGGACCGTCACAACTAAAATTACTGAGTCACCTATCATGAAAAATAACATTTAATGAAAGGACGAATGGCTTATTGACCTACCCACATTATGTCTCTCCCACGACGTCTGGCCAACGTGGGTAAAAAATAAAATTAAAAGTTAATACAAGTAATAATGGAAATAAAATAAAATAATAAATCACGACGTTTCGGAGGCAACACAAGTCTCCGTCATCAGGTGGGACCGTCACAGCTAAAATTACTGAGTCACCTATCATGAAAAATAACATTTAATGAAAGGACGAATGGCTTATTGACCTACCCACATTATGTCTCTCCCACGACGTCTGGCCAACGTGGGCAAAAAATAAAATTAAAAGTTAATACAAGTAATAATGGAAATAAAATAAAATAATAAATCACGACGTTTCGGAGGCAACACAAGTCTCCGTCATCAGGTGGGACCGTCACAGCTAAAATTAATGAGTCACCTATCATGAAAAATAACATTTAATGAAAGGACGAATGGCTTATTGACCTACCCACATTATGTCTCTCCCACGACGTCTGGCCAACGTGGAAGAGTCGACAAATATCCCCTCGGGGGAGGGGGGAGGGGCTCTCGTGGAGCCCCTTCCATCAGCAGTGGCACTAGTAAGCAACTTCCAGCGCTGCACTTTTTTACCATTACACTGGTCAAAAAAAAACTAAATTCTGGCCTGGACTTTTTGCAGCTGTTTTAGACTAATTTCAGGGTGCTGATTCCAAATCTGATCTCAGATTTGCTCTATCACATCTCGTTTTTATGCTATCGGCATACCCCATTTTCATTGATTTTACCCGAAATTAACTCTGTCACTTATGATTGCAAGTTGTTGCGAGTCAGTGACTGCTTTAGTGTTAAAATATGGTGCTGTATTTTTAGGATAGTGTGTTTATAATATAATTTTATGTAGATATCCACATTTTTGGGTTTAGATCGCGTTATTTATCAATGTGTCGTAACCCTCCACCACCCGACACGGCCAATCAGTAAAAAAGTGTCACGTTGACAAAAGACAAATAGTTCACTGCTTTAGCCCCCCGGTGATGCTGGATGCAATTACCAGCGAAACGTCGTACTCAAATTGTAAATGTTGTGGTTTCACGCTTCAACACACCGGTGGGCTAAAGCAGTGAACTATTTGTCTTTTGTCAACGTGACACTTTTTTACTGATTGGCCGTGTCGGGTGGTGGAGGGTTACGACACATTTATAAATAACGCGATCTAAACCCAAAAACGTTGATTATGAATAATATTGGTCGCGAAAGCCTACGTGTTAAACTGATATCCACATTTATTTAATATTTTTCTTCTGCAGTTTTTATTGAAAATGCAATATTTGATATCTCAAAAACCTGATGTGATAGACAAAAACTGATGCCAGATTTGGAATCAGCACCCCAAAATTACATTAAAACTGTTGGAATACCTTATGCCAGAAAAAGTGTGTTGACCAGTGTTACACTTCATGGGGACTGTGAATTTACTGGCCTGAAGCAAACCTGGTTTCCACTTACTTGTTCATCAGCCAGGGGAGGTATTTTTTGCATTCCAGCATTAATGTAGTGTTAAACCACCCGTAGCTGAAACGAGAGGCGAGACATGACACGATGGTGGTGGCTGTGCACGCCTCTGCTCCGGCACCGTGCAGGCAGCGAACATCGGTTGACCGCGTAAATGTTGTGAAACTCCCTGGCCGTGGGCGTCGAGGTCCCATACCCTGACTTTCCAGAAGACGATACAAGAAAGTGTTTTTTTAGAGCGCTCCGGTTTCCTCTCCCATTTAAACACTCATTAATTGGCCTGGAACATCTTAATATAAAGAGGACTGCAGAGCTGGGGCGGGGGGCGTCGAGGTCCCATACCCTGACTTTCCAGAAGACGATACAAGAAAGTGTTTTTTCAGAGTGCTCCGGTTTCCTCGCCCATGTAAACACTCATTCATATTGGCCTGGAACACCTTAATATAAAGAGGACTGCACAGCTGGGGGGGGGGCGGATTTGGTGTCAGCTCACCCCCCTGCTACCTCTCCCACTTGTCTCTGATTTATCACACCTCTGAGTCGTTTTCTCTCTTGAAGAGTGAGCGAATACTATGCAGCGGCGCGTTACAAGCTGGAATTATTATAATAAACAGAGCAGTGAGGTCACTGTCCTGGTAAGAATCATACGAGGCATAGTGCTCGACCAAAGTTCGGCAACCTGCCTCTCCGGAGCCGCTCTTGAAATATTGAGGGGTTTTTTGTTGTTGTTACCGAATTCGTAAAAAAATATCTTGTTATTTTGTTTGTCGACCACTGACAATGAGAGTCCAGTTCACCATCGAAGTCCAGTTTACCATGGGGGTCCAGTTTACTATGAAAGTCCAGTTCACCATGAAAGTCCAGTTTACCATGGAAGTCCAGTTTACCTTGGAAGTCCAGTTTACCATGAAAGTCCAGTTTACCACGGAAGTCCAGTTTATCTTGGAAGTCCAGTTTACCATGGAAGTCCAGTTTATCACAGAAGTCCAGTTTACCTTGGAAGTCCAGTTTACCATGGAAGTCCAGTTTACCGTGGGAGTCCAGTTTACCATGAAAGTCCAGTTTACCATGGAAGTCCAGTTTACCATGGGCAGGAGCCGGCAACCTGTGGCTCCGGAGTCATGTGCGGCTCTTCAAGGACTGTTTTGTGACGTTTTTTTTTATTAAGGATCGTCTCAAAACAACATGCACTGCGGCTCTTGAAATATTGAGGTTTATTTTATTTTTTACAGAATTCGAAAAAATGTCTGTTCTTGTAATTTTGGTTTGCCGATCCCTGTGGTAGAATCCATTACATTTCACAGGTCAAAAAGTATAAAAATACAAAATAAACTGCACCTCCACCCTGGAAACATCTTCAGCTCGTCGATTGTGAGGTGTCTGAATCCCAAGACAATGTCCTTCCAGGCAGGATCCTAGTGATACAAGACGAGCATAAATTATTATATTTCGACTTAAAACTTTCTTGACTGCAGGAATTCATATTCTTTGGTTCTTTCGGTAAAGTCACATAAAAGAAAAAAAATAATACAAAATAAAGTGAATAAAAATAAAATGATAATAAAAACAAAAACCGCTAATGTAGACTGTAGCCTGGTTATTAAGCTGAGTGAGTATACTGGCAGTCTATAATGTAGACTGTAGCCTGGTTTTTAATCTCGGTTAGCGTACTGGCAGTTTATAATGTAGACTGTAGCCTGGTTTTTAACCTCGATGAGCGTACTGGCAGTCTATGATGTAGACTGTAGCCTGGTTCTTAACCTCGGTGAGAGTACTGGCAGTTTATAATGTAGACTGTAGCCTGGTTTTTAAGCTTGGTGACCGTATTGGCAGTCTTAATAACCATTGCTACAGTCTACATTACAGACTGCCAGTACACTCACCAACCTTAATAACCAGGCTACAGTCTACATTATAGACTGCCAGTACACTCACTCTGATTAAGATACAGGCTACAGTCTACATTTTGTTCTATCTACGTGACTTTACGGAAAGAACCAAAGAATATGATTATATTTCGTGGCCTTGGACCAAACACATGTTAAAATTAGTTTGTGTGCACTAATAATCCAGCTACTGCAGTGATAGGAGGCCTCAATAATAAGTCGGAATTAAATTGGCAATTTTCCTGCTTCTGTGCGATTTGTAGTTGTCATTGTAAATGGATAAATTATGACATTTCTAATCTGCGAAGTTGACAATGCATGCCAGTATAACAATTGTCACGTTCAGTATAAAATAATTGTTAAAAACTTTCAAGCATGATCTTGAAGTGCATTAATGGCATTAAGAATTCACGTCTTGTATGGTACTGATTTGCTGCTGATTGGCTGTCATTATGTTAGTTTGTGTTTTGATGGCAAAATGTCACTTAAAAAAAGTAGAGTACTGCATATAAGGTAAAGGTGCCGCCCTGCAATTGCTAGCTCACATCACTGCTGGTGGAAGGGCCCGCACTAGAGGGAGGTCTAGAGAGCCTATTACATACAACATATACACATCTAAAACATATATTATGACACATTCAATTGCATGCATCGTGAGCTTAGATAATTTAAATGACAGTAATTTATTTATTCGACCAGTCGCTACAATCCCAATGATTAGTACCAGGTGTGATGACATACGTATCTATAATCTGGCACTTTTGAGGATGGGGTTGGTGAATGGTGCTGAGGTCATGTGCACGAGAGATCCATGTTGCAGGAGCAGTGATGCGCTTGTATAAATCAGTCGAGCAAGTGAATTGCTTAAGTATCTGCAGCAGAATAAAAACAATGTGATGTCCTTACTGGAACTGGGTTTTCAAACAGGTTGTAGCCAGACTGGAGGAAAAGGCCCATCTCGCTTGCTTCAGGAGAGTTGACCAAGCCCAAAAGATAGTCAAATGTATCTTTGTTCCATTTCCTGAAAAGGTAAAGATTATTATGGAAAATTACATACGAGTGACTGCAACATGAACAATCTATCAGGTATCCCTTTTCTGAGACTCCAACAAAAAGCAATCAATAGAGTAATTTTCTTAACTGTGATCATCCCAGACCAATGCCTCAGCTCTCGGAGGGCTAGGCAGGGTTGTGCCTGGATAGTGCTTGGATGGGTGACAACCATGTGCGCCGGATACTCATAGGTGACTGCACGGCACCAAAAATGCATTGTTGCACTGTACTTCTATGCACCCACATCTATGCCACTACATACCTTCACCAACTCCCACTCGCCGGCATGGTCCATGGAGTACGGTCAAATCAACCCTACGACCTGCACAGCGTGGGGAGGCCCTCATCCAGCAGTGGGTTGAGAAAGGGATGTATATTATTATTTGTTTTATCCATACAATAATATTCAATAGATTCGTATTTGATCAAATGGCAGTCGACGCTTATTCGGCTGCATTATGCATTTGTAATGCGCGACAACGCTTCACTTTACTTCATATAATAAGCGGACGACGGTGTGTTTCACCCACGTAAATATTCAATTTCGACCCGTGTAACGCCGTCATCGGCAAAACTTCTTGCCAAGTTTACCGATGACAGCGGGCACATTGGAAGAACAGAGCCACGGGGGCAGCCGCCGTTAACCCTGCGGCCCAGCACGGTCCGCGAAGAAGAAGAAGACGAGTTCGCGAGTAACACGCTCGCCGACACACGACACATTTCTCCCGCACTGCGATCGGCGCAAGAGTCGTCAGTCGCGGCCACGTTGCTGCCATCGGCCGTGATTCACAGCAGTCGGGGGGGTCGGGGGTGAGCGGTGTGCGGTGCGACTCGTGTGTCCCAGCAGGCGCACTTTTCAGCGGGGGACATCTCGCCCAGGGCGTACGGCTGCCAAAACCCCGCCGAGCCGTCGCCCGTGGTGTGCGGGGAGAAGGCTTCAGCGTAGACGGTGATGTGGAGGTCGGGAGCCTCGTGCCGGCAGCGCTCGTAGATGCTTTGCGCTGACGAGAGTCCGATGACTCCCGCGCCCACCACGGCCACTCGCATCGTGGCCGGCCTCGGAGCGTGGGCGGATGTTCTCAAACGTTCACCTGTGATTTAAGAGATTTAAAAAATTAACCCGTAAAAACAAAGTTTTTCACTATAAATCCTTTATATGCGTGGCGGCTAGAGTCCTCTCGTCTTTTGGCTTGAGATGGCTGCCACCTATGGGTCAGATGATTGCCTGCCACCATTAAGCAATTGGTAATTAAATATAATTAATTTTTTCCCAAAAAATTTTAAATTTTGAAAATAAATTGTCACGCACAACGAGTCTGTGTGCAAAATGTCAGTTCGATTGGATCACGGGAAGTGGGTTAAAAAACGACCGAACGATTTGCACGGTCGTAAGCGCGCAAGCAAGCAAGCAAGTGAACTTAATATAAAGGATTTAAAAAAATTATATAAAATGTTCTGCTCAAATGTGCATTTTAGGCGGTGCTCGTGCCAGCCTCGGAGCGCGGGCGGATATTCTCAAACGTTTACCTGTGATTTAAGAGATTAAAAAATTTATATAAAATTTTCTGCTCGAATGTGCATTTTAGGCGGTGCTCGTGCCAGCCTCTGAGCGCGGGTGGATATTCTCAAACGTTTACCTGTGATTTAAAAGATTAAAACAATTTATATAAAAAAACTTTGCTCAAATGTGCATTTTAGGCGGTGCTCTTGGGATTGCCACCTGTTCAGTGCCGGATTTTCCGAGTGGAAAAAGCAGTGGCGGGCCGGGTATTTTACGCCTAGGCCTTCAGTGCTCTCCTCACGCAATTAAAACGGCGATTGTGCGTCAAAAAAACCACAGGGCTACTAAGTAAAGGTGGAAAAAAAAACGATTATCATATTTTGGTGCTGGCAAAGGAGGTCCCATGATGTCGGGCAAAGTAAAAATCTAAACAAAAAATCTAAAGCACGACATCTAAAAATCTTAACGTCACGAAAGAAAGTTTCAATAAATCTTAGATGATGCTACGTTACGTGCTAGTTTTACTTCAGTTAGCTAACTGGCCCTCCGATCACGCCACGCGAAAATGCTAACGTCGGTGGCTAGGCCAGCTAGAAGGCTCAGGCGTGTCGAAGAATACGCCCAACATGGCAAACTCGAAATCTGATTGGTTAAAGAATATGACAATCAACAACATCGTCCCCATTTGCTTCAACAGCAGAGGGGATTCACTCGACGTTCTGAAGGCCTCAGGGTAGATTTTTCACCCAGTGACAGCACAGGTGGAAAATCTGATTTGATAAATGCTCTAATTTATATGAGCTGCACTGGAAGCAGCGCAACTGAGGGAGAGATATTAGCAATGAAATGACGTTAATAGACTGATGGGAACGAACTTTGTAAAATACGTAGAGCGTTAATGAAAATATATATTAAATTATAAACATATAATTTTCTGATTCTGACAATCTCTAGGCCAGCAGAGAAGGCCTTGATGGCCCTGATGGTCCGCCTCTGCAAAAGTAGCTACATATGTAGCTACGGGCCCGCACTTTCAAGGGTCCTGCGCTAAACGCTTTCAAGCTATAAATTCCGGTTTAGTGATTCTGCACTTGCTCTATTACAATAGTACAATACTGCCTTCAACTTTTATGAACGACTGGGTGTTCATGGTTAGCGATTTGTCATATTGTCTGGCTGTATAGCAAATGAAAACATACAGTTACTTTACTATGCAAGTTAAAAATGTATGTTTTAATACTTGTGTTTTTTTTTTATTTAGGGCCCTTTATAACATATGCTACAGGCCCTGCTCTAGCTTAATCCGGCACTGCAACTGTGTGCGGGGTTTGACCTCGGCAGTCTAGGGAAATGCCGTCTGATTTTTTAGGGGAGCATAAAACGATTTGTAGCAAGATCTGATGGTATTGTGTTGAGCTTTATCACAGTATACTGCATAGTTGTGATATAGCTAGGCTGAGTGAGAAATGCGTCCTAGTTTGGTCTGTCGAGGCGCTCTGCTCCTGCTTACAGCTCTCAGCCAGTGGTGGAAATTCTCCATTCCTGTGGCAGGGACGAGTCTCTTCAGAGGAGAACCACTAATAACCTCCCTACAAAGTCGGACAATATTTTATAATTCGATGCATACGCATGATAGGCTGAGTCAACTCACGACCAGGATTTGAACTCAACATTCTGATTGCGAGTTGCTCACCCTATGGCCGAGCCACCCGGCTGGCAATAGTGCATCATCATTCATCACCGATGCATATAAATGCCCTTCAAAAATACCAATGAACAGGTTCATTTTCAAATATCAAGTGATTCTGGAACGTAAAGCAACTAAAAAACAAGACGGACAGTTAAAGGTGAAATCTTAAAGGCACAGCCGTGCAATTGCTTGGCAATTCCACCACCCTTCAGATACGCCACATCGAGTCATCTTCCACATTGAGAAAACGCCTAAAGACGCAATTCTTTTGGCGAGCCTTCGAGTGACACTGAACTGGGCTCCGCGCCTCCGAGGCGTCTCTCGAACGTCAGTCCGTTTGCCAAAATGGTGCGCGTCACAAGTTGTCTCGTCGTCAATAACAACATGGACACGGACAAGCAATATTTGGGACAAATTTTGAATTTGGGCAAGCAAGCATGGAGGGAGGATGCGCGGCTTTCAAGTACGTACAGACAATGAGTACAAAGGATCAGAGAACAAACACAAATTAAGGACATCAACATTTACCCCGAAGGAAAGGAGGTGGGCAGGACAGGTTGACGGGTGATGGATGAGACTGGTGATGGAATAACAGGCCAAAGAGGGAAAAACACGCTCGATCGGACGCCCGTCGCGGATATGGGGCAATGAGATTGACGCCTCTGAAAAACTGATAATTTTTTTGCATCAAGTGACTGTGTGGGATACCGATGGCATTACGGGTGGCCTTCATCCATCAGTGGATAGATCATGGCTGGTGGAGAGCAAGACTACATGGTGCTGTTCGGACCATCAGTCGCTTGTCACATGCTGGGAATAACCTTCATGTGTCCTTGCATGTCCCCAGCTTCCAAAACAGCCTAAGCCCCTTTTAAAACCAAAGTTAACATCGCGTTATCCATTAACTACTTATTTCTCACTTCAAGGCATTGCAGATAATACACTGTATGGACGCAGAATATTTTAACATTTACTAACAGTGTTCTAAACCTACAGAGAAGTCAACCTGATAATAAAAAGTAATATTGAATTAATGGCCACACTGAGGTCAAACAATGGACACGTTTATCTAATCTACCCCCCGCCAAATGTTAACCCAGCAGTACAATGGGTTAGGCTATCGGCAGGTTTATGTGTGGTGGGGTAAAGTGTGGCTAATCCCACGTCTTCCAATGTATGTATGTTGAACTTCTTTCGCACCGTACGTAGCCAACCGTGCTAATTGGAGGTGCAGGGGAAAGACACCAAACTGAACACAAAAATCAGTTCTAAAGAAATTAGTTTGCAACCTACATTTAAAAGTGCATAGCTCCAGTGGCTTCCTATCATCGGAAGGAAGAGCGTTCCTGACGGCCGCAGAAGGGCATCTGAAAGCGCGCGATGCGGTGAACGTCTTTGTTCGATGGCTAGCAGGTAAAAGCCGCTGCTGTGAGGATGAAAAGACGTCTTGCCCGAGTGGAAGAGTAGACCAAATGCCCTCCAGTGAGGTTCTCTAAAGCCCCCTCTACTAGTGGAAGGCCCTTATGCCAGCAGTGGCATGCATGACAATTTAATTGTAGGGCTGCATCACTACTTATACTGCAAAATAACATGGGGGGGGGGGAGATATAAATAAAGGATGCTTTCTTATTATCATGCTGTAACAGTTAACAATACGAGGCATTACTTGTTTTCGTGCCCTCGTGTACAAAGTGCCCCTTAGGCAGAGGTCGCAACCGGGTACCCGATACCCGTACCCTACCCGATACCTGGCTACCCGTACCCGGCCGGTTACGGGTAGCCGTTTGCGACCCTGGTGCGGCCGGGTACGGGTACGGGTAGACCGTGAGTCACTGGTGAGTCACCTTTTGTCACTCAATTCGGGTAGGGTACGGGTAGGGAACGGGTACCCGTACCCGGCCGGGTACCGGTACGGGTACCCATTTGCGACCCTGGTGCGGCCGGGTACGGGTACGGGTAAGGAATCAAAACCCGTTTGCGACCTCCGCCCTTAGGTCCCAGAAAAAAGCCCTGTCTGTTGCACAGGTAGCCACTCATTTATTTCTGAGACAGGCACGAACAAACTTAAACATGACCTCCGCCAACGCGTCTCGCTCGGTCATTTCACAATCTCGGAGATAATTAGCTTAATGGCCCTTACTCTTTCTGCTTGATGACACGCTTAAGTTGATAGAGCCTCGTGTGCGTTTCACACGGGGAAGACGGCCGTAAAACGACGGCAGCGGCGTGAAGGCGACTCGGACATGAATGCAGGTGAGGGAGGCTTACCTTGGTCCGAGCAAAGCTGACAGCACAGATGGACGACGTGTTACTCTCCCGCTCTGAGTGATTGCTTTGCGCGATTACAGATTTGCAACTTAAGCATCCGTTTGCCCAACGGAGACAAAGTCCGTTGCTTTTTTTGCGGACTTCCACCGAGCCGTTTGGCTGGAGAATGTTTTTTTTAACCCATTCGACGGCCCCCTCGCCTCTTTGTAAGTGCGCCACACAGCCGTGCAAAAAAAACAAGCACACTTGCTTGCGAAGGATTTGGCCGTAGTTAGGCCACTTGAGGGAAATCGGAGCTGCAAGTAGCAACACAAACAGGCGGATTTTATTTGCCCGCGTCCCCCAAAAAAGAACTAATAACGCATGTCACGTACCATCTCAATTCAAAGGAAGGGGGCTCAGAATTAGCATTTTAAAAAAACGTGTTGGAAAACTGGGTCACAAAGGCTTTGTGCACAGCGTGATTTTTCTTTTGCGTATATAAAATCTCGACTGATTTGCATTTGAAAGTAAATGCAGTAAATAATCTCCCTTTTAATTTTACAACACAGTGCTCGTTGTTTTTTCATTATTTATTATCTGCCAATTCTTTATTACGTTTGATAAATTAACACGCTAAAGATGTAGTAATACATGTACAAGTTCTGCCCTGTAATATTGCTTGCATTCTTCCGCGCTGGCAGAAGCTCTCCTCCCCCCCCACTGAAAAGAGGCATCTCAAAGATGGCCCCTTCTAAAGGGTAGTTGGCCTACTCTTCCACACTGACCCGATGTCTGTCTTAAAAGAGGTGGGAGTAATCCACACTTCGCCCCACCACACGCGGCCTGTCGATCGACTTGTCTGACTGGTTGTTACCCATGTATACACTGCTTGTTTTAGCTGCCGCGCCTGGAGATCGAATCTAACCGTTGACCTTTGGATTGTAAGTCCGGTGTGCTCAGCGTGACACCACGGCAACGATATAGTGCCGTTTCATCATCGGTGGGTTTCATATTATCTCTCTTACTTTGGCATGAAAGATTTGTCCCCCCTTTGATTAATCTTTCAACAGGGGGCATCGTGATCACACAACATGGCAATGGTAAGACTTTCACAACCCTCATCTACTCGCTGTCTTTAAAAGCAATATATTCAGCTTAAAGCCGGGAACTTTGATATTTTGTGGATTCATTATCCGTTTCCTGCATTAAAATTTCATTGGAGTGACTTTAGCTAGATTAAAGTTTTCACAATGGCCAGAGTTTTCACGCGATAAAAGTGCGTCATGAGAAGCTTTTAGATAATCACGCTAATCGGAGGTGTGGGGGTAAGACAACATACTAAAAACAAAAAGTAGCTCTGAAAAAAATATTTTCAATCCAGATTTGAAAGTGCATAGCTCCAGTGGCTTCCTAATATCGAAAGGAAGAGCGTTCCAGACGGCTGCAGACGCTGTAACGGTCTTTGTTTAATGGTTAGCCAAAAGCCGTTGCGCCTTGACGAGGTCAGCAAGGTATTGTGGTTCATTTGTGGCAAGCACGTTGTGTGTGATGGGTGCGACCTCATAATAATATATTCGTTCGGTAACCGGAAGCCAATGCAGCTCGGCGAACACTGGGCGGACATGGTCAGATCTTGCGGTACTCGTCACGACACGTGCCAAATAATGTTGGTAATGTTTTTTGCCAGACGTTCAATAGAGTATTGAAAGTTTAAATAATCGAGCCTTGTCGATACCATTGTAATGACGATGGCACTTTATTGAAGACACGTTCACTTGACATCAGGCGGAGACCCCCACTGTAACAGCCCCGAGTCTTCCGCGCATCTCCCTTATATCTCAGCATGAGGCCATGCCCACCTTCTCCATCATTCTCGCTGACTCTGGGTGCTCGCTATACCGGCAGACTCCACCGTCCTCTTCCGTCACCAAATCACGCTCCCTTCTCGAACATTCCCGTAGACACCAATCCCATCACACTCACAACTGATACCCGTCATTACCTCCCGTGGCCACTAGTAAACTCCCCTGACATTACCTCCCGTGGCCACTAGTCCCCTCACACTGCATGCAGGCTCTGTTGTAATTCCTCTTTGCTAAACGCCCACCACCATGTTGGCTTTGTCACCACTCAATAATGGTTAAATGTGTCGAAGAGCCTTGATATGAAATATGCAGGACCTCACTATATATTTGCACGGCGTACTCAAACGACACATTCTCGTCAAGTATGGTGCCGAGGCTCTTTAGATGAGTAGACAACTGAATCCTGGAGTCTGCGACCACCACACGTGATACTCCCACACATTTTTCTCGCCTAAGGTCGAGTGCCAACCAGCAGAACCTACAATTTTTCGGGATTAAGCAACATTTTGTTTCGTGCAAACCACACATCCATCGCCCGCGTGCATTCTTCAAGGTTACCGTGGCTCTCAAAAATGTATCCACTTCCAAAAATATTAATTATCTTGGAATTCAATTAATTTTCACTTCTATGTAAGACACTAATTCGTTACTATGCAGTGGACAATACAATGAACATAGTTTTGCCCTTGAAATATGTGGGGTTTTCTTTTTTCAAAAAAAGCATTTGAGAAATGATTTGCAATAGTGTGTGTCTACGGAATCATGTTTAGTATTATTGAAACTATATGATCAAGAGAACGTGTGAAGTGAAAGCAAGTTATGTAATGTGAGTGGATTATATAATGAGTAAGAAGAGTCGGGAAACATCGATTTATATTTTTTCTAAACAGTTTGTGTCAGAGCGGTAGAGATTAGAACTAATTGAGAATGAGATAAATCTTTAAAACACAAGCGTGTCAGATAAAAGGTAAAATTACATGTTTGTCCATATTGATGCCACTGGCTCTTCATGTTCTGCAGATGCCACTGGTTCTTCGTGTTCTGCAGATGTAGATGCCACTCGTTCTTCATTTTCTGCAGATGTAGATGCCACTGGTTCTTCGTGTTCTGCAGATGTAGATGGCACTGGTTCTTCATGTTCTGCAGATGTAGATGGCACTGGTTCTTCATGTTCTGCAGATGTAGATGCCACTGGTTCTTCATGTTCTGCAGATGTAGATGTCACTGGTTCTTCGTGTTCTGCAGATGTAGATACCACTAGTTCTTCGTGTTCTGCAGATGTGGAAGGCACTGGTTTTTCGTGTTCTGCAGATGTCGATGCCACTGGTTCTTCGTGTTCTGCAGATGTGGATGGCACTTGTTCTTCATGTTCTGCAGATGTAGATGCCACTGGTTCTTCATGTTCTGCAGATGTAGATGCCACTGGTTCTTCATGTTCTGCAGATGTAGATGCCACTGGTTCTACGGGTTCTGCAGATGTAAATGCCACTGGTTCTTCGTCTTCTACAGATGTAGATGGCACTGGTTCTTCGTGTTCTACAGATGTAGATGCCACTGGTTCTTCGTATTCTACAGATGTGGATGGCACTGATTCTTCGTGTTCTACAGATGTAGATGCCACTGGTTCTTCATGTTCTGCAGATGTAGATGCTAATTCCCTTTAGTGTTCGTGTTTCCTCTCTTGAAAAACTCCAAACAAGCAACTGGACATACGGACAGGTTTGTTTGTATGTCTGAAAGATCGTAAATCGAAAGTTCGTAAGTAGACTAACTTTAGTACGTTCATCTTTAGATGAACCGTGATGCTGCCGTGACGTAAAAGTCAGCACTCTGGACTTGCAATCGAGAGGTCGCATGTTTGATCTCTCAGCACGGAAGTTGTAAAATGGTTCCAGCTTCTTAACTATCCCCATTGCCCCTGTGCCCACAGCAGTTAACAGAATCAGAATCTTTATTTAAACTGGAGGAATCCGGTGAGCTATGAAGCTCTTTTTTCACAGATGTCCAGGAGACATTTGGGCACCACAGCGAGTCGATCCACAGGTCGCACGTGGTAAGGTACCTCTTCAGCATAGAAGGAGTGGGCCAAAATACCGGGTGCCCCAGAGCTCCCTCCAATAGAGGGCCCTACTGCCAGCAGTGGCATGAATGAGAAATTACAAAGTGGTACCTTTACAATTTTGCCTTTTACCTATATCATAATTATTGCTCGTTTTACTTTTCAAAATCACTTGATATGTTTAAGTGAACATGCGTGGCTCAACTGCATTCTGAATGGATTTGTTTTTATTGTGTATATTTTATACCTTCCTGACTTTACCGAAAGAACCAAAGAGTATATATGCATTGTTGATGAATGATAATGCAGGCTAATGACAATTTTAATCAGAAGGAAGTTATTGTTTCAAGTGTCCATGATTGGTACCAAGCACAATCAATATATATACGTGAACAAAATACATCTGTTGTAACGCATTCAATTTTCAAGGTAACGATAATTCCGGCCAAAGCATGCCTGGGGCTGTCATTTGACATGCTGGTGGCATTTGAATCACTCCTGTGAAATAAATGTTGTGATCTTGTGCTATCAATTAGCGCAAAAAGCACGTCTCAGTGTGATAGCCGTGGCTGGAACTAAAGCAGCTGCCTTTTAATTGGCGTCAGTGAGCCGTGCCGTTTTGCCTTCACAATGAGTAACTAATTGATGTTAATGCTCTCTCCGTTAATGAAAGCAATTGCTTGATAGTCATAGACAGACGGACCACCTGATGACGGTCGCTTGTATTACGATCGAATCGTCGTAATTGTATTATTATTATTTTATTATTATTTTTTAACCTATTTACGTGACTTTAACGAAAGACCCAAAGAACATTAATTCCTACAGTCACGAAAGCTTGAAGTGAAGATTGAATCAAGGCTCACTTTTCTGCAAGCAGCTAGGACAAAGTGGGCTAATTACGGCAATTGTCAAGACAAAAGCCAAGATCAATGACAAGGCATTGTCATTGTTTAAACTCATGCAATTACTTGGTTACTAAATAGAGTTGAAAGGCTTTCAAAGATTTCCTCGTCTAAACGTTTTTGTGTTAAATAGTTGACGGCACATCCATCAATACTCCAGTTAGATATGCAACAAGTTTGGGTTTTAAGTGACGGCTAGCGTTTTGAAATGTTAACCGTTGCTCCGTAAATTGTGAGAGAGTAGTGAAATGTTATGCTGCAGTGAAATTAAGTAGCGGAAATGTTACTCAAGACATTTATGTAATGATTTCTTCACATCAAAGAAGGTTATCGTAGTTTTACGATACTTATTCTGAATGGTTGTTTCACGCGGAGGTATGACCTGTCTGCAGCTGACCATCCATTATGATAATGAACATTGAAAGCTTGTTTGGTCACGGTAATTAACGCAATGCATTTGGATAGTTTCTATGCAAACACTGTCATCTTTTCAAATATAAATTGCGACGGGCAGTCTCGGGGGTCGATTTAACAGGGCTTCACGGAGATGTGTTGGAGTGGTATATAGTTAATATTGAAAGTGCAATGAATATAAAAGAGACGCAATACATTTGATGGGCACTGGATTTGAATGCCAAATATATACACTTAATGCTGATAGACAACAAACGTAGCCTTTAAAAAATGTATGATGTTTGCAGTGCTATGGTTAGCACACTGCACTTCCAGATAAATACGCAGACAATACGTATCCTTCCTAGATGTGTCTCTCCACGCCAATTTTTTTTAAAAAATATCTTGGATTTCCAGAAATCGCCGGCGTGGTAGTTGAAGCCATGGCCATTTTCTTGATTCCTTCCACCTCTGTCCACCCAGTGGTACAGTATAAATAAATAAAGTACAGTTAGTCGACTGGCAGATCGCAAGATATCTGGCCAGCATGGAAGAGTAGGCCAAATATCCTCCGCTCCCCCCCCCCCCCCCGAGCGAAGGTCCTTCTGCCAGCAATGGTGTGAGAAAGCAGTTGCAAAGCTGCATCCTTACTCTCATCTGCTGCAGCTATTGGATTGAAATAACGGGGTTCGTTTATTATTAATTGAATTGTGAATTGAACGTGAAAGATATGTACGTGGCCATTGCACTCTATGTGTTACTTTACACCTACAATACTGCCCTACGTCTTCTTTAATATGTTAATGTGGTCTTCCTTTTTTTTCTATCGTTAATGTGCGTTATTGTTTACCGACGCAGAAAAGCACGCTTTATACCGCGTTGAGCAATAACGTAGCTACACGCGTTATATCACTTCTGACATTTATAAGTTTGGCTTTAAGATTGTAGGTGGGCTGTGAATTTTCATTCTGCTGTGATCGCCTCACAGCTTGCGGCTCTCTCCCTAAAGGGTGAGAATAATTGGTAACCAGCTGCCACTATCAGTGGCATTTTGCCAATTTGGAACTTGGAACAGTGCCTGCATATAATTGGCAATTTGTCACGTTTTATGACACACTCTAAAACAACACGACCTGTTGTTCGTAGGCCTCCCCACTTCAAACTCTTTCTAAAAATCCAGGTTTAATAGCAGCGCGAGTGAGAATTGAATTATAACTCAACGGGGACGGTGTATCAGGAAACATTTATTTGTTTTAATTAGAAAACTGGAAATGACATTAGCACTGTAAAATGTTATCGCAGTTAAATTCATTTCACGTCCGTATTTTGAAGTAATGCTTCCATTAATTCAAGTTTTCTCTTGTTTTAATAATCCGCTTTTATCTACAAAATGGAGGTTAGTCGTTTATTTCTGTGAGATAAAGTGATGAGAGAATAAGACAAATATATTACGCTGCAAAATACCTTTAACCTATTGTAGTTGTGATCTTAATGAAATTAAGAAACATCCAACAGAAAAGGTAACCTTTAAAGCAATCATAAATTAGTACATTATTTTAAAACGAGCAGGAAATGTTGGCAACACGAACTTCAATTTAATATATTACGGAACTCATAAGCAATTCAAACTAGACGCTCTATTTGTTTTATTTATACGGATTTTTCTACAATTTCATGACACATTTTTCTATAAGCATCACGTCAAGAAATTGTAATCAAGGTCGTTGAGGCGACTTCTGGAATCCGTCTTTTATTCAACTTGTATTACAGCTTTCCTTCACGCTGCTGACAGGCAGCGTGAGAGGGATAGATAGAGACGCACTGCCACGTGGAAACCCGGAGCCCTGCTCCCGCGTAGCCACCCTCCTCTGTTCGTTCCCGTTCTGACCACGTGTCGTTCGTCTCCCCCCTATTTAATACCCGGGTCACGTGGTACGTTTCCACCAATCCTGGTTAGCCTCCATGGAATATTCCAGACTCCCTCGTAAGCTCCCGGGACCACGCCCCTGACTCATCTCTCCATTGGCTGTGGCCAAAGCCAGCAGAACCAATCCTTACAGCTGTCACCTTACCATTACGTCAAGGCCACGCCCCTAGGCTTCCCCCCATTGGCTATAGACCAGGACTGGCAGAGCCAATCATCATGACGAGTTGTGATACGTCAGTGAGCCGGATATATCCTCACATTACAAAATGAAGAAACGTGCGCGTAGAACTCTTGCCAAAGAGCGCATCGCCTCGTGTTACGTAACAGTCCGCAGAGGGAGATATCACAGCACTACTTTTGAGATACCTTAAATTAACCGGCTATACGTAAGTATATTTGTTGAATCTCTTTTGCACCTCACATAGCCAACCGTGCTAATCAAAGATGGCAGAGAAAGGACAACAAACTAAACAAAAAGCAGTTCGATAAACATTTGTTTTTAATTTAGATTTGAAAATGGATAGCTCTGGTGGCTGCCTAGTATCGGAAGGCAGAGTATTCCAGACGGCCGCAGAAGCGCATGTGAAAGCACACAATGCAGTGACCGTTTTTGTTCGATGGGGAGCCAAAAGTCGCTGCGAGGATGATAGGAATTCGCATGATGGTGTATGCGACCCCTCACACAATAAAGGGGCGCTGTGCTTGAGAGATAGACAATCGTCAGAGGACAGTCTGGACTGCGACCGACATAAAAAAAAACGCATCTCATAAAGGGGGACCCTACCATCGAACCTCCCGGTTTCAAACCTTCCACCCCGCCAATGGGTCGACCACCAACCGAATCGGGACCGGGCATGGCCGATGCGGCCACCTGATGCACAAATGGCACATCAAAGATTTCGGCGACCCTGCGATTGTGGTCACAACTTTCCAAACTCTCGACCGCATCGTAAACACTCCACCGTTGTCTTCACTCCTTGGAAGGAGGAATGGATGAGGTCCACTCTGCTTCTGAACAGACAATTGAGTGGATAACAACTCTAAAATTACACACATACAATCTGCTGCTATTCATCCATACGAAAGAAGAACACAGGACAGTAATTTCCAGATGCGTTGTTTTTGTCGGATAGGCAGAGATTCATAATTGTTACACTTGAGATCCCGGTTAACCAAGGGCTGTCTACCTGAATCTTAATCCTTGTCGTTGCTCCCACTTGTTGAAGAAGCTCCCACCCGCCAATCTAAGTGAAACGTAAGACATCACGCCATGTGTCCCAAAAACGCATCAGAAAGCTGTACGGGACAATATTTGTAATGGAAACATCGATTTAACAATTTTTTTTACAAAAACAACATGAAAACAGACAGTTGCCAACATGTGAATAGCACTCATTTATCTGTGCATTCTACTTATGCTCAAGAATCAAGAGTGTATTGATGTACACTGCAATCGGTAGCCAGTGGGGATCTCATCCAGTGAATAATAGTATGTGTTGTGTAAATTGTTAGATTAACATAAACTCAATTTTTTGCCCCGTCCAAGGACGGGTGTTTCTTGCAGTAAATCTGAAATATTCAATAGAAGAATTGTTCAGCTCATGATTATTAATGAGGGAGGGTTGCCCCATGTGGAGTGACGTCACCCGCTAATGGTTATTGGGGAGGGGTGCGGCATGTGGAGTGACGTCACCCCCTGATGATTATTAATGAGGGGAGGGGTGTGGCATGTGGAGTGCGCCGACCTTCTTGTGCGTTCGTGTAAATTTCCACGCGGGCATGAATATTAATGAAGGGGGGGGGGGGGGCTCTTTTGCAGTGACGTCATGCACGGATGTAGCACTGTGCTGCGTAGATTAACTTTTTACCGTCACTTTCTGTAAAGAAGCGACTTCGCGTAATCAATTATTTAATTCAGCTCGACCTTCCTCTGCGTTAGTGCAAAAATCTACCCACTCATGAATATTAATGAGGGGGGTGGGCCTCATGTGGAGTGACGTCACACGCGGGACGGACAGACATTTCTGGGTGATTATAGTGGGTAATACCATGAGAGTAGTCTTCATTATAGAATGAGTTTCCTGATGTTCTGCAAACTACACATTACAGCGGAACACCTTTCAATTATTTCGAAGTTTGAAAATATTATTCTTAGAGCCAGTAGATGTATTGTGTTTAATTGAACTGGACATATTAGAAAGCATCTTTGATATTGAGGCGACCATAATGCTCAGGGTTCAGAGAGCCGAGCAGCATTTATTCACGGTGTGTACCAAGGCCGTAGCCATGGAGTCAACATTGGGGGGGGGGGACCAAATCTTCCAGGGTATATGGGGGTCCCAACCCAGAAAAATTTCTAAATTTTCAAACTAATTTCCTGCCTAAAATATAAAAAAATTTCACTAACACATGGGATGGACTTTTATTTTATTTTTTACGATGTCTAATAGTGTATTATATTACATTGCTCTGTTTGAACTTTTTTACCATTTCTTGTTTCATTGTATGTAATGCAGAGATTAGGGATTAATAAAGTACAACCATAACCACAATCATATAAACATAAATCTATGCATTGATTTATATGAAGACAAGTCCAGGTATTGTGGCCAAGGTTTAGCAAATTGTTTTTATTTACATAGCATAGCAATTATATATTTTTATAGCAATATATTGGGGTGGGGGGGGACATTTTAAGCATATTTCAATATGTGTCCCCCCCAATAAATATTAACAGGACCCTGCGGGGTGGGCTGGTAGGAATAATACTAATACCGGTACAGGGATATCGACCGGGTATAGAGGAGTTAAAATGAAAATGATTTGTGCATGGGGGGTGAGCGATGACGTCCACACCCCCCTCCCCACTGACCCGTTCGCCCACAGAGCGATGACGTCCACACCCCCCTCCCCACTGACCCGCGCGCCCACAGAGCGATGACGTCCACACCCCCCTCCCCACTTACTCGCGCGCCCACAGAGCAAGGATTGCAACAAGCGATGTCATTGGCTGCGCCGGATGCGGCGGCCATCTTGTTAAGTTCATTTAGTTCACGGATCGCAGGGGGAGCGGGCGGCCATCTTGTCGGACAGACGGACAGTCGGACGGACGGACGGACACATTAATCTATTGGTGGTCTGGTCCACTTCGTTCCTACCAGTATAATTACGGCCTTGGTGTGTACAAAATTTTTCCGCGTTGCTGCTCCACGTTTCTGGAACACCCTTGCTGCTCATCGACTGCCTGGCTCCCTCCCGTCACTTGTGTCCATATAAAAGCAAAGCACAGGGCATACTTGCACCTGCACCTTTCATTCATTGTGCCTCTTGCTCTCCCACATGTTTGCGTTGTCTTCCCCAATTCGCGTGGTGTGTTTGCGTCACCGTTTGGCTGCATTATAGAGCTTACTTGCAACTATACCTAACTTTTGTTTTGCCACCTATTGCTCTCTTATTATATTTGCACTCATTTTGTTCTCGTGTTTTTTCATTTACGACCGCGAAATACCTAATTTGTTAGATGTGCAATTTTTTTTAATCTTGGTTTCGTTGTTACTGTGCTCAGTAAGCGCTACGGCCCTCCCTCGCACAATAGCCAGGAGCTTGCCTGACGGGGTCATCGTCCGTGTAACAAATAAAATAAATCTTCTTGGTTCTTTCGGTAAAGTCACGTAGCAGGCAAATAATAAAATAATAATAAAAACCATTATAAATTATTATTTTCCTTCTTAGTGACTTTACCGAAAGAACCAAGAAGACGAATCCCTGCAGTCACGAAAGCTTTAAATCGAAATAAAATAAACTCAACGCTCAATGATATCATGGTGCCCTTACCAGTAAAGCAATCCATGTCTTCTTGAAAACATTCTAAATGTAGCATTGAACGGTGTGTCATCAATCCACTGCTAGTTGCCGGCCCAAAACCACAGTCAGTCACCATTGGAACCTCTGGCAAATTAGGTTCCAATGGTGTAAATGCTTACCCCGAGCTCTGATGGTGCATTGTCTTTGAGTTGTGCGCCTTTTGGCGTCATCTGGTCCAACCCATGTGAGACTAGGCTCTAAGGAAAGCTGTCTCGGGTGTGGACCAATCAACTTCAAGGACAGTGCACACATTATCAGAGTTATGTTTTTTGTTTGCATTATGGCTGCAGGTATTGTGGTCTATGCAAACATGACTCCTTGTAAAAAAAGGTGTCAGTTTTGTTGCCAGATAGAAGGGTAAAAAACCAATTATCACAGTCAGTCATAAGGGTTGTTAAACAGTACTTTACCACGCTAATTGTTGTGGATGGGTGAAGGGGATTGGGGGGGGGCTAGACCAGTTCAGATTTTGCTCAGCGTTAATGTTCTCCATGACCTGGAGTCAAACCCACGTGGCCAGCGTCACGGTGCTGTGTGCTGTTCGCTGTGCCTCTTCTCTGCCCTCTGAATGTAATTTAAGGTGCTTAAATCGCTTCATGAAAAAGGTAGCGGTAGCCCGGTGCACGCAATACATCAAGTGAAACTTTCCCTTAGCTCGTAATTAAAAGTAATCAATGTTAGTGAGGGGAAAAAATTCGCTAGCCACGGACAGATGCCCGCGAATACTATGCGAGCATAGCAAAGTAAAAATGTACATGAAAGAAATTGATTTCGCACGTAGCATTACAATAAATCTGGGGAGAAAATCTTCGTAAAAAAATGATAGCTGTACCAAATTGCATTGCACCTTCTTAGAATGCAAAGCACATGGCTGTCCAGTTGTAAACTATCTCGAATACTATGCCGTACACATTTGTGTGCGTTAATTCTGTGAGGAATGAGTTATCAAGGATGTGCCGTGCATTCTAATGGCAAGTTGTCTTCTCATCGCGAAACGATGCAGTCTGCTGCCAGGTGCTTGTGTTCAAAAGGACCAGCACCTGATTGCGTTTGTGTTAAGCACTCAAGATGGAGCACAGATGTACACCGTTGCTGTCATGCTAAATATGCATTTCCAACACACGCCTCGCGCCAACAAAGGACGAATATGCAATAGGATGATTGCGAGAGGGACAGATGTGTTCCAGTTTGATAAGCAAGCACGCATATATTAAAATATTCATATTAATGCGTTTCTAATGAATAAGGCATTCACTGATATCATGTTACATTCCTGGTTTGCCCTTATAAAAATAGAAGGTCTTACTTTGCTTATTGGAAAATGAATTCAAATTAGAAATGTTGCAAAATGTATAAACGCAAACCACTAAGGTTGGCCCTTGATCAAAATTATGATGAGAGTGATTACTACTGTAGTATTAATAATTAAAATTGTGATTAATCAAATATGTTACTACTCCGACATCATTGTCCAACTTTTCCTTTGTAATACTTTGACAATGGGGTGATTTTGAATAAAAAAAAACCGACACAGTTATCTGGAACGTCCCATATACAGGACATTATGCAACAAGGATGTGATATGTAACGTAACGAAATGTAGAGTGGACGATAGAGAAAAAAAGTGCATCTTATCATCTGGAAAATACGGTAATCGTGGCTGGTGGTTGCAATAAAGTAATTGACTGTACCTTATGGCAATAAAGTAATACCGATCCGGTTACGCAAGTAACGGTGGAAGAGGCAAAGCTGGAAATTGAAGTTGGGTACCACATTAAAAAATGCTCCTCCAACTTTGACTTTAAATTACAAAAAGTAAATGTGGGTCTTATGGTCCAGAGAATACATTCCCGCAAACAGCTATAACATCAAGGTTACTGTGAAAAAGGAAACTTCAGAAGCTAAAAGGAATAGCTCTTCAGAAGCCTGCCTTTTTTGCACAAATTATTTCCTGCTGTAATTCAGCAGAGGGCAAATCAATGGAATGGTATGTCCCCAGCATGACTGATGGTGACCCATCGGGAAATTGTGTTTCATCATCAGCTGCTCTATTAAATTGGAAAACTTTGGTTCTGGCACTTATGTTGTACTGAACTTTTTGGTAATCCTGCAACTTATAATAGACACATATTAAATATTAAAACCTGTACAGCTATAATGCATTCCTTGCAAAGTGGAATGAATCCAGTGCTATTCGGGCTATATATTTATTCTTATGTATTATTCAGTCTCGAGGTATTTTCCATGGTGCTCGAACAAAGAGCATTTGTTGAACGATCATCAAAAATGTAAACAATGATTTTTTTTCCCCGCCTTTCCTAACATTGTTGCCAGGGGAGGAAAAGCACCGCCCGAGAGGCGGTTGGAGCGTCCGCCGCGGAGATGGATCAGTGACGTCAGTAGGTGCTTGGAAGATCCTTACATAACATGACCGTGAGAAGAATCAGAATCAGAAAGGGGTTTATTCGCCATGAAAGTTTGCACAGACAAGGAATTTACTATGGCCGGAATGTGCATACATTCAACATGTAGGAATCTTCAAACTTAAATAAGTGATATACAGTCTAACTATACTAAAATTACAAAGTATAACTAATACTAAGGGGCTAAAGTATGTAAAATTGTGAATAAGTGTACAATATAAAATGTAAACTAGCCGTAATATACAACCTTAAAATACAAAAATACAAATAGGGTAACATGTTGTGAAGATGGCAAGGTGTAATTTTGTAGATAAAATGTTAAAGTGTAAAAGTCATGATAATTGGTTCTTTACCCTTCTATCTGGCAACAAAACTGACACCTTTTTTACAAGGAGTCATGTTTGCATAGACCGCAATACCTGCAGTCATAATACAAACAAAAGAACATAACTCTGATGATGTGCACTGTCCTTAAAGTTGATTAATCCACACCCGAGACAGCTTTCCTTAGAGCCTAGTCTCATATGGGTTGGACCAGATGACGCCAAAAGGCGCACAACTCAAAGACAATGCACCATCAGAGTATGAGAGCTCGGGGCAAGCATCTACACTATGGGAACCTCATTTTGTTGCCAGATAGAAGGGTAAAGAACCAATTATCATATTTTTTACTGGCAAATGAGGTTCCCATAGTTTAGATGCTTGCCCCGAGCTCTCATACTCTGATGGTGCATTGTCTTTGAGTTGTGCGCCTTTTGGCGTCATCTGGTCCAACCCATATGAGACTAGGCTCTAAGGAAAGCTGTCTCGGGTGTGGATCAATCAACTTTAAGAACAGTGCACATCATCAGAGTTATGTTCTTTTGTTTGTATTATGACTGCAGGTATTGCGGTCTATGCAAACATGACTCCTTGTAAAAAAGGTGTCAGTTTTGTTGCCAGATAGAAGGGTAAAGAACCAATTATCATATTTTTACTGGCAAATGAGGTTCCCATAGTGTAGATGCTTGCCCCGAGCTCTCATACTATGATGGTGCATTGTCTTTGAGTTGTGCGCCTTTTGGCGTCATCTGGTCCAACCCATATGAGACTAGGCTCTAAGGAAAGCTGTCTCGGGTGTGGATCAATCAACTTTAAGGACAGTGCACATCATCAGAGTTATGTTCTTTTGTTTGTATTATGACTGCAGGTATTGCGGTCTATGCAAACATGACTCCTTGTAAAAAAGGTGTCAGTTTTGTTGCCAGATAGAAGGGTAAAGAACCAATTATCATATTTTTACTGGCAAATGAGGTTCCCATAGTGTAAAAGTCATTTTAAGCCCTTGGCCTTGCTGAAGAGGCCAACAGCGGATGGGAAGAAGTAAGGACAGTCTAGATTTCAAGTTTTCGTGACTGCAGGGATCCATACTCTTTGGTTCTTTCGGTAAAGTCACGTAGGTATAAAATAAATTAAATCACGACATTTCGGGCGCAACACAAGCTGTGGTTGTCCCACCTGATGACGGACGCTTGTGTTGCGCTCGAAACGTCGTGATTTAATTTTTTTTATTTTATACCTACGTGACTTTACCCAAAGAACCAAAGAGTAAGTAATGTCAGCTTTGAGGAGGGGGCTTCATCCAGCAGTGGATTGATCATGGCTGATGATGATGATGATCAACGTTGCGTATGCAGCAAGGATTATGTTATCTGTGTCTTTCCTCGGATCTCAACTGCGTTTGATTATGTGTTGCTGGCTAGTTGCGCGCACAGGCTGTGTGCTGCTTCGTTTAAATACATGTTTTTCACGTGTATTTTACGTGTAGTTGTTCGTTGCTGTAATTTTTGCTGTGGAACATCTTTTTTTATTTCCTATAATCAAATAAATGCAGGTAGCAAGAATATATTTTAGTACTCTTTGGTTCTTTCGGTAAAGTCACGTTGGTAGAAAAATAAAACAAAAAAGAATATATCACTACTTTACCAAACGGTTATCCTCAGGTGGAAAAAAAATCCAGCAGTGGAACTGCTGAACCAGCGAGAGAGCTGTTACAACAAGAGGTTATTTATTTGGCGATGGGCAAGCAAGCGGGGTCTGAGCTGGAAAGGAATTCCATCCCCGGAAGCAAGCACGTCAGTTGTGTTAATGGGGGAGATTAGGGAAAGAGATATTACAGGTAGGAACAACAGGTTCCACACTGCCCACCAGGGATTATTTGTCTGTCTGTCTGTCGTGCATATCCGGAATTCCGCCCACCCATGCACCTTCCCACCGAACACCGAGCTAAGCCGCGATTGGTTGACGATGTCGGGGAGGGTGGGGGGGAAGGGTAGACACGCCCACTCATCCAACTGCCCCCCCCCCCCACCTGAACGCCACGCTGTCCAACCAAGTTCTTACCTGCCCACGCCGAAGAAACGTGTTAGGGAGAGAGATTAGCATGAAATGAACTTCCGTCGCCACATAAGAGTATCATCCCCGTATATGCGCACAACAGCAGTGTTAATGGGAGATTATCACTATACTATGAGATCTCTTTTACCAGTGGCAAAATATAATGGTAGGTTTTTACCCTTTTAACTGGTACAGTTTTGTACCAGTTAAAAGGGTAAAAACCTACCATTAGATTATCACTATGTTGATGGGAGAGATTAGGCAGGGAGATTAGGGGGATTAGTAAGTTAATGTCATGTCTGTGTGTAACACAAGCTGCGGCGCTGCCAACTGCGCTGTGAGAGGCAAGCGCGTCCACGCAAGGGAATCACCGCAACGGTGGTCGCGCCAGTGAGAGACAAAGCCCATCACACAGCCAGAACCATCGGTACATCGAGGCTAATGGAACAGAAGTGGTCATTTTAGTGAGACCCCAGCTCGTTAATGCAGAGGCACCCAACAGGGCAATGCAACTCAGAGAGTCGGAGATAACAGCCAAACGGCAGGAAAGAATCGAAGCACCACAGCAAGTTACGACTTTGCTTGGTTTAACGTCCTTCCAATGATATTCTGATTCTGTATCCCTGCAAGGTGGCACTATATTTATCAATGTCAGCCAGACAATGGGTTTGAGCATAACTCCAAGCTGGATTGGAACTTGCAATAATTCGATGTCAGGTTGAGCATTCTTTGAGCCGCAGCACCACCCGGCACGAATGTAAAAGGTAAAGGTGCAGCCCTGCATATGTCTTGCTCATTCTACTGTTGATTAAAGGGTATCTACTAGAGGGAGTTCTTTCGAACCCCGTCCCGACTATAGTGAGTTCTAGAGAGGATCTCTAGAGGGTATTTGGCCGACTTTTCCATTCTGGCCAGAAGTATCCGCCATACTTTACCCCACCACATTCGACCTGATGATTGACTAATTGTGATGTGTCAATTCGTACTCCCGAGTGGACAGAGGTGGGGGAATTTAATAAATCTGCCCCATTGTTTCAACAGCCATGGCAGGAGATCGAACCAGTGTGGTAACCACATTACCATCCACAATATAGTTTTTTTGGGGGGTTAGATTGTGTAAATATATAAATGTGTCGTTAAACCCCCCACCACCCGACACAGCCAATTAGTAAGCTTTGTAACGTAAACACAACGTGCCAATTCGTCACTGGTACAGCACAACCGTGTGTTGGAGAACAAATCTACAACATTTATAATCTGAGAATGACGTTTCGCCAGTAATTACAACTAGCTTCATCAGGCGACCGCCAGATTTGTGGTGGCGGGTTTAACGACGCATTTATATTGACGCGAACTAACCGAAAAAAACGATATTATGGATGATATTGGTTGCGAAACCCGACGTGTTAAACACATCACCATGGTGGCATCCTGGTTTTAGTTCATAAAACAGCAACCACTAAACAAAGCATTTGTATATAATACGTCGTTTTTAGATCTATATATATATTAACAAAACATCACCCACTTGAACCTTAACATTAGCTTATAATTGTTTTGCAAATGTCTTTTCCGTTGTACCTAAATGCGGAACAAAGATACGTGTTCACAGTCCGCTGTCAGATGTCAATGACCTTGCAGCAGAAACGATTTCAAGCAGGAAATTCCCACTTAACATAACAATGGATGCTGTGCTCGTACTCAACAATACCAGGCCCACCTTAGCCCTCTCTGGTGTCAATTATTAAAAGCAAAACCGAAATAAATTTGTTTTTGGTTTAATGTGATTTTTCGAGCCAGTGCTCCACGTTTTCCATGTGATTTCATACTGGCATCTACTATACATGACAACAGTCCACCACACTGCATTACCAGTGGTGCACAAATACATTAATAAATGCACCAACACATATTTAAATAAATAAATTCACCGCATTCGCCATTAATACCGCCTTCAAACAGAAAAGTAAATAAATACTGCAATGCCCATGCTTAATTTCTCACTCAATATTTTCTGGAATATGTGCTGGGCTGTCTTGGGGTCGCGACTATTGGCATGATGCACTTCCACTCGAGTGCAAGATACACCCGTCCATAGTAATCCTATATTATTGTATCCTATATTCCTTTAATCTTATGAACAGGCACATAGGAATATAGGGTACAATAAGAATAAAATGAGACGAGATGGATGTGGCGTGCAAAATAATTCCCTGAATATCTTTCCACACAGTTCCTGCTGAAATCAAGCACTGCATACGAGAATACTGTATTTCGATTTAAAGCTTTCGTGACTGCAGGGATTCATCTTGTTGGTTATTTCGGTAAAGTCACGTAGAAGGGAAGTAATAAAATATTAAAAATAAAACATAATAAAATAATTCTCATGACGTTTCGGCCACAACGCAAGCAGCCGTCCTCAGGTGAAGACCAGGTCTGTCGGGGAGACAGCGTCTGACGCTGTCTCCCCGACAGACCTGCTCTTCACCTGACAGACGCTGTCTCTCCGACAGACCTGCTCTTCACCTGAGGACGGCTGCTTGCGTTGTGGCCGAAACGTCGTGAGAATTATTTTATTATGTTTTATTTGTATTCTTTTATTATTTCCCTTCTACGTGACTTTACCGAAAGAACCAAGAAGAGAATACTGTAAGCAATAGGCTGAGGATGGATAGCTCCAATCCGTGTTATGACTTGCACTTGTACAGCATGGTCTATGCAGTCTGTTCACGTGAAATGTAATTGTTAAATGGCATGTGCAGCAGCACAAAATCACAAATTTTTATGCGTTTAATGCGACCAGAGCAACCGGTTCTGCATGGATACAATTGATTAGCAGTGGCATCCTTCAGAGTTGAGTGAATGGCTTTGCCTATTTTGTCTGTGGGTATTAAACATTCTAATATCCCTCGCACCGCCACCACCACATCCCATAATGACTTCTTCTTCACTGTAAAAAATATTCCAATTCAGCTCTGAGGTACAACTCTCATTTACAATGCATTAGGCCGGGACATCGCATCCCTATTTGAAATGTTCCATATAATACTGTTACTTTGTCGTCGTATGCCTAAGCAACGTGCTATTTTATTATGGTATAATTTGAGGGTCAGTGAACGGGGCATGAAACAAAAAAGCGCACTGTCCATGTATAATTTCAAATTTAAATAGCTTTCAACTCTGAATGAATTTCCAGTGCCATAGTGATTTCAGTTGTATATATTCCCATTCTATATCATTACCACCGTTGCTTCTCAGAACATGGTGTTTGCAGCATTAATTGAATTTGGCAATTTCATCATTTTGGCTTCCCTTGAATTATGACATTGCCTTTAAATTTAGTGCTTAGAAAGGAATTTGCATTTTTATTTAAAAAAAATATTTACACTGTCAATGAATGCTGTTGCTTTCAATCAACAAAACACTATTTTTATTTCTTATCATGTGACGGCCTTATTATGTGCGACGGCCTACGGAACAGTTAAAACTGCTCCAGTTGAAAGTATTTTTGTTTTATATTTTGTTCTTGTTTCTCCACATTGTCCCAATTTCCACCCCCCCCCATCCCCCTGTATTTTAAAGGAGAATTTAGAGTTGCACCTTTATTATCCAGTAGGATAATGATGGTGCACCTGAAGCATGTGTGAGTGACCCCACATAACTCATAACAACAAGTGGAGCCCCGGGGCGGCTAATACACAGTAGGGGACACAGGTGGTGCATCGGCCAGTCATCTCAGTCA
This sequence comes from Lampetra fluviatilis, assembly GCF_964198595.1. NCBI lineage: Eukaryota > Metazoa > Chordata > Hyperoartia > Petromyzontiformes > Petromyzontidae > Lampetra > Lampetra fluviatilis. The sequence goes on from NC_136280.1 coordinate 7,642,886, forward strand.
GTCAACCCATGGCACCTGGGTCTGTCCCGTGACCTCCTGTCAGTGGGCGTTCGCCACTTCACGTGGACTTAAGGTGCACATAGCCTGGCACAAGGGCCGTGGTGACGTCATGGCCACTTAGTGGCGAATGGCGGTTGTTGTTGTATCACATTATTGATACTGAGCACAAGTTAGTGGTGCGTCTTACTCTCTGGATCATCTTATATGCTGTAAAATACGGTATTGTATTCCTGGAACAGTGGTTCACTGCTGTTCGAATAAAATCCAGCCTTTGCTAAGAATTTGTTCTGCTCATCGCCAGAAATTCTGCAACTTCATGTATACCTTTCATTTGTCTTCCCGAAAGCTTTCAGGAGCGATGGCATATAAATTGGCGTCGATTGAAGGTTTTTGCGAAAAGTGTTTTTTTTTTGTTAACCGCAGCAGGTGCTGCAACCACGAAACCACTTTTCCGGGCAATCTTTCAGAAAACGTTAAGCTGTCTCCACTCCAGGTTCAGGGGGGGGGGGTGGCGAAAGAAAGAAAAAACAGGACAAATACTTTGCAAGACGAGATGGGAATTGTTGCAGTGGGAAAAGGTGCAATTAAAAACATTTACTTAAACAGCACTGCTTTTCACGTACGAAATTATCTGACAGTAATAATTACATTTAATCTAATGTTTTCTTTTCGTTAAATGCTGGGTAATGTTTATTTTTTGCGAGAGGAAAAAAAGTTAATTGATGGTGTTCAAATTTGTAAATCTCACTTGAGATATTTAAATATTATATTTGTTAATTGTAAATTCACTGGGAGAATAATGAAACATTCTGTACAGGGATTGCAATTTACAGCTCCTTTTAACCTTTCATACATGTGTTAATTTGTTTTTACAAAGTATTCAGAGCATGTCGTGCAGAAACATACCATGGCTATATTGGTCTCAAACTAAATCATACTCTTTGGTTCTTTCGCTAAAGTCACGTATTTTTTTTCTTTAAGTAACGTACATTTTTATTTTCTTTCATACCTACCTGACTTTATCCGAAAGAACCAAAGAGTATGGATCCCTGCAGTCACAAAAACTTCAAATCTAAACTAAATCATGTGAGCACTTATTTTGAGTACTATAGAAGACATACATTGATAACAATTGTAGTTTGTTTAAAATAGTCCACTTGAGTACACCTATACACGAGTCAAGACACAAAAAGGACAGTTTCACCAAATAATGATTACGGTGGTCAATAGTTATGTTGAGGGTGATATGTGACTTGCTTGTATTTCCGTATTTTCTTGATTACGAGACGCCCTGTTTCCCTGTTTTTTTAAGCAAAAGTTGCGGTTTCTGATTTCTAATCCAGACGGGGTATTTGTGTATGACCAGATTTGGAAAACTTTATGTATACCAAGCACAAGTTTGTGGTGCGTCTTACTTTCCAGAAGGTCTCATAATCTGGAGAATACGGTACCGTTTTACAGTGGGGGAGTGACGGTGTCAAGATTTTAACTACCTCACCTGGTGTGCAGGAAATCGTGGGTTTAATCCCGATCCCCACCCTCATGCTCGCCGCGCCGGGCGGTATTTACCAGAGGTGGGACAAAGTCATTGTTATGCAAGTCCAAGTCGAGTCGCAAGTCATCAAATTCATGACTCGAGTCTGACTCGAGTCCAAGTCACATGACTCGAGTCCACATCTCATAGGTGGGACAAAGTCATTGTTATGCAAGTCCAAGTCGAGTCGCAAGTCATCAAATTGATGACTCGAGTCTGACTCGAGTCCAAGTCACATGACTCGAGTCCACATCTCATAGGTGGGACAAAGTCATTGTTATGCAAGTCCAAGTCGAGTCGCAAGTCATCAAATTCATGACTCGAGTCTGACTCGAGTCCAAGTCACATGACTCGAGTCCACATCTCATAGGTGGGACAAAGTCATTGTTATGCAAGTCCAAGTCGAGTCGCAAGTCATCAAATTCATGACTCGAGTCTGACTCGAGTCCAAGTCACATGACTCGAGTCCACACCTCTGGTATTTACCCCGTTTGGCGCACGGACACCTGCACCGTAGCGTTAGCCGCACACAACCGGGTAGGGGAAGGCAAAAATGCCACACGGCGTCCGGATGGCAATTCCAAACAGCCGCGGTCAATGCAGATTTCCATTGGCATCCTACCAAGGAAATCGGTTGCAAGTAAACATGGAATAGTCAGGGACGTGGAGACAAAAATGTGTCCCGACAAGCTAACATCAGCGATGCGTACCCCAGCCGTGATCTGACCGACGATGCCCAATAAGCTGCCGTCAGCAGCGACACACAGCGCATCGACAAGGTCGAGAACCTGACACTTAGGGGGCAGAATGTAAAAAATCAGGACCGAAATGATAGTTGCCGATGCACGCGTGTCGACCAGCATCCTTAGTTCCACACCCTCGATAGACGCAAGCACCGTAGATGATCCTGCGGTCGCAGCCACCACTCGATGGGCCAGCTCCGACCATTGATCCGGCCGGAGCTGACGCACCTCGCGATTACGGACTTTTCTGTACCGACACGCGATAGGGTCGCGAACCAAATTGCCTAGATGGGTGAAGTGAGGCCAGGGGTCGAGTGTGGAGTGCGTTGCGACTCGCCTCAGGGTGTAGAGAAGTGCAGGATGGCGGTGATACTGGAAGGCGCCAAAGTGGGATGCGGCAGCCCGAAGCCACGTGGCCCGGCAGGCCGCACCGGTAGCAGGTAACACGGCCGCCTCTGGAACGAGACCACGACCTGGACCGCCCCCGCCCGTCCTTCCGCCGCGTGCCACCGTCACCTCGGTCGCCACCACTCCGAGTCGACGCGCCTTTCGTAAGGGGCCCCGCTCCATGCGGTGGCCCCGGTTCTGTGCGGGACACGGCACAAGTCACCAACGCCCTGTCCCGATGTAAAAGTTGCTTGGCAACTTTGTGGTGCGCGTCGGCCAGAGGCTCGTAAATGGACGCCAGCTGGTCGAAGGCCTGCGTAAGGGTGGATCTCTCCGGCGGCGGGATGGCGAGAAATGCTGCAAGCGCGTCGTCGTCAAGGGCGGCAGGTAGCGCCTCCTCCGACCACCCTGCCAAGCCGGTGTTCGTGAGGAACCACCGCTTGAAGGCCACCCAGTTTCCACTGGTAGCTGTGAAGTCTTCCAGAAAGGAAAGCCGACATTGGAAAGCCGGGTTGTCCCTCGGCGCCAACGGCGCGTCTTCAATTTTGGCGTGTTGTGCGCTTCGCGACAGCGGTAAAATGGCGGCCGAGCGCTCGGGCTGCGCCATTGAGTTTCCCGCCCTGCTCCACCTGCAGCTTCTCCCCCGCATCCTCCGAAACTGTAGGCTGCACGAAGTCCTCATCCTCGCCACCCGACGCCCAGGAACTTGGTCTGCGACGTGTAGACATAATCTACAGCTAGCTAAATAACTAGCGTGTTGGCCACTTCCGACACCAGTTGTAGTGAGTCCAACTGAGTCGTAGACGTTGTTCCTTTTAGAGGCAACACATTTATTGTAACATCGTGACACAAAGGGGTAACGGTCCCTTTACCCGATACAGCCTAGGGTGGTGACCACCCAGCTAACTACATTATACAGAGGAGTTACTGCTACGAAGGGTCGGACCCTCACTCGGGTCTCCGACCACGTGGTTGCCTCGTAAGGCGAAGAGCTTCCAGCTTGAGACGTAGAGCTTCCCGCTTCTAGATGTTGAGCTTCCAGCTTGTAGAATGCAGCGACCCCGGTCCGCCCTCAGCCCTGCCTGCCTTCTCGAGCATTCTTGTTCCCTCTCGATCTTTCTCAAGAGCTCTCCCCGGACACGTGATCACCCACTAGCCCCTCCACCTGGGGCCCCTTGTGTGGACACTCCGGATCACGTGTCTACGGGGTCAACCAGAGTGCCACGGCCCAGGGCAACCCTGCCGCTGGGCTAACAATCACCCACTCCCTCTCGTGGGAGCCCCCACCACACGCTGTGCGTGGTGCCCGCACTATCCCAGTGCTCGCCAAGCCCCACTAGGGCTGGTATTACACAAAGCGAGCCACACAGTGCTGTCCAGGATGTAGGAACATCGAACGGCACGGCCCTTATGGGCCGGCACCACACAGTGACATCCCCGATGTCACTCCACTTGTATGTTTGGAGTTTGCATGTTCTCGCCATGGTCGCGTGGATTTTTTTCTCCTCCAGTTTTTTTTCCTCCACATTTAGAAACGCGCGTTTAGAGTATTTGGCCGCTGTACATTTCCACATGATAAGCCACTTCGTTGAGCTATCATTTGTTGCCAGGTCGCTACTGAAACAAAGCTGTGTAGCTCAGCAGTACTTAGCTGGTAAAGTAACAAAAATGTTTTAGTTTTAGTAGGGGAGCAGGTTGTGGGTGGGGTGGTGTGATATAAGCCCAACATGCCAAATGTTACCCAAGGCCATTAATATTCACGAGTGTGCACCTGCTCATGCCCCATGGCAGAGACAGTGACATCGCGCAGTAACGGCACGCTTGAGTGTCCGCCCACATTTCTAATTAACATTGATGATATGCGTTTTACCATCAATATTAACGAGATTGCTATACGTGGCATGTTATATTCCTATAATTCTCTCAGCGTTTTTAGCTTTCAGCAGCAGTATACAAAATCGTAAGGCCCAACATAATATCGTGGCATTCCCTGGGTGTCAATGTAAATAGCCGTTCAAGAAAAAAACCCACTGCTAAACGCATCTCGAATGGACAGTGCACTGTGGGCATTTGATGCAGGTTTCAGGTCACACTTGAATGAAGTGGGCGAACTGGAGAAATGTAGTAAGCCAGTTTGCGTGGCTGTCTTGTTTTCTTATTGTTAAACGGGCAGATTCAGTCTAATACATGTCTCCGTGTTCTCAACTGGCTACCCATCGCCAGTAGGGTCACATACAAGACCGCCTGCCTCTGCCACAATGCCTTCATATCCGCCTGCCCGCCGTACCTTTCTTCATATAACTAGACAACTTGCAGCTCAGCACACGGCAGATGCCTGCGCAGCGCGACTCACGACCTCCTCTTGATACCAAGATCCAGGATGGTCATGTCTATGCGCCGCTTCTCGGTGGCAGCCCCAACAGTCTGGAACGATATCCCTCTGCACATTCGCAGCATCACCTCAATCGCCTCCTTCAAGAGAGACTTAAAAATCACCTCTAGAACCATGTTTTCGAGCGACTCTGAGCTTGGCTCCGCGCCTCTGAGTTGCGGCCACTACGTCTGCAAATTTATGCGCGTTATAAATTGAACTATTATTATAATTATAATACGTAGGCTTTCGCGACCAATATCATCCACAATAGAGGTTGTTTTGGGATAGATTGCGCAAATATGTAAATGTGTCGTTAAACCCGCCACCACCCGACACAGCCAACTAGTAAGGCTTGTCACGTAAACAGAACATGCCAATCCGTCACTAGTACGACTCAGATTGTATTCGGATTGTAAATGTTGTGGCTAGGCTCTCCAACACACCGGTGTGCTGTACCCCTGTTCTGCAAAGGTTCCCCGTTTGGTTCTGCAGGTTCCTCCCATCGGTAAAAGCACCAAGATGGCATTGGTGTTTGCCAAACATCACAATGTAGCAGGACCCTGAACAAAAAGTATTTGCGCTCTATAGCTTTACGGGTAAATAAGTCATTATTATTTACCATTCTTACATCTACACTACTGTATATGAAATCATAAAATTGCTATAATTGTAACAACACACATATGTGCTGAACTAGCAACAAATTGGCATGTTTTGTTTATGTGACAAAACTTACTTATTGGCTATATCGGGTGGTGGCGAGTTTAACGACACATTTATAGTCACGTGATCTAACCCAAACACCTCTATTATGGATTAATATTGTTATATTCGAAGTTGTATTAACTTGCAGTATTAAGCAGAGTGGCATTACAACGTACTGTAATTGTGCATATGAGAACATATTACTATTGCAGCAAAGTAATGAATAGAATTGCCAATTCCTGAGGTGCAAAAACACCGGGGGATTTATAATGAGAAGAATTATCTGTCACAATATTGGAAGTGGGGAAGTTTAATTACATTCTCTTGAGCGGTGTATTATTCTACCACTGACAGAAACTGTACAATCTTCTGGGCATACGTTCGTGATTTATCAGGACAGCTACCTCAAAAAATGGTACAAACACACGATTCCTGAGAAACCCAGGACAGTTGGCTACCCGTCCATTGAAGCACAGATTGACACGGGCAGCATTTGGCCAGTACCCGATTCTGATTACAAGTGGCGAAATTCATTCCAATAAATGTGCATGTCATAACGCGGGTGGTACATATGAGGATGCGTGTTTGTGTTCATTTTGCTCACGCTAAATGTACCAGAAACATCCAAGGGAGTTGTAAAATTTAATGAGTCATTGAGATTATCAGTTTCTTTGTGAGGCAAGCGAAGTGAGCAGCACTGAATTCTTCAACAAATGGTTAATTCTGCATGTGAGTAAAACAAAGCACAGACTCAAAATGACTGTCCATTAACATAACACCCATGATATATGTCCATGTTAATTGATGTTTAAAATAAAAGTGATTTACAACCCTTTGCCAATGCAATGCTGAATGAAGGCCTTTCCACGACATATTGGTCAAGAGGATTTGTTTGACCATGTTTGACCACGCTGTTTAGTGTGGGTTGGTGAAGGTTGGGGAAACCCAAATTCTGGGCCAAATATCATTCACCACTGATGTTATCCTTGACCGGGAATTAAACTCAGGTTATTAGACTCATAGCGCAATTAGATTATCATCATCATCACTGCTCCAACACTGCCTCGAAATGTTTGTTTTATATCTCTGATTAATTACCGCTGAAAACATTTTAATATAATAATTTGCAGATGTTTTCTGGCATCAGGAAGAGATGCACACTGGTTTTGCATCTGGCAGTCACTCAGCTCTCTTCCGTAATCTCCTGCTGTTGAACCTCGGCCAGTCAACATATGTAAACCTAGCCTGGCACAGTGATACATCTGCCTCTTAAGAGGTGAATGGCAGTTGTGTGTGTCTGTGTGTGATTGTGGGTGGGGTAGTGGCATCACGGATAGCGCACTGCTCTACAAACTTGCCAATGCGAATCGGAAGTCTCGGCCATGGCTAACATCAATGACGATTGTCTAAACCATTCCTGGGCCACTACTAGGTAGCAGGTAACACGGCCGCCTCTGGAACGAGACCACAACCTTTCATAAGTATCTGGTGTCATATGTAAACATCAGCGCTGGGTGAGACAAAGGCAGCCAGGCAAAGTAATGGCCACACTACCCTCTCAAGCACTGTTCCAGCCTTCACAGGTACTCACTAAAACACAATCGAGAAGCGAACGTAATTGCAGAGTGCAGGCTGCTGTCCGTGGTGCTTACTTATTCAAGATTTGGTACGGTTCCAGTTGGAGCATTCCCATTCTGGCTCTTGTACATTATTTACAGCCCTGATGAGCCAAAGCTCCAAATATTGCATTATTCATTGAGGTGGAAGGTGCTCACATTTTAAGCTCCAGCGATCCGCTTTAAACGCATGAATGAGGTAGGGAGTGGTGAGCAGGCAGTGACACTGGATTTCTATATTAGGTTTTGTAGAACATATCTCAATGTGTCTGGCTGTGAACAAGCGTGTTGCAGTTGTTTACACAACCCTGCTCGTCTGTAGCCTGTATAATTTGATGAGAGATCTCGCTGATCTTCACATGTACGTGTCTGGGATGTCACACTTCGTGGACTGGTTGCTATGTTGTGATAACTTTTCTTGATGATGCTTTTTGCATTAATGCCGTTTCTCGATTTGTTTATACATTTTTATTTTCTGATTGCTTTTATAAACTTAACTGTTATGAATAGCATTGGGCACGTATATATATAATTATTGTACAGCGTTGTGAGATGCAATTGAATGTATGAATGTATGTTGAACTTCTTTCGCACCGTATGTAGTCAACCATGCTAATCGGAATGTGCGGGAAGGACCATGGCATGAATGACGCGATATAAAAATAAATGTATGATTATACCTTTCTTTGGCATGAGGCCTGGGTGTTTCATTTGGCAATGCAGCATTAACGTTAAGACTTAAAACTAGGGATGTCATGATGCGTCGATAAATACACTTACCTCGATTCTGAAGGTTGAAGATACATGCATTAAAATTTCATGTGTAAGAATATATAGTTATTCTCATATGCAAATTGTATGCAAATTATTCGTGAATGTTGCATTTAGGCTAAGTGAGCAAATGCAACTCTCTGAATGAAACGATTGGGAAACAGTATGAACTAAATGGTACAAAATTGCAGAAAGAATCAGTTCTTAAACTGAATCACGATAATTAATTTTATTTGCTGTTGTTTGGCAAATATTTAAACGAGCAAGATTTTTAATAACCCCCTTATCCAAATCCCCGAGACATATTAGACGTAGAAAATATACGGCATTTAATTTAAGAGGCAAAAACTGGAATGGCCCAAATCCACGGTAATAATGTTAAAAACATCTCGCTGAGACACCGTTGGCAGGATTGACATGGACTTATTCATCTTCACGCAGCTCTTGCGATTGGGTATGATGGTGGGGTAGGTTCCTATTCTGTAATTTTGTGGTAGATTTAGAATAGCATTGCTTTTGAGAATTAAGCTGAGATTGTTATTGTTTGTAATCATTTTACTATTAAGAATCAAGGCCGTAATTATGGTATTTATCGCTATGCTGTTTTTAAAAACAACAATTTGCTAAACCTTGGCCACAATATCTGGACTTGTTTTCATATAAATCAATGCATAGATTTCTGTTTATATGATTGTGGTTATGGTTGTACTTTATTAATCCATAATCTCTGCCATTACATACAATGAAACAAGAAATGGTAAAAAAGTAAAAACAGAGCAATGTAATACAATACGCTATTAGACATTATTGTAAATAAAAATACCATCCCATTTGTTAGTGAATTTTTTTAATATTTTAGGCAGCGAATTATTTTTCAAATTTAGATATTTTCCTGGGTTGGGACCCCCAGACACCCTGGAAGATTTGATCCCCCCCAATGTTGACTCCATGGCTACGGCCTTGTAAAGAATGTTCCATGCCCCAACATAGCATTAAAATAATCCACTCATTTGCAAATAACAATAACATTGTAGCCATGGAAATGTTTTTTGTATTTACTTATAAATGAATAAATACACTAACCGATGCAAAAATAGTCCAAATTCATGTACAGAGTAAACAGAATGTAGCATTGTGATATTGCAGGGCTGGGAGATCCTGATAATTATGATTGACACATTGCTCCTTATCGGTAACCAACATTTAAAATCCATTTTCCCCGAGGATATTTAGGTCTTTACATGTAAGATAGCGGGCGCCCAGAAATTTCCTTTAATTTGCATAGATTTGGCTTTTTTTAAATTGCAGCAGTTCTTCAATGTTTTATGTCATGCAGTTTCACATCAAAGTAAGTGACGATTTTTTTAAGTCCGTGCATACTTAATTGCTTTTACAATATCTCAATCAAAACGCTTGGAGTATTTTTAAATGAACGCTTGAATAAAAACAGTATAGTGCATGCTGCAAATTAAATGAAAGTGCAGTGCATGTCAATGCAGCACATTGAATCAAGGTGCAGCCCCGCAATTGCTTACTGATGCCGCTTCGAGCGAAAGGGCCCAAAGAAACCCCATTTCCAGAGGGTACGTTGGCTCACGCTTCCACACTGGCCAGATGTCTTGGAAGTGGTGGGAGTGACCCACACTTGACCCCACCACGCACGACCTGCCGAACACCACTAACAGTGATTAACCCATTTGCACTCCCGGGTGGACATAAAGACAGGGATACAAAATAACTTGCTGATTGTTTCAACCCCTGCGCCGGGAAATCGAACTGGTAGCCTATGAATTCAGTATGTGATGTAACACATTCCTGCCGAGGGAGCTGGTAGGAACGTTGGGTTGCTCGGTCAATGGCCAGGGTCAACGGCGGCGTGGTGTATTCCGCAAATATGGCCGACTGTGAGGGTGGGCACAAGCATGCGTGAGTAGGTTAAACGTTGAGTATTATAAGGGCACCACGGGGTGACCAGCCCTTCCCCACCCAGCCCCACCCAGCCCCACCCCTCCCACCCCCACCCAGCCCCACCCTCCCCACCCAGCCCCCCCCCCACCCTCCCCTCTCCACCCAGCCCACCCCTCCCATTTTTGGATGCACGACGGACGGACGGACGGACGGACACAATAATCCCCTGTGGGCTGGTGGAACCAGGTGGTTCCTACCAGTATAAAATGTACACCTATACTATGCGTTATGTATAATGTATTTATCAGTTCAGTTAACTTCTGCATAATGTAGTCATATGTTATAGAAAAATAATTACTCGCAGAGGTGACCAGATGACTCAGAGGTCTGAGCACTGCGCCAGCATTGCTGATGATCATCGGTTTGATATCTGATTTTTAGCAGCCCCGGGGAATAAATTTGGATCTCAAGTGTAGCGAGTCATTGGTCTCAGCCCGGCATTAAAATAGGTTTGCACTTATTTTGGCAAAAATTCCAACTCTGAGAATGAAAAAAAAAGTATCAGCTTGAATGTCATGCTATTAGCATTTCTATACAGCTGGGTGGTTGGTAAAATGCTTCCTTCTACTTGTGTGTAGGCCAGAGGTCAATCGAAGGAATTTTCAAAGTAGCTCTGTGATCCATACTCTTTGATTCTTTCGGTAAAGTCACGTAGGTAGAAAAATAATAGATCACGACGTTTCGATCGCAACACAAGCAATCGTCATCTGGTGGGAAAAGTCACGTAGGTAGAAAAATAATCGATCACGACGTTTCGATCACAACACAAGCAATCGTCATCAGGTGGGACAACCACAGCAAGGAAAACTGCTGAAGTAGGCGAGAGATCTGCCGTGGCACGAGGTTATATATGTACCTGCGTGACTTTACCGAAAGAACCAAAGAGTATGGATTCCAGTCACGAAAGCTTCAAATCAAGATTATCGCTGGGATATCTACCTCCTCAGACCATTCTCTTACATGGAGGGATGCACTGCTCTGCGAGCGATCCTAAGAGATTATTCGTTTCATGATGTGATACCGATAGCGCAATTGAGATACAACTGGGTGATGGGGGGCGGGGAGAAAGAAAACACACGATAAACACATGTTATACGTGACTTAGTGAGAAGGAAGATCATACTTTCGAAGAATATTTAAGACACTCTCTGTAAACCACATTTCCTGAAAAAGGCCAATCAAATGCTAGAAAAAAATGGTTGTTGTTGTTATCGTTATTAATTAACCTGTTATTTCATACGAATTTTATTAATTCGTTCTTTTTAGTTTTGAGACAGACAAATGGAGAGGACAGACTTAGATATTTAATGATTCATCACTATAGCAACACACATTTATTTAAGAATGCACAATTGTTATTTTTAAATATACAATTAAGAATAACAATTGTTTTGTCTGTTCATTGTGCTTGCATAACTACTGTATACATAATCATCAGCATATATGCGCGACTGTACAGTGTATATAATTAACATTATTATAAAAAAAATGTCAAGAGCCTTAGACAACCATTGTCCCCATTAAAAGGTTCACAGCAGTTGTGCTCCCCGTTGTGCTACGGCATTTAAACAAACTAATGTTAAAATCATCTTCTTGGTTCTTTCGGTAAAGTCACGTAGAAGGGAAGTAATAAAATAATAAAAATTAAACATAATAAAATAATTCTCACAACATTTCGGCCACAACGCAAGCAGCCGTCCTCAGGTGAAGACCAGACCTGGTCTTCACCTGAGGACGGCTGCTTGCGTTGTTATTACTTCCCTTCTACGTGACTTTATCGAAAGAACCAAGAAGATGAATCCCTGCAGTCACGAAAGCTTTAAATCGAAATTTAATGTTAAAATGTTCTGCAGGTTTGGTCATGAAAATCCATGGTAAGTGCCAAACCTTTAATCAAAGATTCAGCATTCATGCGGCACGACTTTTATTGCCATCGTGTAATGATGTATGCGGCAATTAGGTACACGTACTGCCGGTCAGGCTTGCGTATGCTGAAATACTAACTTTTTTTTCTTCCGTAAGCCACGACGTCTGACCACCGAATGAAAATGCGCGTGCATTTAATCGTCTCCCCCCAAACGGGCTAAAAAAAAACATGGTTTGTGATTTAAAAAAATGTTGCAATTAAGCGTTAAGCCAATGTAACAAGACAAATGCTTAATCCTCGCGTTCGTCATGGCCACTTGAGTGGACTGCTCTTATTTATTTACTAGCTTCTTTGCCCGTGCTAGGACGGAAGCTGTAATATTTACGAAAAAATTGAGCAGAGTATAATTGTATCTTGTGTAAAATTAACGCCAGTGAATCTTGCACGAATGTCTGTCATCAAACACTTCACTGAATTTCACTGTAGCACTGTATTAATGGAGGTGAATGTGGCACGAAACTAAGTCATAAAACACCTCACTTCATGTCACTGTAGCACTGTATATACCTGACCTTCAATTTGTTCAAATTCACTGCTCTGATACTTTATTCTCTTCTGCTTTTGGTCGCTGGGGTTAAAATGAATTGGAAATCGATACAATATCTGAAAAATCACCAAGAAATGTCTATTTGACCATAATGTAGAAGCATAAATTATACTTACCTTTTGTCTCAAGTGCTGAAGTAATTAAGACACCAAATACACTTTGTTGCTGAGTAGAATTATTTATTACATTCACTTTCAATAAAGAAACATCAAACTTAAAGCACATTTGCGAAAATTTGAATTTCCGCTCGACCTTCTGCATGAGTGTATTTATTACGGAGGGGGTGTAGCATGTGGAGTGACGTCACGCGCGGGACACACAAACAGACATTCTTGGCTCATTATAGTAGTAACTAGCGTTTTTGCCCGTCCAAGGACCGGTGTATATTCAATAGAAAAATTGTTCAACTCATGACTACTAATGGTTATTGGGGAGGGGTACGGCATGTGGAGTGACGTCACCCACTCATGATTATTAATGAGGGGGGGGGGGGAGTCTTTAATAACATATTACACAATGCTTCGGGCATAATACGGTGACATAACATCGTCTGCATTTGATGTGGTACACAAGCACACGTTAATATGAAAAGTAAACAAACGTGTCATCCACAATAGAGGTTTTTGGGTTGGATCGCGTAAATATAAATATGAATGCGTCGTTAAACTCGCTACCACCCGACACAGCCAATTAGTAAGGTTTGTCACGTAAACATAACATGCTAATTCGTTACTACTCCACAAATCTGTCTGTCGCCTGATGATGCTAGTTGTAATTACTGGCGAAACGTCGTACTCGAATTGTAAATGTTGTGGGGTTACTCTCCAACAAGCCGAATTGGCATTTTTGTGTACGTGACACACCTTACTAATTGGCTGTGTCAGGTAGTCGCGGGTTTAACGACACATTCATATTTACGCGATCTAACCCAAAAAAAACCTCTATTATGGATAGCAAGCGAATGTTCTGGGCCATGGCCCTTCTTGAGTGGAGAAAGGGCGGAGAGATGATCAAGATTATGTATATACTTGGGAAGTCATACTTTACACGCAGCAGTGCCTGGAATATTTTATCTTGACACATATATGTTTTACGTTCATATTTATTGAATAGCAAAAAAAAAATGAATGCATTATGTGATGTATAATAGTAGAGCATGTGTATATTTGAGACTGTCGAATTACAATGCAAATTGGCAACTCATGGGAAGGAGGTTGGCTACATGAGCTTGGAGTGAATAGTAATTCCACCTTCAAACTAAACCCATTGCAATGCTAACAAATCATCTATCCAGTGTAACTGCTTTACTCTCAGCACACTTTTCGATTTAAAGCTTTCGTGACTGCAGGGATTCATCTTCTTAGTTCTTTCGGTAAAGTCACGTAGAATGGAAATAATAAAATAATAAAAATAAAACATAATAAAATAATTCTCAAGACGTTTCGGCCACAACAGCGTCTGAATGGCTGTCATTCAGACGCTGTCTTCTCGACAGACCTGTTCTTCGCCTGAGGACGGCTGCTTGCGTTGTGGCCGAAACGTCGTGAGAATTATTTTATTATGTTTTATTTTTATTATTTTATTATTTCCATTCTACGTAACTTTACCGAAAGAACCAAGAAGATGAATCTCAGCACACGTTCACGCACACCATCTGTGTAAATATTAATTATGATATTTGATAGCCTGTTGTCAATCCACTGCTGGATGGATGCCTGACTACACTATATTGGACATGGAGGATGTTTGACTGTAGTTCACCGTGCTGGTCAGGGCCATGGGTGTATTTCTCTTACACACACACACATATATATATTAGCACAAGCTCTGAAAACATAAAAACAACAACATAAAACAAACAAAAAGTTGTAAACGTCGGCTCTACTTGCACGGAGCCTACCATTTAAGTTCAATGGAGTGGCAACTCTTCAAAACCATGCCACGTAAACAAAAACATATAAACAGTGTCTACAACGTGTGAATACAAACTAGAGCAAGCTTAAGTTTGTTTCTATTCTCGGCAGGTTTCCCGCTATTTTTTTCTCCTGATGACGATTGCTTGTGTTGTGATCGAAACGTCATAGTTTTGTTGTTGTTGTTATTTTTTCTTATTTTCTTTGAACCTATCTACGTGACTTTACCGAAAGACCCAAGAATACAGATATAGCCCAGTAAATATGCAACGTTGATTCAACGTTGGTTCACGTTGAACCAACGTTAGTCTAAGGTCAACAACGTTGGTTGACCCAACGTTTCATATTGACTGGGTAGTCCCTTCACAAAAGTATGTGGTGAATCTAGGGGGGAGGGGTGGGGAGGTGGGGCGATTGGGTCAATTGCCCCCAGCCCTAAGACCCCAAACAATGGTATTCAGTTTGTAAATGTTGTGGCTTGGCTCTGCAACACACCGGTGTGCTGTACTAGTGATGAATTGGCACGTTCTGTTTATGTGACAACCCTTACTAGTTGACTGTGTCGGGTGGTGGCGGGTTTTAACGACACATTTATATATTTACGCGATCTAACCCAAAAACCTCTATTATGAATGGTATTTTATTGATATTTGCCAAAGAAAATACGTAGATTTGTCAATTTAACACGTAGGCTTTCGTGACCAATATTATCAATAATACAGGTGTTTTGGGGTTAGATTACGTAAATACATTTACGATCCCACCAAGCAACCTCTATTATGGACGTAGATTTGTATTAATAATAATGATTCATCGTAATGTAGAGCCCTATTTTAAAGGCTTGAATATTCTGAAAACCCCGGCCCATTTCTTGGGGAACTTTTTAGATCAACCTTTGAGAGAAGTGGTGAATAACAACTAAGTTATCACGGTGTGTTTATGCTCGTATAGCAGGCAACATGTACCGTGTATATGAACGTCACTGGAGCACACTGTGGATCGAATGGTGAGTGTGAAATGTGTGTAGATGCATACATTCAATGGTAACAGATTGCTCATTCTCTTCCACTCTACTCTTGCCCACACATTTGGAACCCCGTTGGAACTATGTAACATTTAATGGTAGCAGGCTGCTCATTCTTCTGCACTTTATTGTTCCCCACAAATTTGGAACTCCGTTACCCCATCCATCCATGCTATCGATTTTCTTTCACTGTTCACGTCTAAGACCTTCCTTTTGTACTCTGCCTATGACTGACTGCTTGTCCAAACTATGTAAACATAGCCACTATTTCTGTGCAGCGTCTTTGAGATTCGGTTTGCATATAGAAGCTATGTAAATCAATACCGTATTGTATAGATTTATATAAAGGAGGTGTTTTTTTTACGTTGACCTTATCATTTAGTGTATATGCATTTGAAATACATAGGCAAACTGAGAGGCAATTGAATGAATCAAGATACAAATGTGATTGCATCTGTTATGGAGATTTAGCTCATGCAGTGTTCACCAACTGCTTAAAAAAAACGTTTCAATTACTTTATCAGTGGGATTCACTGCTTCCTGATAGATTGGGCCACACACTGGCATATCAGATACATGCTTGGCTACCCTTTTACTAAAGCCGTTATCACGAGAAAAGAATGCCCCACTGACATTTCACACCAAATGCAAACTAAAGTATGCTTGAGCTGAAGACAGGCCGGTCTGACTGCACATTTTTCTTTTTGAACGACAATAACAAGGCTGGCAACAGGGCATCACTCCACTCAGGAATCGTTGCAGTATTGAATGTTTTTTTAAATGACCCATTGTGTTGTTTTGATATGTTGTACTTGTAAGTACTGTCGCTGCTTTTGGCCTTGTCCCATAAACGCTATTACTGGTTTTACAGCATGACGTCATGTCATTCTACAAATCTTGCAGAGCAGTGTGATCCTGTGCATCTGAGAAGAGATTTTCACAAAACATCACAAACACCCTTCATTGGCATTTTCTTTTTTTTATATCCGCACAAGAGCGGGGCACACTTTCCAATAATGTTTTCTTGGAGGTGTGTTTGTTACATGACAATCACGTCAACCTTTCAATTCTCAGAAATGACAATGCAGCCAAATTGAGTGAAAACCTAAATTGTCATATTGATAACACGGTTATTTGTGAAATCATTGGTGGTCGGACTGAGACCAACAAACGAACGTCATTCGTGAACCTGGTTTTTTCACGGACGACTTCCCAGATTTGAAGCCAAGATCTCCAGCAGTGCTGGCTCAAAGCTTCAACCCCTGAGCCCCACCGGTTACCCCTTCAGTATTGTTTCTTACAATCATTTAAAAGGCGTCACAAAGCACAGTATGTGAATGCAGCTGCGGTAAGGCAAGTGGTGATTGAAACTAAGGCAAAATGAAAACCGATGTTCACAGACCGGTAACGACACAAATGGAGCGGAGTCTATATTTTAGTCGTTAAATATTTTCGTCCATCAAGGGAAACAAGTGGTCGCAGCTTACAATGATGAATAATAATAATAATCAGACGTCTGTTTCTTTCATTGCCAAAAAAGGAGATGAAGCTGACGTCTCAGTTCATCAGCCGAAAGGCCACATATCCTATTTGTAACAATGTCTGGCACCGTGGAGGCGAGACGTTAACTCCCTTGCCTGGTATGAAGGAGGTCGTGGGTTCGATCCTATGTATTTGGGGTTTGCGTGTCTCTCTCTCCCCGTGGTCGTGCGGATTTTTCTCCGTGTCCTCCGGTTTCTTTGCTCTACATTTAGAAACGTGCGTTTAGAGTGTTTGGCTGCTATCAATGTCCACATAATGAGCCACTTCGTTGAGCTATCGTTTGTGGCCAGATCGCTTCTGGAGAAGAGCTGTATAGCTCAGTGTGCCTTACCTGGTCAAATAAAAACGAGTTTAAAAAGTTATACTCTTAGTTTTCGATTTAAAGCTTTCGTGACTGCAGGGATTCATCTTCTTGGTTCTTTCGGTAAAGTCACGTAGAAGGGAAGTAATAAAATAATAAAAATAAAACATAATAAAACAATTCTCACGACGTTTCGGCCACAACGCAAGCAGCCATCCTCAGGCGAAGAATGAAACACCCCAAGCTTGGAGCGTATATTTAAGCTGGGTTAGAGGGGGGGGAGGTGGGAAGAAGAGCGCCTAAACAAAATAATTTGCATATCAAGAGGAATTCAGCATATGGAAAATGCGTAGGAGGTGGGCGGGGGGGGGTTACAAATCAATACTATGCCCGTGCATTATGCAGGATTAGCAGCATCAAAGGGGGGGGGGGAAGGGGGGGAGCATTAACAAAGGAAAGGAATGTTAATAGTATGTAGCTGTAGTTACTAAACAACCACGTAAAAAACTTACTGTAATAATTACTTACTGTTAGTAACTCAGCTTATTGTAGAGTATAGTAAGTTTACTGATGATGCTATGTAGTTTATACTTTAGTTTGTCATGCAGTTTATACTGTAGTTTTTTACGTGGTTGTTTAGTAACTACAGCTACATACTATTAACATTCCTTTCCTTTGTTAATGCTCCCCCCCTTCCCCCCCCCCCTTTGATGCTGCTAATCCTGCATAATGCACGGGCATAGTATTGATTTGTAACCCCCCCCGCCCACCTCCTACGCATTTTCCATATGCTGAATTCCTCTTGATATGCAAATTATTTTGTTTAGGCGCTCTTCTTCCCACCTCCCCCCCCTCTAACCCAGCTTAAATATACGCTCCAAGCTTGGGGTGTTTCATTCTTCGCCTGAGGATGGCTGCTTGCGTTGTGGCCGAAACGTCGTGAGAATTGTTTTATTATGTTTTATTTTTATTATTTTATTACTTCCCTTCTACGTGACTTTACCGAAAGAACCAAGAAGATACTCTTAGTTCTTTCGGTAAAGTCACGTAGGTAAAAAATGAAATAAAAATTAATAAAAATAAAACAATAAAAAGCATGACGTTTCGGAGGCAACACAAGTCTCCGTCATCAGGTGGGACCGTCACAACCAGATTTGCTGCATCAAGTGAGGGAGGGATTCAAGGTGTAAGCTCTTAAGTACCAGTTAAGGGGGGAGGGGAGGAGGGGCTTATCAAAATGTGGTAGCCAATTCTGATAAGCCCCTCCCCCCTTAACTGGTACTTAAGAGCTTACACCTTGAATCCCTCCCTCACTTGATGCAGCAAATCTGGCTGTGAGGGCCCCACCTGATGACGGAGACTTGTGTTGCCTCCGAAACGTCGTGATTTTTATAAATTTTTATTTCATTTTTTACCTACGTGACTTCACCGAAAGAACTAAGAGTATGAATCCTTGCAGTCACGAAAGCTTCAAATCTAGACTTTAAAAAGTTAGCTTAATAGTCTCTGCCTCCCATCTGAACGTCACGAGGTTTTCTCAATCACAGCAGTAAAGACCGTCTGTCAACATCTCCTTGACCTTTACGTGAATAACAAAAACAGTGAGAGGGGGAAAAAAAACCCGCCACATTAACAAACACTTTCATGTACAGCCAACTCTGAGGAATTAGCAACAACAATTGAGGACTCCTTTCATGTCCGATCCCCCTCGAAGTCGGCCTCTCGGTGCACGTTGAGAGCTGGAGGTGAACATGGGACAGGAAAGTTCGGGCAGCCTCTTCCCAGGTCCAGGATGTGTCCCCGTCACGGAGTCTTTGCTTACAGTCGGTAGATCCCCTCCCGCTCATCTCAAAGGCTTCCAGCTGAAGTGAAAGTATTTTTTTTTGCATTGTGCTCTGGAATAAATATGGAGCACATTTTGAAAGCAACATGTAGATTAGAGATGAGTTGCAAGAGGCACAGACTGACAAGCAATTGTCACGTGGTCACATTTTGATACTCCGACTGATGCTCCTGCTGTTGTGGAGTGACTCATGCAGCCAGCTATGGCTGCAGGGTCTAGTGGTACATGTTGTTTATGTCGTTTATTGTGAAAATTCGGTCACAGTTCCTATGATCACTGTTACATTGCTTTTATGGCATTATTTTGGTGATTTCGAAACGTTTTTTGGTTTGGCCATGTTTGTTTGTTGTAGTACGGAGTTAGACTGATGGCCTTAATCGAAGTTGTCTAGTGGTTGTTGTTATTTGATTTGCATCCCACTGGGATTTTTGCACACATCGTTTGTGTACGGTGCTTTTTCTGCAATAATTTGCTGTCTTTTCTTGGATTTTCTGTTTGCACATAGTCACATAGTCACTTTAAGATGTTTTCTTGTTAATGTTTAGTTTTTTGTTTGTTGCGGTTGCACCCGATTCAAGAGCCGAATGGCTTACAGGGCTATACCAAATAAATGCAACTGAAACGTCTAAATGCGTAGTGATTCACCCTTCACCTTATGTTCCTTGCAGTAAATTAACATAATTGTTTTTGTTTGCGATTCAGGGGGCGTGATTTGTACAAAAAAAATGTTCATCATATTTTTTCCCCCTTTTAATATCTCCTTTGTGTTGCTTCTCATTTTTCCCACAAGTGTGTTTTCTCAGTGGACCTACATATTACATTAGACTCGACACATTCGTCAATAGCACTGTGGCCTTAATAGGAAATATATATATAATAGGAAACGTTTCGGGAGATGGCCCTTCTTAAGAGCACGTGGACAGATAGGCCAGAGAGACAGAGTGGATATAAGAATTGAGATTTCACTTCGCACTGTGAATTAGATTTTACAAAAATGTGTCCTGATTAACTATTTTTTAATTGGCATATGAAGTTACCTAATGGTAATTATTATTTTTGCATTTAATTTCCATTCCATTTGCACGAAGTAGAAAAATACGCATCAATTCTTACACACGTGGTTGGATGCATGTGTAATGACCGCCTGTAAGGGTAATTACAGTTATGGCTGCATTGCATAATGCTTTATTATGAAGGGACGTATCTGGGATACAGGTTAAGGGCGGTGTCAGTCGAGAAGCTCCGGGAACCGTCCCGAAGGGTCTAGTAGGTTCTAGAAAGGGTGCGTGGCCAGAGGTGGAGCTTGGCCATGCCAGGCAGATATAAGGAGCACAGAACCAGAGCTTCGGGGTTGTTCGTGTGAGCTCTTGGTCCTTGTTGCGTCGCTGCCATCGTCATCTCTTCGTCTTCGACCACGCGGCTGCTCTTCTGCAAGACCATCTCCGTCGCCGCCGCTACGCTCGTTAACCATATTCTTAGGTTTTTTCGGTAAAGTCACGTAGGTAAAAAATTAAAATTAATAAAAGTAAAATAAAAAAAAATAAAAAAAAATCACGACGTTTCGGAGGCAACACAAGCTTCCGTCTTCAGGTGGAACCGTCACAGCACGATAGCTGTATCACTTGATCCAAATAAAAATCACGTCGTGATTTTTATTTTTATTTTACTTTTATTAATTTTATTTTTTTACCTACGTGACTTTACCGAAAAAAATCTAAGAATATGAATCCTTGCAGTCACGAAAGCTTCAAATCTAGCTCGTTAACCAGCCACCGTAGCGCAGGACGGAGATGGGCTGCGTGTTTGGACAGCCTAGGTGTAGCCGCGTTACGAAGTGTATCGCCCTGTGTGCTCTTAATAAATAAGAAGCCTTCTCTACTGGACGTGTGTCGGAATTCGCTCACTACACATGTATTGATGATGCATTGTTACAATTGTTACACTCCATACCCCATTTTATGTGCACGGTGTCTGTCCTGCTGTGGAGCACAGCTGGTAACCATGACAATGCCAAACTCTATCTCTATGGATACAGAACACTTTACTAAAATTACAACTTCAAGGTTTGGTCAAGGCCTCGTCCAAAATACTATTATTGTCATTGTCTGCAAGAGCGTGGCTGTTCATTCTCTTCACAGTCTGCTCTTGCTGTGATTGTTAAGAACATGGTTTAAAAAAAAACATTCCACTGCTGGATGAGGGCCTACTTATGCCGGTGCAATCCCTCACGGTGCTTCAATGGAAATTATTAAATTCACTCCTGTGCGAGGTGATCTCATCGCTCCATCTCTGTTCCATCCTTTGGCTGCCATTCCCTTCCCAGTCTTGTCCATCATCCGTTCCAGTGATGCATCCTGACCAAGCCTACAGGATTCCCTCGTTATTCGCGAGGGATATCTTCTCGATATGCTCTTGAATAGCACATTTCGCATATAATGATATTGGCCTACGAAAACATATCTTTTGAATGAATTACCTTAAATAAATACATAAATAGGCCATTAAATACGTGGCAATCATAATACCACAAATAAATTGGTTATAATAAACATAAAGGAAACAAAATGCATATTAAAGTGTTAACTAATAGTTTATAAATGCATTTACCTTCATCTAATCATTGTATCTCATTACTTTTTATCTTTCTTTTTGTCGACATAGTCGTGTAGATTTCCAGATGCGATCCGCGGATAGTCAAAATCGCGGATAGCAAGTTCGTGAATAACGAGAAAATACTGGTACCTATGCTCCTCAACATATCAACGTGGTGTTTCTCGTTTGTTTTTGTTCCCGAATTCGATGTGTTTCACTCTCTCTATCTTTCGGTGTAATCCCAAGCGTACACCGCTGCATGCTTCTCTCCACACTCTTCAGATGTTTACACCTTCTCACATTCCGCGATTTGCCTTCTGTGAGCACTGCATGCTAATGGCACATGTCAGTGCATGTGTGCGTTCACAGTGGGGGAATTAAATGCGGTATAAAATTTAAATACTAACGGCGTCAGGAGCACTGAGAATATCATTTATAAAATGTGGGAGGTTAAGATTTGGCAATTGGATAAGGGGCACAAGCGGAATGTCTGATTGAATGTCATAAAAAATAAGTTAATACCTCAGTGGGCTTTGTCTGGTAGGATGGGGATGGTTTAGTTTTTATTTCTATGCATCTGGGTGATTTGTTTACCTTTATTGTACTTTGCACTACAATCGTGTTTGTGTCCTGTTTGTTCTTTAACCGCCCCGACTGGACATCTGTGACAAAAGAGCTTTACAACTCATCGGATTCCTCCAGTATATGTGGAAAGCAACAAATATATATATCCCGATTATGTTTGCGTTCGTGAAAGCACCGTGTGGCTGTAACATCCAGTGGCAATGATTAGCATTCTCGCTTCGCGCAGACGTGGCGAGCGAGCGGCGCTGTTAATCCCCCTGTCTCCGTCGCTCCCTTTGCCGGCGAATTAGGACTTAATTTGGTAAACATCTTAACCCGTTTGGGCATCTGATGTTTGATTGGAATTTTTAAACGCCATTTGAGAATTGTTTTTTTTCATGCTTAAAAGATAATTTTGTGGAAAAAGCAAAATATGACATTCTTGCGTATGGCAGCAATGTGTTCAGGAGCTAAGTGACAATATCGAGGCCTGCTTCAGGAGAGAGACAGTTGGTGTGTTGCTATTTCTCCTCAAATGGAGGAGCACGGACTACAGTGGTTTACGATGTGGTCCATAGTTTGGGAGACACAGCAGAGCCTCACCATTCTGGCGAATTGCCCGATGATGCTGGATGCAATTACCAGCGAAACGTCGTACTCAAATTGTAAATGTTGTGGTTTTCGCGCTTCAACACACCGGTGGGCTAAAGCAGTGAACTAATTTGTCTTTTGTCAACGTGACACTTTTTTACTGATTGGCCGTGTCGGGTGGTGGAGGGTTACGACACATTTATAAATAACGCGATCTAAACCCAAAAACGTTGATTATGAAGAACTAAACATCTCCATACTTCCGTTTTACATTATGTGTTTATTCGCCGCTGTCATTTCCTGTCTTTTTCACCAAGGTCTCCTCTGCCGGTCATTTTTGTGCATCAGTTTAAAGAGGTTGACTGTTTCCTACAAATACAATCAATAAATCAATCCATCACAAGGTCGCAATGTATACTGCAGTATGTCTTCTCGCTGGGTATTTCATTGAGAGATTTAAGTATTTGCGATCTCGGGCACCTCCTTTGAATGCAAGGGCGGGTGACACACATTATGGTAAGATTCGACAGGCGATGCTTTTCTCCACATTGTCCGTTAATGCAGCTTTGTTGATAGATTTTAGGATTTCTATTGCTGTCTGCGTTTTCCCCTGAGCAGCGCTCAACGGTTTCTGTAAAGAAAGGCTGTAGGCTGATTCTGATAGCTTGACCATCTCGTGAAAATACCCGTGTCTTATCCACCACGGGACGAGGAACAGGTTCAGCCCCTGTTCCACGAGCACCATCGATTTGTGTTGTTTTCTGATGCGCATTATGGGCACCGTCAAATATTTCTTGACAGGCGTCAACATTTAGTATTACCGAAATGCATTCACATTTCTTATTCATAAATGCGTTCATATTCGCATGCATTCCGATGTATTATTCACATTACCGACTATAATCACCCAGAAATGTCTGTCCGTCCCGCGCGTGACGTCACTCCACATGAGGCCCACCCCCGCGTGACGTCACTGCAAAAGAGCCCCCCCCCCCTTAATTAATATTCATGCGCGCGTGGAAATTTACACGAACGCACAAGAAGGTCGCGCACTCCACGTGCCGCACCCCTCCCCTCATTAATAATCATGAGCGGGTGACGTCACTCCACATGCCGCACCCCTCCACAATAACCATGAGGGGGTGACGTCACTCCACATGCCGCACCCCTCCCTAATAACCATTAGCGGGTGACGTCACTCCACATGGGGCAAGCCCTCCTCATTAAAAATCATGAGCTGAACAATTTTTCTATTGAATATTTCAGATGTACTGCAACATACACCCGTCCTTGGACGGGCAAAAAAGCTAGTGTTTGTTAAAAGAGAAACCCATTCACATTCAACTCATTGACTCACTTCACTCTGCGGTTGCTCTGACACGGTGTTAACTTTCTGAGCCACGTTTCTACCTCTGGCTTGAAAGATTGACGCGCGTGTGTGGGGGGGGCAAGCAATGTGGAGCGGTGGTGTAGCGGTTAGCGCGCTGCGCTACGAATCCGGCGACTCGGGTTTGATTCCCGCTCACAGCCAACACCAGCGACGATTATCTGAACCGGTCCTGGGCCTCAGATGAGTACCTTGTGCGATGAGTACCTTGTGCGATGTGTAAACATCGCCACTGGGAAGACAAAGGCGGCCGGGCGTGGTGTTCGCCACCCACCCCCTCGCGTGCCGTGCTGGCCTTCGTAGGTGCTCGCTAACAGCACTTGCCCCAAAAGTCTGTTAAGTCTATACGGGGGATCTTTGTCTTTGTCTTGCAGCACCCGCGCTGTACATGACACCGAGAGCGTGCGTCTATAAGTAGTGTCTGTTGTCCTTCCCCCACACGTCCATTTAGCACGGTTGGCTACGTACAGTGCGAAAAAAGTTCCACACACACAATCGTGCGGTGCGTAAATAAGTTGTAACTATTCGCTCGGTGGTGGTGCACCGAGTGAATAGTTCTGTTGGGCCGACTCCCACCAAATCTACCAGACACGCAGGCGCACGTGACATGGACTCGTTGCACATATTCATCCACATTTTCGCTGCCTAACCGTTATTAAGTCACACGCACACCACACACAAACCGCGCCATGTCATTGCAGCCGTGCAAGCCTTCATCTATAGAGATGATCTGGGAGCAGAAGTGTCTCAACGTGGCCGACTGAGTCTGGCGGAATGGGCGGTGGGTCGCGTTGGGGGTAGGGGGGGGGAGAATGGCAGGATATTTTAATTTCGTATACTCTGTTGGCGATTAAATAGCTAAATATTCATAGCAGATGGCAGATTCACTTTCATAGTGTACGACGCTGCAGTACGTCGTCAAATTCAAGAGATCAAAGTATTTTTCGCGTCACTTTGCGTACGTGACAAGCCCATTTGCGCTCCTATGAGAGCTATCGTAACAATGTGCAGCCCTTTGTCAATGAGACACTGCTGGATGAAGGTCTCGTTGCGCCACGCCGAGTGGTGGGGGATGATCTGGTGGGAGCAGTTGGTGAGGGAAGGCATCCAGGACTGGTTTATAGAACAACTTGCCGCCATTGGCGTTAACCAGAGTCGATGATCAAACTCAGGTGACCGCTTCCTGCGTTGCTGCTCCACCACTTCCCCAAGAGGTGAACTTGAGGTTCAAGTTCAAGTTAATTTATTAGGTATAGCCCAGTGAGCCATTCGGCTCTTGAATCGGGTGCAACCGCAACAAACAGAAAACAAAAACATGAACAAGAAAACATCTTAAAGTGATCTTCTTGGTTCTTTGGGTAAAGTCACGTAGAAGGGAAGTAATAAAATAATAAAAATAAAACATAATAAAATAATTCTCACGACGTTTCGGCGACGTGAGAATTATTTTATTATGTTTTATTTTTATTATTTTATTACTTCCCTTCTACGTGACTTTACCGAAAGAACCAAGAAGATGAATCCCTGCAGTCACGAAAGCTTTAAATCGAAATCTTAAGGTGACTATGTGCAAACAGAAAATCCAAGAAAAGACAGCAAAATATTGCAGAAAAAGCACCGTACACCAACACTGTGTGCAAAAATCCCAGTGGGATGCAAGTCAAACAACAACAACAACAACCACAAGACAACTTAGATTAAGGCCATCAGTCTAAGGTGAAACCACGCAAAGTGGGCCACCGCAGCAGCACTGGAGAGGTCGGCTGCAGGGGGAGGGGTGAGATAAGTGGGGGGAAGGAGGCAGGGCAGAAAGTGGACCCCGCAACGGTGGCCTACTTCACTCCAATGATACTCTTAGTTTTTTCGGTAAAGTGACGTAGGTAAAACATGACATTAAAATTAATAAAAATAAAATAATAAAAATAATAAAAATCACGACGTTTCGGAGGCAGCACAAGTCTCCGTTATCAGGTGGGACTGTCACTTGAGACAGTAAATCTATCTGTGACGGTCCCACCCGATGACGGAGACTTGTGTGGCCTCCGAAACGGCGTGATTTTTTTTATTTTTTTTATTAATTTCATTTTTTACTTACGTGACTTTACCGAAAAAACTAAGAGTATGAATCATTGCAGTCACGAAAGCTTCAAATTTAGAATCACTCCAATGACCCGGGTGCTGCTATGGGGTCCACTTTCTGCCCCGCTCCCCCCTCCCCCCATACTCCCCCCCCCCCTACTGCCCAGGCCTGCTATATAACCTCGTGCCAAGGCAGATCTCTCGCCTACTTCAGCAGTTTGTTCTTGCTGTGGTTGTCCCACCTGATGACGATTGCTTGTGTTGCGATCGAAACGTCGTGATGTATTATTTTTCTACCCACGTGACTTTATCGAAAGAACCAAAGAGTGTGGATTCCTGCAGTCACGAAAGCTTCATATCAAGAACGAGATGAAACTAATAATTGAAGATTCACTCACCCAATGAATAACATTGTGTCATGTAGAGTGCTTGAAAGTTAGTATTAACACGTGGCACGCATTTTATAATCATTATTTGGCATGATCGTTTGGTCCTCACCCAGATGAAGAAGAATGCTGACGATGAGAGAGAAGCAATGTAGACTTCTCGGATAAATGCTGTACCTCATTCGAGACCCAAACATCGCAACCTCCTGGCTTTGACATTCCTCCTCCCTCGTTCTTCCTCCTCCTCGAGGATAGCGGTGTAACCATCAGCCTCATCAGAACATCAACGGGCCGATGCCACATCTCCTTCATAGATTTCAAAGTAAAGACGTAACAGAGCGACTAAACCCAAAAACGTTGATTATGAATAATATTGGTCGCGAAAGCCTACATGTTTAGTTCTGGTTCGCGACAATTGGGGCAAGTATTGTGGGTACATGGAAGGGCTTTAGTTTGTTGCACGGTGGCTAGCAGCGCCATCCAGCATGCCGAGGAGTTGCAAGAACACTGGTGGAGAATTTCAGTTGCAGGTCAATCATCGGAGCAAAGCAGCAGCAAATACCTGAACGTCTGCTTGTCCAAGGCGAGGGCAATTAACGGGGGCTCCTTCCTTATAACTGATAGGATACTGCAGCAGAGAGAGAGCCAATATCGGTTGTCCTCAAAGATCCCGGTGAGACTCTGTAAAGCCGAAGTCAGCTTGACCTTGCAGCCCGAGCAGTGGCATGCGCCAGAGGTATTAGAAAATAGACTGGAGCGTGTCCAGTGTGTAGCCGTGCTCTTAAGTGGTCACAGACACGTGACTACGTTTGTGGTGTCCACGCTTATTTAGCAGACTAATCAGGTAAATGGAAAGTCTGAGAGCGAGTCAGCCGGTGTGGAAGTGTTGCAGACATAAGCCCCAAAGCAGATTCACCAGCAATAGAAGAAAGAGTTTAATGCCGTGGTCATACATGCTTTGGTCATTGCAGCAGCGTTGGATTCCCAACATACAGAAATGTAAACCTTTGGAACAACGTGATGCCAGTCATGTTCAAGCCACTATCATGGCAGTTCCAATGCACGTTACCACTGACCATGATCAAGAGCAGCCATGCCCTTTGCTATTGCTGGTATTACTAGGGCACAATCTGCGGCAAGTAAGAAAACTGCCTTGATGTCTGCTGGTAGGCATAAGAAAAAAAATTCGAGATACTGTTAGCTGACAGTTCCTGTACCACTGACGGTGAATGGAGCAGCGAAGCTAATTACCTCTGCAAAGATCTAACGTATATACCAATGCAGAATTTTTTGTTGAAAGAAAAAGCCAGCATTAAAAGAAATGAATAACCCAGGTCTCCCTCTCCTTTCACAAATGGCAGCAGCTTACGTTGGCGTATATTGCCTCTTGTGAAGAGAGCGATATAGAAAGCCTTCGTCCAAGCTCAACGTGTTCTCGCATTGCAACTCGAGGTACATTGATCGGATGCCAAAATAACTAATTGAATATATTTGCAGATTAGCTTTTGAGCAGCAGAACGGCAAAAAATGGTGATTGATGAGCAACAAGCACTTACCCACACAACGACGGGCGTGAGCAGCTTCATGCGCAGCTGTGTAAGCGGAGCAGACCGTCACGATGACCCTTGGGCAGTTCAGATTGAGCACAGGGACACTTGTTCGAGCCGCACTCTCCACTGCTCGGTCCTCGCCAAGTCGACTTTGGTGTCCAAGACGTTGAGCTCGTTGGACGTGAATGGAGTCACATGGCAAAATAGTTATATCTAAAGGTGTCGTGTTATATTTTGATTTAAAGCTTTCGTGACTGCAGGGATTCACATTCTTGGATCTTTCGGTAAAGTCACGTAGAAGGGAAACAATAAAAAAAACAATACAATTCTCACGACGTTTCGACTGCAACACAAGCAATCATCATCAAGTGTGAAATCCACCTGATGATGATTGCTTGTGTTGCAGTCGAAACAACGTGAGAATTGTATTGTTTTATATTTTTATTATTTTATTGTTTCCCTTCTACGTGACTTTACCGAAAGATCCAAGAATGTGTGTCGTGTTATATGGCATTTTAGGGTTGGGATGAGATGAAACCGAGTTATTCTCAGATGGTCTAAGCCTGCTTGAGTGTTTACCAGATAGGTCTAAGAGATTTGAAGCTTTCGTGACTGCAGGAATCCAATACAATATTTTATTTTATACCTACGTGACTTTACCGAAAAACTCAAAGAGTATATAGTTCTAAGAGAGTAGGAAAAAAAAGCGATGAATATTAGCAACTTTTTGTTTCCAAGATCATTTGATGTTAAGCACACAACTTTTTAATTTGGCATCAAGTTTGTTTTCCCACAAGTGAAAATTTGCACATTTGTAACGGTTGTTTTGATTGGCGTACAAAGAACACTTCTCCAGATGCATACAATGTGTGCCCCTAGTGTGTGGAAGGGTGAGGTGACCTCGATTTATTTTAGTTATGCAATGGAAGCATTTGTTTATTTGGGGTTTCTGTATTGTTGTGTCTGTGCACATTATATAAAGACAATGAATGAGAGTTGTGTGACTTTATGCTACAACCAAATCCAGAAAAAATAAACACAATCATTCTTACAGTTTCATTGGGTAACATTTTAATTAACATTTTTCTTTTTTACTTTTACAAGGTATTCAAAGTATAACCATTTGCCCATGCACATTTTAAGCGATTTTCCTCGTCAGAAGATCCATACCAATAATCGATAGAGTAATACATTTATTACAAAATCTGTTTCGACAGCTGTTGTTTCAGTTTCACCTTCACCCAGTGAGTTTAACAATGACTGCACACAGAAACACCCCCATTGTGCAACTTTATAACATAAATCACAGCTCTGATAATCAAACAAATCGATTAGGCTGTTGACGAAAAACCACATAGTTCGGATATGTAGCAAGCAAGCTAGATGATGAATCATAAGTACTCTACCGTACTCTACAATACAATCTGTTTTCCTTTAATGCATCTTTTCATAACGCGATTTGGATAGAACACAATTAATGTATTAGGCAACACATTTTTTTATAACGCGGATGCGAATTGGATTAAACGCGATTGAGCGAACAGAACTACGTCGCAGCGCGAGTAGATTTAATCGGTTGTACGTACGGCTGCCTCGGCGTAGCATCACACAAGGCGTGATGCTGCTGGATGCTTCTAGATGCAACCCACGCGCCTCAGTCTTGGCTTTACCCTATGTTATATATTTGTCATAACGCGATTTTTCCATAACGCGGTGCTCTTCAGGAACGCAACTAGCGCGTTATGCGAGAACAGGCTGTACAATGGCTCACGGCCAAACCTGACCAGGAACGTTCTCTGCCTCTAGGTGGTGCACAACTCGCTGCGACGAGTTTCAAATGAAAGCAGCATACGCACGTCCGCAATGAGGATGGAAGTAAGAAAAAAAGGCAACAAGAAAGTTAAAAACAAGTCATTTAAAACGGTCGAGAGCGCCCCTTCCTATCGGCCCTTTTCCCAGACAGTGCGTCGCCCAAATCTCCCCCGCTGTGCAGACACGATAAGTGGCGTTTACTCGCCGAGAAACAATTGACGAACCGATTGTTACCCTCATCAAGATACCAGCCTGAAAGACCGCTGAGTGTCGCTACCGCCCTCAACGAGTGCCCCCCCCTGCCCCTCCCTGCCCCCCACGGGCCCACGACTGCCCCCCCCCCCATATCACCTCGCCATCAAGGAGGCTACAACGCTCAGTGCCGGGTTATCTTAGTAGCGAAGGTAGCAATTGCTACGGGCCCCGCACTTTCAAGGCCCTCCGCGCTAAACGCTTTCAAGCTGTCAATTCCGGTTCAGTGATTCTGCACTTGCTCTATTACTATAGTACTATACTGCCTTCAACTTTTACGAACGACTGGGTGTTTAAGGTTAGCGATTTGTCGTATTATCTGGATGTATAGCAAATGAAAAAATACAATTGCTTTACTATGCAAGTTAAAAATGTGTGTGTGTTTTAATATTAAATTTTTTTTATTTAGGGCCCCTTTATAACATATGCTACAGGCCCCGCACTAGCTTAATCCGTCACTGATTACGCTACTCATTTCTTTAGAACTGCTTATTTTTGTCTGTGTTTACTTCGTGGTCCTCATCCCCCACCCCACCCCCCTCACATCGTCCCGCACCTCGGATATTAGCACGGTTGGCTACGTACGGCGAGAAAGAAGTTGTAACTATTCGCACGGCGGCAGCGGTGGTGGTGGTGGTGGTGCACCGAGTGGATCGTCTGCTGTTGGTTAGACTCCCACCAACTCTTCCCCACGACTCAAATGCCAACGCCGTCATCCACCAGACAGCCAGGCGCACGTGAAACGGACACATTGCACATATTCATCCACATTTTCGCTGCTTAACCGCTATTAAGTCACACACACAACCACACGCCGTGTTATTTCAGCCATGCAGGCTCTCAAATCTTCGGATAAATGTTCCAGCGATAGTCTGTTACATACATACATACAGACGTTCCCACTCCTATAAAGGTGCATCCCTGCAATTGCTCGTTGACGCCAATGCTGGCAGAAGGGGATGCCCCCTACATTGGAGGGAGCGCTACAGAGCCACCTCTATAAGCGGAGATTAAAAAAATGTTGCCGACTGGCGCAGACGCCTTGGTAGAGGTGGAAGGTAACTCACACTTTAAGGAACTTGCACCACCACCACCACGTGTCAAATGCTACGACGGGAGGTCGTATTGAACCCGGGGGGGGGGGGGTAGCCTGCCTTGGCTTGCAAAGTTACCTTGTGGTAGCCGTTTTCTTTTCTCCCGAGTTTTCCACAGAACTTGGACAGGAGGGCTGAATTGCAGGCGTGCGAGGCTGCAATCTACCTGCCAATTGACCTTTACGACTTCATATGCCCCGACATCCAATACCCCGTGACAAGGGTGCTTGTACTATTATTCTCCCTGCTCTTATGTGAAGTCGAGTCCCTTAATTACCAGCGTTCCCCATACGGATCCGCGAGCATATAAATGATCCACCTTAACTTGAAAGCCAACGCCGCGAGTGACCTTCATAATCTGCGTTAATAATTGAAGCCTATTGTGCTATTTCTGTGGAGCTTTGCTATTCAGGCTTATCCGCTGTGTTTACCCTGTATCGCGGTGATAAGGTCGATATAAATAATATAACAAATGACCCCACATTTTTTTACTTCTCTCGCTCGCCACAGCGCCGACTTTCACGAACGCCTTTGCGATTTTTTTCTAGTTTGTTGTAAAAATCGCGCTTTGTACAAGTGGTCACATTCGGAGTGGTGTTTAATACGGACAGGAAATGCAGCAGGTTTAACCAAAAAAAATCCCATTGCGCCTTGCCACAATTCAGGATTACTCACACAGTTAATGCCATTTAAGGGTACAATGCGCCCATTGTTATTATTGTTGCGCAGACGATCGCGTTTCCCTTTTATCGTCGTGTTGGAAAACCGAACACATTCGTCGTTACCGTCTTCTCCGGACGATCTGAAAAGAAAGACGCACCGCTAAAACGTCGTTGTATCAATACGCACGCACACCGACCGCATTGTAATATTTACATGGGGGAAATTGCTGCTTGGAATTCAGAGAATACGTTAGCATATAACAAATACTGTACCTGCAATAGGCTAACGTTCCGGGCAGTGGACCTACATTAGAGCCATTTCCGAAACGTTAGTGGCTTTGGAATACTTTTTTTTAAAAATATAATAATAGTTTTCATTCGTTTTGCCAATCCTCTGCTGAATGAAAACCGCTTCACGTCGTGTCGGCGTTGGGGGGTTGATTTGACCATACTTCACCACGCTGGTCGGTGCGGGTTGATGTGGGAGACGGGGGTGCTTGGACCAGTTTACACATCCACAGCCCACGTGTGTTCATCCTCTTCCTTCGTACGGCTCGATGTAGGTGCAGAGCACCAACTCCAATTTCACGTTCAGGAGCAGCGGAGTGGTCTCGCCGTGACGTCTCCTTCGTATCTGTGGATCCGGGGACATTGCGTCGTTTTGCGTTGTACGGTCTGGTCCGGATGACCACAGTCGCACGCTGGATAGTTTTATATTTTCCAGTTGTGCATCACATTTTCCATTTGTGCATCTGCCACGGTTTGTGCGGATGCGGTTTTGGGTGGAGCATGATCAAAGCCATGTTGGGTCGTGTTCTGCGTTGGGTTATGTTAGTCACGGTCAGAAATATACGTCAGATCGCCTCGGTTCACACCCCAACTTCGTAATAAAGTCGTGTTATTGTTAATTACTAGTTTAATAAATAATCGTCGTGCAGGAACGGTCCTACGTCGCAGGACCGTGAGAGATAGAAATGACTGATCAGCAGTGGACTGATCATGGCTGCCGAGGACAATGATGAATGACTCATGATGTCGGGGTCGAATGCTCTTGGTGTTGTGCGTGTGTGTGAAACAGCTCGTCGTCAGAACAAGCAACAGCTGTTCCACAGCAAGTAACTATTCGCAGTGGCTTCTGATATGTGGGCCCTATGTGTCGCTGTCTTCACGTCTTCGTCTCTAACAAGAAATCTATTCATTGGGAGCTCCGCTCTCCCTGCTTGCGCTGCTGCTGCTGAGTGTTGGGCGGCTCGGGACCGGCAGCAGCCAGTCCACACTTCACATCGGACTGAAGCCATCAACGCCAGTTTCGTTTCATTTTATTTTCATTCCCCGCACACTATGATCGTGTAACCGCATCGATGTTGCTGAGCGGTGGCGCGCAATGTGTGCGCGCACTGCGCTCGATGTACCTGGCCGACGAATGCGATTCTCGGCCACACGGCTAACGTCAGGGACGGTGAGGAGGAGTTGTTGTTGTTGTTACATGAACCGGCTCCGTCTCCACCCCGACTCCCACGCCACGAACAGTGCACCGGCTAGCGTGGTGAGTACAGACTGCGTGGGGGTCATCCAGCAGTGGATTGGGAAAGAGCTGTGTAGAACATATTTTGGAATTTGGACTCTTGATATTTGGAGAGTGGTTTTCAACATTGTTTAGCATCCCCTAATCATGACTAATTGACCGCCACTCCCCGCACCCCTCTCTCCCCGACAGCCCCAGATAATACAACAGAGATTACTCAGGCCCACAGTTAC
The DNA here is from genome assembly GCF_964198595.1 of Lampetra fluviatilis. Classification (NCBI taxonomy): domain Eukaryota; kingdom Metazoa; phylum Chordata; class Hyperoartia; order Petromyzontiformes; family Petromyzontidae; genus Lampetra; species Lampetra fluviatilis. Next base: position 7,676,808 of record NC_136280.1, read on the forward strand.
ACAGAGACGTCGCTTCTCGTTTGTAGGCAATTGAAAACATGTTTTGCGTGTTCGCGTGTTTTGTCATCGCAAAAGTGGGCGATGACATTCCCCGCAGACGTTCGGATGTTTGTTTTTTTCTTCCCAGCACGGTGTCCATGCCGCAGCCTGACCCCCAAATGCTTCCTTGCCCGCCTCACGGGTTGCGCGCCCCACGTGCCAGAGGTCGCAAACGGGTTTTGATTCCTTACCCGTACCCGGCCGTACCCGTACCCGGTAGGGTACGGGTATCGGGTACCTGATTGCGACCTCTGGGATGAAGCCATGTTGCAGGCGCGGGTGGGTTGATTCTAGGATCTTGAATTGTGAGAAGAGACAAGACGTTGGGAAATGAGTGACAAACGGTTACTCACCAGTGACTCACGGTCTACCCGTACCGGTACCCGGCCGCACCGGGTACGGGTAGCCGGGTATCGGGTAGGGTACGGGTATCGGGTACCCGGTTGCGACCTCTGCCACGTGCTGAGGAACTGCAGCGCTGGCGTAGCCCACTTCGCGAAACGCAACCATAAAATGTTATTCATAAAAAAAAACACCTGTACCTGCCACCATTCATTCTGATAACCCCGTCGTCGCATATTGATTTTACCTGATAATGTAAAGGCGTGCGTACCCTGTACCCATCTCTCCATGCCGCATTCTGCATTGCACGTTGTCGCGTAAACAGAGTACACGTGGAACCCTTACTCATTCCACTGCTTTAAACCACCACGCGGATGTACTCAATATTACTTCTTGGTATTCACTGACTCGCCGATTACTTTATACTGTATATAGAACCCGCTTTTGAACAAAAAACGTCCCCTGTATATGACTCTTCTTTTGCCAACGCAGTTGACACGTTCCAATCGTGTGTGAAGTACGGCAGTAGTTCATCACGCCTGACTGCTGATGAGTCCAAACATATCGAAACCAATACAGAGATTGGTTTCCAATCCATGTCAAAAAAAAATTCCGTGGCAAAACCTTGGTTTTAAAAAGTTACAGTATCCATCCAAAACGCATGTTTTTTTCTTCCTTGATAACTCGTTGTGTTTGAACCCGAAAAGGCGTGTGTGTACCTATCAGGTGTGGGATACCACGTTGATTCCAAATAGGGCACGGTATTTTTTCTTTCCCACAATTGCTCACGAAATCGGTACCGTCGCAGGTCCAAAAATCATTAAGGAGATTACATCGAAGCAAACAAACCGGTAAGATTACCTTACTCCAATCCGCACGTGGACGAGACTGCATTGTGTGTTGCTGCGCGCACTTGAACACACGCTGCGCCCTCAACAACGGGGCGTGGGCGACTTGAGCGATCTCTCTGTCCTTGCTACCGTCATCATCATCATCACTATCATCACCAGAAGCAGCAACAGCATCATCATCGTCAATAGCATCGGAGCTTGTCGCCCATTCTCCAGGAGCGCTGAGCCTGGAGGATAAATACGGCTGCGTGCGCTGAGAGCCTGCGCATTCATTCCGTCTCAGCCATACCTCCCACATCTCACCCACCCACTCACCCACCCCGCTCTGTCCAGCTCTGTCTGCTACTACTACATTAGACGCACGGGCAGATACTTTGTACAGCACGGCGGCTTGCGCCAGTGTTGCAGCGCTCACTCTGAAAGCAGACGACGGCAACCTGTTGTGTACTATTACACTACTCTATCCACTATTTTTACCGGTTACTGTTCATTGTATTAGTAGGCTTACCGCGCAGGTGTTTTGTTTGTCAATCTTACCCGCGGTGTGTCAACGCAGAGAGCTCCAATAGCGTACAGAGATGTATTTCCCCGTGCTTACCGTTTGCGTGCTGGTCATCTTTGTGATTTCCAGGGTAAATCGTGCAAGTGCGTCCGGAGATGGTAAGTCTGTGTGTGTGTGTTCGTGTGGAAACACGTTACATATTACTGCACTGCTGCAATACCGCAAGGGATGTTCGTTCGGGTTATTCATGTGACGTGAGCGTCTCGCAAAGAGGAAACGCCAATGGGGAAAATATATTTTAATAACTATGGGCTTGTATTTTACTGCACCGTATTTCAAATCAATGTGAATGAGTGATGGATGTAAGTGTGCCATCATCTGTTGGCAATGTTCTCTTTACGGTTGCCGTCAGATCTATTTATTTAAGATAATTACTCACCATGGCATTTTCGTGGATGAAAAGGCAAACTTGTGGGTACTGTTTTTTCATACAGTAGCTAAATGTACACTGTGAGAACTTACGGTAGGCGTGTGTTATTCCTTGTTATGATTTAAACATGTTCGTTGTGAAAGCTGCATGTGAATTGCTTTGATTTGGAACATTAAAAGCGGCATGTAAGTAGACCGGGCATAAAAAAAAACTGTTACATCGGATGTGTTTTAATGTTGAATGCAATTAGTGTCGCATTGACACGATGTCACGTGGTACCAGCTATTTAAACATAAGCTTCATTTAAAATACTGCTTTGCATCAATGTCAAATGCTCAACTCGCTTTCAAAGAGGTCAGAAAGCCTATTAGCATCAAACACCTCTTGAAAGTTAATTGCATGGTTTAAATACAGTTCAGAGCATAACACTGCAGACGTGGGGTTGTTAAAGGTACACTCAGACAGCTTGCATTGGAAATGCTCCTTAAATTTTTACGTAATTTTACTGTGGTGGAATTCATTCTGCCATTGTTGTATTACCACGTATTAAAACATTACAATTAAATCATTCCCTCGTTATATGAATTGGCAATTTCTAAAACAATGCAAAGTATGTTGTCTTCTTAAAGTCGAAGACACCACAAATATCCACCAACTATTCTTAGGTTTTTTTCGGTAAAGTCACGTAGGTAAAACATCAAAATTAATAAAAATAAAATAAAAATCACGACGTTTCGGAGCTGCAGCTAATCCGGCTGTGACGGTCCCACCTGATGACGGAGACTTGTGTTGCCTCCGAAACGTCGTGATTTTTATTTTATTTTTATTTTATTTTAATTAATTTTGATGTTTTACCTACGTGACTTTACCGAAAAAACCTAAGAATATGAATCCTTGCAGTCACGAAAGCTTCAAATCTAGAATCCACCAACTAAATTTCCAATTTACTTGGTTCGACCTTGACGGCCTCTTGCATTGAGATGTACAATCGTGGGCGATGAGTTGAGCTTTACAAATTGAGCGTGGCTTTATTTGTCCACCTGTGTAGCTTGCCAAAACTTTTATTTTATCTTTCCCGGATGTGCTGCAAAAAAGAAATCGAATGCACGCATTCGATTTCTCTTTGGCGACCCTCGGCAATCATTGCTTCCTTTGCTCTTTGCTGGTTTCATACTCTTAGTTCTTTCGGTAAAGTCACGTAAGAACTAAGAGTATGAATCCTTGCAGTCACGAAAGCTTCAAATCTTTGCTGGTTTCTCCGCAAAAAAAACCACAGGACGGACAATAATTTGACCTCGCTTGACACGTTAGGTAACGTTGATTTAATGTATCTAGGAATAATCTTCCTGGATAGCGTAGCTATCGGAGACTAGCGAACTCCTGTAATTGACGAAATTAAGTGGGGGTCCGATGGCGCTTTCACGTGATTGGGCCCTCACGACTGTGTCACCACTGGCGGAGCCAGTGGGGGGTGGGGTGGCACGTTCCCCCCCCCCCAATGATCCGATCGAAATCCCTAATTTCGATCATTGCGGTTTATTAGTAATAAATAAGCATTTTGCGATCCCCACTGCCACTGTGTAGCATATTATTCCGTGCCAGGGACTCTATGAGATGATAGGACAATAGTCTGAGTCCATAATTGGCAATAAGTAACGGCAAAGCAGTTATAAGTGACTCAGAATTGTGCGCAGTTGCGTATAGAGTACACGACTTCCCTGAAGGCATTCACCTTCAGCGAGCACGATGCCGATCACACAACGCGGTTCGAATTCGACCCTCGATCGATGGCTGTACCATCGCCGCACACGCGTCGAATTAAAAGCAAGGGACGCGTCCTTACTTACTAACAACTCCTCTATCATTTTTCATTGCTGGAGGGGTTGCCCCCACTACCTGAAAATCCTGGCTCTGCCATTGGTATCACGTTATTGTTTCCACGAAGAGAGTGATTGCAAATGAAGCATCCGTGACAATTGATTGACGTGGCTTATAGGTACTTCACGTCGTGTCCGCCGGTCATGTTTGTTGCTTCGGTGAAGAATGATTGTGTGTTTTGAGTGAGAGTAAATGCATATATAAGATACACATGTAATCCATAATTAATGAGCTGTTTGCTGCCCAGTAGGATTTAAACACACACACTTGCCTGGGTTCCTTGAGAACAGCATGCTGGAAAGTAATTTATACTGGCTTGTGGTTATGTAGCTCGTTTCTTTTTTTTGTATTTGTCTTGTGGTTATGCAGCTGTAATACTTCACCTGCACTAATGATGTTGGCGGCATTTTGTGACAATTGTGCCAAATGAAAATATTATTTTTTGGCACTAGATTGACAAGGCCCTCGAGCTCGATCATGGGTTTCTTTCATATGACACGGACGCATAGTAATGTCTGAGTGACTCGTGTACAATCTAAAGACGTTCTCAAAGGGATAAAAAGCTGACCTTGGGCAAAAAAAAATATGATTGAGTCTATGTAAAAAAACTGGAAGAAGGAAAAATATCTGAAAATTTTAAATAAATTGGGCCCATAAAATGTATGCCTCGAAAGCTGAGTCGCTTCATGCATAGTGTGTGGTCAACCTCGGCTTCAAAATTCATCAAAGCCTCGAGCCTAACACAGAAATATGTGATCACCATCATTAAACCAACCAAGTAATTTGCTTCTCGTGGCTTGCGACACTTAAGCTGTGAGAATTTGGGCAAAGCCCCACTTATGCTTACGAGTGTTGTGTGTGTGTGTGTGCTGCATAGTGCACCGCTTTTGCTGACTCCAGCCTTGGAAAGATAAATAACGAGAGCTTAAAGCAGCCAACTTAACTTCGCTGGTTATATATGTAAATTACCTTTTACTCTTCTTGGTTCTTTCGGTAAAGTCAGGTAGAAGGAAAATAATAAAAATAAAACATAATAAAATAATTCTCACGACGTGTCGGCCACAACGCAAGCAGCCGTCTTCAGGTGGACCTGTTCTCCACCTGAAGACGGCTGCTTGCGTTGTGGCCGAAACGTCGTGAGAATTATTTTATTATGTTTTATTTTTATTATTTTATTATTTTCCTTCTACGCGACTTTACCGAAAGAACCAAGAAGATGAATCCCTGCAGTCACGAAAGCTTTAAATCGAAATTTACCTTTCACTGTAGATAAAACTACAAAACCCCAAAATATATAATTGTCCATTGAGAAATATTTGCGTCCGATGCTGGTGAGCATTCATCATGTAGTTTGTTTGTTTTTTATTCCACAGCACATTGGTGTTATGACTCTCAGGATTCGGAATGTGGTAAGTCACACCATGCTTTCTGTCTAATTTCGCTTGTGATAAATGACATTTTTCCCTACCAATGTCACATCTTTTGTGCGTAGAAAAATTGTATTGTGATGTAACTCTTAAGCAATAAAACCTTTTTAATGTAAGAAAATGGAAATTACATCTAACATTGCCGTTTGGAGCTCTGAGCAGCAAGCAGTTTTCATTAAAAAACAATTTCATGTGAAGTAAATGAGATTTTAATTAGTGTTTCATACGAAAAAATTGTAAGGAGTCTATGATTATTTAATTGCAAAGAAAAGCAGGTTACAAACCACATTTGTTATGGTGTGACTGTGTCATCTGCATTTAATGCTCAATTTACTGGGTGTTTGCTGCATTGTTTTTATGCACTGGTAACATGGATATGCAAATTTGCATTTAGTTTAGAATCAGGAACAATAAACATTGTATGTATATCATAGTTAATGCATATTCTAATTTATTATTTGAGCAAAAAACATTACAACTTCGTCAACGTTTCATAATTACTAATTTGACACTCGTAAAAGTATTTTGTTTTGTAGTACATAGAAATTTGCCATAATTAATATATTATGACCGTTTAACACGCAAAGCACATGTTCAAACTTGTTTTTGTACATAACTCCATTTAGTTGTAATGTTCAGCACTGGTGTTCATTTTTTTTATTCTATGCCATCTGCCTTTGTGAAGGTCCAAGCAAGTGGTCTAAAAACAGCCCCACGTGCGGCGGTACCAGTCAGTCTCCCATCGACATCCACACGAATAGTGTGAAACGCAACACGACGCTCCAGAAGCTCAAATTCATTGGCTACGACTCGACACCTGCTGGGGTCACGTGGTCCATACAAAACAATGGTCACACCGGTAAGGAGTTTATTATTGTTAATTGAAAGTCTCAACAACTGTTTCGTGATTTTTGTTGTTGTTTTTAAACGTGTAAAAAAATGTCTAAATCCTCATCAACAGCTATGATTTATCCACTGCTGGATGAAGGCCTCCCACAAGCCGTCGCCACGTCTCGCGATAGAACAAATCCATCGGGCACCTGTTGAGACGTTTTCTTTGCTCCATCTCGGCAGTGGACGTCCTCTCGAACACACTCCCTTCTTTGGCTGCCCAACTTCATAATTAACCTTCATCACTGTCACGTTCTACCCGAGCCTACTGACCTTTTCGCCAGCGTGATGTCTCATATCCACGTGTAACTCCTTTTCGCTCCTCGGTGCAATCCCAAGCATTCGCGTCTCCACGCTCGCTATTCCAGAGAGTAAAAATAACACATAACGCAAAAAACAAACGGTTGTTTGAAGTGCAAATACAAAGCCCATGCCGCCGTGCGACGCGTCTGTGCCCACAGTGCAGGTTGACTTGCAAGGGGAAATTGCCGTGAGTGGCGGTGGATTGCCAGGCACCTTCAATGCTGTCCAGATGCACTTTCACTGGGGGAACCCACACGGACCGGGATCCGAGCACACCATCAATGGCAAGCAATTCCCCGTTGAAGTGAGCGGCTTCCGCACCGCATGCAATTACCAGTTTTGCACCAATTACAATCGCAAGGGTTGTATGGGAATCTGTGGCTGGCTTTATAGATGTGCGCGCGTGCATGCGTGCATGTATCGCCAATGCATTCATATCGTGGGGTGAGAGAGATGCCGGTTAAGGATGAGTGGTGCTGTTTATTAGGGAGGTGTAATGATGCATCGATTCATCAATTTCATGTTCATTCCTAAACTCGTGACCAGCGCATTCGATTCGCTCGTGTAAAAACTATGGGTTTTTTTTATTCCTACGTGTTCTACGTATTGGGATCACTTGACCGCTGCCGACACCAGTGTCTGCTGTACCTGCTGAGCGACACAAGTGACCATTTGATCTCGATACCGGCGTATGTTTTGCGTCGTAGGTTGTGTCAAATATATTTATAAATCACAGGCCCCTCCTCCGAACCCGATAGACCTTCAGCCAGCTTGGAGGCAGAGGACCCAGTAGGCAAGCGAGGCAAGGGCACAGGGTCGGATCCTTCACAGTTTTTAAGTAAACGAAATGCCTCGTCGAGTTGTCTGACACTTGAAATGGGCTAAATATTTTGAATGTTAGGTGCACCACCTAACCCATTCAATAACAAGGTGTCTGTGGATGTGTAGCATCAAGCGACTCAGCCCATCGGCATTTACGATGTCGAGATAACCTAAGCTAACTGTGAGATATATCGGTCCGGGCATCGACTGAGTGGGTGGGCGAAGTCGGGGTCATTTGAACGTCAAGGCGCCCTTGACACCGTTGAAAATTACCTCCGCCATTGTCAGCCAGCTCCAGGAGGTTACCACGGTCTCCACCACATTGCATATGAATTAAAAACAATCAAGCAATGAATTTCGATTTGAAGCTTTCGTGACTGCAGGGATTTATCTTCTTGGTTTTTTCGGTAAAGTCACGTAGAAGGAAAATAATAAAAATAAAACATAATAAAATAATTCTCACGACGTTTCGGCCACAACGCAAGCAGCCGTCCTCAGGTGAAGACCAGGTCTGTCGGGGAGACAGCGTCTGAATTAATTCCCCCGACAGACCTGGTCTTCACCTGAGGACGGCTGCTTGCGTTGTGGCCGAAACGTCGTGAGAATTATTTTATTATGTTTAATTTTTATTATTTTATTATTTTCCTTCTACGTGACTTTACCGAAAGAACCAAGAAGAAAAACAATCAAGCAATGATGTCACGATCCTGAATCGCGACAAATCATTAAATCTCAGCGTGGGTGAAGCTTTACACCCCCTACTGTTTGCGTACAAAAAGTTGGTGCAATCCTCGCCTCATTGTTTCCATAAAATGTGTCGTGCTTGCTTGTATTGATTCATAATTGTGAGGAGAAAACATGCAAACAACTTCCTTCCACAACTTCACCAAGTATTGCCCCACGAATTGTTTGATTGCCTGCATAGTGGTTTGCAAAACAATAGCATTGCTTCTATTGTTTTTCTGAGGGGAAGAAATTAAACCATGACGTCTAGCGTACACGTTAGCTTGTATTATTTTAAGCAAAGGAATAGTTGAGCAGTTTTCTCGACGTTGCTTTTTATGTTTGTATATCTTGGTTATTTTGAGGCTAACAGTCTTTCATTTCTCTTTTCTCCTCCTTTTTGTAGCTTCACATTGTTCACTATAACGCCAAGTACTTGACCTTTGACGGAGCAAAGAATGAAAAGGATGGATTGGCCGTTCTTGGCTTCCTATATGCAGTGAGTTGATTTTATATGTGCACCCATCATTGTTGGGCTGTTTGCGTGCACAGTTGGCATGCGTGTTCTTTTCTCGTGTCCTCCTCGAGGACGACCGTTCTCGACCTCGAAGTCGGCTCGAGGACATTTTCCCAGGGGTCGTCCTTGACCTTGACATTGACATTGGGGGGTGGGTGGCCTCTGGGGGTGGTGGCCGGGATCCGAGAACTCCAAGAGGAATATAAAAATCCATGTGGTCACGTGAATTTTTCTCCGGGTCCTCCGTTTTTTTTTCTTCCTCTACATTTTAGAAACATTTAGTTTTTAGCGTATTTGGTTGCTATAAATGTGCACGTGGATAAGCCGCTTTATTGTTTGTGGCCAGGTCGCTTCTGAAACAGAGCTAGATAGCTCTGGGTCTTACCTGGTAAATTTTAATTAGTTTAATAGTTTAACTGATCTTGGCTGGACTTAACACTGGTCTCCTTGCCTTGAATTCAAGACTGTTTTTTTATTTTTCCACCTGTTCATTAAAAGTACTGGAAATAGTTTTCAGTCGTTTTATGATGCATTAGTATTCCATAAGTGAAGCCCATTGTATGTTTATTTTACTTTGAATATCAATATTATATAACCACAAGCTTTTTTTGCCCGTCCAAGGACGGGTGTATATTGCAGTAAATCTGAAATATTCAATAGAAAAATTGTTCAGCTCATGATTATTAATGAGGGGGGGGGAAGTTGCCCCATGTGGAGTAACGTCACTCGCTAATGGTTATTGGGGAGGGGTGCGGCATGTGGAGTGACGTCACCCGCTCATGATTATTAAATGAGGGGAGGTGTGCAGCATGTGGAGTGCGCGACCTTCTTGTGCGTTAGTGTAAATTGCCACGTGGGCATGCATATTAATGAAGCGGGGGGGGGGGGGGTCTTTGCAGTGACATCACGCACGGATGTAGCACTGTGCTGCGTAGATTTATTTTTTACCGTCACTTTCTGCATAGAAACGTCATTTGAAGCGACTTAGCGCAATAAATAATTAAATTCAGATCGACCTTCCTCTGCGTTAGTGTAAAAATCCACCACTCATGAATATTAATGAGGGGGGTGGGCCTCATGTGGAGTGACGTCTCGCGCAGGACGGACAGACATTTCTGGGTGATAAAAGTAGGTAATGCAAACGATTCTGGCCATGAATAGTGCATGTGGACACTTTTTTGAAAAACTTGTGGCTCTAACCATTATTGCGTACATGCTAATACAGATTGTCCCCGCCGTGCACATTTCTAGAGTTGGCAAGAGAGTGACATCCACAAAAGACATGGTTGACATCATTGAAAACAACTTAAAAGAGCAGCATATTTGTGATGTTTTTTTCAGTGCTTTCATCTTAAAACTCTCTTTCTTCTTTATTAAAGGTCGGACCAACAAACAACAATTATAACACCATCATCAATGCGCTACCCAGTGTGGCAAACCAAGGTATGTAGTTTACAGAGTTATCCGCTCCAGAATATATTATAGTACTCCTACTATGTAATGAGGGGTGGGGAGGCATAGGTCAAATTAAGGAGAAGTGGGACACTGAATCGTGCACCTAAATTAAATTATCAGTAGGGCCAACATAAATGGTGAGTGATATCTCAACATCAGTGGTGGGGCTCCCCCTTCACGACCTGGTGAAGCCTTCATCTGGCAGTGGATAGATAATGGCTGTTCACGACACGAACTGTATATGAATGTAAGTTGTATGTGGGAATAGTTATATTAGTACCGTGTATGCATAAATAATAATGTTACTGGTTAATCATAAATAATCCCCGAAGTATTTTAATGCTTCACTGTCGGCAGGGTTGGCTGTTAATGTGTTCTCCTTTGCGTTTATGCCTTTTTCATTTCTGCAGGCCAGAAGCTCAATTTTTCGTCCACGTTTAATTTGGACAATTTGCTTCCATCGTACGTTAACATGAGTAAGTATTACCGGTATTCTGGATCGCTCACCACTCCTGGCTGCGGGGAAGTGGTTACTTGGACAGTATTCGAAGAGCCCATTATCATGGATGAAAATCAGGTTTGAAAATGCCTTTTTTTTTACCTCCTTATTATTTAGATTTGTATACGTACAATTACGTGGGGTGGAGAGGGGTAGGAAGTGGACTGCGCCGTGAGGCCGCTGATCTGCATTCGATTCCTGGCTGTGGCTGAAGTCGGTGGCGAGTGATATTTGAACCGGTCCTGGATCTCGACCAACTTGCACTGACAAAAGTGGGTGACGTATAGTGAAATAACCACCTTGACAGCCCATGGGGCAGGGAGCACTTCATCCAGCAGTGGACTGTCAGAGGGCTCTAAATTTTTTAATACATTTACATAATCTATTTATACATATACTGGTAGAATGAATACTTCTCCCGTGAACTGCATTGCTGACGATGATGACATGCCTCTCTAAAATCACGATGTGCACACAGGCACGTGACAATTCTCCTACCCCCACACCCCCAGAGTTGCAACGCCATTTTGGAGTTGCAACGTGATTTTAAGAATCTATTCGTTTATCATTGATACCATCCCGATTTATATTGTTTAACATTTTCTTCCTCATTTCTGTGACTGTGTCCATGCCATTATCCATTTTACATCCGCATATCATTTGCATACCTTCGAACATTTTCTGTAATCGATTCTCACATGCACAACTCAATGGGTGTCATTCGTGTAAAAATACATTTGTATCTATTAAGCGCTGAATCGTTACTGCTAAGTATGTGTTCCAGACATGTGATCATTCATGTATGTTTTTTTGTTCATACGCGACTGTTTTGTGCTTCGTACAGATTAAGAAGTTCTCCACTGTGTTTTTCTCCACGAAAGAGGACCCACAGCAGACACTCATGGTGAATAATTTTCGCCCGGTGCAAAAACTCAACTCGAGGATCGTGTTCGCATCTGAGACGGCCACCGTTGGTTCTGCTGTGCCTCTCGTTGTCAACAAGTTGACCCACGCCGCTGGCCTTTTCCTTCTTGCTATTGTTTTGTATTGAGACGGACCAACGTTTTAATGTTCGATGACCACTTTTTACACCACCTGAGCAGTTTCTAAATATTTAATTGGCACACACCCACACTTCATTAAGTTTTATGTCCGATTTATTTTTCCTTGAAAATACTTGATCTTAGTGGAATTATTACTTTAATACACCACACATCACTTCCGTATGCAAATACGCTAAAAATGCCACGTCTCTAAACAGGGCGATTCGATTGTTTTGAGAATGGTGATGTCAAACAATGTCACCAGCCTAATATCGGGATGCTTGGAAAAGTCCACGGTATTATCATATTTTATACTGCATGTTCTATATTGATATTTGGGGTAAATATGTTAGCAAAAAGACGGGTGGTTTTTTTTCATTGGAGCACACTTTTGTTGGGAACCGTCTGAAATATCTTGCCTGTTATATCACTACAATTAAATATAATTATAGGTATACTTATTTCCACACGTGTGTATTTATTTAATGTAATGTAGTACTTGTATCGTGAGGACTGTTTGATTTTTAGCAAATGATGGGACAATCGAGAGAAGGTGATGATAGTTTTATTGATCGCTGGAGACTGACAATTGATATGAGGGGGGGGGGACATTTTGTAATCCTTTGCTGTGAACCAAAATTTACTTTTTCGGAGCTGATTAAAATTAACACGCATCAGATTGTGTTTATTGGAAACAATCTGCTTATTTTTTTGTTTTAACCAGTCTTTAAATTTATTATTAATAAACGTGCTGTTTAAATCATGAAAAATCGTATTTAAGTTTTAAAGCGGTGACGAATAAAGTACAAATAAAAATTATGAGAGAAACACAGTAGATTAGTAATATTAACAACTTGTGATAATAAAGGGAAGGCTTTCTCATTGATCTGTGGAATTGTTTGGGACTTGTTGCATATGAATGATACTTAATGGATGGTTGAAAGGGTGGATCAGGCTCCATCAGAAGAAGCGGCGTGATTTGTCTTTGCTGAAGTGCGGCTTGCAGCTGTCATCTATCGGTCAGAGAAGATCGAGGCGACTGTCACTTTGGTTAAAATTCAATGGTTTTGAACCCAAATAAAATTTCGGGATGAATGGAGAAGGACACCTTTCTATACAGCAAATGTGTGTCGTCCTTTTAATTTCCTGCACATTATTGGTGATGTATGTGCTTTAGAGTGAATTCAATTACATTGCTGAAGAAATCATTTTAGGCGAGTAACGTGTGTTAGCTTATTTTTAAGAGGGTTAAAACACGTCTTACGCAATTTTGAGTTTTGCTTCGCTTCAGTTTTGTTTTACAACATAATTACCACATCTACGAGGGCAATTAGTTGTATTTGAACATTTTAAAATATTTCTAAAACGTTCCGCAAACAGATGAGGCTTATTTGTAACACAATGGGCGATGGTGGCGGTGTGCGCCCGTAATCCAGCACTGTGGAAGCAGCGACGGCGTAGGGCGGGGGGGGTTACCCTGGCTCGCCATGATAAGGCAATAGAGAAAACGAACTAATGTCCATCTGTTTCCATCTGTTCAGAGATAGTGTTGACCCCTCACATGCATGGCTTTACTAATAGGGGTTTTCCCCTTTTTTCTGGCAACAAAACTGATACCTTTTGCAAGGAATCATGCTTACATTAACCACAATACTTGCAGTCAAATGCAAACAAAAAACAAGTATTGTGGTTAATGTAAGCATGATTCCTTGCAAAATGTATCAGTTTTGTTGCCAAAAAAAAGGGAAAAACCCCTATTAGTATATTTTGGTACTGGCAAAGGAGGTCCCATGATGCATGTTTTTTTTTAATTCTGAATGGTGCCGTCTTCTTCCACGTATAAACACTCATACTTTGGCTCAAAACGTATTTAAATAGAAACCTAATGCAAGAACCTCAGGAAAAAGACTCCGAAGCCTCGGTGCGGCTTTCCTGGATAAATAAGTAATGATAATGTTTTATTTAAAATGACATAAGTGCATTTGTATGGTCTGCTATAGTAAGAAAGGGCTTGATGAACTAAATGTTGCTAATAACTCGTCACTGAATTCAAACTGGCCCACGGATTGCTTTTTGTAAACAAACTTTACTGGGAAAGTTAATTTGGATGGCCCTTAAACTGATGGATAATACCCCATGAGTGGATTGGCAAGCCCCTTACACAGTTATTTTTCTGATTTTTTTTACGGTGACATTATACTTTGTTTTGCTCAATCTTAGGGCAGGTATTGTTGATCTACATTAAAATAATTGAAAAACTAGAAAGTTTTGATTTGTATTCGTATCGAATGGCCTGAAACCTCAATTCGATAATAGTGGTTTAGACAAAGACGTTGTTTTGGCAAGTTGAGATATGAGCGAATATAATGAAAGTGGTAAAAATATAGTGGCTTATATGCTTGCTTTATATTGGGGTTTAGTTTGACTTTAAATATCCAATTACAGTGATAATATTTCCTAACATTACACTTTATTTTAAAAAAAAGTTCGTGCAATTGATGTTGGTCGTGTGCATTTCACTGTGTTCTGCATTCTCAAATAAGTACATTGTTTGATGAGGATGTGGCTAGGTGACTCAGAGGGCAGATGCCCGAGCCAGCACCACTGAGATCCTGGCTTCCAACCCGCCTGTGAATTAAACAGGCACTCAAGTGGAGCGAGTTGATTTTCTCAGCCCAGTCATCAACGACTGCAATATATATATAGACTGTATCCGTCACATTAACATCACACGCAAAAATAATCACTTAGCTAAATTCCAGTTGTGAGATAAAAAATATTGGCTTGAATGTTACGCAACACATTTCAGTAGCTAATGAAACGCCCTTCCCTTTCATACACTCTTCACGGATAAGGACAGCGAAGTCACCCTATTACCCTTGAGTAATTCATGGGTATTGACCATATATTGTCCCCAGTATGCGCTTCGTGACAATTAATTATGGCTGATGATGACTCCTATTTACAAAGTGATCAAACTCAGTGTAAGGTTTTAAACTTAATATGTATGAAACAAAATAAAGAAATACATTTTACTTGAGAAATGACGTGCAATGTGTTCACATTTTATGCTACACTTTGTAGCACAGAGTATCATATGTGGCTGTTGAGGAATGATTTGAAGGTTTGATAGATGCGTTGCATTTGTTTTCCAATCTGCATGGCAATGGGTCTGCCGAGAGCCAGTTTTACATTAGATGTAATTCATTTATTACACTATTTCATGTGTAATAATGCAATGAAATCTATTGTAATTTAAAATGGCAAAAATGTCTAATAACCCTCCGTTGTGTAACCGTTAAACATTTAAATGGCTCCCGATGCTGAGCATTTTTCAGACTAGGACATAGACTGAACATAATAAGCATGGCAACTTAAACTGATTTTTGTTGACTTCATTCAACATTTTTTACATCCACATGTTTGGGCCCGATGTGCAGTTGCAATTTAACTGCTGTCTAAATATATGCCATCTCAACGCATTTCTCACTTTTATATTTTATGCAAACGGTGTTTCTCATGCATTTTGTCATTTTCAACAATGTTCATGTTCATGTTACGGTGCAGCCTTGCAAGAGCTTGCTCACGCTACTGCTGGCAGAAAGGCCTCCATCAGAGCGAGTTCTAGAGAGCACATTGAGAGTGTATTTTGCCTAATCTTCCACACTATTGTATATATAACACATAGGCTTTCGCGACCAATATTATTCATAATAAACGTTTTGGGTTTAGATCGCGTTATTTATAAATGTGTCGTAACCCTCCACCACCCGACACGGCCAATCAGTAAAAAAGTGTCACGTTGACAAAAGACAAATAGTTCACTGCTTTAGCCCACCGGTGTGGCGAATTGCCCGATGATGCTGGATGCAATTACCAGCGAAACGTCGTACTCAAATTGTAAATGTTGTGGTTTCACGGTTCAACACACCGGTGAGCTAAAGCAGTGAACTATTTGTCTTTTGTCAACGTGACACTTTTTTGGCCGTGTCGGGTGGTGGAGGGTTACGACACATTTATAAATAACGCGATTTAAACCCACGTTGATTATGAATACTATTGTATATATGTTTCAATAGCTACTTCTGGGTGAGTATTCGTTTTTATTGGGTTATTTCGAACAATTTAGTGTGAACGAGGTTCAAATGAAAGCAAATAATCTGCAACTCTTGGGTCCTCAACACATGATGAACAAATAATAGATATATATTACGTATGTTTGTTAACAATACATTTTTTTTAATTAATAACTGGTTTTATGAATGTATGTATTCATTTATAAAATTACAAACATCATGAACCTATGAGCACAATGACTATGGTGGGTCAGTGGCGAAGTTGTGGGGTGGAGTGGAGGTACAGTACAGGCTCGACTCCTGGTCCTGGTTCCCCACAATGCAATTCACCATTCCTCAATGGTCATCGTGTTGAGTCAAACAACGCAAATAACCAATGGCATGGGTAAGCCTTCATAGAGCTTATGATTGACAATTGGCTGTATATTATTACAGTAAAACCCTAAAAAAACCCACGGAAATGTGGGGTAGTGTGTCTTGTGAGTCTGTAATCTGTGGTACACGGTGATGTTACTCCAGAAATCTGTGCCGAAAATGTGGCAATTTTCGTGGATTTTGGGAGTTTTTACCCTCCGTGGCGCCAATCACTCCCGAACAAACGTGGATTATAGAATATTCGCCACCCACGGATTATGAGTTTTGCCGTGCACGAATGGCAGAGATGCCGAAGATTCAGGATTGGTGGATGATTGGAGGACAGATTTTAGAAGTTATATTGTATTATAATAATCATAATTTTAAATAATTTAAACATGTAATGTGCACAATATTCGCTCATTCTCGTACAGACGAAAGGACTCAGAGGCGTGAGGAACAACAGACGGGTGGGAAGGGCTGCACATTTATCTTGTTTCCCTGCAGTTAAAATGTGATAATTATTCAGTACAATCTCCACCGTAAAATCTGACAATTATGTGGATCTCTTTCCAAGGAGTCCACCTTGTCCACCAAACGTGCAGCTTTCCAGAGAAACATCCACAATTAGCACGGTTGTCTATGCACGGTGCGAAAGAAGTTCAACATATGATAATTGTTTTTTTACCCTTCTATCTGGCAACAAAACTGACACCTTTTTTACAAGGAGTCATGTTTACATAGACCACAATAGCTGCAGTCATAATGCAAACAAAAAACATAACTCTGATAATGTGCACTGTCCTTGAAGTTGATTGGTCCACACCCGAGACAGCTTTCCTTAGAGCCTAGTCTCACATGGGTTGGACCAGATGACGCCAAAAGGCGCACAACTCAAAGACAATGCACCATCAGAGTATGAGAGCTCGGGGTAAGCATTTACACCATTGGAACCTCATTTGCCAGTAAAAATATGATAATTGTTTTTTTACCCTTCTATCTGGCAACAAAACTGACACCTTTTTTACAAGGAGTCGTGTTTACATAGACCACAATACCTGCAGTCATAATGTGCACTGGCCTTTTGGCGTCATCTGGTCCAACCCATGTGAGACTAGGCTCTAAGGAAAGCTGTCTCGGGTGTGGACCAATCAACTTCAAGGACAGTGCACATTATCAGAGTTATGTTTTTTGTTTGCATTATGACTGCAGGTATTGTGGTCTATGTAATCATGACTCCTTGTAAAAAAAGGTGTCAGTTTTGTTGCCAGATAAAAGGGTAAAAAAACTATTATCATATTTTGTACTGGCAAATGAGGTTCCAAAGTTCAACATACATGCGTACAATGCAGCCTACAGATTCTTGCACAAATACTCAACAGCTACCACATGTCGACAGCTAAGAAAGCGTGAATACAAAACCAGTTTGGTGTTTTTTGGCTCTTTATTGTTTTTGGTGCTGCAGCTGCAATTATTTCACTTCTCGTGCATTATATATCAATGAGTGTCAAGTCCTGAATGCAGCAATACTATTTTAAAACAAAACTATGCAGTCTCCGTTTTCCAATTAGAGTGCTTACTGTGACTGCAATAACATTGTAAAAGCCGGTGTTAATTGTTGTTAAATTGTACTGTGGGTACTTTACTAAATCCGTTGCCATTGTATCAAAAAGCCAACATTTGGCCACGTTTGGTACAAAAAACAAAGAAGTACAATCACAAATCTACACCAGTGCTTGCTGAACTTAAACATTTAGATTTAAGCTTTCGTGACTGCAGGGATTCATCTTCTTGGTTCTTTCGGTAAAGTCACGTAGAAGGGAAATTATAAAATAATACAAATTAAACATAATTAAGTAATATAATATAATAATATAAAAATATTATTTTATTATGTTTAAAAAAATAAAACATAATGAAATAAATAATAAAATATTATTTGTTCTATATTAATATATTTCTCATTATTTGTATTTTTTTATTTTATTATTTCCCTTCTACGTGACTTTACCGAAAGAACCAAGAAGATGAACTTAAAAATGCAAAGGCTAATCTGCAAGGGATGGTGATGATTATGCTTCTTTTTGCTGTTGGTGATGATGATGATAATAATGATAACTATTAATTACATATAATTGTAATATTTTTCCAAAAGTCTGTACGATTAGAAGTGCTCATCCATGTATTTATCTGAACACTCAATTTACTACAAATGCGACTCTTGAACTCAACACCTTCATCAATCGCACTGCCCCTAAAATAAATATATGCATGTAATAGGCGATTACATGTGTATATTGGATTTGTAAGCAGAAGCGAATGAGCAGATGATCTGGAAATGTCATTGCATTGAAACTTTGTTTCAAGTATTGTCTATCCCTGGGTGTACTTTTTTTTTTTACAAAGGGGGCGGTGATGCAGTGCTTAGCGCGCTGCGCTACGAAACCAGGGTTCCGAGTTCGACTCGTGCTCATGGCCAACACCAGTGCCGAGTATTAATATCTGAGCAGGTCACGGGCCTCCCCCAGGTCGACTCAGCCTCAAATGAGTACCTGGTGCGATGTATAAACATCGCTACTAGAGGACGAATGCGGCCGGGCGTGGTGCTGGCAACCCATCCCTCGTGTACCGTGCTGGCCCTCACAAGTGCTCGCGAATAGCACTTGCCCCAACAATTTTTGAGGCTAGTCTTTGTGTTTTTGTTCATCAAGGATGTACAGTGTGAGGATGTTCCTTCCACTTGTCACATTTCCACATCCTGTCGATGGGTGTGCTTGTATATTGAACAAAAATAGTGTATTGTTATCTACCCTTTCATACGTAGACAACGAGTATTCTCCAGTGTTTAACATTGTTTTCACGAACAAATGCTGGGGTTTTTGCATGGAAATTGGAAATGGGATTCAAAATAGGAATCAGTGTGTGGATTATAACATTGCAAGAGGTGGTGGGGGCTTGGGGAAACCTTAATCCAGTGGTGGTTTGATCATGGCTGATGATGATATTGACTCAAACTAGTAATGTAATTTAATGTTTGGATAATTGTGCTTCACATATGTACATTGCGTGTTGGCAGTTCACAGCTTGACTCGAGGTTGCTGTATTGCTATGTAGAATAATTTTCTCAAATATTTACTTGAAATTGGGTAACATAATATGCAAAATGGAATGGATTTCTATATGTTGATGTGAAAACATCTATAGTTCGGGAAAATTATATTTTTGGTAGAATATAGTAATAGAGGTTTTTTGGGTTAGATCGCGTAAATATATAAATGTGTCGTTAAACCCACCACCACCCGACACAGCCAACTAGTAAGGGTTGGCACGTAAACAGAACGTGGCCAATTCGTCACCAGTACAGCACCACCGGTGTGTTGGAGAACAAAGCCACAACATTTACAATCTGAGTACGACGTTTCGCCAGTAATTACAACTAGCTTCATCAGGCGACAGCCAGATTTGTGGAGAAGTCTGTTTTGTTCCTTGTATAGAGGCGTAGATGTGGTGACCACGCTTCTGCGCTCTTTAGCCACGTGGGGGGGGGATTACTCAGGCAACGTACATGATGCATGTGCATTATGCGAGCCCTTTGAACTTGTCATTACTGTCAATTGTGTTTATTAAAATAGCCGTACCAACGGTAATCCCTATTGAAGTTAGCTGCCCTTTGTAGGCATGCATTTCAATAATGCATTATTTGATGGTTCGCTCACACGCAGCACTAAGGCGGTAGCTATCCAAACGGTTAAAGTTATTTTTATTTCTTTCAATTTCGACAGATTATATAATTAGTCTTGGCCAGTAGTAGCTAGTTTGGCACAGAACTTCAACATTATCAAAATCAATTGAGTATCCTTGTTGGCACGCGTGTTCTGCTACTGCTGAAAGTTGTATTTGGGAGAATTTACTATTTCTCTGATGTTCTTTTAGTCTCGTGCTGATCATTCGTCCTGTTTGCCCAACATAACATTTACCACACGTGCAGTTAATCCTGTACACACCTTCTGTTGATAGCTTCGGTAATACATCTTTTGTACCAGGTATGAATTTCTGTATTTTATGTACCGTGCCAAATCTGACTCGGATGTTTTGTTTTTCTAAACATCTGGCTAGTTTATCAGTTACTTCCGCAATGTACGGTATTTTGATCGTTTTAATTACCTGGGCAGTTTCAATGCTCGTGTTATTTGATGTGGTGTTGGCATTCAATGCCCTGTTGATTTGTGCATCATTGTAATCATTCATTTGCAGCGCTTCTTTAACATGTTGAATTTCACTTCTCAGACTGTCACCATTTTACACTTTCTTAGCTCGATGAATGAGCGTCTTGATAAGAGCAGATTTCTGTGCAGGGTGATGGTGTGACTGCATTCAGATAGGCGTCAGTATGCGTTTTCTTTCGGTAAACAATGTGTATTATTTTACCATGTCGATCAATCCAAGATGTGTAGAGCACCATATTCAGCAAAACGCTGAGACATGAGTGCCGTTGGCACAAAGATAATAACCTAAATTAAACGACACAGAAAATAAAATGTATGTGTTTAGTCCGGTCTTCAAAGCACCGATTGCCGGGGATGAGCGGACTTTAGCTGGTAGGAACTGTTCTAGACTGACTGGGGCTGCAGATTAAGGTCTTCCTTCTACTGTCCTACGCTGAGTGGATTTTATACCCCGCAGGTCCATACCAGATGAGTATAGGCTTCGCGATGGTACATATGGATGGATGGCATTGCTTAGGTAGGTCGGTTGACCAGTTGTCTTTGTTATAAAAGCGAGTCGTGGTGCGACCTTGAACTTCAAGTTTCAAGTTCAAGTTCATTGATTAGGTATAGCCCTGTGAGCCATTCGGCTCTTGAATCGGGTGCAACCGCAACAAACAAAAAACAAAAACATGAACAAAAAACATCTTAAAGTGAATATGTGACTAAGTGCAAACAGAAAATCCAAGAAAAGACAGCAAAATATTGACTCTCGTATACACTGCTAACTACTGCAGCTTTTTCAAAAGCTTTACAATGATGATAGTAAAAAAATAAGTCCATGCTCGACTGGGTTTTCAGTGTTCTAAACTTCATGACTTAAACGACAATGCATTTAATTAATGATAATTCCAATGATGCAAAATGCCATTCAATCAACAGTACAAATTAATTCCCAATGTGGGAAATTTACCACAACGTTAGAATGTTTTATGCTATAATGAGAAATATGCGCATGAATGCTGCGAGTTGCAATACATTAATATTGTACCGCAACATTAACGATGGTGTGAAAAAAAGTAACGGTTCGGTCAATATACCGCATTTACATAATATTTAGTCCAATGGTATGCATGGTTTGTAGATAAAGATGAAAAACTATTCAACCGTTCTTTCATTTTAAAAGTATACAACATCGACAAAGACGATCTACCGTATTCATGAATGCATTCTATTAGACAGATACATTGTACTTTTGGTGTATACTAACGTGTGAAAACAGACAGTAATTGGACAGGAGCAGTCCAGACATCTTTTTATGGAAATTCCCCGTAGGCCAATGTTCTTAGCACTGAAAACAAGATCTATTGGTTTGTTTTCTGGAGTGACCGATACTCCTCTGTAGCACACTGGAAAAAGCAGATTCCTTGTTAGCGCTCACGAAATAAATGTCCTTGTAACCCGAGCTGACAGCAGTGAAATCTCCGTAAGGTATGACTACTCACTTAGTAGAACGCAGTGGAGTGAAAAAAATCCATTTAACTTAAATTTGGAAACATTTATTTCCTCGTGTAGAGCAGTCTAGAAAATGAGAGTCGAAAGATGTATTTAATATGAACTTGAATTGAATCAGTGTAGAATGGAAGGTTATATTTTTTATTGTCATGAGAATTGGCGGTACACGTGTGAGCGATAACACGGTGTTATATATATAGTATATATACACACAGAGAGACTCACTGTCTTTCAACAAAAGTGCTTATTAAGCCAATAATTCAGAGAAAGACACATTTTCCCACAGTGTGGATTATAACCTTAGTCAGCAGAGTTGTCTTGGTTTGGTGGTATTGGACCGTGAAATCAATTCAGCTCACTTTCCAAATGCCTTCTCTTTGCAATAGAAAATAACAACAAAAATCCATGAAAACTCATACAACCCAACTATATATATAAAACTATAATACTTAATAAGATACATGCATATTTTATGGATCGTAAACTATTTTGTAAACAAACATTTCTGCCAGCATTTATATTTCATTGGAATGTTATGCTTGTGTAATGATGATCCATGGTTGATATTTTTAGCCTGGAAGGATCAACACGGAGAAAAACGTACACTCAAAATATTCCCTATTGACCACGTGCGTCTGTCTCATTTATGAATCAAAACAGTTATTTTCAGAAAGTGACATTCACACTCTCCAATTACAAAAATGCCGAGAGCCCATAGAAGTGCGATGTCACATGGAATAAGTAGAGGAGGAGGAGGAGGCGAAAACGCTATAGGGGTGAGCAAAGAAGTGAGCAAGCAGGATAAGGAGGCAACAGCAAAATGCCATGCAAATAATCGATTCACTCCTCCATTGATCTTAAACACATTGTGCTGCCAATTACTTTCTGTCCTGGCGGTGTAAATACCACAAATGTTGCACCGAGGAGTCATTTGCCTCTGTAGGAGGCGGCCGTGTTTGCAGTCAATTTGGCTGCCAAATCCCAGCGCTAATTATTTAGCTTTGTGACTCGCGTGTCCATCTTCAGGACAATTGACATAAAGGAGCCATCTGCTCCAAAGTTTATGTTCATAATCCTTACCACAATTCAAAATGCCATGGGTTATTGCAACCTTAAATATGCGTGTTTGCATAATTACCCCGTTGTTTAATGCTGTGTCAATCAGTGATGCAATTAATTACGTTACCAATTTGCAATGCTTCGTTTATTCTGTATTCGATACGGATTCCACGTATAATGATAACTATTGCTGTTGATGACAATAATAATCTACACCCCTTTTGCCAATCCACTGCTGGATGAAATCCTCCCAATGCTGTTTCAGCTACAGTGTGGCAGGACAGATGTCCCTCACCACTGATGTTAGCCATGGCTGGGAATCCAACTCGGGTTGCCCGTTTCAAAGCATGGTAGAGGGAACATAACGTGCCAACAACTCCACTAATTGCTGCATTGGCGCTTTAAATAAGATGCACGTGAACATCACAATAAGATGGGACTTCTATATTAAAATAGAAAGTCCTCAGTGATGTGAATTTTACCCTGAGTAAGCTAAGAGTTTAGTGTAAGCAAAGTGGGATCGTCATTCCCGTCTATCTATTTATATTGACGAACAACAAAAAATGTTAATTTCAACAAACACAACCATGTATTTTAAAATGGACATGCAATTTCATTAAGTTGAATGCCAGAATTGACCTCATAATGCGTATGATATTCTAGTTTGAGTGTGTACGCCGCTACACTGCTGTACAGCAATTTTTAAACACCAAAGCATGCATTGTGTATGTTATGGTGGTTGCTATGTTTAACAATATTCAAAAATTCATCGGTATTCACTACCTAATAAACTAGCATTTAATCACATTCATTATTCTGTATCGAGTATCTCTGCCCTGGCATAACAATTAGGCAGCACTATCTCTTTTATGCCAAGGAAAGACGCATTCATGCAACATAATTGGCCTTTTATCAAAGCCCGAGTATATATTTAATGGTAAACAAAACAAAAAAGCAGCAGAATTATAAAGCATTCTCTCGAAGCAGATGACAAATCTACTCAAAAGCACATAAGCTGGACAAGCCAAACTGCGTTTTGGCAATAACGATTGAGCCAACTCAATGCGCCACACCTAACATAAGCTGTTCTTGGCAGTGATGTTTGGTGAATCAGAAAGTGATCTTGATTCAGGTATACCAACTGCTGAAATGCTTACATTGGCTTCAGTCACTGCAAGTTCAGAACTTTGTAAATATCGCATGTGTTGACATCACACTTTCAACTGACATTCCGGAGATATACACCACATGGTAATATGGTAACTTAATTTGAAATGCCTTGACTTAAAAACATTACGTATTTTTACATGTGCAATGACAGTAGAGTCAGCCTGCAGTGCGAATGGACTAGTGGGCACGGGAGGTAATGACAGGGGAGTCAGCCTGCAGTACGAATGGACTAGTGGCCATGGGAGGTAATGACAGCGGAGTGAGCCTTGCAGTACGAATGGACTAGTGGCCATGGGAGGTAATGACAGGGAAGTCAGCCTGCAGTACGAATGGACTAGTGGCCATGGGAGGTAATGACAGGGAAGTCAGCCTGCAGTACGAATGGACTAGTGGCCATGGGAGGTAATGACAGCGGAGTGAGCCTTGCAGTACGAATGGACTAGTGGCCATGGGAGGTAATGACAGGGAAGTCAGCCTGCAGTACGAATGGACTAGTGGCCACGGGAGGTAATGACAGGGAAGTCAGCCTGCAGTACGAATGGACTAGTGGCCATGGGAGGTAATGACAGGGAAGTCAGCCTGCAGTACGAATGGACTGGTGGCTTCGAGATTGATCGAGAAGGGAGCGTGGCCAGGTGATGGAAGAGGACGGTAGAGTCTGCTGTTGATTTGTGCGCGGGAGACTCGGGGATGTTGCATTGGGGTCTCCGCCTGTTCAAGTGTGAGCACCTGGCTCCTTAATAAAGAAACCATCTCAAGACAAGTGCGTCCAAGTCGTCATTAAACATGTATTACAGGGCACATTTATTATTTCACTATTCACCTTTATCTTTAGAATGAAAACTTTTGTTTTTACAAATGAATAGTATACTTCTACTTGAAGCTTTGAAACTACAGTGTTCTTAAGTACTGCGGGTTGTGTTCCTGAAAGGTGCGATGACGAATATCGAAACGATGTGAATCGAGCGATTTACAGGGTAGTAGGTCGAGGCGAAGGCTGAGAAGCGACGGATGTGAGAAAAGACGGACGATGCTGTCAGCGACGTAAGTGCGGGTTGAGGCGATGCAAATCAGGCAGTGGTGTCAATAAAGTGACGACGTACTTGTGAAACGATGCAAAAAGGGGAGACGCAAATCGGTGGAATGACTGTGCATATGTCTGTTGTATGTTGAACTTGTACGTTGGACTTATTTTTCACCATACGTAGCCAACCGTGCTAATCAGAGGTGCACGTTGACGATTAAACATAATATGAATCTTCAAACTCACAACACCAAATTGATTTGCGTGCTCAAGACACATGAATCGAGTAGTAAGCACATGCAATCGCTGACGTGAGAACTGTACGTATTGGGTAATTGGTACCCTGCAGCCACTGGAGGCGTTTCACCACAGTGACAAAAATGATATACACGTGCAGTGGGTTCTAAATAGGAGCACACCGAGTCTTGGAGGCAACACGTTTATTTACTCACACAACTCGAACCGGCTAACATAACAGATAACTGCGCAACGCTCCGAGGTTAACTATGTACATCACGGGTTAAATATGTACATCACGGGTTAACTACATAGGGTGGTGGCCACCGCTCCTAACCACGTAACCACTTGAACGGGATCACTATATGATTGGACCAGGACAACTAACACGCTGCCTGGCCCTCGTGCGCGAAGACCGAAGAGCGTGGGATCGAAGAAAGCGGCTTCATTCCCGGGTCGGACAGCCCAGCTCCCTCTAGGGACTGGGCTTATATTCGCTGCGGCGTGACCGGACTCCGCCCATGGCCACGCCCCCTTCTAGATCCTTCGTGGAGGCTCTCGGTCCAAACCACGTGGCCCCCTCACCCCCTTCTGGGGGTCCCCGTGCTCCCTTGTCCGGTCACGTGCTCTCGCGGGTGCACGCAGGCTGTCATGTCCTGACATATTCACTTTAAGATGTTTTTTGTTCATGTTTTTTGTTTGTTGCGATTGCACCCGATTCAAGAGCCGAATGGCTCACAGGGCTATACCTAATAAATGAACTTGAACTTGAACTTGACCCGACCTCCGTGACACCCGGACCCTGCCCTTTAGGGAGCCTCTTAATGCAGTGCACACACTGGTGCCATAGAATGTCACCCCGCGTATAGTACCACTCTTCCCTCGGTACTGTCGCTACACTGTAGTGATACCATTGATGTCGCGACACACGTATAGCGTTTCACCACGGTGGCAAAAATAATATACACGTTTAACGTTTCACCATAGTGGTAAAAATAATATATAACAGAATTCTTCAATTAAATAATGGCCCTGAATCGTAACAGTTCATGAAATTTGGGAGATGACCGAATCATGACGGGAATGTTGGCGATATTTATTCCTGTGATTGTAGAACTGTAGTTCGATACGTTTACTTAATTAAACGCTGTAATAAGCTGTGTCAATGCGGAATAGTTTCGGCTGCAATTGTGCTCGTTAAAAGCCATCAAAATCGACAAGTGTAAAGTTTTAATTTGCTTCGCGATGGATACACTGCAAAATGCGCAGACAAGCATAACATTTAAGCAGACTATGTATAATTGTCACAAACTTTATCAATACGTGGTACATTCGCAGCTTCAACATTTGACATTGCATACTCGAACCAATAAACTATGTTTAAAAACATTCCAAATATCCCTCACATCTAAATGTAATTCTTCTTCGTATGTTTAACAATCGTGTAGGGTTTACATTCATGTCCTCTGTCTCTACTCATGAAAACATTTTTTTTTCTTTTCTATGTAATATTTTGACGGGCTGTGTGTGTGGAGATTGTGTGTATGAGGTGTGGGGCAGTGGCAGTGTAGAGGTGATGATGATCTGACTCGGTCCTGGGCCTCCCCTAGGTCGACTCAGCCTCCTAAAATGAATACCTGCGTGCGGTGTGTAGTAAAACATCGCCACTGGGGAGACAAAGGCGGTCGGGCGTGGTGCCGGCCACCCACCCCCTCGTGTGGCGTGCCGGCCTTCGTAGGTGCTCGCCAACAGCACTTGCCTCAACAGTCTCTCAAGGCTATACGGGGGATCTTTGTCTTGTTTTTTGTTTCGAGATTGTTTGCTCTTAATTTACTATTCTATTACATATATTGGCGTTCCAGTTGTTCAGGCTGTACTTTATAGACGCAGAGATTGCATACTTTTATACACGATGGCACGTGTAACCCCGCTGGGACTCCAGGCGTCTGGCAACGGTTCTGTCCGCACGCATATCCCAGATTGCCTTGGTAATGTGGGTATCCAGCACATTATAAAATAAAATCAATTGTTGTCATGTAACCATTCAGCCTTTCGCTAAATTACTTTAAATATATTCTTGGTTTTTTCGGTAAAGTCTCGTAGAAGGGAAATAATAAAATAATAAAAATATTAAACAATAAAAAATTATCACGACGTTTCGACTGCAACATTTTTATTGTTTTATTTTTCTTATTTTCTTATTTCCCTTCTACGTGACTTTACCAAAAGAACCAAGAATATGAATCCCTGCAGTCACGAAAGCTTTACATCAAACTACTTTACCTATGTTCAGTTCAACGGACGCTAGCAGGTGCGTACGCTCGTTGTTTTGAAGGGGCCGCCGCAGAAAAGAATTGAATGGCTGCGGTGGAAAACAAAAAATCGTCGCCGTCGCCTATTCGTGCATTGTTACATCTCATCATTAGTGGTGTGTCCGTTCGTGGGAAGAGAATGCCCGCAGTGGCCCGCGAGTGTTTGCGAACGTCACAGCCGTGGTTGAAGGTCGTCCACCAGAAGAAACGAGAGGCAGCTCCCCTGGCAGAGGTGGGAGAAGGCCCACAATTTACCCCACCACGACGGACCGCCATGGCGAACCCATTCATAGATTTGCCCGACTGCCGGATGGATGCAAGCTGGGTGACGGGTGTATTTGAGAAGCTTTCCCCCATCCTACTTGATCGTCTCTGTGTGTTTATGTGTTTGTGTTTTGTCTCTCAAATTTAGTTCTACCTGATGACGACCGCTTGTGTTGCAATCGAAACGTCGTACTCTATTATTTAATTTATTTTCTTTCGACGTGACTTTACTGAAAGAACTAAAGAGTGTTGTTTCCCCATCGTTTCAACTTTTGTTTAGCCTTCAGTTCGTCGTCCTACGCCGCACCTACGATTAGCGCGGATGGCTACGTAACGGTGCGAAAAGAGTTGGGTGTACGTAAGTGCAGCCGCCACGTCAGATAGATTGAAATTCCACCGACGACCTCGAGATTGCAAGTCCAGTTCGCTAATAAACCCCCCCCCCACCCGCGCTCGGCCCGGCAGGGTGTTGCAAATCACCACGTCTCGACCACTTCACAGAGCATATCTTTGCACCCGCAGGGGTTTATCAAGACACTGCCATGGGCTTCTCAGATGGATAAGTCTATACAGTGTTCGTCTCGGCTTGTCTCGTATCTGTACGGCTGTCACGTGCCACAGAGTCGTGCACAAAACACAAGCGGGCCCCGTCACGGTTTGCATACAGATGCGGGGAGAGTGGTGGTGGCCGTCCACCACTCACGTCTGACAGCGAATGCAGAGTGCGGAATAATGATGAAACTCACCTCTTTTGCATTCTTTGGCGGCGCGTAACGCATTCATTTTCTCATCAAACTTGTTTGTGACCAACGTAAGCAGTTTATTTTAAAGTGATTTAAAAAAAAATGTGCTCGTGTCATAAATAGCAAATCAACTCTGACGGGGATATTTTTTTAAAAGATATATAATCTGCTGATAGACTCTTCAGTGATTCAGTGACTGCGATGTCTTAATATCCAATGAGCTCTCTTTTTTCTGTGTCTGACACTTAAACGATGGGTACGGCGCTACGAAAAGGGCAATTTGCACTCGAATCTCGGCCACAGCTAATGTCAGCAGCAAGTGAAGTCTGAAGCAGTTCTGGGCCCCATCTATTTACCAATCCACACTGCCAAATTGTGATGTTGCATGGTGATGCAGCTCCGATGACTGAGACTGCATTGGGAGTCCTTCATCCGTCAGTTTGTTGACAACTGACTGCAAACTATTACAACCGCAGTATTGCCAAATTGGGTGCAAAATCTGAAGTAATTCGAGAAATCTTTAATTCTAAAAATTGTTGGTAATTGGACTAAGACCACACAATTGGCAACTGCGCTTGAGAACACTCATACCTTAACTGTTCACCTTTAACCCATGATCTCAGCATGCATGATCCCTGTTCTGGCATGGATATCATTACTGCAAGCCGCCCGTGTGATAATTGGAAGTTTTGGTTTGACTGTGAAGTGAATAAAAAGTTCAATGGCAATAAAATGTCTCTCTCCCCCTCCAAAACAAACACACTGAAGTAAAAAAAACGCATCATTTGCAAAGCCAGGAAGCATTCATTACAAAATGCAATTTATGTTATCCTGTGCATTTTTGAGGTATGGTAATTGGTTGGAATGTAATGTGGACAATTCAAGTTACATCACAATATTACACTCAACATATACTCGTGTTCATTTTGCTCTTCGTACATTAGCGTTCATGAATATGCATCACAATTCATCAAAGCCCACTGTGTGCATGCCAGGACTACAATGCTTGATTATAATTCAGTGAAAAAAATAATTAGGGTAGTGTTTTGTGTTTAATTAAACAACTGCAATATAACTTACAGCCCAAGGTCAATCCATTGTCAGATGAAGTTATCCCTGCACCTTATCAGTCATGCCGTGCCCAAAGGCCAGTTCAGATATCACAGAGTAGATCACCACTGATGTCAGAGTAAAGTAACCCCACTTCCTTATGCTCACTGTTTTCCTTCTCACTACCATTCAGAGGCGATGGCCATCTCGACGGCAGGACTCGAGGTGATGTTCACCGTCGCCAGGAGTCGAACTAATGCCACTTGGGCTCTGCTTAACACAGTGCTCGAACCACCGCACCATCACTTAACTGTATAGAGTGGTGTATAGTAATACAGTATATAATTTAATGTTGGGTTTGTCTATGGTAGTATATAGTACGGGGTAGACCCGTGTGATGTAAGAGAAAAAAGTTTAGCTGGAAGCATATTATATTTTTTGCGACATAGAATTGTAATGTATTACTTACTGTTAGTAGCTCAGCTTATTGGAAAGTATATTTAGTATACTGATGATAATATGTAGTTTATACTTTAGTTTTTTACGTGGTTGTTTAGTAACTGCAGCTACATACTATTAACATTCCTTCCCTTTGTTAATGCTACCCCCATCCCCTCCCTTGGATGCTGCTAATCCTGCATAATGCACGGGCATAATATGACTTTCAAACCCCCCGCCCACCTCCTACGCATTTCCATAAATATGCTAAATTCCTCTTGATATGCAAAATTATTTTGTCAAGGCGCTCTTCTTCCCTCCTCCAACCCAGCTTAAATATACGCTCCAAGCTTGGTGGTGTTTCATTCTTCACCTGAGGACGGCTGCTTGCGTTGTGGCCGAAACGTCGTCAGAATTATTTTATTATGTTTTATTTTTATTATTTTATTACTTCCCTTCTACGTGACTTTACCGAAAGAATCAAGAAGATGTGGGGGGGGGATGTCATGAAACGCCAGTGATGCTTTTGGCAAATCGACGATTTCCACCTCTCACGGTTGTTTGCGATCTGCGCAATGTCTTCCGCCGAGCTCACTGTCCAGCTTGCTTACGTTCGTCGGTGTATCTGCTCGTTGGCTGACCTCTCTTGCTATTTCCTTTGCCCGGCACTTGCAGGACGTTGTTCAAAAGTCTCTGCCTGTTGGAGTGACGTGGTAGAAACTCTGCAGCTTCCTCCGTTTTGATAACTGGGTTCCTTCGCGAACACCCCCTCAGGGAAGGGCGCCTGAGGCTGTAACCGCATGCGTTCGACTTAGAAAGGGAGTACGGTACGAATTTGTCGCTAAATTGTTAGAAATTAAACAAAAGTAGTGCACCCTGCAGGTGCCTGGAGGGGTTTGTTGTATCCTGAGCTTGTTAGTCATCGCTACGCAAACTCAGGAGTGTACTTCAGTAGCACGGTCAACTATAACATAACTGCACGCACAACGGACAGATAATTAGTTTTCATGATTTGTAAACAGGTCGAGGGATAAATGTTGTGATTGAAAAGTAGACGGAGGGATACGTTCAACAAGGACAGGTATATTTCACAATGACTGTTCAACACGCCTGCAGTCGCTCAGCTACTAGACATTCATTGCACGGTATCTGTGGCAGACACATACACAACTGTCCATGACTTATGATTTCCAAGAACACTTTTTATCCTTCACTCTGAGAATCGGATCAACATGTGATGGATAACAACCCCTCCAAAATATGCCCACATGTTTTATCACCTGTCATTTGCTCATCACGAAAGGCACACTACAGGACTATACATAAGCATGCACGTAGTATTCCATAGAGATTTTAAGATGTTCACTGTTGTTTTGATTTTAAAAAAATGTTAAATAGATAAAGACGCAGCCCTGGAATTTCTTTCTTACGCCAGCCACCACTAGCCGGAAGGCTTTCGCGAGAGTGAGCCCTCGAGAGCCCCTCTAGAGTGTATTTGGTCTACTCTTCCATGCCGGCCAGACGTCTTGGAAGAGGGGTGGGAGTACCCACATTTTACCCCACCTCACACGTGACCTGCAGATCAACTGTGTGGATAGAAGCGGGGGGGGGGGTCGGATTTAAGAAACTTGCACCATTGTTGTTTCAACCGTCGCACCAAATCGATGTCCTCTAGGATTACAAGACCAGTGTGCTAACCGTTACACCATGGCAACATGCCGTTGATGAAGTGAATATTATTTATTAATTTGCTAGTGTGAATAATGCACCCATGAGATGACTGAAGAACAGTCATTTCACTGTGTTTTCGTTTTATTCTCTGAAGGCAGGTGACGGATCCTCTTGTCCATAAAGTTGGTGTTGAAACGGAAACTGGGAGGGTTAAGTTTGACTTAATTGCCCATATGTTCTGCTTTACAAGCTGCCTGGGTTTTCTTTTACGATGCGTAATACTGTAATATTCCCCTGAAGTTAATATTAAATATTTTGTAGCTACTGTGGCATGTTACCAGTACGAAAACCTCTAGAATATCAATTTATTTCTACATGGAAAGGATGTGATATTTATTCTGTTCATAACATTCTCCGCACTGGCGCTTAACGATATTTTAACGTCATGCATTGTATAGTTTTGTGTCGAAATATTACCCATCTCTCAAGAGTCTAAAAATATCACGGCGGTTCACCAACATTTGTTCAAGCGAGCCTAACTCTGCTAAGGAGACAAATGAATCTCGAAACCAGTCCACAGTTTGCTTGCATCGGAACAATGCTGCTAATATGATGCACTCCAAAAGGGCTGTATGGCCAATGGGTTGTTTACAAAAAACTTTTACAAAATTTACGTGGGGAGACAAATATGGAATGTTGTTTTGAAATGTGGTGTACACATTACATTTTATGTTTCCTTTAACATTTAGGATTTGTGTGAATCCTTAACAAAGTAGCTCGGAGTTTGTAATCAAATTTTATTTCGTGGATATACCAAAGTAAACTCACATCTCAATGTCGTAGTTTATGAGCGATATAGCGTGATGGGAAACACAACAGGATGTGAAGATCCACTGGTGCGCTCAAGAAAGCATTGTTTTGCAAACAATGAAACTTTGACAGCTTCCTAAACGCTTTAAGATTGTTTTTGTTTTTGAAGTTTCCATCAAAGTCCCATGTATTGAACGCATTCCAAATTCCTGTTCCTACACATACATTCTAAATTATTAAATAAGCATTCCCTTAAGGCATAAGGCAGTCTAACCACATGAGTGGGATTATCGGGCTAAATTTAACTCTGTGGCCTTTGAATAATATTGGAATGGAAGTTTCCAATGGTGTTGCATTTTATTTTTCATGCATCATTATGGGAATTGATTGTTGTACAAATCTTGGCTGAAATAAAGTGAGACGTGGAGAGAAAATTGATGGTGAACAATTCTCATTTTCCTTCCTCCCAAGGTGCCTTTCGTTTTTTGTCAACGAAAATCACCATAAACGTGTCTATGTCATGAGATCTCGAAATCTAAGCAGGTTTTAATCTGGTTTGTATTTGTTCAGTTTATCACCTGTAATTCCGATAATACACGGATTCCAGGAATTTGCGGATTATTGGAATGTAATTGTTATTAGAGTCCTGCTGTGATGATATATTTGATGATGGATTCACTCAATCGCAACTGATTCCAATCACACAAGCATACATTGAACAATAATCTTTCAAAAGGAAGTTATTACTAGATTAACTTAATTCCACTGCATTTTATGTCTACATTTTACGTCTATATTTATATTTTATAATTTTTTCTGAGGACTCAACCGTTTTCAAAATTATAACACCTGGAAATAATGTAATTGTAAACAAAACCATTAAACACTTAACAATAATTGTATCCCAGCATGGCATGTGCATATTTTATGCAAGGCAATTTATTAGGGATGCCTTACTAAAGCATTGATCTTCGTTGTGTACAATCAACAAAACATTGATTATCTGTATCAGTCGCGTACAACGTGCGTTCTTCCATGGAGTCAACATTTAAATGTTAAAACCCCTATTATGGTCTGGTCGTACGAGTTGCATTCACATTTACAGTAATAATCATAATTTACATAAATCCACTGTCCTAGTTTTTAACCGCACAATACTTAATCATGCTGGTCAGTGTGGATCGGTGGATGGGGAGGGGCTGGTGGTGGGGAGGTTTGGTGACCAGCACCAGTTCATGTGTCACATTAAAGAAAATATATTTTGAAAGGCTGCCGGTACAGCTGGTTGTGTGTGCAAGTTATATTTTATTGACGGATACAAACAGAACGCAACCTGGCATCTATTTTTCATTTAAGCAAAAATCGAATTCTTCATGTCCAGGAGCCAAACATTGATTTACGTAACATATTCATATAATACAATACGTTGAATGCTTTTTTTCTATGAAAAACTAAAATCAAAGCTGGTAAATGTTAGTCAGAATTTGGCGACTCATTAGAAAGTAAAGCTATAGTTATTTGGCTATGTTAATTGCACATCAATGTTTAAATAGTCTCCAGTGCATTCTCTGCAAACACATTAAATGCGTGGAATGTGTTCAATCACATTACGAAGATGAATTATAGCTTCGTCAAATTGTAATGATTTGTTCAGGATCAGCAATTAAAATATCAGTCTTGTTTCTTTGCTAAATTCAGATGAAGTTCAGGGCTCTCTCATTGGTAACATCCCAGTAAACACAACGTTCCATCTACATGCCAACGTTGGCCCAACATTGCACATTTACTGACCTTGACCTGATTCATAACTTGTTAACGTCAGTAAAAAAAAAATCCAAATGGCATGCATATATGGTATCAAAAGAAAACGACAATTGTAAGTGGATACCATGACAAAGGCAATTCTGGTGCAATGTGATGCAAACATTGTAATGGTGCAAGCACAACTCGTTGCTGTGAAGCTGATGCATGTCCTTTATCAATTATTTCATTGGAAAAGGTTCTCTGATTTCGTCCCACAAGGCAAAAAAACTCAAAGTGATCATCAGCCATGCTGGATGAAGATATTGCAAAGCATTTTTACATCTTCATCTTCCACAATCCTGAAATGTAAAAATCCACTTCTTGCCTGTGCACTAACCGATTTCATAGCTCCGTCTCCTCAGCAGACTTCTAAAGCAGACACGTCCCATTGCTCTACTCCATCATTGTTCTATGGCAACCATGCACATTCATAGCATCGGCCAAATATTCCTAAGTAGGACTTTCCCGATTAATAATCTTGAGACTCGGTGACTCGTCAAGTATTTTCTGGATAAGTAAATTACATTATTACTCCATTTTTATTAAAACATATATATATTAGTACATCATATTTTCTTTCCAACAAGATTTGGATTTAAAACAAATCCACAAATTACATATATACAATTTTACAATGTCTCAGTTCAAGTTAAATATTGGTCCCACTTGAACAGATACTGCAGCTGGTACCGATCCAGATAACTGTTGACCTTACAAATTTAGTTTTACTCACATGCACATCACGGAGAAACGGCTCCCTATGGCACGCCATTGTAACAATTGTGGTCACACAGGGAGAGGCATTCCAAGAATGGCTTTGTCCTTTTTAGTACATCCCTTGCAAGCGACGCTGCAGCCGTCATCCATTGTCTGATAGCGGCGCGAGTTAACCAGTTAAGCGGTTGATAATTGTTTTTTTACCCTTCTATCTGGCCACAAAACTGACACCTTTTTTACAAGGAGTCATGTGTGCATAGACCACAATACCTGCAGTCATAATGCAAACAAAAAACATAACTCTGATAATGTACGCACTGTCCTTGAAGTTGATTGGTCCACACCCGAGACAGCTTTCCTTAGAGCCTAGTCTCACATGGGTTGGACCAGATGACCGCAAGTATTGTGGTATATGCAAACATGACTCCTTGTAAAAAAAGGTGTCAGTTTTGTGGCCAGATAGAAGGGTAAAAAACCCATTATCATATTTTTTACTGGCAAATGAGGTTCCAATGAAGTTAAGCGGTTCACTCGCCATGCGAGTGCCCGCAAATATGTACTCTAAAGGGGCTCTCTTGGGCATCCCACTCGAAGGGGAGGCAGTGAGCAAGCAATTGCAGGGCTGCACCTTTTCTTTTTTTAAATTTTGAATTAAGCCAATATTGTTACGTTCAATACGCTTTCATATAAAAAAAAATCAATTACATTGAAATGCTCGCTTTGTAACGCAGTTGATGAATAAATCCCAGCTGTAAATGCAACCAAAATAATCTTCATGGAATGACAAAGAAGCATGATGATGATGTGCGTGTTACCTCTCATTTTGTAGCAACATTCTTCAGTCACTTTTATTTAAATATATATTTGTAGGCACGTGAAGGCAATTGTCTTGAAAGCAGCAAAGTGCTGCTCGCGCATGATGTGGATGTTGAAATCGGATACTACAAAAGACCACGACGGTGTGACAATAATGACTGTGTCATCCCAACGTACGTTTGAAGCTAGAGGCAGCATAAGTCCGTGGAAATCTTCACAAGCAACTTCACACTTTGGTTGTTGAGTCGCGCTGCATTGTGAATGTTTCATCTAAATGTAGATTTCTGTTTTCCTTTCAACATCGCTTCTAACTTGCGACGTGAATTATGCAGATTTTTTTACTCTGCCGTGGAGCTACTCGGATTAATTTAAATATAATTTTAGATTCGTCTCATTATTGTTCCATTTCATTTTAAGTGTGGTTGCCTGTGGTTAAACTATTTAAAATGTATTTTACCAGGTAAGGCCCAATGAGAAAGAGAGCTATTTTTCAGAAGCAACGTGGCCACAAACGATAGCTCAACAAAGTGGCTTGTTACGTGAAATATTACAGCAGTTAATCACTCTAAACACATGTTTCTAAAACCGGAGGGAAAAACCAGAGGACCCCGAGAATAATCCACACGACCACGGGGAGAGAGACACGCCAACTCCAAATATACATGCGTCAGGATCAGGATGAAACCAACGACCTTCTGCATACCAGGCCAGGGAGTTAACAACTGTTCACCATGGCGCACAGGTTACCGTGGCAGATACTGGAATTCCTTCTTGCAGTGAATGCTTATCAAAATGCACGACATTTATAGGAATGCTGTTTGTCTCTTCGTGTAATTCCACGCACGCGCCTCTGCACACTTTTCACGGAACGGAGAACGTATGCAAGTTAGAGGCATCACGTTGACTGCTAAGATATACGAATGAGCTTGCCCGAGAAGATGCCCATGGTGCAGACGGAGCGAGGGAATCGGCAGGAGTCCGATGGATTGTTGCGTTCAGAGAGAGTGTGAGCGATGGCGTGGGGAGACCCTCATCCAGCATCATAGCCCCTGATGATTATGATAATAATTGTACTATTTAGTCTCAGCTTATACAGTGGTATATCAATGAACACATAAATTCCATACGAGGATCATCTTTCTCTCAGAAATCCCTGTGCTACGGCGTCCCACGAGTCAATTTCAAATCTGTCCTCAAATCCCTAATTTCCGAACTCCGCAATCCTAAATGCCACTGCCAGACTTCTTACCCACACCCATAAGCGAGACCACATGACCACAACACTCTAATCCCTGCACTTGCTCCCAATCTAATCCTGGATTAATTTCAAGATCATGCCCACCGTCTTCAATATTCTGCACAGCCTCAGCCCAACCTACCCATCTATCCTTTCCAATCTCGCTCTACTAACCTCCACCGATTCTCAGCTAAAGCAAACGGGGCTCTGTTGAAGTCCCCAGTCAAATCTTCAATCGCTTATTTTCCTCTGCTGCTCTCATTGTCTGAAACTCCCTTCCCCAGCCATCCATGATGTTCACACCCTGCCCCTGTGGCAAGTGGGGCTCGATATATTTCTTTTTTTTACTCTGCCTATAATCGACTGCCCACTGCATTTGTACAGCATCTTGAGACGAGGTGACAATTTAGACGCTATGTGAATTAACATTCTCGATTTAAAGCTTTCGTGACTGTAGGGATTCATCTTCTTGGTTCTTTCGGTAAAGTCACGTAGAAGGGAAATAATAAAATAATAAAAATAAAACATTATAAAATATTCAATTTCGATTTAAAGCTTTCGTGACTGCAGGGGTTCATCTTCTTGGTTCTTTCGGTAAAGTCACGTAGAAGGGAAATAATAAAATAATAAAAATAAAACATAATAAAATAATTCTCACGACGTTTCGGCCACAACGCAAGCAGCCGTCTTCAGGTGAAGAACAGGTCTGTCGGAAAGACAGCGACGCGTTGTGGCCGAAACGTCGTGAGAATTATTTTATTATGTTTAATTTTTATTATTTTATTATTTCCCTTCTACGTGACTTTACCGAAAAAACCAAGAAGAATTCACATTCTATTGCATTGTGAATTGCTCACGAAAGAGTATATCCGATGGGACATAGCCATTTGGAAAAATACGTGTGATATATAAAGGAGGCATGTTTATCCCTCAAATAATGTTAAACATTTGTGAATTGGCTCATTCACATTTCTAAAACGTGGTCTATTTCGGTATAAAATTATTATGTTTCATTGTCGTAAATTTTTTTTCTTTGAATCGTAATATGCTGTGCATGTGTGTACAAGCTATTATCAATTCACTGCTCAATGCAGGCCTCCCCTACACCGCGTGGGTCATGGGGGTTATTTTTCCATACTTCACCACGTTGGTCAGTGTGAGTTGGTGAATATGGGGTGCAGAGCTGATTCACAGAGGGGACCCACAAACTGGTGCAGAAAGCGCCACAGCTGTTTGCCATAGCCGGAAATTAAACTCAGGTCCCCAGCTGCATATTTACGAAGTGCTGGTCACTGCAACACCACTCTAATCATTGACACCGAGTGATGTTTATCAGAAGCCAAAGTGTTAACAGAAGGCAATTCTTCCAAAGGATATATAATGCTTCCTAATTTGACGAAAGCTCTGTTTTTTTTAAATGAATAACCACACGCTGGCCTTCATCTTCTTGGTTCTTTCGGTAAAGTCACGTAGAAGAGAAGTAATAAAATAATAAAAATAAAACATAATAAAACAATTCTCATGACGTTTCGGCCACAACGCAAGCAGCCTTCCTCTCTCCCCGACAGACCTGGTGAAGACCTGGTCTTCACCTGAGGACGGCTGCTTGCGTTGTGGCCGAAACGTCGTGATAATTATTTTATCAGTTTATTATTTTTATTATTTTATTACTTCCCTTCTACGTGACTTTACCAAAATAACCAAGAAGATGAATCCCTGCAGTCACAAAAGCTTTAAATCGAAATCACACGCAGGCCCTTTACCGTCACGTCGCACCACTGCTACATCTCTCCCACGCCGAAGGTGCACACTGCAAGAGGTGCACTGGTCTCAACTTCCACATACAAACAACCTGGGCTGAACTGTCTCAACTCTTGGTTCTTTCGGTAAAGTCACGTAGAAGGGAAGTAATAAAATAATGAAAATAAAACATAATAAAATAATTCTCACGACGTTTCGGCCACAACGCAAGCAGCCGTCTTCAGGTGAAGAACAGGTCTGTCGGAAAGACAGCGACGCGTTGTGGCCGAAACGTCGTGAGAATTATTTTATTATGTTTAATTTTTATTATTTTATTATTTCCCTTCTACGTGACTTTACCGAAAAAACCAAGAAGAATTCACATTCTATTGCATTGTGGAGGTGGGCGGGGGTTTTTCAAAGTCATATTATGCCCGTGCATTATGCAGGATTAGCAGCATCAAAGGGAGGGGATAGGGGTAGCATTAATAAAGGGAAGGAATGTTAATAGTATGTAGCTGCAGTAACTAAACAACCACGTAAAAAACTAAAGTATAAACTACATAGTATCATCAGTATACTCTCATCTCGTCTCATGATATTGTTGACATGGTAAAGATAATTTTATTTGTGGGCCTTCAGCCTTGAATGCTAAATAGTTCTGTAGATTCCCACACAAATTAATTCTTGGAGGTTGCTTCGCCATGATAGCCAATACTTTAAAGTTATATGCACACTGTGATGATAGATATGGATTTCTAACTTACGGAGTTGATCTAAAATGAGATTTATTTTTCATGATAAGCGCCCATTTTGATATATTTCTGTCTTCGCTGATCGGTGTTATTGATGTTCATAACCCTTTCATCTTGACAATTTTCTCCGTAACATTTTTAAACCGTGGGGGCAGACATTCCTTCTGCATTCTTACTTGAGAAAAAGAAAGCTTTTTATATTTATGGAGGCTTATTTCTCTCATTCCTTTTTTTTAATGGATGCTTTGACAATTTACCCAGCCCTCCAACAACCAATTATCTGGGAATGATACTGTTGCTTGTATTCTCAGTAACTGGCAGTGGACTTATTTTCACGGTCAACCTGCTATAATTGGACAGATTTTTTTCCCTTCCACTTTCAGCGACTTGTAATTGGAAATTTTGCTGTGAAGACATTGTACGGCGCCATCAAATTAAATGAACAGTGATTGGCTGTCATTGCGAAGCCGCACTTTGCAAAACATGTGCTGCAATGACAAGTATTGGTCTCACCCGTGTAACGTACAATTCACTGAGCATCTGTGAAGTTGTGGCCAAACTCACTGCCTCGCACTCATCACAAAACAACACGTCTACAGCATCCCTTATCGAAACATGCATTTCTGCTCCATTCAATTTCTTGTGATGTTTGGTAAAAGTGAAGTGAGCCCCCAAACTTTTTATATTTGATCTGAGTAACTGGGAATATCGCATAGATCACCCTCCAATGAAACTTAGTTGGCATAGAAACAAAGGAACATTTTAGATTGTTGCACATGAAGCTGCAGGCACAATATAATGGTAGGTTTTTACCCTTTTAACTGGTACAAAACTGACACCTTTATTCAAGGTGTCAGTTTTGTACACTTAAAGTTTTTTTTTATGTGGACTGCAGTGCTCCTCATCATTACGTAAGTATTGAACCTATTATTACTTCAACCAATTTGAAGCATGAGACCACAAAAACAAGTTGACCCACGTGAAAAAGGTCTTAACAAATGTGAAATCTAATAATTTTCAACTGGGCAAAGAACAAAATCTAAACAGTGCAATATGTTATTTTTTAGAATATTTCTAATCTGTAAATGCTAAGAAAAACCATCACAGCAGAAAGACTAGCGCAGGTCGAAAAACATTGAACAACACACACAGCTCAGATTTCGATTTAAAGCTTTTGCGACTGCAGGGATTCATATTCTTGGTTCTTTCGGTAAAGTCACGTAGAAGGAAAATAAAAAAAAAAAATTGCTGTGGTTTTCAGACCTGATGATGATTGCTTGTGTTGCAATGGAAACGTCGTGAGCATGTTATTGTTTTATTTTTATTATTTTATTATTTCCCTTCTACGTGACTTTACCGAAAAAAAAAATATGAACACACAGCTGAGTAGAACTGATTGTGGCCATTTTATCGTTTAGATCGCCAACTCATAGAGTTATATAAATGTGGCCATTCCACGTATTTTTTTCCAGCCTGCATCAATTTTTCCCCTGTGATTCGGTTTTCCCGTCATTTACAGATTTTAATTACTCTGTTGCCTTGAGGCAAGTGCTAATGTATCCCATAGCATGAAGGTATATAAGCCCTCTCCACGTTTGCGGCTCCCAGAGGCACACACGTCTGCAGCAAGCATTGACGACGGAACTGTACCTGTGAGTCTTAATGTGATTAACCCCTGGTGTAAAGTGTTGTCTTGGTGTCACTATTGCCTGTTGCGATGGTCACAATTTCTCAACTTCTTGGTTCTTTCGGTAAAGTCAGGTAGAAGGGAGATAATAAAATAATAAAACATAATAAAATAGTACAATTCTCACGACGTTTTGGCCACAACGCAAGTATCCGTCCTGAGGTGAAGAACATATATACGCTGCCAAGCTTGGTGGTGTTCATTCAGACGCTGTCTTTCCGACAGACCTGTTCTTCACCTGAGGACGGCTGCTTGCGTTGTGGCCGAAACGTCGTGAGAATTGTATTATTATTTTATTAAGTTTTTATTATTATTATTATTTCATTATCTCCCTTCTACGTGACTTTACCGAAAGAACCAAGAAGATGAATCCCTGCAGTCACGAAAGCTTTAAATCGAAATTTCTCAACTGTTTCAGTCGGCGTTCTAAATGATAAAATGGCCACACATTCAATTACCTTGAGCTGGTGATCTGGATTATGGCTTTTGTGCATTGCAATACACACCTTCGTGTGTTATTAAATATATTTTTAATATGTGCAGAATCTAAATGCAATCACAGTTGAATGTCATTGTGCTGTACGTTTATATGTTAATTCGTTTTAGAGTGCATTCTGTGTGACTACTAATGTGTCTCATCAACTTAATTTAATGATTGCATAAAGACAAAAATAAATGTAATACAACCACGGGTGGAGTGGTGGTACAGTGGTTAGAGCACTGCACTATAGTGCCAGTGATCTGAGTAAAATTCCCATCTACGGCTAACCTCAGTACGAGTGATATCTGAATGGGTCCTGGAACCATCTCTTTACCATCGCACACTGACCAAAAACTCTTATATTATACCACTAACATTTGCTTATTACTGTAGACGTGGCAAAGGTTGGCCATGCTACGGTCCAATGCCTTATTGACTTTTGCGGGTTTCTATTGCAAAGTCGAGGCAGTAAAGTAGCATTTGTGCGTTGATATATGAACGCTATATTTCTTTAACAATCATTCAAGCCTTGTGTTGAGAATTTGCGGTCCACAAATGTCAGTCAATATATCCACCCTTGCCAACGGCTATACGTTGCTCAGAATGCATCTTGTTTTGTAGTCCATGTCAATGACAAAGCAGAGCCCAGACAAATCATCACACAAGAAAGCATTTATCGTAATGTATCCGTTTTGCAGGGATTTAGCGGAATGTCAGGCTCATTCTAATGAGAGACC
This sequence comes from Lampetra fluviatilis, assembly GCF_964198595.1. Lineage (NCBI taxonomy): Eukaryota > Metazoa > Chordata > Hyperoartia > Petromyzontiformes > Petromyzontidae > Lampetra > Lampetra fluviatilis. Next base: position 7,719,431 of record NC_136280.1, read on the forward strand.
TCGGGGATTGTTTAAAAAATAAATTGCTTAGGTGCCCTATTTATCATATCTGTGTTTAGTCCAAACAACACGCACACATCGGGCTATTTTTAATATGTTTACGGACAAAACAAGTTTAATGTCATTCCTTTAATATATACAAATACGAAGTGGAAATGTAGGTCACGTCAATGCAATTTTGTTTAGTTTATTTCAATTTGTTACACGGATGATCCTGTTTAGGCAGTTTCCCGGCTATTTTGCACAGGAGATCCGCGGTGCCGTGCGAGCAGAGCAGCAGAAAAACCAAACAAAAGCGTCAATATCTCCTTGGTTCTTTCGGTAAAGTCACGTAGAATGGAAATAATAAAATAATAAAAATAAAACATTAAAAAATAATTCTCACGACGTTTCGGCCACAACGCAAGCAGCCGTCCTCAGGTCCTCAGGTGAAGAACAGGTCTTCACCTGAGGACGGCTGCTTGCGTTGTGGCCGAAACGTCGTGAGACTTATTTTATTATGTTTAATTTATTATTATTATTTTATTATTTCCATTCTACGTGACTTTACCGAAAGAACCAAGAAGATGAATCCCTGCAGTCATGAAAGCTTTAAATCGAAATTTAAGCGTCAATATGTTAGCGAACGAGTACAGGGTCTTACAGGAATATTGCACGGAAGATGCACCACTTAGAGCAAAAGTATTACTCACAATACAGTGAGGGAAAAAAGTATTTGATCCCCTGCTGATTTTGTACGTTTGCCCACTGACAAAGAAATTATCATTTGCGAATAATCGCACTAACTGTTGTCACCTTCTCACCAAGGTGCTTGGCGATGGTCTTTTAGCCCATTTCACCCCTTGTAGGTCTACAATCTTGTCCCTGACATCCTTGGAGAGCTCTTTGGTCTTGGCCATGGTGGAGAGTTTGGAATCTGATTGATTGCTTCTGTGAATATGTGTCTTTTATACAGGTAACAAAGCTGAGATTGGGAGCACTCCCTTTAAGAGTGTGCTCCTAATCTCAGCTCGTTACCTGTGTAGTGGTGATACGCGCTGGGTGTATATGTCGTGTGCCAGCGCGTATGTACGGGTGTGTGTGTGGTGACGCGCGCTGACGGGGAGGAGCAGGCGTCAGTGCGCGGGTGGGGGTAGTGCTGCTGATTGGCTGTGTGCCGGTGACGCGCCCAGAGGGAGTGATCGGGTAGCAGCGCGGTGTGATTGGTCGGGGAGTGGAAACACGCGCTGAGCGGAACCGGATCGTAGGGATAGCGCGTGTGGATTGGGTAACTGAGGAGCGGTGCCGACGTTGAGGTCCGCATCCGCTCCGTCTCCCGGGAAGAAGGGGTATATAAGGTGATGCACAGAGGAGCAGGGGGCAGAAGTGGAACCATCTAAGAATGAAGACGAAGGTGCAGAGATAGAGCCAGTAGAGGAGAGTAATGGAGAGTAGAGGAGAGTAATGGAGAGTAGAGGAGAGTAATGGAGAGTAGAGGAGAGTAATGGAGAGTAGAGGAGAGTAATGGAGAGTAGAGGGGAGTAATGTATAGTGTGTAGCCAGCGAGAGAGAACGGTCTACACGAGCTGAGTAATGTATAGTGTGTAGCCAGCGAGATAGAACGGTCTACACGAGCTGAGTAATGTATAGTGTGTAGCCAGCGAGATAGAACGGTCTACACGAGCTGAGTAATGTGTAGTGTGTAGCCAGCGAGAGAGAACGGTCTGCACGAGCCGAGTATGCATACGGTGTAGCCAGCGAGAGAGGAAGGTCTGCACGAGCCGAGTATGCATACGGTGTAGCCAGCGAGAGAGGTGCAAAGTCTACACGAGGCGAGTGGAGAGTGTAGCAGAGGCGCAGAGTCTACACGAGGCGAGAGAGGAGTGTAGCCGAGGCGCGGAGTCTACACGAGGCACAGAGAGCCGGCAGCACAGAATCCAGAGTCAAGAGAAGCGCATTGTGAAGAAGAGAGGCCACGCGTTGTATTGTTACAAGTCAAGATTTAATAAAAGAAGTGTGTTCCCGTCAAGGAGTTTCCTGCCGTCATTTTCCAATACTTCATCTGGCGTCAGAAGTGAAACGGGCTTCCAAGCATGGAGACAAGGAAGACCCGTAGGACCCACGGGATTGACCGCGAGGAAAACCTGGACGACTCGGGGCCGCTGGTGGCGGGGGGCGAGGAGGAAGACTTGCCCACGCTACAGGATCCGTCGACGGCGCCGGCCGAGCGACCGGGGACCGAGGCCGTGCTTCGTGAGGCGCACTCCCGACTGGCGGAGCTGCTGCTCGCCGCCGCGTCCATCTTGGCGGAGATCAGCTCGTCGGGAGGAGCGGGGACGGTGGGGGACATTTTACAAGGTCGCCCCGCAGATTCCCGCCAAAACGAATGGGGGATTCCCGCCATTGCGCCTGGGCCTACTTTTGGCGGGAACGGCGAGCGCCACGTGGTGGTGGGTTCCCAAGCGCGCGCATCGACGTCATCAGCGCGCGAGGGGGTCCGCCATTTTACGTCTGCCGCTGGAGCCGCCATCTTACACACCGACGGAGAGGCGGAGAGGAACCACGAGGCGGATGACTTCATTTTTCAGCAGCGTCTGCCCACGTTGTCAGCCTTCAAGGCGGAAGGCGGAGACTGGGGCAAATTTCAGCGAAGGTTTTTGGCGCATCAAGAGATGTCAGCGTGGTCCGATGCTACGGCGCTGCGGGCGTTGCCTGCCCTGCTGGACGACGACGCGCTCGCGGCCTTCAGGTCTGCACGGAAGTCGGACCGCTCCACGCTGAAGGATGCGCTGGGTTTGTTGGCCAGGGTCTACGGACCTCCCTCGGCGTGCCGCCATCATTTCTACGCAAGACGGAAAGCTGCCACGGAGACCGCGCTGGCCTATCGCACGGCGTTGCTGGCTCTTGCTGATGCTGCGTTCCCTCGGATGGACGAGGAGGGCCAAGACGCGATGGTTTTGGAGCAGCTGCTTAAGTTGGCGCAGGACCTGGGGGTCCCTATCAACACAGCTGACGAGATTGATATTTCTTCTTTGAGAGTCGCCACGAGTATTCAAGCGCACGAGGCCCTACAACGGAAACAAGGAGTTGGTTGCAACGCTGCTGTCGTCGCAGCTCCGGGTTCGGTGGTCACCGAACCCCAAGTCGTCAGCCCACGAGAGGAGGCGTTCGCCACGGGACGACCAGGGGACTGGAGGCCGGGGGCTCGGTCGCCTCTGCGATCGGGCCGAAAGTCGGAGCATCCAAGATCTACTCCGACCCTCGTCACGTGCTATAACTGCGGCCTCCGGGGCCACGTGGCGTCCGGGTGCCGCGCTCCGCGTCAGCGCGCCATGGGTGCTCGGCTGGACGACGACCGAGATCCCAAGTCATCTCTACAATCCCCGGCAAGTCGCGGCACCTCACACGCTCGGCCTGTTTATTCGGCACACATGGGACGCCGCGTTGCGGCGGAGGAGGGCCGGTTAAGGTTCGGGGATTCGGTTCGGCGAGGGGGGTTCGGCCGGGACCAGGGAGACATCGAATGGGCGGAATTGGGGCATAGAATTGTGGCTGCTTCGGCGGGTTCGTCCGTTGTTACGGGATCTATTGATGGGGTCGAGATTAGGGTGTTAGTGGACACGGGGGCATCGGCAACTATTATATTGGACCTCATTTATGATATTCTCCCAGTCCAATGTCGTCCGCTGCTTCCAGTGGATGTGCCATTTTACGCCGCTAATGGGGGATCGTTGGGCATTATCGGTCAGATTAGGGCGTCCATTTGCATTGGAAATATCAAATTGTCGGGACCCGTTTTCGTTTCGTCTTCTTTGGCGGTTCCGTGTCTTTTGGGCACTGATTTTTTGGCTAAAATGCCCATTAAAATTCTTATCGATCAACGATGCATTGAACTGCCATCGGGTCGCCGGATTGCATTTTTGACGAGCCCTACTGACATTCGGACGGCGTGCGCTACGATACAAGCGGTGGCGACACAGACCGTGCATGTGCCCCCGGGTTCACAGATGTTGATTCCCCTCCGGTTGCGGAAACCATGGGTGAGGGAGGCTTCGGAACAAAGTATGCTTTTGGGTCCTTCTAACAAGGCTGTCGGGGGTCTTGATTTATCGGTGGCTCACACTTTGGTGCGGGCTGACAGGGATCCGTTTGTGATGGTTTTGAACGCGGGGTCGCGGCCAGCTGTCATTCCACAGGGCACCGTGCTGGCTCACGCGGCGCGGGTCCCTGTGGATGATGGGTTGGTTGCGCAGGTGGGCTCGAGCCCCGCGCGGAACGTTGAGCCAGGGGAAGACCTTGAGTGGGTCCATTCGCTATGCGCCGCCTCGGACGATTTGTCGGCGGCGCAGTTGGGTGCGCTGCGCGAGTTGCTCATAGAATTCTCTGATGTGTTCAGTAAACATGAGTATGACATTGGGTGCACAGATTTGTTGCACCACCACATTGAAACGGGCGATGCGGCGCCGGTCAAGCTAAATCCCTTCCGACTGAGTCCCGTGGAGAAGGAACATGTTCAGTCGGCTGTTAACGAAATGCTAGAAGCCGATATTATTTCGCCCTCCTCTAGCCCGTGGGGAGCGCCTATTGTGCTGGTTAAGAAGCAGGACGGGTCCCTGCGATTCTGCGTTGATTTCCGTCGCCTGAATAAGATCTCTGTGGCTGACGCGTATCCGCTCCCCAGGATGGATGAGTCCCTCGATGCATTGTCTGGTGCGCGATATTTTTCGACTCTTGATTTGTTATCGGGGTTTTGGCAGTTGCCGCTCGACGAAGAGTCGAAACCTAAGACAGCATTTCGGACTCCAGGGGGGCTGTTCCAGTTTAACCGGTTACCCAGGGGACTTCACTCCTCTCCAGCGACGTTTCAGCGACTTATGGAGTTGGTTTTGTCGGGCTTGCAGTGGGATACATGCTTGATTTATATGGACGATGTCATTGTTTTCAGTAAAACGTTTGAAGAACACCTCCAGCGATTGAGAGGGGTGTTCTTGCGAATGCGATCGGCTAAGCTGAAATTTAAACCGGCCAAATGTCACCTCCTTCGGAAGTCGGTTAGATACTTGGGTCACATTGTCGATTCTTCGGGGATCTCCACCGATCCCGCGAAGACGGATTGTGTCGGTTCGTGGCCGACACCTACGTCCGTTTCCGACGTGCGTAGTTTCATCGGGTTTGCTTCTTATTATCGGCGGTTCGTTGAGCACTTCGCCACTATTGCAAAACCCTTGCACGCTCTAACGGCGAAGGGAGTGAAGTTCAAATGGGGACCGGAGGAGGAGGCCGCGTTTCGCTCCCTCCGGGACGCCTTGGTGGGTGCCCCACCCTTGTGTTATCCCGATTTTGCCAGTCCCTTTTTGCTGGACACGGATGCTGGCAACACGGGCATTGGGGGGGTGCTATCCCAAGTCGTTGGGGGTGTCGAAAGAGTTGTCGCCTACGGTAGTAGGGTGTTGTCTCCGGCGGAGCAGCGCTACTGTGTCACCCGTCGCGAGCTGCTTGCCATTGTTTTTTTTGTGCAGCAGTTTAGGCCATATCTTTATGGTCGTCACTTTACAGTCCGAACGGGCCACGCGGCGCTACAGTATTCATTGAGGGTCGCCCAGCCCTCGGGCCAGTTGTCGCGTTGGTTGGAAGTCCTCCAGGACTATCAGTTTACGACTACGTACCGTAAGGGGTTGCGACACACGAATGCCGATTGCTTGTCGCGGTTGTTGCCTTGTGATGAATGCGCGTGTTTGTCGGGATCGGCGCGCTGTAAACCGACGCTTGCGGGGGAGATGGGGGCACTGGCTGCGACAGCGGGCGCACCGATCAGGGATGATTCCACTGCCTCTCAGGGTCGGGACTCGCTGCTCTCGCTGTCGCTCAGCGAATGGGGCCGCCTCCAGATGGCGGACAGCTCGCTGCTAGCATTGCGCCGCAAGGTTGGGGGTCCCGAGGGGGACCAGGAGCGTACCGGCTCCTATGTACTTGAGCAGGGAGTGTTATTGAAATGGGACAGTTTGTCCCGGCGGAACGCACTCGTGGTGCCTTCCGCTGTGAGGGGGAGGGTTGTCTTGGCGGCACACGAACGCCTCTTGCACTTGGGAGTTAACAAGACGCTTGCCCTGCTTCAGCGTGACTATTACTGGCCGGGAATGGGAAGTGATGTGGTGCATATTCTGAAGGGGTGCGTTGAGTGCGCCAGGCGTAAACCACCGGCCGTGGCAGCTAATCCACCGCTGCAATCTATTCAGGTCTCGCGTACCAACGAGCTCGTTGCACTCGATATTTTGGGGCCCTTCCCAGTCACGCCGAGAGGGAATAAATATTTGTTAGTGGGGGTCGAATACTTTACCCGATGGCCTATGGCGTGGCCTCTCGCTAACCAGTCGGCAGCGGCTGTGACGGATGCCTTCGTCCAGGGCTATGTCCTGGACAAGGGGGCTCCCGAACGCCTGCTGACCGACCAAGGTAAAAATTTTTCGAGTAAATTGTTGCAAGAGGTGTGCGATCTGTTGGGTACCAAGAAGGTGCGTACCTCCCCGTACCACCCGCAGACTGACGGGATGGTGGAGAGACTCCACAAAACCTTGACTTCCATGCTGTGCCAGCAGGTGTGCGAGGCACATGTAGATTGGGACCTGCAGGTCCCGGGAGTCCTTGCCGCGTATAGAATGGCCCCCCATGCAGCTACGGGGTTTTCCCCATTCTATTTGATGTACGGTCGGGAAGCTGACCCGCCAATAGAAACGCAACTTGGCCTGTCCGCTCCACGAACTAATTCTAATTTGGCAGAACATATTAAGTTTAATATTCATAAGCTGACAGAGGCGAGGGAGGCCGCACGGCTTAATTCGCGGGCTCGCCAAGTTGCTAATGAACGGTTGCGGGCACGGAAGGTGTCCATGCACGAATGGAAACCAGGTGACAGGGCCTGGCTGCATTGCCCTCAGGCACCCTTGGCTACGTCGCCTAAATTGTTGAGACCGTGGAGGGGACCCGTGGAGGTCGTGCGCGTTGCACGGCCCCAGTGCGTTCAGATAAAGTGGGGAAAGCGCCGTTGGTACGTTCACCCCTCCCGACTGAAACCGTTCTCGCCTCCATATGGCCTCCCCGTGTGTCGTGATGGCCGGGCGTGTGACGTGACCGGCGACCCAGAGGGGGAAATGTCTCTGCCTGATCCACACGTATTTTCGCCTGATCTGCTCCCAGGTGTCTCGGAACTGACAGCTGCCGATCACCGGCGGCCGGATCTCCGCGGCGGGGCCGGCCCCTTCAGGCCCGTTCCGCGCCGTCTGGAGCAACCGGAACCGCCGGACGGTCGTCAGTGTCCCGCCCCATATGATGGACCAGCCAGACGGACTCGCGCCAGGTCGTGCTACTTTGCATGACCTGCCTCGTGAGGAGTCGGGGCAGTTGGAGCGCCTCGTCACTGCGTGTAGTCGCAGGGACGTGGGGCGCGTTCGTTTCGAATTTGCTCGTATCGTGTTATTGTTGACTTTTCGTGTTCATTGTCAATCTGTACATAGTTATTCTTGTCGTTGTTGTTGTTGTGTTATGTTACGGGGCACACTCGGGGGGTTACGGGGTTTTTTTTTGTTGGTTGTCGTTTTATCATCGCGGTTGGTTGTTGTTAGCAGCCGGGCCGGCTGCGAGCTATGTGGGAGGGGGTGATGTAGTGGTGATACGCGCTGGGTGTATATGTCGTGTGCCAGCGCGTATGTACGGGTGTGTGTGTGGTGACGCGCGCTGACGGGGAGGAGCAGGCGTCAGTGCGCGGGTGGGGGTAGTGCTGCTGATTGGCTGTGTGCCGGTGACGCGCCCAGAGGGAGTGATCGGGTAGCAGCGCGGTGTGATTGGTCGGGGAGTGGAAACACGCGCTGAGCGGAACCGGATCGTAGGGATAGCGCGTGTGGATTGGGTAACTGAGGAGCGGTGCCGACGTTGAGGTCCGCATCCGCTCCGTCTCCCGGGAAGAAGGGGTATATAAGGTGATGCACAGAGGAGCAGGGGGCAGAAGTGGAACCATCTAAGAATGAAGACGAAGGTGCAGAGATAGAGCCAGTAGAGGAGAGTAATGGAGAGTAGAGGAGAGTAATGGAGAGTAGAGGAGAGTAATGGAGAGTAGAGGAGAGTAATGGAGAGTAGAGGAGAGTAATGGAGAGTAGAGGGGAGTAATGTATAGTGTGTAGCCAGCGAGAGAGAACGGTCTACACGAGCTGAGTAATGTATAGTGTGTAGCCAGCGAGATAGAACGGTCTACACGAGCTGAGTAATGTATAGTGTGTAGCCAGCGAGATAGAACGGTCTACACGAGCTGAGTAATGTGTAGTGTGTAGCCAGCGAGAGAGAACGGTCTGCACGAGCCGAGTATGCATACGGTGTAGCCAGCGAGAGAGGAAGGTCTGCACGAGCCGAGTATGCATACGGTGTAGCCAGCGAGAGAGGTGCAAAGTCTACACGAGGCGAGTGGAGAGTGTAGCAGAGGCGCAGAGTCTACACGAGGCGAGAGAGGAGTGTAGCCGAGGCGCGGAGTCTACACGAGGCACAGAGAGCCGGCAGCACAGAATCCAGAGTCAAGAGAAGCGCATTGTGAAGAAGAGAGGCCACGCGTTGTATTGTTACAAGTCAAGATTTAATAAAAGAAGTGTGTTCCCGTCAAGGAGTTTCCTGCCGTCATTTTCCAATACTTCACCTGTATAAAAGACACCTGGGAGCCAGAAATCTTTCTGATTGAGAGGGGGTCAAATACTTATTTCCCTCATTTAAATGCAAATCAATTTATAACATTTTTGACATGCGTTTTTCTGGATTTTGTTGTTATTCTGTATCTCACTGTTTAAATATACCTACCATTAAAACGTACAAAATCAGCAGGGGATCAAATACTTTTTTGCCTCACTGTATGTTGCCGAATACAACAGGACATGACCCATTTATTTAAGCTGTGAGTCCCTAGCGGCAAAAAAAAGCTAATATTGTAAAAATACTGATTATATGCTGTTGTGAAACACATAAACACAAAATACGGAAATCATTGTTCGTTTTGACAATGGGGCACTGAGTGTTTTATTCGATAAAAAAAAACAACAACTGTATAACCATGTCCCACGCATCATACAACATTGTCCATTCTATTGGCGTATCTGGCTCTGGCATTACCAGCCCATAGTCCAAGTCGAAAGCCACAAAGCTGGCTTAAATGCAAGAAAGCATGCTGGGTGGTATGGATTTTTTTTTTTAGCTGCATGTGTGGGGGAAATGAAATGGGGGAAAATAATTGCTACTTTAATAAAAAAAAAATAAGAATTCCTCCAAATGTCACCAAGACCAACACAAATGAAAAATATACAACTGTTGCAATTTTAATTGGTGTGGAGCAGCGGACTATGGTATTAATCCGGTGACTTGCAATTGGATTCCCGGCCATGGCTAACATCAGTGACGAGTGATATCTGTCTAGCGGTCCCTAAGGCTTGCTTCATTTCGCCAACCTGCACTGACCAGCGTGATGAGGTGTTGACAAACAACCTCCCGCGACTAACGTGGTCTGAGGAGGTATCCATCCAGCAGTGGGTTGACAAAGTGCTGTAAAATATTTATTTTAACCTTACTATTACTGTCGCATGGTTCTCTCCGATATCTAATTGCCAACCAAAAGTATGTGTAATGTTACAATGTTTCATGTTTATTTCTTTATTCATCATCAATCAGCAGGAGCCACGGTGAGTGACTTACTTTTTTCGTAGATTGATACAGAGAAATCGTGTGGCAGTATTTAAATTGCATAAAGTTTGTTGCCCTAAACAAAATATATATTGAAACTGAATATTATCCAAATTGTAATTTTCCACAATATGAAAGAGTTTACAAACAAACATGGATGAAAACACTTCTATTCTACTGATCATTACATTTTAGGGACACATTATGGAAAGTTTGTTCTTAAACCTTTGCGATTATTCACATGAAAACCCTGGGAAATTGAAGTCGTCATAGTACATAATAGTTGTTATTAAATAAAAATAAAAAATTCCTCTAAGCAATTTGATGTTTCATCAGTACGGCAAATAAATAACACCATTGGATTTTACAATTGTCATGCCCAACTCACATTTCCACAAATGATATTTCATATTTGTTATTCTCTTTGAACCATCTACGTGGCTCTACCTAAAGACCCAAAGAATATGATATTTCATATTATAGATTCACATCATACGACTATTATGGTCAAAAATACAATCATATGCTGTGAAAGATAATTACGATGAGCATTCTTTTGATCAAGAAGCCTCCAGTTTTGGTGAAAATATTGACCAGCTTGTGTATCGCGCGTGTCAGCTATGACATATTCTCTTAGGTTAATTTATTACTGGAAACATTTGTTGGTACCTTCCTGAAATATATGTTCATATAAATTGCCTGGCCAATAAAAAAAAAGCTTAAGTATGAACTTGCAACATATAAATAATTTGGTGAGGTACAACCAACGCAATTCATTATTGATATTTGCATGTATTGCTGTGCGCAGATTGCAGTCTGCGGTGCGACGCTGGCATGTATCCGAGAGGTACACACTGCAGCACAGCATGACCAACGCTCACTCGTACCCCTACACAGCCACTCATACCCCTACGCAGCCACTCATACCCCTCCCTACACGCTCACTCAAACCCCTACACAGCCACTCAAACCCCTACACAGCCACTCAAACCCCTACACGCTCACTCAAACCCCTACGCAGCCACTCAAACCCCTACACAGCCACTCAAACCCCTACACGCTCACTCAAACCCCTACGCAGCCACTCAAACCCCTACACGCTCACTCAAACCCCTACGCAGCCACTCATACCCCTACACGCTCACTCAGACCCCTACACAGCCACTCATACCCCTATACGCTCACTCAGACCCCTACACAGCCACTCATACCCCTACACGCTCACTCAAACCCCTACACAGCCACTCATACCCCTACACGCTCACTCATACCCCTACGCAGCCACTCATACCCCTACACGCTCACTCAGACCCCTACGCAGCCACTCATACCCCTACACGCTCACTCAGACCCCTACACAGCCACTCATACCCCTACACGCTCACTCAGACCCCTACACGCTCACTCATACCCCTACACAGCCACTCATACCCCTACGCAGCCACTCATACCCCTACACGCTCACTCAGACCCCTACACAGCCACTCATACCCCTACACGCTCACTCAGACCCCTACACAGCCACTCATACCCCTACACGCTCACTCATACCCCTACACAGCCACTCATACCCCTACGCAGCCACTCATACCCCTACACGCTCACTCAGACCCCTACACAGCCACTCATACCCCTACACGCTCACTCAGACCCCTACACAGCCACTCATACCCCTACACGCTCACTCATACCCCTACACAGCCACTCATACCCCTACACGCCCACTCATACCCCTACACGCTCACTCAAACCCCTACACAGCCACTCATACCCCTATACGCTCACTCAGACCCCTACACGCTCACTCACCGGGTTCCCACTTCCTGTAAACCAAAAGTGCGTTCCACTGCTTCTTTCTACGTGCATGCTGCTCACACTTCATGGGACAAATAAATCAAATAGAAGCAGATGGTTCGATACACATTCATTACTGTGCTATTGCTTCCATGATAACGTGTGTGTGAAATAATATTATAAAAAAATGTTACTCTACAATTTTTTTTTACTTTTTATTTAAATACTATGTAAATATTTAATTAGTTGAGCTACCATTCAAATGCAACCTAATTTACTTATATACATGTTACCTTTCATGTTATTTTTGAGTGTACGAATAATTGCATTGATACAATCCTTATATATTTCATATTTAATTATCCACCAAGATTATGAAGAGGATCAATGCGTGCGTCTTACGCGTAGACAACAAAGCAAGCGTTTTCTTCGTTGTGAATTAAGGAAGCTAATTAACAACTTGGTTTTATGGTGCGATTCAAATATAATTTCAAATTAACCCAGGGTTGTTTTATCCGAAATTATGAAATATAAGTTGTGAGGCAATTTTTCTTCTGCCAGATACTGTCAATGATTTTTCGTAAACTTTAGTTTTATAAGGGTCATTGGTCAGCACGTAATATATTCGGTCATTAAAATTGTTGAATGGAATGTTTGTAGCAAATTATATGTTATAATTATTGATGAATAGCATATTCACCAGGGATGCTAAAAATAGAAGCTTTGTGTGATATTTTCTCTCAGAGCAGAGAAATATGATTCTCTGCACCTACCACTTGAATGCTGACAGCGTTTTTTTGTTTGCATTGTTTACAACCATAACAATAAGTGTGTTATTGCTACTGGCTGCTGGTTATGTGTAGCTTCTCTTTCAGCAAAATCTAATTCACACAAGATAATGCAAGTGCTGAAAGAATGGCCTTATAGTTACAAAGTTCTTACATTTCAGCAGTGATTTTTTTTCTAAATCCAAGTTGTTTTTTCTCACATTTTTGTGTCGTCAATCTATCCAGTGAAGTTCCTCAAGTGTTTGAGGCTGCCAGGATTCATTGTCTTGTTCGGACAAAGCTGTATTGAAGACAACTATGTACAGTACGCTAACAACTAATAGTAAGAGGAGCGGGGGGGGGGGAGACGGTAGTACAGTTGTTTCGTAAAATCTGAACCCATCACCCACCGACACTGGCCAGCGTGGTGAAGTATGGTCAAACCAACCCTTTAATCAAAATGGCATCGACAATCCTTCATCCCGCAGTGGATTGATAACGTCATTTAAGTGTAAATTTATAATGATAATTATAACACTCAATTTTACTGGTCAGTGCGGGTTAATGAATGTGGTGGTGCCGGTCAGAGGGCTGGTTCATATCACTCGACGCGAATATTGGCGGCCACTGGCAATGTAACTCGGGAAGATGGTGGCACGTGCTTGCAACTCTGCCACCACGTCCCCCTTGATAGCTTTGCTGTACTGTAAATGTTGTCCTCTGTATTGCAACTCTGCCTTGGAATGGAACAGAATCCTAAGACCCCCAAACACCTAGGGAATTCTACTGGATAGGTTCCCCACGTAAGTCTCCGTCATCAGGTGGAACCGTCACAGTCATATTTGCTGCATCAAGTGAGGCAGGGATTCAAGATGCAAGCTCTTAAATACAAGTTAAGGGGGAGGAGAGGGGGGGGGATATTATCAGAATGTGGTAGCCAATGAATGGAACGTATCGGGAGGGGGGCGGGGCTAAAAGAGAGCACGAGGTGCACGTAGACGTCGACGTGGACGTGTTTGTGCGCAAGTCCCTGTTGGTGCACATGATGACGTATTGGAAGGGGAGGGGGCGGGGCTAAAAGAGAGCACGGGGTGCAAGTGTACGTGGACATGCCTGTGCACAAGCACCTGTTCATGCACATGATAGAAAAGAATGAAAATGCCCATATTTTTTTAAATTTAATTTAATTTTTTACCTACGTGACTTTACCGAAAGAACTAAGAGTATGAATCCTTGCAGTCACGAAATATTCAAATCTAGAATACCCACGTAAGTTGGGTGCCAGGCAAGAGGTGAGACAAAACATTGTGCCTTCTTCACCACACCACACCAATGAGTGGGACGCGGCATGCTCCAGCCCCACGTCACTGCTAAGTCATCGTGATGACCAATGGCAGTTAATTGCAGAAAACCATTGCAGAAGCCGTACACGTAATGCTGAACAGTTGTACTCCAGATAAACACGAGAAAAGTAAACATTTGCAAAAACAAGATGGAATAACTATGAGAAGGGCACATTTGCAGAAACACCGCGGATTACGCGTACACAGGCAATTATCGAATGCGGATCACAGGATTAAAAATGGGCATGTGAAGGCGAGCAGCCAAACTTTACTCCATCGCACGTGACCTGTCGATGTTGTACCAGTGCCTACTGCTGGGTGGACAGACGCAGTGGGAGGACTTAAGAAACGTGCACCAATGTTTCCACTTCTTCGTTATGTCGTACGGCTGATGTAGATGCAGAGTAACAACAAACAATTTTACATTCAGGTGGGCACGCCCGTTAACCGCGTTAGGAGCAGTGGGGTGTACCGCTGTGATGTCTCCGTCGTGTTTGTGGATCGGGCCTTGCGTCGTCGTATGTTCACGGTGTGTTCTGGATTACCACGGTCGCACATTTGGAGAGTTTTTCATCTTCCATTTGTGCATGGTTGTTTCCGCCGCCGTGGCGAGAGGTCAAACAGGCGACCTTTCAGTTCCGAAGTGCTGAGCCTCACACCATGGGCAGCATCCCATTATTTCAGTGTTCTTCACTCCTTTTAGAGGGGGGGGGGCAGCATCCCATTATTTCAGTGTTCTTCACTCCTTTTAAGAGGGGGGGGGAGGCAGCATCTCATTATTTCAGTGTTCTTCACTCCTTTTAGAGGGGGGGGGGGTGGCACTTTCACCGATAAGATACCAGTGTGAGGGCTCTGCCACGCATTTGAAACCATTGGTGTTTGACAGCACGATGGGGTGTTTTCACATGTGTGTATTGTCGGTGCCGCATGTCGGGGGGCGCACGAAAGGCCACCAGGTGCCACCAACGGCCTGCGGGCCTTGCAATGAAGAGCACTGCATCATTTATATTTACTCACAAACAAAACTGCAAACTCGTGTCAGATACTCTTTGGTTTTTTCGGAAAAGTCACGTAGGTTATAAAATAAAATACATTTGAATCACGACGTTTCGGGCGCAACACAAGCGTCCGTCATCAGGTGGGAGAACCACAGCAAGAAACAATTGCTGTAGTGGGCAACTGTGGGCAACTGTGGTTGTCCACTTCAGCAATTGTTTCTTGCTGGCGTTGTCCCACCTGATGACGGACGCTTGTGTTGCGCCCGAAACGTCGTATGTATTTTATTTTATACCTACGTGACTTTACCGAAAGATCCAAAGAGTATGGATCCCTACAGGCAGTCACGAAAACTTCAAATCGTGTCAGATAGCAGCCCAGGACACAACGCCTGGGTGCATGTCCACAAGAGCGATTTGTTTTTGTGAGTTGTGTCTTTCTTTGAAAACAATTTGGCAAGCGAGCTTCGGCCTGTCGCTCGACGGCATGATGTCTGATGGACAAAGCAAGTGATAGATTGCCAGTCAAAGTAGACAATGTGCCCTGGGTGACAGCTGACCTTGAGATGGAGCAGTGAGATCACCGCACGTGCAGAAGAAGTGAGATGGATTGTCGAATTTCATAAGCGTGAGAGATGGCAACAGTGCACAGATGCCTTGAACCATTAACAGAGATATATATATTGGCCGATGATTATAGTGACAATTATTGCGCTTTTTATTAAAACGGTCATGATGATTTAAAGGCATACACATAATTCTAAAAATGTTATCCATATCAGCTTTCCGAAGAGAGTCATTATAATAACCGATGGTAATGAAGGACAGAAAGTGATTGAGGAACTTGATCATGAGCGCTGAACATTGGGGCTAAGGACAAATTTGAAGAAACTAAAAGTCACCTTAAACAAATCCACTAAACAAGAGAAAATAATCGTTGGGGGAAGCACAGCTGCGATTACTGAGGGCAAACCGGGATCGTGATGACATAAAGAGGCAAGCTAGGTTGGAAGAGTGCTTTTTTAATGTAATTTGGCACTGAAAACTAACGTAACAAATTGCGCATTCGTTTCCACGCCCCATGCTGTGTTTCATACTATTGAAATAAAGGACTCTCTCTCAGATGTCGATCTCCGTTGTCCTTTATTGGGTTCGTAGAATCTCCGTACCATGGCGTCTCGCTCAGGCCCGCGTCCCACTCGACGACCTCTCCACAGCCCTCGGCTGCTCCGTTGTGCAGTCTCACTGCTGCTCCAATATGCAGTCTAACTGCTGCCCCGTCAGGCAATCCTTGCAGCCACACCGCTGCCCCGCTATCTAGCGTCACTGCTGCCCCTTTCACAGCTAGCCTCTCACTGCCCGTTAGCTTTCTTCGTCTGACACCGATGGCCGTCGGTGTCGATGTCTCCCACCGCGTGACAACCGCGCCACACTCTCCCTCTTGCCCAGCGTGGCCTCCTCGTATTTCACTCCATCTCAACTCCCTTTTCCCCTTCCGGTTCCCTCCCTAAATCCTCTCCTCCACGTGACCCTAACTCCACCCACTACCCACGTGACCCAGACTCCACCCCCCCTCAATCCTTGGTCGCATTACACGACCCCCCCCCCCTAATGAAAACCCAGCCGTCCCCGGCTGCAACAATTACAAAAAAAAATAATGCGAGCAATATTGGAACCATCTGGCATCACTAGACAACGGAGAGTATAAAACGATAACAAGAACAATTTCAATCAACGAAAGGAAAGGGATTTGGAACGCGTGCGGGTCGCCGGCGCCATCCCGAACGGGAGGCGGTACCCCCACGGACCGAGAACGCGACGGGGTCTTAAGATCGACGGGAGTAGAAGCGCCCGCCGCTTTTGGAGGCCCGTCAACGGCAAGGTCCCGTCCCCCAGGGAGACCCAAGTCCGGGGTCTCCGGCAACCGTGTCTGTGGTGGAGTTAGAAGGGCAGCGGGGCCAAGTGGCCCCGTCGCCGTGGTAGGCCCACCCAGAGCAGGATTCGCCACATCCGCCTGCGTCACGGCTGGTTTGTCTGTAGAAGGCACGACAGGCGCGCTTGCAGAGTCAACAGGCAAGGGCAGAGGTGCATCGGGCGCAACAGACACCGGCAAGGCAACATCAGGGGATGATGCATCCGTCCGCGGGGCCACGTAGGGCTTCAGCCTAGACGTATGAACATACCAGCGCCACCATCCGAACCGAACCGAACCCGTGCGGATTGCGGGTTTGGGACTTCAATAAGCTTAACCGGCCCCTGCCATGGTTTATGAAGCTTAGGGGAGGTCCCCGGCCGCACCTGCGGGCAGTGCAGCCATGCCATGTCCCCCACTCGCCAGGGGCATGTACCGGTCGAGCGTCGGGCGCAACGCTCGTTTCGCGCTTGAGCCTTGGCAGTAGCCAACCGGGCCCCCTCCTGTGCCTCGGCGACGCGTCGAACCGTGTCCTGAATATATTCGGGGAGAGGTTAAACAGGACCCTTCGCCCCCGTACCCAGCTGTACTTCCACCGGTGGCACATTCTCGCGGCCCTACATGAGAAAAAATGGAGAATACCCAGTGGACGCATGAGGCGTCATCCGATACGCGGAGATTACCCCAGGTATATGCAAGTCCCAATCAGCTTGTTTCTCGTCAACCGTGTGACATAGCATGGCCGACAGCATCCGATTAAGGCGTTCCACCATGCCATCCGTCTGCGGGTGGTATGGAGACGTACGAACCTTCTTGGTTCCCAGAGCAGCGCACACTTCCGCCAACATAACCATCGGGGGGGTGTCGGCTTCAGGGACCGTGTTGATCTCTATGATGGTGCAGGGACGGTCTTCTTCCTGAGCTGTTTTGACATGCCGTTTCACTTCTGACACCAATGTAATAAAGGACTCTCTCTCAGATGTCGATCTCCGTTGTCCTTTATTGGGTTCGTAGAATCTCCGTACCACGGTGTCTCGCTCAGGCCCGCGTCCCGCTCGACGACCTCTCCACAGCCCTCGGCTGCTCCGTTGTGCAGTCTCCTTGCTGCTCCAATATGCAGTCTCACTGCTGCCCCGTCAGGCAATCCTTGCAGCCACACCGCTGCCCCGCTATCTAGCGTCACTGCTGCCCCTTTCACAGCTAGCCTCTTACTGCCCCGTTAGCTCTCTTCGTCTGACACCGATGGCCGTCGGTGTCGACGTCTCCCACCGCGTGACAACCGCGCCACACTCTCCGTCTTGCCGAGCGTGGCCTCCTCGTATTTCACTCCGTCTCAACTCCCCTTTCCCCTTCCGGTTCTGTCCCTAAATCCTCTCCCCCACGTGACCCTAACTCCACCCACTCCCCACGTGACCCAGACTCCACCCCCCCTCAATCCTTGCTCGCATTACACTATGAACCACGGATATGAAACATGGATGGGGCCGAAGAAAATGTAACATAGACTGAGAGTCACGAAAATTAGCATGGAAAGATACACGTGTGTGTGTGTTTAACCCGTCCGAAATTGTACAGATGCACCTGGTGATGACTAGCTAATATGCTCCAAAAAAGATATGCTATACGTGCTTACCTTTTCAATTTCCGAAATCACCTGGTGAGCTTGCAATACAATACAATTAGGATTTATAGAGCATCCAAATGCAACTGAAGACGCCGTATAAAACAGTGGGCATACTCATTTTATACAGAGACAGTGAGTCAAGGGATGAAGGAAGTCTTGAGCCTGAACTTAATTGGGGCAGGGTATCGACAGCACGGATTGCTGAGGCAAGGAAGTACGAGACCATGGGGGCAGCAGAGGAGAATAAGCGACCACTCACTGAGCCGAGGGTGAGTGGGAGCTGTGACAGGAAACGTTACTCTTAGGTTTTTTCGGTAAAGTCACGGAGGTAAAAATAAATAAATATTAAATAATAAAAACTAAAATAATAAAATAATATAAATAATAAAATAAATAAAATGTATATATATTTTTTTTATTGTTTATATTATTATTTATTTGGTTTTACCCACGTGACTTTACCGAAAAAACCTAAGAGTACGAATCCTTGCAGTCACGAAAGCTTCAAAACAGGCAACCTTGACTGCTGGATCGGAGAGAGTACGTGGAGGCAAGCGGAGTGAGCTGAGAGGGAGGTGACACAAGGGCAAGCTCATAGAGGATTTTGAAGGTGATGAGAATGATCTGGAAATAAATCCTGTTTGGGATTGGGAGCCAACGGAGGGATTGGAGTATTTGGAATGATATGCTCTATTTTGTTTGCGGGTGTGTGCGTGTGCGTGTGTTGGGTAGCGTGCTGCGCTATGAATCTGGCGACCCGAGTTCATTTCCCCCTCACGGTCAACAGCAGTGACAATTATCTGAACCAGTCCTGGGCCTCCCCTAGGTCGACTCCGCCTACTCAAATGATTACCTGGTGCGGAGTGTAAACATCGCCGCTAGGGAGACAAAGGCGACCGGGCGTGGTGCTGGCCATCCACCCCCTCGTGTGCCATGCTGGCCTTCATAGCAGCTCGCTAACAGCACTTGTCCCAACAGTATGTGAAGACTACACGGAAGGGGGGGATCTTTGTGTGTGGGAGAGAGAGATGTCTCACAGCTGTGAAGCATGTGGATTTTAAAAATGAGGAATTTTGCGTAGACCACAGAGCAGGGAGTTGCAATCGTCGAGTCGTAGTGTGACGTAGGTGTGGATGAGGGTGTCTTCAACAGCTGGAGCAAGGAAATGGCAGATCGGGGTCTCCGTAGAGTTGATATAAGCGGGATGACAACGAAGGCTCTGGATCAACTAGAACTCCAAGTTTCCGCCCACTCGTCAGGAGGTGCATACTGAATCCAGGGCAAATGTAAACGGTAAAATTATTTAATACGCATTTATATATGTGCATTGATTACGAAGGAGAACGGTTGGATATGAAGGCACGCTGAGGTTTATGCGCAGACAACACTTAAGTTGACTCAGCATGATAATTGGATACAGGAGCCATAACAACGTGCGCCCATTTTTGGTCTCTCCGAAGATTCTTGCTGCTTAAGTGGGGAGAGGAATTAACAAAATCTGCTCGCTTTGGTTCCTCCTGTGTTTACATCACTTATAGCACCGCATGTACGAGTTGTAATTAGAGAGAGTAAATGAAACATCAGACGTTTTCCTTCGTGAAAGGATAAAGCAATCAGAATAGAATATCACGAAAAGATTGGGTAATGGTTCGTACAATCTGCAGGTCAAGCCGACCAAAATATTCAAGTTGGCAGATATGACTCTGTGTCTTATCGCAAAAGTTGTCTCTTTGTTATATTTAAGCCAAAATAAACGTTTAGAAAATAAATGGTATAAAAAAAATGCGTTATGTCTTGCTAATGGTGAACACAATTGAGCATGGCTGCTGAATATTCTTACGGCGATGGCAGACGGGTTATTAATTGGAGTTGGGCGTTTTGGTTCAATTTGGAATGGAATAGCCTGGATTTTTCCAAAAAACAAAATTTACCTGAACATGACCTGATCAACACTAGATCACACAGCTTCATGCTCTGGATCATATGGGTTTAAAAAGATAAAAATATGAATCATGAAGAGTGAAAACGGAAGACTATAGCAAGAACGATTCGATGCACAGATTGATTATTTCTACCTATTATATATTTACAATTTGAATCGGTTGCAGCTGCCTGACCCACAACATGACTCATTAATAATTTTCTTTTCTATTGGTTATTATTAAAATCAATAGAAACACATTTACCAAAACACCAACATTTCAGGGCTATGGCTTTTCTTCATCGCAAAGAGGATGGCATCGATAGCAGCAGTCTGAGTAACACTTATAGAGTTAATAATTGGTTCTTAATGCTGTATCATGGTGCAGCAGTTGGCACCTGTGATCCAGCGCTTTTAGAGGCAAGGCTTTGTGGATCACGACTCTCAAACTCCCCAAAAATCCGCCGTGCTGCGAGGTGGCCAGGATACATTAACATACAAGTGTGTTTGTAAACCCATCTGTGCTCACATGTCTTTTGGATTGCACTCTCATACTCACAGGCCCTTTGGATTGCACCCGTTGGGTTGCACTGCCTCTGAGGATCCAATGAAAACGATCACCTTGCCATACATAGCAGGGGTAACCAAAAACAATTCCCAAATCATGAACAAACACAAAATACAGGTCTGATTTAACACAGTACATACAATTTGTGATCTCATCTCATCTGTGAAGGACAAGATTTCTGACATGCAATATCCCGGCGGTTATAACTAAGCTGTGTCGGTGACAGTAGTTTCATTGGGGAAACTAAACGACATGTCTCAGACCGTGTTCGTGAACATAAGGCAGATTTGAAACACGGTAGGACCAATACTTCTGCCGTGGCTGATCATTATTTTAATGCGGCTGGCTCACACGAAATTGATTACTCTAAGACGATGGTACTTTGCAAGCCTACTGGCTATCAACAAAAGATGTGTTCATGAAGCCATCAATATTTACAGACACAGACACAGTTTCAACCGAGAGGATGGTTATAAACTCAGTAATAATTAGTAAGATGTCATCAACCACTTTGGGTCATGACTTAATTTGTGTTTTCTTGTCAACTTCTACCGTCAGCAGTGTGGGTGTGTGGAGCGAGGTGCAATGATTATCTGGCGGCCCATTGATTGGTGTAGTTGCTTGTCTTTCTCCGACATTAACATGAGCTGCCCCGCACATGCTGCTGACACACTTGGGCTACGCCCATCTCTAAACCTTTATAAACAGTTTGCCTTTAGAGGCTAACTCCTCTTCTCCTGATGACGGCTGCTTGTGTCACAATCGAAACGTTGTGGGGGTTTTTTTTATTACTGAAAGAACTAATTCAATAATAAGTCTACATTATAGAGTGCCAGTACGCTCACTCAGGTTAAGAACCAGGCTTCAGTCTACATTATAGACTACCAGTACACTCACCAAACTTAATAACCAGGCTAGAGTCAACATTATATATTGCCAGTACACTCACTCTGATAAAGAACCAGGCTACAGTCTACATTAGTTTTTTTATCTTATTTTTTTTATTTTTATAATAAAAAAAAATACACGTGACTTTACCGAAATAAACAAAAAAATACTGTTCCAGGCCACTTTCTCCTTACTAGTGAACTTCTTGAGAAATTCATTGCACTCCAGGATCTTCTTGATCTGTGGTCCGACGAAGACACCGGCTTTGGCCTTTGCCTCAGACAGCTTAGGGAAGAAGTCTTGAAGGTACATGAAGGCTGCCCACTCCTTATCTACAGCTCTGACAAATTGTTTCATAAGGCCCAATTTGATGTGCAGTGGTGGCATCAGCACCTTCCGGGGGTCCACCAGTGGCTCCCACTTGACGTTGTTCCTCCCCACAGAGAACTCGGTCCGCTGTGGCCAATCCCGCCTGTGGCAGTACGCCTTGGTGTTTAAATCTTTTGTAGTCATTTTTGTATTACTTTAGTATAAATACATGTTAATTTTTATTCATATGTTGTTTTTCTGACTTTATGAAAATAGGTACATTTTCTAAATATCACTGTTTTGGTCACAAAAACAAAGTTTGTGGGGAATAATAGCTATCTTCTGTACTTTAGAGGCACAAGCAATTAGGAAATAACACTTACTACCCAGGAACAAAAAAAAGTGTTACAAAGTGTAAGTTCTCTATCCCATATTTTTCTCTCCGCATTAATATCTTTGAGTGTTTTTATTTCGTGTGAAAGAGAAATATGGGGAGACGTGTCGGTATTAACATTCTCCACGATGAGGCTTCATTCTTTTTATGTGGATACATGTATTACACATTAAGAGTATTCATTTTTTATTTAAAGCTTTCGTGACTGCAGGGATTCATATTCTTGGTTCTTTCGGTAAAGTCACGTAGATAGTATTCATTTTATTACCATAGAGTTGTTTTAGTTTACACTGCCACATTGTAAATGTAACACGCCTACTATAGGGGATACATTTGCTTCCAACTTATATATTTGCAGGGGGCGAAAATGCACAGACTGTGCTTCAACAGACTAACGTGAACGTGGAGCTGATTAAATCAGTTTGCTCAGAAAGCTTAAAGGCTAATGGCATTACACCATAATGATCGTTTACACGCCGCAATTATGTTATGAGGTCGACAAACATCGGGCAAGTGGCCATTATGTAAACGCAACATAATTTAGTTAGGAGCTTTCATTGTGGACAATTTAAGTAACAAAATAAATAACCGGACTATAATCCTGCTTTACATATCGGTCTCTCCACGTAAGATAAGAAGAGTATTCTTAGGGTTTTTTTCTCGGTAAAGTCACGTAGGTAAAAAATTAAAATTAAAATTAATAAAAGTCCTCTCACTTGATACAGCTATCGTGCTGTGACGGTTCCACCTGAAGACGGAAGCTTGTGTTGCCTCCGAAACGTCGTGATTTTTCTTTTATTTGTATTTTACTTTTATTAATTTTAATTTTATTTTTTTACCTACGTGACTTTACCGAAAAAAAACGTAAAAAAAACCCTAAGAATATGAATCCTTGCAGTCACGAAAGCTTCAAATCTAGAAATAAGAAGAGTACTTTTTATAAAAACGTCCCATCGGCCACACAGACTTCTGCAAGTTATTTGTTGTTGTTGCAGCATTGGTTTATTCCAAGGAAATTTGGACTGGTTTTCACATTCAGTATCCCATCAGCAAAGTCAGGCTTGCTCGAACCTATATGGGTCCGAGTTTGATCCGTAACTATATAGTACGAAACACAACATGATGAAATATCGTCGCTGTGGAGAGTATGAGTAACCAAATAAATACGTAGATAAAGAAGGCTGCCTCTGGCGCAGGAGGCAAACACGTTTCAACGAGAATGCAATATATATTATCAGAGCGTGTTTGTTTGCATGTTCACCACAAATTACTTGTGGGTAAGGGGTCGTCCATAAATGACATCACGCACCTAGGGGGGGGGGGGTCAGACATTTGTGACGATGTGTGACGAAGGGGGGGGGGGGTTGAGAAATATGACGTCACGTGAAAATGCGCAACTTTAAATAAATATAGACAACACGTTCTACTTAATTAAATAGACTTTTTATACATGTTTTCTCCTACAACATCAGAGTGCAGCGCCACAATAAATACGCACTACAATGACAATAGTTTAAGGCGATTTGAAGCATGTTTTATTTGGGAGGGGGGGGGGGGGCAGAGCTTTGTGACGTCATATTTGAGCGGGGGTATGACTTTTTGTGACGCCGTGTGACTAAGGGGGGGGGGGGGTCAAAAATCCTCAAAAATCGCGTGACGTCATTTATGGACGACCCCTAATGCAGTACTTGATTCCTTGCAAAAGGTGTCGATTTGGTGTTTGAACATCTCAGCACCTGTTCTATTGCCAGAAAGGGTAAAAACCTTTCCTTTTTTTTTCACACTTTGATTCTGGCCAAAAAAAGGTCACATAACACGAGCGGACGAATGTAAGAAAGTCGCACCATTGTTCCAACTGCCACGCCACGAGAATGAGCGTCTTGCCCTCTGTGTTGTCAGTGCACGTCAGCATCTCGGGAGTGGCGTTACGAGTTCCTTTAGCGGCCAATAGCTTCCTATCTTCGCAGGTGTTCGCAACGCTGCCAGCTTCGATAAAATGCAGTTGCTTTTGCATCATTGGTTTGCAGGAATCACCGGGGCTTGAAATGCTACGATACAATATGAATACAATACCTTGTGGATGTTTACTCATTCATACATAAATTAAAATCCCCAGCTCCACGTGCGCGGCACAGATACACACACACACAAAACAGAACATAGCCTTTAATAAAACGTTAGTACCAGTGCTGTTAGTGAGCACCTATCAAGACATGCACGGCACATGAGCGGGTGCCTTGCTGACGTTTACACATTTACGGTCGAGTCGACCGATGGGGACACTCGGGACCAGTTCAAATATTCGTCACTGGTGTTGGCCGTGAGCGGGAATCGAACTCGTTTCACAGGGTTATTAAAAACTGACACTCCACAAAGACACAAACGTTCATCGTACTTTATAGCCATACACAAAATGTAGGGGCCAATCATTGATAGCCAGTAGCACCTATGAAAGCCGGCACGACACACACAAAGACAAAGATCCCCCCTATAGTCTCAACAGACTGTTGGGTCAAGTGTTGTTAGCGAGCACCTACGAAGGCCGGCACTGTGGCACACGAGGGGGTGGGTGGCCAACACCACGCCCGAACGCCTTTGTCTCCCCAGTGGCGATGCTTACACACCGCACCAGGTACTCATTTAAGGCTGAGTCGACCTAGGGGATGCCCAGGACCGGTTCAGACAATCGTCATTGGTGTTACCGCTCCCCACGGCACATACAACACGAAAATCAACAGTGGTCAATGAATGAGAAAGACAGACCTGTTCTTCACCTGAGGACGGCTGCTTGCGTTGTGGCCGAAACGTCGTGAGAATTATTTTATTATGTTTTATTTGTATTATTTTATCATTTCCATTCTACGTGACTTTACCGAAAGAACCAAGACGATGCATCCCTGCAGCCACGAAAGCTTTTAATCGAAATTTAATGTCTTCTTTGTTTGTCTAACTCCCCAGCTCGCCTCCGTCCACCCAGCACAGTTAATCAACCTGCCGGTCGCACTTGCTGGGGTAAAGTGTGGGGACCGCTCTTCCGAGGCGTATGGCGAGAATTGAAGCAAAGGACAAAATATCCTCCAGAGGCGCTCTCCAGAGCTCTCCCCTTTGGCCAGCAGTGGATGCGAAAGCATCGTTTCACGGCTGCTCCTTTATCTTTTGCATGGCATGTTGGAACAGGAAAGCTGATTTTGATTTACAGCTTTCGTGACTGCAGGGATTCATATTCTTGGTTCTTTCGGTAAAGTCACGTAGAAATAATATAAATATATTGTTTAATATTTATATTATTTTATTATTTCCCTTCTACGTGACTTTACCGAAAGAACCAAGAATAGGAAAGCTGATCCTATTATTCTTGTTTTTAAGCTTTCGTGACTGCAGGAATCCATACTTTTTGGTTCTTTCCGAAAATATACCTACGTGACTTACCTAAAGAACCAAAGAGTACTGATGTTATTATGTTCCATCTGAATTAGGGACGCAATGCTAAAGCGCCCATATGTCAACTCTAAATAATTAAATCCTCCCCTTGTAAAACGGACAAATCCCGACGGAATTACAGGACTGCAGTGCACGTCACTTGCCCATGATCGCTCTGTCAATTCATGAGCGTGAAATGCGAGCACGGATACTGTATTTACTCCATTCATCATCGCCTCCGTCGATTGTCATGGATTTTTTTGAGAACCCAATGGTGCATTATTGAGCACTGCGCGCTCAGAGGTAAGTGGCGGTCCAAAGCGAGTGATCAAAGGGGCTGTCAACGGCACGAGAACACTTGTGTCCAAAGACATGCAGCATATTTGGACCGAGCGAGTCTTACAGTAGTGTGTGCCCGTCATGACTTTGGCCTGCGGCAATATGAAGTGCATTCAAGCACCAACATTAACGGGGCCTGCATTCTGTTGTTGCTGGGTTACCGAGGTCAAAGTACAACACGCAATGTGATTGGAAGTAGTCATTGGGGGGGAGTTTGTGGGTTAGGGGAAATGCCCCCCCCCCCCCAAACTGGAGACTTTTATTAATTTATTTTCAGTAGTTTACATTTAAAAATTATATATACAGGTAATCCTCTACTTACGATGGAGATGCGTTATGACGACCCCATCGTAAGTCAAAAATATCGTAAGTCGAAGATGGCCTAGCTTACCCAGAAGTCTTAAAGAATGGTGATAATTTAGCAAAACAGAGCAATTTACAGTACTATATACTGTATGTATTTATTAATTACAAGACTGTATTGCACAGTAAAATGTAAAGTAAAAAAAACAAGGTAAATTCTTAGCCTACCTATATGAACTGCAATTTAATAGAAAGTTTTTTCAGGAAACAATCCTATCTGCATCACACAAGGCGTGAGATGCGAACATCCTTGCAGCGTCCCAACGTACAGCATCGTACCTCGTACGCTGCTGCGTTTGCCTGCCGCGCGAAATTTAAAATATTTTACAATTTTGTCCTATCGCTAATCGCCATCGTAAGATCGAAATATCGTAAGTCGGACCATCGTAACTCGGGGACTACCTGTAGATGTGAGGGGACAAAGCGAACCCCTACTCGCCCCTTCCCCCCTCCTCCCAAATGTAGAAGTGAAACTCCACCTATGGAAGTGCACACTGTGCTAAATGTCACAGCTTGGTTTCTCTCATCCCCTGTCAGCTCTTAGCAACCGATGTGAAGAGGCTCACTTCACCTTCCACGCAATAAGACGCAGATCGAAAACAACTTCCCATTCGGGGGGGGGGGGACCTGACATTTCAAGTTTTGTCAATATTGCCTGACTTTTATACAACAAAAAATATAAAATGTAATATCTCTGTTAAATAGGAATACAATACCGATGTTTTGGTGGTTTCGAGGTGGGAGAGTGGGGGCAATTGCATTTGCCCCCACCCCCCCCCCCCAAATATAACAGTCAAACTCCGACTATGGAAGTATCAAACTTTGCTAGATGTGACAGAAATTGCCGTGATTGCCCCTCCTCCACTACCAGGCAACTACCAAATGCATACTTCCCTCAGCTAGCTCATACCCAGCTCACTTTGGTGTCAGCCAGATTTTTTTTTTAATATATACATACATCACTTACATTTCCTCAATTAAACTAATGTGGAAAAGCCTGCTGCCATTATTCGTTTGTGTTGGGCAATGGCTGTTTATGAAGAATACTTCCCATTGCTAAACCTGAGTCAAAGGTCAAATGTCCATGACATCTTTCTCGAGCGAACTGCTGCACTGAGAGCGGGTAAACAGCAGAAGAAGATGAATCCTTGCAGTCACGAAAGCTTTAAATCGAAGCATATTCATATTTATTTTAATAATGATTATACTCGTGCAGTTAAACAAAGCACAACAGTGTGTTACTGGCAACCAGTGGCGGCTCCTGCAAAATCTCTCAGGGGGGGCAAATGTCTGGATGATTGATAAGGATAAGGTCCACCCATGCAATGGATAAATTAACAGCTTAAGCATGTAAAGGCAACTTCACTTCTTTAATATTAATGAAAAATAAAGTGACTCTTACAATACATCTTGTTTCTATACTCACTATTATTACAATCCACTCAGTTTCTTTTATTAAAGATTCCACTAGGTGGCGACAAATAAAATTGTTGACTGAAACGTGCTTACGTATGATGACGTAAGCACGTTAGTGCGAGTCCTCCCGGAAGCCATAGAAAATGCATTGCAGCGCCCGCCGTTCGAAAAAAAACATCTTTGAATGTAAGTCTATGGGGCCACTCGGGGCGATTCTCAGCCGGAGTGAAATCGCCCAAAAAGAGGCGGTACTCCACAGAACGTGACATGACGCTGATTGGACTATATCCAGAGGCACCGTGACGGCTAGCGTGACTCTGTGGTTGAATGACATTGGTGGTGCGTCGCCCAATCGCCCTAATGAAGAAACCGCCCCTGCTGGCAACCTAAAAAAACTTCAAAGACTACAAAACAACCTAGCACGCGTAGTCATTGGCCACACTCATCCCCGTCTCGACTCACTTGCCTGTATCCGTGCCCTCAACTGGCTACCCATTGCCAGTAGGGTCACATACAAGATCGCCTGCCTCTGCCACAATGCCTTCACATCTGCCTGCCCACAACTTTTGGCGTCATCTGGTCCAACCCATGTGAGACTAGGCTCTAAGGAAAGCTGTCTCGGGTGTGGACCAATCAACTTCAAGGACAGTGCATACATTATCAGAGTTGTGTTTTTGTTTGCATTCCGACCGCAGGTATTGTGGTCAATGCAAACATGACTCCTCGTAAAAAAGGTGTCAGTTTTGTTGCCAGATTAAAGGGTAAAAAAACAATAATCACCGTACCTTTCTTCATTACTGAGGACTTGCAGCTCAGCACACGGCAGATGCCTGCGCAGCGCGACTCACGACCTCCTCTTGATACCAAGATCCAGGATGGTCACGGCTATGCGCCGCTTCTCGGTGGCAGCCCCAACAGTCTGGAACGCCATCCCTCTGCACATTCGCAGCATCACCTCAATCGCCTCCTTAAAGAGACACTTAAAAACTCACCTCTATAACCACGCGCTTTCGAGCGACTCTGAGCTTGGCGCCGCGCCTTTGAGTTTCGGCCGTTACGTCCGCAAATTTGCGCGCGTTATAAATTGCATTATTATTATTATTGGGTGCATATACTGGAATATTTACAGGAACGAAAGTGCTATAATACAACATTTGATTCTGTTACATGAGTTGAAATGTCAACAGCCTTAATATTTTTTTTTTTAAATATGCTGAGTTAATAAATAAGAGTTTCTGATCAAATTAGCTCATTTCTTGTTCACAGCCCTGAGCCAAAAGTAGAAATTCCACATTTCCATGGCAGGGGTGATTCTATCCACAGGCCAACTACTGTTGACGTCACCGCAATAAAGTGGTACCCATTTTGTCAACCGTGGAGGTATGATGGGCTGAGTAAATCTTTAACCACGATTTGAATTCATAAACTTGCTATTGTGAGCCACTCACTCGACCGCTGAGCCGTGTAAATATTCATGACATAATCGGTATCATTAGCATCTGTCCTTATTGTACAACTTGTGTTGTAATTAAATCTTCAAGTAAAAAGGGGGGTTCGTCTCTTTAAATATCAAGATCGGCGTGGTTGAAAAAAAAATGCGTGTTTATTTCTTCCTGCCTCTCGTAAACATGCGCATTATACTTAATGTCGGATTAATATTTCAAGTAAATATTTGTTTCAACTTTCCTGCTCACCATATTATTACGTGATTAGTATCTTCATTATATTTATCAGTTTACGTTAATTAAGCGTTTCTATATAATTTAGCTACTTTTTCAGTTATATTACTGCGAGGTATAGTTTCATCTCACTGCTTGTTTATTGGAAGGACATAAAAGTGAATGTTTAAAAAATAAATGTTCCGTGACGTTTGTTTATCATTTACAAGGAACTGTTTGTGTTGCAATAACTCTTGTCTTAAAATAAAACAATTAGTTTTTACCTTCATCGAAAAAAGAATCATGTGCGTGCCGTGACAGAGCATTGTGATTCTAACAAAGTATATTTATATCTAGTCCAATAAGCAATAAGCCTGCTGGATTAATATTTCAACCAGCAGTGGTGATGAATGGTGCTCCTTGCCTGACTTTGGTCGTGAGACCCAGAAGGTCACAATTGGCCCAGAGTTTGTATATTGAAACAAATTATTTTATTAAACATTAGTTCAGAAGGCTCATGGGGGGGGACTCATAACTTTATTTTGTATTTAATGGAGAGACAGACATTTGTCTGTTACTTTTGTACGTGTTACATTACAAATAATATGCCTTTGATTTGCCATAAACAGCACAGCATTGTGCAATTCGTGATTATGCTAAATATAATAGAATGTACTAATGCAAAAAAATATTGCTATATGCTAAAGAATTATTCTAGCCCTTCATTGATCCACTGCTGGATGAAGTCGCCTCTCCTACCCCCCCCCCCCCATGCTGTTGGCTACATACAGTGCGAAACAAGTTCAACATATCACATACATACATGGGGGTTGTTTGACCAGACTTAACCATGGAGGGCATCCAGGACTAGTTTGGATACCACCCAATACTAATCTTAACCTTGTCCGGGATTCAAATGCAGTGATCTAACCACTGCACGACCATTGCACTCATTACTGAATCAACGTGTATTAAAGTCACATGTTTCTAATACTGTTCCATGCTACGTACGCACGTCTTTTTGCTTAGCACAGGCAACATATTAAGCTCATTGTGCATCCCTCACCTCTTCTCTTTGTCTATTCTCCATTCACTCACACTACACAAATCATCTCTGCATCCACCACACAATTTACTTCTCTCATCTCCATCTCAGAGGGAACGGTTCAAATTTCATCAACACAATTATTGGTTTACATTACCAAAGACGTTGCTAAAAAATAAATACATCTCAAAGTGAAAGCCTGGGGTTATGTATAGCTCATACTTGATGGGGTGAATTGCACCTTCAGTAGAGGAATATGTGAAGCGTTCCAGACATAAAACATCAATTCGGTGAGCCCAATAGACTGGCAAGGCCTTCTCTGACAATTTAACTCCTGATTGATAGGGGGTTGTTGTGATGTGGCGGTTCATTCTGCATCATTGAAGACCATGTTCTATTCTCTTTAAAGCTGCCTTAGCATTATATTGAAGATGATGAAGCAGTGGCACAGTGGCTAGCACATTGCACTATGAATCAACTGACCTGAGTTTGATTCCCGACCACGGCTAATATCAGTGGCGAGTGAAATCTGAACCGGTTTTTGGTTCAACCCATCACAAACCCCCCGTAGAGCCTTCATCCACCGATGGATTCGAAAATGGCTGTGATTTATCATTAGGATGAATGTATATGTTCCGTGACATTTGATACTATCAGATTTGTACATGTCCTCTCTGTAAGAATGGATCTAATATGACATCCCATCGCATATTCTTGGTTCTTTTGGTAAAGTCACGTAAAAAAAACGAAATCAAAAATATAATAGATTGAAAATAATAAAAGTAAAAAACCCACGACGTTTCGATCGCAACACAAGTGGTCTTCAGCAGGGGGAGAGAATGTAATGTATCGCAGTAAGGTCTGGTATGGTCATTACACTTCTTATGGGCTTCGTATTCTTGGTGCTTTCAGTAAAGTCACGAAGATAAAAAAAAGAAAATAAAAAAGCAATTTTATTTATTTATTTTCTTTCTACGTGACTTTACCAAAACAACCAAGAATATGAATTCCTGCAGTCACGAAAGTTTTAAGTCAAAATGCGTATGGGCTCGTCCGCCTGCCATACTCTCTTAAGCGATGTATGTTGAACTGTATGCATGTTGAACTTCTTTCGCACCATACGTAGCCAACCGTGCTAATCGGAGTTGCAGAAAGTCAATGCCCTTGTAAGTAAGAACATTTGTTGTTGCGCACTCTTATGAGTCCATTCCATCACGAATGCGAATTGATCACACACTGACGTAGGCTCTCTGAAACAACAACACTTTTTTAGTCTGTTGCAGAGCTGGCTCAGACTCAGGGTTTGACCCCCAAACATGAACTTGGTAGCGGTGTTCCAGCTCTTTGGGCCGCGAGGTTTACAAGCGGCGGGTACAGCAGCAGGTCGCCGTGAGCCGCTGATTGTAGTCGGAGTCGATTTGGGTCTGTTGAAGCTGGTACGCCACTGATCGGCGAGATAGGACCGAGCAGATTGATGAAGACTCTTGAAGACAAATAGGCATAATGTATACATCATCTTGTATTGAATAGGTAGCCAGTGCAGCTCATCACGTATCAAACTCAAAATGCTCAGCATTGACCACAATGCTGACAATGCAATGCCCACAATGCTCAGTATTCTTCCCGATACTTTTTTTGCCAAAGTGGTTGCGACACACTCTTTGATACTTGACGACCTACACTGTTGATCCCGGGTTTTGGGAAATCATCTCCATAATCATCTCATTTGAATTTGGAAATTATCAAACTATATAGATATAGAAAGATCTTCCCTGAACTGTCTATTGGTATTTTGCTTTGCATATGAAGAAAGTTAATGATACTAATTAGAGAAAAGCAAGCTAGATTTCTTGGACATGTACTGAGAAAACAAGAGACTGAATATAATGTTTTGACTGTGGGAGGATCACAGGTACAAGAAGTCGAGCAAGACAGCGAATTAAGTTACATACGCAATTTGAGAAACTGGGAGTGTCTGATGCAAGGTCCTTGAGTAACATCATGGACAGAGATCAATTGAAGGCCGTGATCGTCAATGTCTTTGAGAAAGGGCATGGCTCGTCGAGAGAGATGAGGAAAGTGGCACGTGTTTGAGAACTGCTGCCAGGCTCTTCGGCTCTACGGATAATTATAGAGCTCAAGTGACCATTGTACAGTGCAGGAGAGTCCACGTGCCTCAGCAGTGGCAGGCATTTTAAACAGGGCACAACTACGCACACGTGTCCCTGAAATGTCACCGACGCTGTAGGCGACTGCTAAAGGATTCAAGGGCAATGTCCGTTATAATTATGTTTGTTGTGCAGTTATTATAGCGTCGTTGCTTCTCTTGCACAAAAGTGTGCCACCTTGACGCCTCCTATTTATTCATGAAATGGTTTATTTATGAATGTGCACTTTACTTTGTCAGCAGCAAGTCGCTTAATTGAGCTTAAATAAAAACGCCGGTGGATAACCATCGCACCATCAAGCATTTTCCCGGCGCCGAATAATTCCTTTCTACTTTCCCGTGATTAAATATGAAACACCTATTTCAGGCCTTGAAGACAAATTTGAGTAGAGTTATGCAATGTGGGAAATCAAGCTTTGCTCTCCAGAAAAGAGCCATGTTAGCCCCTTATTTAGAGCCTGAAAGTCTTTTCTAGGAAATTCATTCTCTAAACTTCTGAGATGGTACTGTATTCACGTGATAATATTTTTGTATGCCTTTTTGTGGCTATATTTGAATAATAATGTTGAAACCAAGGTGCTCACCTGCGATGGCATGTGATAAATAGTTGTCTTGTCTATGAGAGTGTATGCCATTGTGAATTCCGATGTGTGTATGTCTGAGTGAATACCATTGTGAATGTGTATGTGTGACGTCGTGAATGTGTGTGTCGTAAGTGAAAGCGAGTGTGTGTGTCGGAGTGAATGTGAGTGTCTGAGCGAAAGTGAGTGTATGTGTGTGTCGTAGTAAATGTAAGTGTGTCGTAGTGAATTGAAGTGTGTGTGTCTTAGTGAAAGTGTGCATGCGCCGTAGTGAATGTGAGTGTGTCGTAGTGAATGTGTCGTAGTGAAATTAGTATGTGTGTCGTAGTGAATGTGAGTGTGTGTGTCTGAGTGAAACGGAGTGTGTGTGTCATACACTCAGAGTCAATGTCCATGTGAATGCGTGTGCTGCTTCCCCATCAATGCGTGAGCATGGTTGGGAGACGATTTCTCGTCTTGACAGGGGAGCGGGTTACTCGTGTCACGGTATTGAGTGACATGTTCACGTCTGGAGATGAGCCTTGTAACTCTTTCAGAGAGGACATTGCAGCATTTTGAACTATTCAGGGCAAGTAACATTGCTAAGGCTGACGTATACGAGCACACAGCTGCAATGGCAGTAACGGCTGTTCATGCAATCGTTCACCTATTGGTCCCGTTACTTTGTGCAATTATGAACGTATATTTCTAAAGGTAGCCATTTACTCAGGTTTACGTTTTAAAATGCGATCGATTAAAACATTCGACAAAATACTCCACAATTTGGATTGATCGTGAATTTAAATTTGCTCGCTCAAGAGACTGCAGAAATAAGGGTAACCACGTGCATGTCTGGTTATTTCGCGAACGAAGTATTTTTTTAAATTCTTGTTAGAGCAAGTGATGTTGGGTAGAATCGTTGGCAGAGCTATCGCGTGTGCAGGCGGTGCAACTGCACTGGATTCGAGGGCTGAAGGGGCCTCGGGCGGGCTGGCTGCGAGGAAGCGGGCGATTTGAAAGGGGGGGGGGGGGGCCCATGCCAACCACGCTACACATTCCGTGCTCCCTCGTTATTCTCGAACTTGCTATCCGCGATTTTAACTATGCGCGAATTGCGTCTGGAACTCTACACGACTGCATTGAGAGAGAGAGGAGAGAGAGAGAACGTGATGAGATAAAGTAATGAGAGGGAACGCTTAATTAAGTTTTTATTTAAGGTAATTCTGTACAGTGCTTGAGGCCGGAATTGTGTGAATGAAGATCAGACATATGGAGAAGAGAAGAAACAAGTCTTGAGCCAGAACCTTGAACAGTGGAAGGGTTCCAGATGTGTGGACCGCCAGAGGGAGGGAATTACACACCAGTGGGGTAGAAGTATTGTAGCGTTTTCCTTTAGGCACATGCGACATTGTGGCTTATCAAGGATAAGCCACGATGGGTGTGTAAATATATCTTTACTTAAAGCTTTCATGACTGTAGGAATTCATATTCTTTGGGTCTTTCGGTACAGTCACGTAGATAGGTTCAAAGAAAATAACAAAAAACTACGACGTCTCGATCGCTTGTGTTATTTTCTTTGAACCTATTTTCTCGGAACCTATCTACTGTACGTGACTTTAGCAAAAGACCCAACAAATATGTGAATATATATTCTAAACAAGTGCGTACTACCTGCAATAACTTTTTTGTCAGAAACGTAATTGACCACAAATATAAAACAAAAGATGAAAAGTGTGCAAAGAAGCATTAATAAATGCACGCTTCAAGTGATGCAGGTTAATGCCATCAATAAAACTATGAAGAAAAAGTAAGCGGGCTTAGTTAGGACACGTCACGGCTGGAAGGGATGATAGCCGATGGTCAAGAATAATAATGGAGCAGCAGCCAAGTAATGGAACCCTTCTGAGAGGCTATCCACTGAGGAGATGGAGCGATGAGATTGGCTCGTATGCAGATGCCAGGATACATATATCATTACAGGATCGTCTGAGGTGTCGGTGGTTTGGGCAGGCCTTCGTCCATTTGTTTCTGAACACTTATACCATGACTACTAGAGGGGAACGATACATGAATTGGTAACGACGCTCAATCTACCAATACATATATCCAGTTGCGTTTGTAACAATCCGTGATTTTTCGATTCATACATGTCACACATAACGGGTTTCGTTCGCGTAACCCTTGCAGCCTCTCAGGGCCGTTGCAGTCACCACGATGGGAGACAATTTATTTAAAATCTATTTACTATCCCGCAATAGATCTGTATACATGCATGTTGATCTCCTTTCCCACCGTACATAGGCAACCGTGCTAATCTAGTAGTCACTGCGATGTCAAAGTCCCACAGGAGTAAATACCTGACGGTATTGCATGTGGTCACTGCTTTTAAAATATAAGGGCTCATCTGATATGCAGACATATAAAAGGGTACACGTGACTTGGCAAATGTTAGCAGGCCATTAATATACGCCAAAGTGACAAGGGCAGACCCTTGTGAGACTGCGACAGGGTGCAATATTGGTATTACATATCCAATATCCAGCTGCTCTTGCCATTTAAACATACATTGTTCAAATCTCAATTCAGCATTGGGAGGCTGAGTGACAGTTGACAGCTTATTGCACAGCGTGTGAAAACTGAGAATGTTAAATGTATTTTTAGTTTTCAAAATATTGTACCAACCAGGCTCTTGGAGCATGTTACAGATTGTATTGCAATCATGGCCTCCTTTGGGAAAATCACGGTAGACTAATGATGGGAAAGCTAAGCATCCAACGGAGAGTTTACTCAATTTCATTGATTCTCACAATTCGTGGTTGCAATGCAAAAAAAATATTTTTTGACCAACTTGTTCATGTTGTTTCTTGTTTTTACCATATCGTTTGTACATTTTTTTGCCGCATGATACAATATGTAATGTTGGCATATCGTTTGTATATAATCATAAGCAATCGATTTTAAAATGCGTGATTTAATGCACGCACATCGAGTGCAATAATCAATTTTAATGGATGAATCGATGCATCTCTACTTGCTAAACAAAAATAATCAGGCTGTTCCCGGTGAATACATCTGCACCGTTGTGGTTTAATGGTCAGCACACCGAGATCGGGGGTCCATCAGCAGTATAAAATGTTTACGCCACAGCTAGTCAATCCTCAGGTCTTGTGGTAAAGTGTGGGTATTATTCCTACCCCTTCCAAGACGTCTGGCCATGAGTGTGGAAGAGTGGCCCAAAATCGCCTCTCGATCGGCTCTTTCAGAGTTGCCTCATGGAGGCCCTTCCACCAGCTACGATCTGATCAGGACATTTCAGGGCTGCACCTTCACCCTTTGAGCAAAACATTTACAGGCGTTCGGCTTGGAGGGAAAATTGTAAATGGGCAGCGGACGTGTCGGGCTGCATCGTCTCCACGTTTCAATAATATTGTGTTGTTAGGCGCGGTTTCACGTAAACGATATCAACTGTTTACTCGGCTCAACAGAAACGTGTGATCCCCTGTGTAACTTTGCATTTGTGTTTACGTATTCGAAACGTTGCGACTTTGCCCAGTGTCACGCGTGCGGCAAGCGCAATTGCAACGCGCTGAATTGGTGTGTGCTTTTTGCAAACTCTGCAAGTCGTAAATGCACGATTGGACGATCAGTAACGTTCCATTATCACGTTCGTGACGGGGTATAAATGTTACTTATTACGTGCAGGTCTTTTAATTTGTGTTTTTGGCATAATTGTTAATGCAATATTAATGAGCAGTCTGCGGTCATAATGCATCACATTATCCTGCTGTATAATTATGCCGTGCAAGGGATACATACAGACTCTAAATAGCTCTTATCATTACCAAACAAAAAAAAACATGACATTCTGTTACATTTTGAAAATGTTCATGGTTTCACATGTATACTCCTCACTCTACTCCCAAGATAATACATTAACCAACAGATCCCTGTGATTAAGCACTTATAATGTTGCATTGGATGAGGCTGAAAATTAAGTGCATATTAAGCTGTTATCAAAGGTTTAATTGTACAGTCCTGCGTCAATCCACTGCAGAATGAAGACCTCCCCATGCTGTGTCAGCCATGGGGGGGTTCTTTGACCATACTTCACCACGCTGGTCAGTGCAGATTGGTGAAAGGGGGCGCCCAGGACCGGTTCAGATAATCGCTCTCCACTGATGCTGGGCGTGGCTGAAAAACAAAGTCAGGCCGCCAAATTAAACGGCAAGTGCGAAATCCACTGCTCCACCCCTCCAACAAATGACAGTTTCACTCGGGTATATCATGTAATATATACCAAACAAAATCATTAAACGTAGTGGAAATATGAAGGCTCGCTTATAATTTACATTTAAAGAGGCAGTATCTAATAGCACGGCTCTGCGTAATGTATACACGGTGTGCCCGTGTTAGGCGCTCGACATGAAAACTGTAACTCGCAAAATCAGTAATGGTTGCAAGTGTTGACTCATGCAAACAGTCAATCCCCCATTATAAATATAGGCGCTGATCCCTAGCCTCCATGTGCTCAGGTCAATTGGGCCTGTTTATAGCTTTGACATTTGCACATGGGCCACTTATTATATCACTTCGTTTTTTTTTTACAAGCGTTTCTACTGGATAGCTTCCAAAGGTTAGCCCCATGGTTGCATTTGTATCCTTTACGCGGGCTCTAGCATTTCAAAAGTTTGCGGTGGTGAAGAATAACAGTCGAGTTTTGGCAGTGATTTGCATCTCAACAGTTCTCAGAAAAAATGGGTTGCCTTGTCCAAGTCTGGCTGGTAACTTAGCAGTCAATACCGTTAAGTGACAATGCTGCCAAAACGTGGACAAGAAGGGCACGGTTGATATCTTCAGGGCATGGAAACAAGAGTTTGTAATTAGACCGCTTCACACGCCCTGCTTATCACTTTATGTGTGGGTGTGCGCGCCTGCGTGTGTGCAAAGTCCTCCTTTCGACACTTCACGTGGTCTCAACGTGCACATAGTCTGGCACAATCGCCCTGGGGGCGTCACTGCCACTTCGTGGCGAATGGCGGTTGTTGTTGTTGTTGTTGTTGTTTGCAAAGTCCTCCAAAGTTTACAGCTGGTGGGGGAGTTGTGCCAGGTAGGAGCGATGCAAGACGGTGGCACAAGCAGTGTGAGAATTCCGTTTGTACCCCACAGAGAACAGTCGCTTATAATAGCTACTCGACTGATGCCGTAAAGATAGTGCAGGGCCTGTAGCATATGTTATAAAGGGGCCCTAAATGTAAAAAAACACACTTAAATATTAAAACACATAAACTTTTAACTTGCACAATAAAGTAATTGTATTTTTTCATTTGCTACACAGCCAGATAATAGACAAATCGCTAACCTTAAACACCCAGTCGTTCATAAATGTTGAAGGCAGTCGAGCACTATAGTAATAGAGCAAGTGCAGAATCGCTGAACCGGAATTGATAGCTTGAAAGGGTTTAGCGCGGGGCCCGTAACATCTGCTACTTATTCTACTATCGGATCATCCGGCACTGGCCTGATGCCCATGGAACCCCCCAGCCGCCCAGGTGCAACGAAACCCCCAGGAATCGCCGTTTCTCTCTCTCACGGTGGCAGTGTTTGGTAGCTTTAAATACCCAATCGATGACCACCGCCAGCAGGGACACCAGGGAGCAAAAGGAGACAATCTCAGGGCTGCACACACACACACCGCTATTCAGCGGAGCATCGCCTTGCTCTGCAGCCGTGGCTAATCCAAACGCGAGTTTGGTCCCCCCCCACCGACTTCACCGGCATCACGACGTGCCCGGACTCTGCCGTGGTTGGCCGGTTGGGTAAGGCGCAGAAGCGTGCTAATCGCTAGCGCCGCTGCGTTTTGTGGATGTGCATGTGTTTCTCAGCAGAAGAAGTAAATTAAACGTGACTGGGATATCGCCAGGTCCAAACACAGTGCCTCGTTGTCAGCAGTCGATGAAGCTCGGCGTGCTCCTCGTAGATTCAACACACGGAGCGGTAACATGCGGTCAGAGCCAACCCCGATAGGTGCTTGGCTGAGAATGCAAAGTTTGGCTTTTTTTTTTGATAATTGCAAAGAAATGTGAACCAGTGTAAATCGATGCTCTCTGCCCCGTCGGAGTTTGTACGTTTGATGGAGCAATGCACAAGCCGGTCCTCTCGCTGGCACAGCCATCGAAACTCCAGCAGGACTTCTTCCAAACAATTGCCATGGGCCCAGTGGCAGCAACAACACGAAGTTGTAGCGTGTACAAACATTCTTTGGCACGTGCCGTGATGATGCACTGCAAGATCTGACCACGTCCGTCCAGTGCTCGCCGAGCTGCATTGTCTTCCTGTTGCCGAACGATTGCATAATTATCAGGTTGCACTCATTACACACAAAGCGCTCGCAGCAAATTAGCCAAAATACCTCATCAAGGAGCATAAACCATCAAGCAAACTCCGGTCATCCTCGCCAGAGACTTTTGGCTAGCCATCGAGCAAAGACGGTCACTGCATTGCACGCTTTCATATGTGCTTCCACGGCCATCTGGAACTCTCTTAATTTCTTTAGAACTGTTTTTGTGTTTTTTTTGGTCCTTCCCCCACACTTCTGATTATATTATCACAGTTGGCTATGTACGGTGCGAAAGAAGTTCCACATACATACAACACAAATAATAGAAGGCCCAGAGAAAATGAAACGGAGATAGGAGAAGCTGGGATAGCAGATTGGAGGAAAGGCTGTGTGTGGGTTATCCGTGTATTGATAATAGTACAGATGTAGTGACATGGATTGGGTCACTATGGCGCATAGCGCTGGTTGCTGGCAGAGAAGGCGGATTTGCAGTTGTAGCAGCCCTGTCTGCCAGCAGGTCACGTGATAAACCGGAGAGAGGGATGCGGGGCAAAGATGATAGAGGGGGCACGTGAGGTAAGGCCCGGGAACCTTCTCGTAGGTTCTAGAAGGGGGGCGTGGCCGAAGCGAGGCCACGCTGGGTGGATAAAAGGGGACCCCCGAGCGAAGGTTCGGGGCTGTTGTTGGAGTGGAACCCGTCGTTCTGCTGGAGTCTTCGTCACCGTCTTCACCTCCTCGGCGTTGTTAGTCAGGCAGCCTGTTAGCTGTCCTGACCATAGTGTAGTTACTTCCTGCACCTGTGAAAGCTATAATAAATAGAGTGACTTCTACTACTAGAGTCTCTGATGAACTCACTACAACATATGCTGTCCTGAAATGCCCTGCCATCAGTTGGGTGATTCTGTCGGTGGTTCAAATTCCAATTGGCTCAGCCATGCCGGTTAATAGCACCGGCCGGAGCCTGCTGGAGCCATGTGAATCTGGACGCTTGTGTTCTTTTTTTTTTGGGTAGCTATTTAATTTTGAGTTCCTGCAAAAACACGGCCGTAAAAGCCTCTACCTGCACGATGTGAAGTGCGCCGTATATAGCTACAGGGCCCAGCTAGCAGCTCCATTGATACCTGCTGTATATCGGTCACGGTTTATAGCATTGAGATTGACGTGAAAGGCCGAGTCGGTGTCCCATTTCTAAGTTATGTCTGAGATGGTCGGTAAACTGTTATGGTTTTTCGAAACTGTGGATGCATTGGCGTGACAAAGCTCGTCGGTCCACCTGTGCCACTCTACAACGTGGTACAGGGAATTTGGGAAATGAGTCACATTCTGACCAGTGTATGAGTATTGAGTATGGATTCAGCTCTGCATATATCAGCACATTGATCTTAATTCGTGACTGTTTTCTGTTATTTTCTATTTTCCCCCCAATAGAAATACATGTGAAATAAATCATCATTATTGGGTCTCTGCATGGTATCATCTGCACTGTTTATGACATTATCATAGTATATACTCAGCAAAATATTATAATTATTGATTTCTTCATTAATGAGAAATGTTAATCATTAGGCAGTGATTTATGCTTGGGCAAGAATTGCTCAACGCTACACATGTTCAAGCTTTCAC
This sequence comes from Lampetra fluviatilis, assembly GCF_964198595.1. NCBI lineage: Eukaryota > Metazoa > Chordata > Hyperoartia > Petromyzontiformes > Petromyzontidae > Lampetra > Lampetra fluviatilis. The sequence continues at coordinate 7,760,561 of NC_136280.1, forward strand.
CTTAATCAACGGAATTGCTGTTTTAATAATCGAGTTTGTTGCTCAACATTTCGATTTAAAGCTTTCGTGACTGCAGGAATTCATCTTCTTGGTTCTTTCGGTAAAGTCACGTAGAATGGGAATAATAAAATAATAAAAATAAAACAATAAAATAATTCTCGCGACGTTTCGGCCACAACACAAGCAGCCGTCCTCAGGTGTCTTTCCGACAGACCTGTTTTCCACCTGAGGACGGCTGCTTGCGTTGTGGCCGAAACGTCGTGAGAATTATTTTATTATGTTTTATTTTTATTATTTTATTATTTCCATTCTACGTGACTTTACCAAAAGAAGCAAGAAGATGTTTCTCAACATGTTTTAGCAGACACGCGCATTCATACAAATGTAATGAGCGACTTCCGAGACACGTCGTGTAGAGGGCTTCTTCTTATTTATTCTCACACTGGGCACAACACAGGCCGATACATATATATGTCTCCTGTCACTGGGCACAACACTGGCTAATATATATACATCTATACTTTAGCTACGCACAGCCGACCTCTCTACATAGTCCCATCGCCTACATCCAACCACACGGCTGACTGACTAGCGTGACGATGACTGCGATGGGATGCCGCGCAGAGGATCTTCCATGCGGCATCCGGACGACGGAGAGAGATGACGGCGAGAAGCGACGCAGCCAGGATCCGGGACCCTGCAACAACCCTGAACCTTTGGGCTCCATCCCCTCCACACACCTCTCGGCACGGCTAGGCCCCACCTCTGACCACGCCCCCGCCTCTGACCACGCCCCCTCCAGAACCTTTGAGCGGGTAAGAATAGCTCACTTGGTAACGTTACCATCATTGGAACCTCATTTGCCAGTAAAAATATATGTTAATTGTTTTTTTTACCCATCCATCTGGCAACAAAACTGACACCTTTTTTTACAAGCAGTCATGTTTGCATAGACCACAATACCTGCAGTCATAATGCAAACAAAAAACATATTATCAGAGTTATGTTTTTCGTTTGCATTATGACTGCAGGTATTGTGGTCTATGCAAACATGATGTAAAAAAAGGTGTCAGTTTTGTTGCCAGATGGAAGGGTAAAAAAAACAATTATCACTTGGTATCGTTAATTAAGGACATCTCAGTATCTCCAGGTGATTTGCTCGTTAGTTTCGATGTGGTGTCTTTGTTTACCAAAGTTCCTGTGCTTGATATCATTGCAATAATTGAAGATTTGGTTCACCAAGGACTGAATGCTGATGTACCGGCCCTGGTGAGACACTGCCTCACCAACAGTTACTTCACCTGGAATGGAACATTCTACAAACAAGTTGAAGGTACCTCAATGGGTTCTCCCTTATCTCCAGTTGTAGCCAATGTTTTCATGGAAAAATTTGAGACAGATGCCATCCAGGCATCCACTCTACGTCCATCCTTGTGGACGAGAAACGTAGATGACACGTTCGTCATATGGCCACATGGCCTACCAGCTCTGAACCAATTCCTCAACCACATCAATGCCATACACCCAGCCCTCGAATTCACCATGGAGGTGGAAAAGGATGGCAAGTTACCATTCTTGGATGTTTTAATCGAAAATAGACCAGATGGCTCAATAGGCCACTCTGTCTACAGGAAAGCCACCCATACGGATGCCTACCTAAAACGTGACTCCCACCACCATCCATTCCCAGAAGAATTCCCTCATCAAAACTCTACACCATAGAGCTCGATGTATTTCCGACCGTCATCACTTAGCCAGTGAACTGGAACATGTACACCAAGCCCTAAAGATGAATGGATATTCAGACTACACAATCCGTAAAGCTATCACCCCAACCGTTGGGAAAGAACCATCTGAGGACTCCATCAAAACCATCACCTTGCCAAACATAGCAGGGGTCACTAAAAAGATTTCCAAAATCATGAGCAAACACAAGATCCAGGTTAGATTTAACACAGTACATAAAATTCGTGATCTGATCCCATATGTGAAGGATGTGATCCCTGACATGCAATACCCTGGCGTCTACAAACTAAGCTGTGTCTGCAGGAGTAGTTACATTGGGGAAACTAAGCGACATGTCTCGGACCGTGTTCGTGAACACAAGGCAGATCTGAAACACGGTAGGCCCAATACCTCGGCTGTGGCTGATCATTGTTTTAATGCGGTGGGCTCACACGAAACTGATTTCTCTAAGACGAAGGTACTTTGCAAGCCCACTGGCTATCAACAAAGATTTGTTCATGAAACCATCCATATATATAGACACAGACACAATTTCAACTGAGAAGATGGGTACAAACTGAGCAATCGTTGGAAGGAGGTTATCAACCAGTTTTTAGTCATAATTGTCTATGATGTTCCCATCCTACCACCTTCCATTGTTAGTTGTACTTTACGCCCATTTCAAACTTGCGCTTTCACAGTCACTTCACGCACCGACCCCTTGGTTGTGGCTCTGCGATCTTCCATTAACATGCTAATCCCTCTTTAACATGCTAATTTTCACCTGGCAGCCCTTTGATTGGTGGAAATTGAACCACTGCCGGGCTCGCTGCTGAACACTTACATTATATCATTGGCTCCTGACATTTGGGCTACGCCCATTTCAAAATATAAGAATAGGTTTTCCCCTTTTTTTTAATTGTATGTTCACCACAAGTATCTGTGGTTGATGCAGACAGTTTGATGTTTTAACATCTTAACAACTGTTTTGTTGCCAGAAAAAAGGGGAAAACCTAATCTTATATTTCGACACTGGCAAAGGAGGTCCTATGATGTAGCTTCGAGCAGGTTGCTGGAGCTTCCCGACTAACCATGCTTTTTACCTTTAACCCAGATATGCCCCCCTTCTGATTAGTTGTTACATAACCTTGCCCATACCCGTGATTACCCTTCCATGCCGACAGGTGGCACCCTGTCATTACACATACACAGAAAACACAAATATTTCCCGAAAGCCTTAACAGACTGTTGGGACAAGTGACAATATTCCCCGAAAACCTTAACAGACTGTTTGGACAAGTGACAATATTCCCCGAAAGCCTTAACAGACTGTTGGGACAAGTGCTATTAGTGAGCATCTATGAAGGCCGGCACGGCACACGAGGAGGTGTGTGGCCAGAACCACGCCCATCTGCCTTAGTCTCCCCAGTGGCGATGGTTTACACATCACACTGAATCGATCTAGGGGAGGCCCAGGAACCGGTTAAGATAATCGTCACTGGTTCGGTGGCCGTGAGTGGGAATTGAACTGGGGTCGCCAGGTTCGTCGTACTTCGCACTAACCGTTGCACTCATACATAGTCACGTGTGCACACACACATTGCCTTACTTGCAAATGCATAAATGTAAGCATCAGCGCATAGGATGGTGCAGTTAATGGCGTTATTAATAAATAATGGCCTGGAGAAAAAAGCGAGCAATCTTTTTAACTAGGTTGCTCCTGCTAAATAATTCCTGTACATTTCAGTAGAGAACATCTAAAATGTTTCCAATGTAAAAGTTTTCTGGTATACTTTATTTTATTAGGTTTTCTTGTTGGTTTTCATCTTGTGTTACATTTTATACTGAAATGTACATTTAACAATAATCATAACTATTTTCAGCCCTTTAACATTAAATGGCTGGATGAAGGCATCTTCACACCATGTTGATAATAGTATACAGCAGAATAATAATGATAATGCTGATGATTATTATTTGTCCAAGAAAGCTGTTACATTGCAGGATCATGGGAATTTTCATCAGCCTTGAAAGGCCTTCACCCAGCAGTTGATTGATCATGGCTCACGATGGTTCCGGGAAAGCCTGACTGAATTTCAAACCCTTGCCTTAATAAGTAAAATAAAAAAAATTAAACACGCTTTAATGAAATGTACCGTACTAGCAATGGAAGAACTCAACGACTCCAGGAAGTGGCCCCGAAGCTTGCCATAACGTAAGGGGCCGTGCTCATTGATAGCCAACGTCAGTTTACCGTGGACAATTAGACCCAAGCCGAAACATAACATATAAAAAATAATGTTTAAAAATATATATTTTTTGTTATGATAGAATATAGTATTGTCATCAGTATGACATAACTATACCAAGTTGTCAGTCGATACCACATTGGGAAATGGGTAAAAATTGAGCTAGAAGATTTGAGGATACAACAACAACAACAGACAGAGTGAGTTAATAAAATGCAAGTAGAATGCCAGACAACACGCGTGCACCACTGCACCCTGGTTATTAAAACGTATGACCCGGAAGTGTTGAACCATTAAAAAAACAAGAGCATACTTCATAAACCTTTAAAATGTGTCTGACAAATTGTAATATTTGGCATGAGTGGTGTACCATGCTTGGCATGGGGCCCTGGTGTTGCGAGGAATGGGATGAGCCCCCCCCCTCTCCATGTCTAATGCCCTCCCCCCCTCTTCGTCACTGGCTCCTGGCCACTCTGGCCTGTGGGCGTCTGTGCAATTGCACCGCCTGCACACTCGATAGCTGATGCCTCTGTGTGGCATATTTGAAGCTTCGTCTCTACAAACTACTCGCTGATCAGTATAGACAATGTTTATAGTAACTGCTCGGCCGAGCCAGGGAGCCGCCCGGCTTCCACCGCCGCACTGCCCCCCATCACCCCCCCCACATAAACACGCACCCGCACCCACGTAGGGCCTCGTGGTCGGGTCACCTACCCTGAGTTTTCACCCGAGGGCCCCCTAGGGGGGTTACCCCACGGTTTCTCAGGGCCAGGGAATTGGACAGGACCCTTCCCAGGCCAAGTAACACTGCGGCGCCGTGGGCGGATTTGAGATCGCACGACCACGGCGAGCTCAGAGAGCCCCGCAGTTAGAAACGCATACAAACACAAACACGGGTCAGCAAGGCAGATAGCTGGGATCAGGACCCGGGACGACTGATTGGTCGAAAGTTCAAAGGCCGGCGGGATCGCAAAAGAGCGGGAAATCCTAGGCTCAGGATTGGTCGAGAGACCAAGGCGGTCGGGACGGGGGCGCCTAGCCTTTGATGTGAATAGTTTAAAAGAAAACGCAGGGGCAGTAGGGAACTCTCTTCTTCTGGAGTTTGGACACGGGGTCGGCGACGAAGGAGTCATCGGGCGAGCCGCTAGATTGTCTGCAGGACGATCTGAGCGCCGCAAGGTCACCAAGGACTACAGACGGTATCGTGTTGCGCGCCTTACAACACCTCAGAGCGGAGGGTAGGATCCGTAGGAGAGGGTTAGTTCGGGGTAAGGACGAGTAGGAAAGCGGTTTAGCAGAGAGCGCAGCATAGAATAGGGCTACACGGCACCAGAGTGTGGGTTAGAAGCGCCTTGCTGTCCCGCACACACACACGGGTGGCTCGGTTGGTTAGCAAGGGCTAATAAAATCTCGAGCGTAGTAACAAAACCGTGTTGTTGGGTGTTTTTGGAACGTGGTATTAGCGTGCATTGCATTCGCGAGTGTGTGGTCGTTGTACGCATAAAGGCCGTGGTCTCTGTACGATTGTGCGGGTACGGAGGTGTGTGCGTTAACGCCCGGGGAGAGCACTTTTGGTGTGTTGGCGTGACTACGCAGCCGTGTGAGAGGAGAATCGTCCTTGTACGATATTTGTGTTGACGTGCACGCGCGAGTGGGGGAGGGGACGAGTCGTCGTGTCGGCGTGTGCCCCGCTTGCGTGCGCTCGTTACTTGCGTAAGCTCTCGGCGTGCGTAATCGGCGTGCCCAAGGTGCGCGATCGTAACGTGGGCGGCCAGCGCGGCGCAGAGCGGCGCAGGAGTGGGTATCGCGTGTGGAGCTGTATGCGTGTGTGCGCGCACGTTCACGACGTGTGTAACACAGGTGCGCGATCCTAACGTGAGTGGTCAGGGTTGGGTGAGTGCCGTGCAGAGCTGTGTGTGGGTGTGCGCGTGCGTGGTTATCCATGCCTGCTACGCGGACCCGCGGTGGAGGGGAATCCTCGGGTGACGGCTCCCACACCCTGGGTAAGGAGCCTAGCGGCGGTTCGCTTAGCAGCGGGGGGGCGATTGATGATGTTAGTCCGGCCGTTAGTATTATCGAGGGAGGGATCTCGGGGGCTAGCGACCCCCACAAATTGGTGTCAGAAGTGGGATGGACCCCCGCGTTACCTCACGCTAAAATAAGACTGATATTTACCGGCCGGGGGGCCCCTTCGTGGAAGGCATTCGCCCGCAATCTCTTAGGGGCCAAGGAAATTAATGGATGGACGGACGCGCAGGCAGTACGTCAACTTAATATGAATCTTGATGGGCGGGCAGCCGATTTTGTAGAAGCGTTACCCGCGAGCGCACAGACACAGCTAGAGGAGCTGATGCGCCGACTCGATCAGCGTTTTGGCACACGTGACGAGGAGGAAGCAAAATCGGCCTTAGAGGCGCGCCGTCGCCAACCTGGCGAAGATCTCCGTGATTACGCCGAGGATGTGCGCGAGTTAACAAAGATTGCACGCCCGGGGTACGCAACTGAGGTTATTGAGGAACTGGCTGCCGAGAAAATCCAGCGGTACCTGTCTCGCACGGCGTGGTGGCAGCCAGACATGAGCTGCCCACGTCTTCCCTTTAACACCCTTGTCGAGCGCGCACGTAAGTGTGAAAGGATTCACAGCGAACGCGCGCAGCTCCGGGGGCTGGGACGAGAGCGCGCCATTGCGAGCCTGCTCTCGGAAGACGAGGAGGAGGAACAGGAGCTCGCGAGGACGGTAAGGGGCCGGGAAAGAGAGCCTCCAGTGTCCCGCGAGACAACCCCGGGATGGGTTGCCGGTATACAAACGGGTATAAAGGATGTCTCCGGCCAGGTAACCCAGGTACGCGAGGAAACGAATAAAAATATGACCCAACTGCAATCCTCCGTTGAGACCATCCGATCCGAAATGGGGGACCTAGACTCCACGGTAGGAGGGCTAACTGGAAGGATAGCCCGACTAGAAGCAGAGTATGAGCAACAGCGCACGGGGGGAGGAGGGAGTGGGCAGAAAGTTCGCCACAGAGCCGCCACTCCTCCCAGGACGTGTTATGTGTGCGACCGTCGAGGGCATCTCATGAGGGACTGCCCTCAGCTCGCCCGTGCGAGGCCGATGCATAGGTCAAACACTAAGCCCCCCCTAGAGAGGGGACCACCGGGGGATGAAATCGACGTAGACCCGACCCAAACCAGCTGTAATAATAATGGCGAGCGAGTGATCCATAAACAGGTTACAACGACAACACCCAAGGGCGCAGGGACCTCGGGCGATTGGCTGCAGGAGCTGGTGGCAGGGATAACGGGAGCCACGTCGCTGGTGGAAGGCCAGGTGAACGGGCAGCGCACCCGGATCCTGTTGGACACGGGCGCCGTGGCCTCTCTCATGAGCGCCGCGCACTGCAGCATGCTCGGGGTGGACGTGGGCTGCCTGCAGGCCCCGGATCGCGCGCTGCACACGGCAAGCGGAGCCGGGATGGGGTTGCTGGGGAAGGTCTCCCTCGAGGTCCGTCTAGGAAACCAGGTGTGCACACAGGAATTCTACGTTTCGAGTGTGTTGTGCCACGAGTGCATTGCAGGAACGGACCTCCTGGAAAAGTTGGGACTTAACGTACAGCCCCGGCAACGATGCGCTACGGTGGAGGGCAGCGGGGAGCGGATTCCGTTCCTAGGACAGGAGCCGAATCGCCCACGCTTCACACCCGTGGCCGCTACGCTGGTGTCGGCCGTCACCATCGGGCCTCTCGCCGAGATGCTGGTGCCAGTGGCAACCCTCTCCACCGACCCAACCCACCGACCATCGGGCGAGGTAATGCTGACTCCTCACCCGGAGTTGGCATCGCGATACGGGGTGGTAGGGTCAGCCACACTGGTAAACGCAGATGGGGGCCGGCTGTTTATACGTGTGTTTAACCCACACAGTACCCCGGCAATGATACGACGACGCACCCCGGTAGCCACCGTACACCCCCTGCATGCTCGCCACTCGAACGACTCGGTGTTCGCACTCTGGGCGGAGGACCCTGGCCGCCCCGAGGACAGCCAGGATCTGGCCTGGCGGGTCGGCCCGACCCCCCGAGCCGAGATTGTTCCCCTGCAGGATGCGCTACATGTGCCTTGGGCAGCCTTACCTAAGGGGGAGGCCGATCAGCTGCGCGGGTTATTGCGGGAGTACGCCGACGTGTTCAGTGAGCACGATTCGGACGTGGGCCGGACCGACCTGGTCAAGCACCAAATTGACACAGGTGCAGCCCGACCCATCAAACTCCCCGCATACCGAGTGCGCGCGCCTGAACGGACCCAGATCAAAGAGGCAGTCACGGATATGCTACGCGATAACATAATCCAGCCCTCCGCGAGCCCTTGGTCTGCCCCGGTGGTACTGGTAACGAAAAAGGACGGATCGACTCGGTTCTGCGTTGATTACCGAAAATTGAACGCAGTCACCCTCGGCGACGCTTTTCCCATCCCACGCATCGACGACACCTTCGACAGTCTCGCAGGAGCGCGGTATTTTTCCACCCTCGATCTGGCGTCCGGTTACTGGCAGGTGGAGATGACGGAGGAGGATCGGCCAAAAACAGCATTCACCACCCCGATGGGCCTGTTTGAGTTTCGAGTGTTGCCGTTCGGACTCACTAACGCGCCCGCGACGTTCCAGCGGTTGATGGAGTTGGTGATGCGGGGCTTGCAGTGGGAACAGTGCCTGATTTACCTGGACGACGTAATAGTGTTCAGTAGGTCGCTGTCCGAACACTGGTCCAGGCTGCGGGAAGTATTCCAGCGACTGCGAGCAGCCCATCTCAAGCTCAAGCCGCGTAAGTGTTACATTGCGCAACGCGAGGTGGGGTACCTCGGACACCGAGTCAGCGAGGCAGGGGTGAGCACCGATCCCGAGAAGGTGCGTGCCGTAGTGGATTGGCCGCGGCCGAGGAACCTGACGGAGATCAGGTCATTCTTGGGACTCGCCACTTATTACCGTCGATTTGTAAAGGGATTCAGTGAGATTGCACGCCCCCTCACCCAACTCACCTCCCCTAAGAACCCCTATCAGTGGTCGGAGGCCTGCCAGACGGCTTTCACCACACTCAAAGACCACCTCACCCACACCCCCACCTTGGCTTTCCCAGATTTCACCACCGATTTTATTTTGGACACTGACGCCTGCAGCAGTGGGCTGGGCGCGGTGCTGTCGCAAGTGCAGGGTGGGACGGAGCGGGTCATCGCGTACGCCAGTCGGACCCTGAGCGGGGCCGAACTGAACTATTGTGTAACCCGTCAGGAACTGTATGCTGTAATTTTCGCGTGTAAACAGTTCCGACCGTACTTGTACGGCAGGAAATGTCGTGTGCGCACCGATCATTATGCACTGCAGTTCTTCCTTACATTCAAGGAACCGCGGGGGCAGATGGCTCGATGGCTGGCGCAGCTGCAGGAGTACAACCTGCAGATCGAGTACCGAGCGGGGCGGACACACGCGAACGCGGACGCCTTGTCAAGACGGCCCGCGGTGCGCGCTGAGACGAGGGAGGGAGACGCCTGCCCGTGCTTCACGGGGGGACGCTGCCGCCAAGCAGCAGAACCCAAGGAGCGCGCGGAAACTAAACTCCCCCCCCCGAGAGAGAGTGCAGTGTGCACCGCAGGAACCCCTGCAGAAGGAGCCCGGGGACAGACGGATCATCCCACCCCAACCGGGAGGATCCAAGAGGATGTCGGCTGCGCCTTCCCGGGCTTGGACGACGAGCAGCTGCGACAAACCCAGCAGCGGGATCCGGATCTGGCGGCGGTGGAGGCGGCACTGCGAGAGAGGAAGGATGCACTACCAGGGCCCTGGAGCGGTTTGTATGCCCGGTTGTGTGTAGAAAACGGGGTGGTGAGGGAACTGGCCGACGCTGGGCAGCCGGGGTGCATCTGCGTTCCCGCCCATGTGCGACCCCAACTACTACGACTGGTACACGACCACCCGCTCGGGGGCCATGATGGGGAACGGCGCACCCGAGAGACTCTGCGTCGCCAGTATCTCTGGCCTAAATTGGCACAAGATGTGGCCGCCTGGGTGCAGGGCTGCCGGGCCTGCCAGCAGTGTGGGCAAAAGCCGGCGAGGTACCAGGTACCCCTGAGGCCGTTCCGAGTCAGTCGGACGAATCAGTTGGTCGGAATCGACTTGCAGGGGCCCTTTCCACGATCCCACCGGGGCAACCGATATATTCTTGTAGCGGTGGAGTACTTCACCCGCTACCCCGTGGCGGTGGCTATCCCGGATAAAACAGCCCTCGTAGTGGCCCGGGCCTTCGTGGAAAACTACGTACTTAAGTGCGGGATCCCCGAACGAGTCATTACCGACCAGGGTAGTGAATTCGAGGCCGAACTATTCCAGGCGCTGTGCCGAGAGTTCGGGATCCAGAAGGACCGAACCACGGCATATCACCCCCAGGCAAACGGGATGGTAGAGAGGATGAACCAGACTCTGGCCGGGAAGCTTAAACGCATGGCGGCCGCGAATCAACAGGACTGGGACGAACACCTCCCCTATGCCCTGTTCGCCTACACCACCGCCGTTCACACATCTACAGGACAGACCCCGTTCCTAATGATGTTTGGTCGCGAGTCTCGCCTGCCCGCAGATCTGCTGTTCGGTGTCCCTCCGCCGCAACGGGAGGAAGGGAGCCACCCCATGGAGCACTTGCTGGAGACCCTGCGAGAGGCCAGGGGCCGAGCCTACCCGCACGGAGAGGCCGCGCACCAGCGGCAAGAGCAGGGCGCCCGACCCCGTATGGAGCCCCCCTTCTACACTGCGGGCTCCGAGGTGTGGCTGTACACTCCCCGCGTCGGTGCCGGACAGGTGGGGAAGCTGACCACCTACTGGCGAGGACCCTGGATTGTGAGACGGCAGATCTCACCATGGACGGTGCTGATTCAGGGAGGAGAGAGGGGCCGGGAGATGGTGGTCAACATCCGCCGACTGAAGCCGTGGCGAGCAGCCCCCGAGGGGGGGAGCCCCGCCGTCCAAGTACCCCGAAACCCCGGGGTCCCCCCACCCCCCGTGCCCGGGGGCCTCGCGCAGTATATGGGCCCCACGGAGCCCCGGGCTCCGAGGGGCCCCGGGCGGGGCCGGGGGCGACGAGGACGGCGACCCTTAAACCCCACCGCCTCTGAGTTTGTTCCCCAGCCCGCAGGTGCCGGAGACCGAGGGGAGCCGTTGGAATGGAGGAGGAGACCACCGCCGGAGCCCCAGGAGACGGAGCCGCCACCCCCGAGGCCAGCCACAAGGGCCGGGCGAATCCCGCGGACCCCGCGGCGATACCTCGTGGGGGCAACCCAGGCGAGGTGCTCCAGTCAACCCGGGACGGGGACTGGCACCCCGGGGGGCTATGTGGTGCCACAGCGACGGGGCCGCTCGGCCGAGCCAGGGAGCCGCCCGGCTTCCACCGCCGCACTGCCCCCCATCACCCCCCCCACATAAACACGCACCCGCACCCACGTAGGGCCTCGTGGTCGGGTCACCTACCCTGAGTTTTCACCCGAGGGCCCCCTAGGGGGGTTACCCCACGGTTTCTCAGGGCCAGGGAATTGGACAGGACCCTTCCCAGGCCAAGTAACACTGCGGCGCCGTGGGCGGATTTGAGATCGCACGACCACGGCGAGCTCAGAGAGCCCCGCAGTTAGAAACGCATACAAACACAAACACGGGTCAGCAAGGCAGATAGCTGGGATCAGGACCCGGGACGACTGATTGGTCGAAAGTTCAAAGGCCGGCGGGATCGCAAAAGAGCGGGAAATCCTAGGCTCAGGATTGGTCGAGAGACCAAGGCGGTCGGGACGGGGGCGCCTAGCCTTTGATGTGAATAGTTTAAAAGAAAACGCAGGGGCAGTAGGGAACTCTCTTCTTCTGGAGTTTGGACACGGGGTCGGCGACGAAGGAGTCATCGGGCGAGCCGCTAGATTGTCTGCAGGACGATCTGAGCGCCGCAAGGTCACCAAGGACTACAGACGGTATCGTGTTGCGCGCCTTACAACACCTCAGAGCGGAGGGTAGGATCCGTAGGAGAGGGTTAGTTCGGGGTAAGGACGAGTAGGAAAGCGGTTTAGCAGAGAGCGCAGCATAGAATAGGGCTACACGGCACCAGAGTGTGGGTTAGAAGCGCCTTGCTGTCCCGCACACACACACGGGTGGCTCGGTTGGTTAGCAAGGGCTAATAAAATCTCGAGCGTAGTAACAAAACCGTGTTGTTGGGTGTTTTTGGAACGTGGTATTAGCGTGCATTGCATTCGCGAGTGTGTGGTCGTTGTACGCATAAAGGCCGTGGTCTCTGTACGATTGTGCGGGTACGGAGGTGTGTGCGTTAACGCCCGGGGAGAGCACTTTTGGTGTGTTGGCGTGACTACGCAGCCGTGTGAGAGGAGAATCGTCCTTGTACGATATTTGTGTTGACGTGCACGCGCGAGTGGGGGAGGGGACGAGTCGTCGTGTCGGCGTGTGCCCCGCTTGCGTGCGCTCGTTACTTGCGTAAGCTCTCGGCGTGCGTAATCGGCGTGCCCAAGGTGCGCGATCGTAACGTGGGCGGCCAGCGCGGCGCAGAGCGGCGCAGGAGTGGGTATCGCGTGTGGAGCTGTATGCGTGTGTGCGCGCACGTTCACGACGTGTGTAACACAGGTGCGCGATCCTAACGTGAGTGGTCAGGGTTGGGTGAGTGCCGTGCAGAGCTGTGTGTGGGTGTGCGCGTGCGTGGTTATCCATGCCTGCTACGCGGACCCGCGGTGGAGGGGAATCCTCGGGTGACGGCTCCCACACCCTGGGTAAGGAGCCTAGCGGCGGTTCGCTTAGCAGCGGGGGGGCGATTGATGATGTTAGTCCGGCCGTTAGTATTATCGAGGGAGGGATCTCGGGGGCTAGCGACCCCCACAAATTGGTGTCAGAAGTGGGATGGACCCCCGCGTTACCTCACGCTAAAATAAGACTGATATTTACCGGCCGGGGGGCCCCTTCGTGGAAGGCATTCGCCCGCAATCTCTTAGGGGCCAAGGAAATTAATGGATGGACGGACGCGCAGGCAGTACGTCAACTTAATATGAATCTTGATGGGCGGGCAGCCGATTTTGTAGAAGCGTTACCCGCGAGCGCACAGACACAGCTAGAGGAGCTGATGCGCCGACTCGATCAGCGTTTTGGCACACGTGACGAGGAGGAAGCAAAATCGGCCTTAGAGGCGCGCCGTCGCCAACCTGGCGAAGATCTCCGTGATTACGCCGAGGATGTGCGCGAGTTAACAAAGATCGCACGCCCGGGGTACGCAACTGAGGTTATTGAGGAACTGGCTGCCGAGAAAATCCAGCGGTACCTGTCTCGCACGGCGTGGTGGCAGCCAGACATGAGCTGCCCACGTCTTCCCTTTAACACCCTTGTCGAGCGCGCACGTAAGTGTGAAAGGATTCACAGCGAACGCGCGCAGCTCCGGGGGCTGGGACGAGAGCGCGCCATTGCGAGCCTGCTCTCGGAAGACGAGGAGGAGGAACAGGAGCTCGCGAGGACGGTAAGGGGCCGGGAAAGAGAGCCTCCAGTGTCCCGCGAGACAACCCCGGGATGGGTTGCCGGTATACAAACGGGTATAAAGGATGTCTCCGGCCAGGTAACCCAGGTACGCGAGGAAACGAATAAAAATATGACCCAACTGCAATCCTCCGTTGAGACCATCCGATCCGAAATGGGGGACCTAGACTCCACGGTAGGAGGGCTAACTGGAAGGATAGCCCGACTAGAAGCAGAGTATGAGCAACAGCGCACGGGGGGAGGAGGGAGTGGGCAGAAAGTTCGCCACAGAGCCGCCACTCCTCCCAGGACGTGTTATGTGTGCGACCGTCGAGGGCATCTCATGAGGGACTGCCCTCAGCTCGCCCGTGCGAGGCCGATGCATAGGTCAAACACTAAGCCCCCCCTAGAGAGGGGACCACCGGGGGATGAAATCGACGTAGACCCGACCCAAACCAGCTGTAATAATAATGGCGAGCGAGTGATCCATAAACAGGTTACAACGACAACACCCAAGGGCGCAGGGACCTCGGGCGATTGGCTGCAGGAGCTGGTGGCAGGGATAACGGGAGCCACGTCGCTGGTGGAAGGCCAGGTGAACGGGCAGCGCACCCGGATCCTGTTGGACACGGGCGCCGTGGCCTCTCTCATGAGCGCCGCGCACTGCAGCATGCTCGGGGTGGACGTGGGCTGCCTGCAGGCCCCGGATCGCGCGCTGCACACGGCAAGCGGAGCCGGGATGGGGTTGCTGGGGAAGGTCTCCCTCGAGGTCCGTCTAGGAAACCAGGTGTGCACACAGGAATTCTACGTTTCGAGTGTGTTGTGCCACGAGTGCATTGCAGGAACGGACCTCCTGGAAAAGTTGGGACTTAACGTACAGCCCCGGCAACGATGCGCTACGGTGGAGGGCAGCGGGGAGCGGATTCCGTTCCTAGGACAGGAGCCGAATCGCCCACGCTTCACACCCGTGGCCGCTACGCTGGTGTCGGCCGTCACCATCGGGCCTCTCGCCGAGATGCTGGTGCCAGTGGCAACCCTCTCCACCGACCCAACCCACCGACCATCGGGCGAGGTAATGCTGACTCCTCACCCGGAGTTGGCATCGCGATACGGGGTGGTAGGGTCAGCCACACTGGTAAACGCAGATGGGGGCCGGCTGTTTATACGTGTGTTTAACCCACACAGTACCCCGGCAATGATACGACGACGCACCCCGGTAGCCACCGTACACCCCCTGCATGCTCGCCACTCGAACGACTCGGTGTTCGCACTCTGGGCGGAGGACCCTGGCCGCCCCGAGGACAGCCAGGATCTGGCCTGGCGGGTCGGCCCGACCCCCCGAGCCGAGATTGTTCCCCTGCAGGATGCGCTACATGTGCCTTGGGCAGCCTTACCTAAGGGGGAGGCCGATCAGCTGCGCGGGTTATTGCGGGAGTACGCCGACGTGTTCAGTGAGCACGATTCGGACGTGGGCCGGACCGACCTGGTCAAGCACCAAATTGACACAGGTGCAGCCCGACCCATCAAACTCCCCGCATACCGAGTGCGCGCGCCTGAACGGACCCAGATCAAAGAGGCAGTCACGGATATGCTACGCGATAACATAATCCAGCCCTCCGCGAGCCCTTGGTCTGCCCCGGTGGTACTGGTAACGAAAAAGGACGGATCGACTCGGTTCTGCGTTGATTACCGAAAATTGAACGCAGTCACCCTCGGCGACGCTTTTCCCATCCCACGCATCGACGACACCTTCGACAGTCTCGCAGGAGCGCGGTATTTTTCCACCCTCGATCTGGCGTCCGGTTACTGGCAGGTGGAGATGACGGAGGAGGATCGGCCAAAAACAGCATTCACCACCCCGATGGGCCTGTTTGAGTTTCGAGTGTTGCCGTTCGGACTCACTAACGCGCCCGCGACGTTCCAGCGGTTGATGGAGTTGGTGATGCGGGGCTTGCAGTGGGAACAGTGCCTGATTTACCTGGACGACGTAATAGTGTTCAGTAGGTCGCTGTCCGAACACTGGTCCAGGCTGCGGGAAGTATTCCAGCGACTGCGAGCAGCCCATCTCAAGCTCAAGCCGCGTAAGTGTTACATTGCGCAACGCGAGGTGGGGTACCTCGGACACCGAGTCAGCGAGGCAGGGGTGAGCACCGATCCCGAGAAGGTGCGTGCCGTAGTGGATTGGCCGCGGCCGAGGAACCTGACGGAGATCAGGTCATTCTTGGGACTCGCCACTTATTACCGTCGATTTGTAAAGGGATTCAGTGAGATTGCACGCCCCCTCACCCAACTCACCTCCCCTAAGAACCCCTATCAGTGGTCGGAGGCCTGCCAGACGGCTTTCACCACACTCAAAGACCACCTCACCCACACCCCCACCTTGGCTTTCCCAGATTTCACCACCGATTTTATTTTGGACACTGACGCCTGCAGCAGTGGGCTGGGCGCGGTGCTGTCGCAAGTGCAGGGTGGGACGGAGCGGGTCATCGCGTACGCCAGTCGGACCCTGAGCGGGGCCGAACTGAACTATTGTGTAACCCGTCAGGAACTGTATGCTGTAATTTTCGCGTGTAAACAGTTCCGACCGTACTTGTACGGCAGGAAATGTCGTGTGCGCACCGATCATTATGCACTGCAGTTCCTCCTTACATTCAAGGAACCGCGGGGGCAGATGGCTCGATGGCTGGCGCAGCTGCAGGAGTACAACCTGCAGATCGAGTACCGAGCGGGGCGGACACACGCGAACGCGGACGCCTTGTCAAGACGGCCCGCGGTGCGCGCTGAGACGAGGGAGGGAGACGCCTGCCCGTGCTTCACGGGGGGACGCTGCCGCCAAGCAGCAGAACCCAAGGAGCGCGCGGAAACTAAACTCCCCCCCCCGAGAGAGAGTGCAGTGTGCACCGCAGGAACCCCTGCAGAAGGAGCCCGGGGACAGACGGATCATCCCACCCCAACCGGGAGGATCCAAGAGGATGTCGGCTGCGCCTTCCCGGGCTTGGACGACGAGCAGCTGCGACAAACCCAGCAGCGGGATCCGGATCTGGCGGCGGTGGAGGCGGCACTGCGAGAGAGGAAGGATGCACTACCAGGGCCCTGGAGCGGTTTGTATGCCCGGTTGTGTGTAGAAAACGGGGTGGTGAGGGAACTGGCCGACGCTGGGCAGCCGGGGTGCATCTGCGTTCCCGCCCATGTGCGACCCCAACTACTACGACTGGTACACGACCACCCGCTCGGGGGCCATGATGGGGAACGGCGCACCCGAGAGACTCTGCGTCGCCAGTATCTCTGGCCTAAATTGGCACAAGATGTGGCCGCCTGGGTGCAGGGCTGCCGGGCCTGCCAGCAGTGTGGGCAAAAGCCGGCGAGGTACCAGGTACCCCTGAGGCCGTTCCGAGTCAGTCGGACGAATCAGTTGGTCGGAATCGACTTGCAGGGGCCCTTTCCACGATCCCACCGGGGCAACCGATATATTCTTGTAGCGGTGGAGTACTTCACCCGCTACCCCGTGGCGGTGGCTATCCCGGATAAAACAGCCCTCGTAGTGGCCCGGGCCTTCGTGGAAAACTACGTACTTAAGTGCGGGATCCCCGAACGAGTCATTACCGACCAGGGTAGTGAATTCGAGGCCGAACTATTCCAGGCGCTGTGCCGAGAGTTCGGGATCCAGAAGGACCGAACCACGGCATATCACCCCCAGGCAAACGGGATGGTAGAGAGGATGAACCAGACTCTGGCCGGGAAGCTTAAACGCATGGCGGCCGCGAATCAACAGGACTGGGACGAACACCTCCCCTATGCCCTGTTCGCCTACACCACCGCCGTTCACACATCTACAGGACAGACCCCGTTCCTAATGATGTTTGGTCGCGAGTCTCGCCTGCCCGCAGATCTGCTGTTCGGTGTCCCTCCGCCGCAACGGGAGGAAGGGAGCCACCCCATGGAGCACTTGCTGGAGACCCTGCGAGAGGCCAGGGGCCGAGCCTACCCGCACGGAGAGGCCGCGCACCAGCGGCAAGAGCAGGGCGCCCGACCCCGTATGGAGCCCCCCTTCTACACTGCGGGCTCCGAGGTGTGGCTGTACACTCCCCGCGTCGGTGCCGGACAGGTGGGGAAGCTGACCACCTACTGGCGAGGACCCTGGATTGTGAGACGGCAGATCTCACCATGGACGGTGCTGATTCAGGGAGGAGAGAGGGGCCGGGAGATGGTGGTCAACATCCGCCGACTGAAGCCGTGGCGAGCAGCCCCCGAGGGGGGGAGCCCCGCCGTCCAAGTACCCCGAAACCCCGGGGTCCCCCCACCCCCCGTGCCCGGGGGCCTCGCGCAGTATATGGGCCCCACGGAGCCCCGGGCTCCGAGGGGCCCCGGGCGGGGCCGGGGGCGACGAGGACGGCGACCCTTAAACCCCACCGCCTCTGAGTTTGTTCCCCAGCCCGCAGGTGCCGGAGACCGAGGGGAGCCGTTGGAATGGAGGAGGAGACCACCGCCGGAGCCCCAGGAGACGGAGCCGCCACCCCCGAGGCCAGCCACAAGGGCCGGGCGAATCCCGCGGACCCCGCGGCGATACCTCGTGGGGGCAACCCAGGCGAGGTGCTCCAGTCAACCCGGGACGGGGACTGGCACCCCGGGGGGCTATGTGGTGCCACAGCGACGGGGTCGCTCGGCCGAGCCAGGGAGCCGCCCGGCTTCCACCGCCGCACTGCCCCCCATCACCCCCCCCACATAAACACGCACCCGCACCCACGTAGGGCCTCGTGGTCGGGTCACCTACCCTGAGTTTTCACCCGAGGGCCCCCTAGGGGGGTTACCCCACGGTTTCTCAGGGCCAGGGAATTGGACAGGACCCTTCCCAGGCCAAGTAACACTGCGGCGCCGTGGGCGGATTTGAGATCGCACGACCACGGCGAGCTCAGAGAGCCCCGCAGTTAGAAACGCATACAAACACAAACACGGGTCAGCAAGGCAGATAGCTGGGATCAGGACCCGGGACGACTGATTGGTCGAAAGTTCAAAGGCCGGCGGGATCGCAAAAGAGCGGGAAATCCTAGGCTCAGGATTGGTCGAGAGACCAAGGCGGTCGGGACGGGGGCGCCTAGCCTTTGATGTGAATAGTTTAAAAGAAAACGCAGGGGCAGTAGGGAACTCTCTTCTTCTGGAGTTTGGACACGGGGTCGGCGACGAAGGAGTCATCGGGCGAGCCGCTAGATTGTCTGCAGGACGATCTGAGCGCCGCAAGGTCACCAAGGACTACAGACGGTATCGTGTTGCGCGCCTTACAACACCTCAGAGCGGAGGGTAGGATCCGTAGGAGAGGGTTAGTTCGGGGTAAGGACGAGTAGGAAAGCGGTTTAGCAGAGAGCGCAGCATAGAATAGGGCTACACGGCACCAGAGTGTGGGTTAGAAGCGCCTTGCTGTCCCGCACACACACACGGGTGGCTCGGTTGGTTAGCAAGGGCTAATAAAATCTCGAGCGTAGTAACAAAACCGTGTTGTTGGGTGTTTTTGGAACGTGGTATTAGCGTGCATTGCATTCGCGAGTGTGTGGTCGTTGTACGCATAAAGGCCGTGGTCTCTGTACGATTGTGCGGGTACGGAGGTGTGTGCGTTAACGCCCGGGGAGAGCACTTTTGGTGTGTTGGCGTGACTACGCAGCCGTGTGAGAGGAGAATCGTCCTTGTACGATATTTGTGTTGACGTGCACGCGCGAGTGGGGGAGGGGACGAGTCGTCGTGTCGGCGTGTGCCCCGCTTGCGTGCGCTCGTTACTTGCGTAAGCTCTCGGCGTGCGTAATCGGCGTGCCCAAGGTGCGCGATCGTAACGTGGGCGGCCAGCGCGGCGCAGAGCGGCGCAGGAGTGGGTATCGCGTGTGGAGCTGTATGCGTGTGTGCGCGCACGTTCACGACGTGTGTAACACAGGTGCGCGATCCTAACGTGAGTGGTCAGGGTTGGGTGAGTGCCGTGCAGAGCTGTGTGTGGGTGTGCGCGTGCGTGGTTATCCATGCCTGCTACGCGGACCCGCGGTGGAGGGGAATCCTCGGGTGACGGCTCCCACACCCTGGGTAAGGAGCCTAGCGGCGGTTCGCTTAGCAGCGGGGGGGCGATTGATGATGTTAGTCCGGCCGTTAGTATTATCGAGGGAGGGATCTCGGGGGCTAGCGACCCCCACACGTGCACCACTGCACCCTGGTTATTAAAACGTATGACCCGGAAGTGTTGAACCATTAAAAAAACAAGAGCATACTTCATAAACCTTTAAAATGTGTCTGACAAATTGTAATATTTGGCATGAGTGGTGTACCATGCTTGGCATGGGGCCCTGGTGTTGCGAGGAATGGGATGAGCCCCCCCCCTCTCCATGTCTAATGCCCTCCCCCCCTCTTCGTCACTGGCTCCTGGCCACTCTGGCCTGTGGGCGTCTGTGCAATTGCACCGCCTGCACACTCGATAGCTGATGCCTCTGTGTGGCATATTTGAAGCTTCGTCTCTACAAACTACTCGCTGATCAGTATAGACAATGTTTATAGTAACTGAAGTCATGTTTATACCACACATTGTTTTAAATAACAATATGATGTGTTTTGGTAATTTTTCTACTTTACAGAAATGCAATTATCACATGAAGATTGTTTATTTTGTAAACACTATATCTCGCTTGCGATCTGTAACCTGGATTAAGGTTTTTTTTTCCTATTTGTCCTACCTTGAGAGCAACATGATTTGTGCCCCTGTGTGCAATTTACACACCTAGTCATGCAGTAGTGTATTATATATTCAGAGTGGTGGTGCAGTGGTTAGTGCACTGCACTATTAAACCCGGCAACCTAAATTTAAATCCCAATCGGAGTGAACATCAGTAGTGGGTGACATCCACTCTGACGAGTGCGGTGAAGTATGGTCAAACAACTCCTATGAGTGACAAAGCATGAAAAGGCCGTCATCGAGTAGTGGATTGACAAAGGGCAGTAAATTAAGAAATATACTGATTCAAAATGTGGTATCTCATTTTATTGTGCTCAACAATGTTACTTTGACATCTGATACAATATTCGCTATCACACATACACCCGTCTCATTATCAGTGATATATATTCATAGCATGTGTTTGTGTAGTACACTTTTACATGTACCTTTCATTACATCATATGATTTGCGACTCAAAACTAGAAGCACTCATGTCAGCCAAATATTTCATTTGGTCAAAATATCCCAAATGCATCCACATTAATCAGCTCTCCATTGAGTATTGTAATACGCTCATTTAAAATGTTTAACCACGTGGGATCCTGTTTGGGCAGATCTTGGAGATCGCCTAAATGCTGTGTGGAAACTGGAGGCAATAGCGCAGAAGTAGACAGCATTGGTGAGGTGTGGTGGCATCAACAGCCTTGGCCATGATCATATTTTGATCCGGATCTTGTTCATGGAGCTCTTATTAACTCAACAAATGCAAATGCTTTCACCGTGCAGCTGCAGTCCATCTTGTCTCCTCAGGGGTTGAGTAAAGTTGACTCAAGTGAATCGACCAATTTTGGACCAGTTTAATGTGAGCGCTGATATGTGACTGGGCTGAGGCTCTTAAAGCAGTGCCACACACGAGTGGTGTGGCGGACTGAGAGTTAGTGTTCATTATACGATACACCTGCCACGGCTCCTGAACTTAAGCTAGCCAAGGTACCATCTCACGACTCTGAAAAGTGTATTGGTTTAGCCATGTTTGTTTGATGTAGTACAGAGTTAGAATGATGGTCTTAATCTAAGTTGTCTTGTGGTTGTTGTTGTTGTTTGACTTGCATCCCACTGGGATTTTTGCACACAGCGTTGGTGTACGGTGTATTTTCTGCAATATTTTGCTGTCTTTTCTTGGATTTTCTGTTTGCACTTAGTCACATATTCACTTTAAGATGTTTTTTGTTCATGTTTTTGTTTTTTGTTTGTTGCGGTTGCACCCGATTCAAGAGCCGAATTGCTCACAGGGCTTTACCTAATACATGAACTTGAACTGAGAGTGAATTCCTTCCCTCTTGTTAAAGCTAAAGAACTTAAGTGGAAATAGGCAGGACAAGTCACGAGAACAACTGATGGCAGACGAGAGGCAAATTTGCTGTACTTGCGAAGCAGAGACAAAGAACATGCTAAAGAGATGGAGAAAGACAGCGAAAGAGACGGCAAAACAAATGTAAAGATTCTAGATTTGAAGCTTTCGTGACTGCAATGATTCATATTCTTAGGTTTTTTTCAGGTAAAGTCACGTAGGTAAAAAATTTAAATTAATAAAAGTAAAATAAAAATAAAATAAAAATCACGACGTTTCGGAGGCAACACAAGCTTCCGTCTTCAGGTGGAACCGTCACAGCACGATAGCTGTATCAAGTGAGAGAAATTCCAAGAAAACAGTCCTTGTATATATACTGGTTGAGGGTGAGAGGAGCCAAATGTAAAGAGTTCAGAGGGCACTACTGGACACGAGCCATTAAGGAAAATACGAAATTGGGGGGGAGGTGGGCTTTGCCTGCCAGTGAGAAGTCAAGCTGAGAGCAGCAACAACAACAGCAGCTTGTTGGAAGTTGGTGGAGTGGCTGGAAGAAAAAAAAACCCAGAGAAAGACACTGAAGCTCAACCCAGATAAGTACAAATTCAAAAGGTTCTTAGTGCCCTGCGGGTGTCCGTCTTATGCAGGCCTCGCATCTCTGCTGGATCCGTTAGGCCTTGCTTCCCCTGTCTCTGGATTAGAAACGAGTGCCATCGTATTCGCAGCACGCTGTGTGGGATTTTCTTTGGGTGCGCGCCCAATTTGTTGTTTTCGCTGTTTCTGATTTTAATCCACTGTGCCCCCACACACAGACCTCTCGTGCCTCATCAGCACATCCTCTCTCGTGTTCTAAAGGAGGAAGAATGTCATTACGGTTTTGTTGCACGATTACTCTCTTAAGAAGAAATTATGTCCGGCAAAAAAAAAAACGTGGAGGGAAAAAAAATAAGCAAAAAATATAAAAAGAAAATACGCTCTCCTCACACAACTTTGTTTTTGGGGCATTTCAAAGATACAATCACAGGACATTCCAAAGCTCATTCTAGTGAGGCAGTGACTAATGAGCCGTTAAAATATGCGTAACTTGTTTATACTATGCCCTTAAAGATAGCAGTTTATCAGGAGCCAGTCTGATGCCATAAACATATTTCTCGATGGTTACGAATGAGTATTTATTTTGTGTATAGTTTTGTATAATACGCTAACTGAACACTGCATTTCCCCCCATGTATGCCGTCTCTGCACAGGATTTATAATTTAAAAGTTATACAAAAAGTAACATGGGCTACTGGACTCTACTTAGATATTAATTATTATTTTAAATACTTAAGCATCTATACTCTTAGGTTTTTTCGGTAAAGTCACGTTGTTAAAAAAATGAAAATAAAATTAATAAAAGTAATGATATAAATTAATTTAATGTTTTTACCTACGTGACTTTACCGCAAAAACCTAAGAGTATGAATCCTTGCAGTCACGAAAGCTTCAAATCTATTTAAGCATCTGCTCTTAAATTACTTTGATAATTGAACATGTTATAGCGATATATAACAATACGCATTTCATAATTAATATCCCTTTGTCAATGCACTGCTTCATGAAAGCCTTCCCTCACTGCATCAGTAATGGGGTTGTTTGACCATACTTCACCATTGCTGGTCAGTGCAGGATAGTGAGGGGGGGGGGCACTGAATGTTAGGCTTGGCTGGAAGTAAAAATCAGGGCGCCGGGTGCATAACACAAGGTGCCAAGCCCTATGCCCCTCTAGTAATAGTATTACTAAGCTTACTTTACATTTATTAATCAATTACAATGCTATACTACTGTAATAAAAGACTTGACCACGATCTCTGGCTCAGTGTCCTTTATTTGGTCCGTACTGCATTCCCACACGGCTGTCTCTCTTATTCTCTCAGTGCTGGTTCCGATGTCACTCCAGTCACCATCAGCAGCCCCGCTGCTGTTCTTTGTCGCTCTTGCAGCCCCACAGCAGCTCCGCTGCTGTTACTCACTCTCAGCCCCCTTGGCTGTAATCGCTGCTGCTCTTCTCGCTCTTGCTTACTCCGCAGCGCTCTGACAGACTCGTGCTGTCTCTCTCTCTTCGTCGCTCCTGCGACTCTCTGCAGCCACACTGCTGCCTCTAACACACAGCCTTCCTGGCTGTACTCTTCTCTCTCTTCGTCGCTCCTGTGACTCTCTGCAGCCACACCGCTGCCTCTAACACACAGCCTTCCTGGCTGTACTCTGGGGTCGGCTCCCGCTCGCCGGCGGTGCCTCCCTCCTCTCGTTCGCCCTCGTGGCCTCACCCTTTTCCATTCACAACCCGACTGACTTCTCTTTCCGGTTTACCCGCTTAAGGACCCCAACCTTTCACCCACGTCACCTGGCTCCGCCTCCTCGTGACGTCACATCCGGAAGGTCGCTTACGCCCGCATTACACCACCCTCCCCCATAGAAAAAACCCAGCCGACCTCGGCTGAACAATACCAAAGCGTAATGCGGTGAACCGACCTTCCCCCTTAAAGGACACTAAGCATGTAATATAACAACAAGAACAACAACAGCACAAAGCACAACAACGCACATCCGCATGTCGTACACGACAGCCACCCGGCCCCAGGATAGTGGAGATGATGTAATTCCGGGCCGCTTAAGAAAACCCCAATAATTACCCAAATAACCGCGATGGACGCCCCAGTATTTACATTTTAACAGCAATATTATTTACACGTGAAAACAACAACAACAAAAAAATTTCTGCTCTTACCCACCAGCAGTCCTCCCTTGAGGACCAGCACAGACCTCAGACGTACACAGCATGTACCCACAGTCACTCTCAACAAACCAACAACCCCTAATCGCACACCCTCGCGTGGAGAGAGCCACGCTCCCCAGCGGTAACGTTTAATTCGCCGTAACCCTCACCGTGGTCGTCAACCCACGGCAACATCCATTTACCATACTCTCAGCTAGTGCCATTTCGGGGATGAGCAGCACTCGGCCATGCTCCTCCCTTACTATCCCATCAGCGATGGACACACACCAGCCTTGCCAAAAATAATGACGTTGCAACGTCAACAAAGTCTTCTGCACCCCTAAATGCAATAGTGTGTCACAATGGAGAGTTCTCATCAACTCGAATCGCGAGGACGTTGGTAGCACCACACGCCAGCTTTCCTGGAACCCTTCTCGCCACATAAGCAGACCATCTCGGAGAGCGGTTCGCGGCCCCACAGCCGTACTCGGACTCCCATTGTCCCTCATAGACCGCTTCCGCATGGACAACAACAACTCATCCATCATTTGTTCCCCAATCCAGACAGACCGCGGCAGATTCAAAACCCCGTCAGTCGGTCCCGGTTCCATCGGAGTATCCGACTTCTCGACGGCCAACGTAAGCGGCTGAGGGGGGTTTAGAATCGGCGAACACCTATGCGTCCCCGATGCACATTTACAAGGGGCGCGCCCTGGTAATCTGGAAAGTGCGTCAGCGTTCGCATGGCGCACTCCCTTCCGATGTTGAATTTGGAAGGAAAATGCCTGTAGCGTGTCCAACCAACGTGCCCACTGTCCCGATGGCTGGTCCATTTTAAGTGCATATTGCAAGGCCGCATGATCCGTACCCACAATAAAAGAACGACCGTAAAGGTACGGTCGAAATTGCCGTAGGAAAAACCAACCGCCAAAAGTTCTCTACGAGTGACACAGTAGCGTGTTTCCGCAGGCGACAAGACTCGGCTACCATACGCCACGACGCGCTCTACGCCCCCTTTAGACTGTGATAATACCGCCCCATTATCTGTGTCACTCGCGTCCGTATCAAGAATGAAAGGGCGATCAAAATCGGGATAATCCAATGTCGGGGCCGTAGCCAATAGATCACGCAGACTCCGAAAGGCCGCCTCTTCCGGCTGTCCCCAAACAAATTTCCGTCCTTTACCCGTAAGGAGATGCAAGGGCCTCGCAATCGTCGCAAAACCCGGCACAAATCTTCGGTAATACGAGGCAAATCCCAAAAACCGCCGAACATCCCCCACGGTGGCCGGAGTCGGCCAATCCCGGACGCACGCCGTCTTTTCCGGATCCGTGGACACCCCCTCAGCACTCACAATGTGCCCCAGATAACGGACGGACCGTTGCAGTAGGTGGCATTTCTTTGGTTTAAATTTTAAATTCGCAGAGCGCATCCTCGTGAACACTGTCTCCAGCCGTGTTAAATGTTCCTCAAATGTGCGGCTGAAGACAATGATATCGTCCAAATATATAAGACACGTCTGCCACTGCAACCCCGTCAACGAGCTCCATCAATCTTTGAAATGCGCTTCATAGCCAAGGGAAGATCAATCCCTCGGCAAGGCCAGATATCAACGACCCCCCCTACGGGGTAATGTTCTCTTATAGAGACAATAACGCCCTAACCCAAAACCCGTGAGCCCCCGGCACACCAGGTTCAGTCTGCCTCCGCACAACTGAACCATGACTCCCCGAGCCATATGAGCACACGGCCCATTAGTTTAAGACATACCACGGAGGTCTCGCCTCCGGGCTGTCAGGTCAGCCATCAGCCATAGGCCGACGTGACCACCACTCGTGCATCACCCAATCAACAATGGCAGGCATAACAGATGGAATATTTGCCCCACCGAGGTTTTTCCCGCGCGCTCAAAATGGCGGCCCCCTTCGCCCAGCGCGTTCGCGCAATATCTCGCGCGCACTCAAAATGGCAGCCCTTTCCGCAAAGCGCATCGACGCCATACCCCGCGTGTGCGCAAAATGGCGGCCCAACGTGCGAACACGTGGCCAGTTTTCTCCATTCGTGCACCCCAGCTTCCCTTTGCTGGGGGTCACAAATTGCTTCCCCCGTCTTATTGTAACAATCCCAACAACGATAGACGCACAGCCCCAGCTTGCTGCGCGCAGCAGTCATATCGGGGAATTTTTAACCAATATTTTACCAACCACATTGGTTACACAACCCAACTCGCAAAGCAACTCGTGGCTGCATGCGACCAACCGAATACGCGACGCAACTTGGCGCCAATTACGGTCCCATTAGCATTAACCTTTGAGACACCCACAACGGCGTCATCACGCACCCTCAAAGCGCGCTCTCTCTCTCACAAAGCGCCGTTACCCATAATATACACAAAATCGCGTGTACATAACATCCATACGACCAAATAATAGGGTCCCCCTCGAATTTGTTACCAATTTCCAAACAGGTACGCACAATTAATAACATCCCAATCCCAATAGTCAATCAATGCATCGCACCCCATAACCGTACAGAACGGTGTAACAGCACATACAGTCAGCATATCGCGATCACACGCGCACATTTAAGCACAATAGCAAACCGATCTGCAGGTAACCAACACACCATTAATCCAGTCGTAACATTGCAGCAACAACACAAATATTCTCTCTCTTGCAACAACCACATCGCACATAGCACCTCGCAGCACAATACACCAAAAAATATATATATTTTTTTCAATTAAGCCCATCGCACAAGGTAACCCACGAGATGATACAGCGCAAGATACCCGACGCTCCCGAGTTAATAATTAACTTCGCCATCAATATAACAACTCCACACCGCAGCGCACACACACAATTTAACACTCAGCAAGCACAGCATACTCTCCGTCCATTCTCAACACACGTACACACTTTAATTGACACCGAGCAACAAGCAGATAGCGCGTTCATCGTTATTACACACACATACCCACAGTCCGAACCGCGCTCCGCACAATCGAGTCATGAGAGAAAACAAAATCGCCCCCACCCGGCCCTCGAAAGATGGGTGAGGTGTGTGTAAAGGCCGGTTGCGTATCGTTACGACCCGCCCGGGGCTGCAGCAAGAAGAGGACGGCAGGGCGGCAACTTGAGTCGTCTCGCAGAACTCGTTCGGCGACTTGACTGCTCCGTTGTCACGCACCCGAGCCAGGACGGGAGAGCTCCCGCCCCAGCAGCTGTAGCGTCGTCGTCCTCTCCTCGCAGCTCCCCCTCGCAAAACAGCAGCTCACAGCAGGCTGCTCTCCCCCGCGGCACCTCCAGATGGCAGCGCAAGGCTGCCTCTCCGCCGCGATGTTGAAGATGGCGGCGTCTCCCCGCCGCGGTGAAGACAAGATGGCGGCTTCCCGCCGTTTCTCCCCTGCCACGCCCAAGATGGCGTCTTCGTGCCGCGTGGCAGATGGCGCTGGCAGCGCAGGCAAGGCGTCGGCCTGCAGACCACCATCGGCTCTCCCCACTGCCGTCGTCGGCGTGGTGAGCTCACACGGTTTCGCCAGCACGATTTTCCAGGTCTCCAGCTGCGCCATCTGTCTCAATCGTAAGTCGGATGATGTAGCAGATGATGGCACAGGAATATTCTTTCTTCCGAGCCGTCTTGACAAGCCGTTTCACTTCTGACACCAGTGTAATAAAAGACTTGACCACGATCTCTGGCTCAGTGTCCTTTATTTGGTCCGTACTGCATTCCCACACGGCTGTCTCTCTTATTCTCTCAGTGCTGGTTCCGATGTCACTCCAGTCACCATCAGCAGCCCCGCTGCTGTTCTTTGTCGCTCTTGCAGCCCCACAGCAGCTCCGCTGCTGTTACTCACTCTCAGCCCCCTTGGCTGTAATCGCTGCTGCTCTTCTCGCTCTTGCTTACTCCGCAGCGCTCTGACAGACTCGTGCTGTCTCTCTCTCTTCGTCGCTCCTGCGACTCTCTGCAGCCACACTGCTGCCTCTAACACACAGCCTTCCTGGCTGTACTCTTCTCTCTCTTCGTCGCTCCTGTGACTCTCTGCAGCCACACCGCTGCCTCTAACACACAGCCTTCCTGGCTGTACTCTGGGGTCGGCTCCCGCTCGCCGGCGGTGCCTCCCTCCTCTCGTTCGCCCTCGTGGCCTCACCCTTTTCCATTCACAACCCGACTGACTTCTCTTTCCGGTTTACCCGCTTAAGGACCCCAACCTTTCACCCACGTCACCTGGCTCCGCCTCCTCGTGACGTCACATCCGGAAGGTCGCTTACGCCCGCATTACACTACTAAGGGAGTCATCGCAGGCATCTGAGGAGTAAGCACTGTAGATAGTATTAGCCGTGTACGTTTCAGAGAAGATATATCTCAAAAGTGTATTCATGCACACAAGGTTATATTCACAAGAGGTATGCTTTTGTTTTATGGTGCTTTAATTCATATAAAGAGTTAATGAAACATTAATTTCAACATTTATTTTCAAATATTATAGTGCCCTTTGCGTCACGGAGGACTTACAATAAAGGGGCAATGAAACAAAAAAGGAAGAACCTTCGATATTTCGGGCACCCACATAAAAAAAATGTTAATTAGTAGCTCAAAGATCACAGTGGAAAAGCAGTGGGGTAAGATTAAGAGCAGCGCTGTGTTTGCCGCGTAATCAGATTTTTCTATCTTAATTGTGGATCCTGTTTCATTCAAAGAGAAGCTAGTACCTAAGGTGCACTGTGAAATGGGATGTGTGTGCTAAATGTATTTCATAAAAGTGCTTTGCTGTATAATTCCAGCTGTGATCAATGCTTCCAATTTGTTACCCGAACACAAACTTCCCCCCGTGGTTGTGAAAATGGTTACGGTGTGTGGAGAGTGATAGTGCTTTTACGGCTTGCAAAATGAAAATTTTAATATAAATTTCTCTCCTCAAAGTACAATTAAAGCTACGTCTACCCTTATCCTGAGCTGTAATGTAAGTGCAAAAAAATATTAATAAAAGTGTCACGCCATATTTGAATAGCTGAATGTTAGCTAAATGGAACATCAGTAGAATGTAAACGCTGTAGTCACGTAACACGATTCAGATTGACTGTCAAAGGTGTGCCTGTGGGTGTCTTTCGTTTTTGTGATGAATTTGCATCTTGTTAGTCTGGATTGTTTGCTGATAAAGTAGATTGTTGAACAAGAACATTAAGCACGTAAGTGGCTTAGCAATCACTAGAACCACAGGATGTTTACCTCATGCTACAGATTCTAGAAAACTCAGAAATTACACATTTGCGGAGAGGAGACTATGTTTGACCTTCCTATCAATCCCAGCCAAAATACCTGCTATTAATATTCCTTAAACAGCGTGAAAACACTCTGCCCATGTGGACAATGGTGAGGCCTTCAATTACAGCAGTGATTTATCACATGTACATTTAATTACCGTGTTCTTTGTGGGATGTGGCCAAGTGGCTTAGAGGTCAGAGCAACCGAGCTGGTGCCACAGAGACCTCAGTTCGAGTCCTAGTTCCTGCCACATGTGAGAAATCGGGTTTCTTATTCTCGTAAATGTATGGTCTTGGTCCAGTCACCAATAATGGCAGAAAAAAACTATTAAAAATTATTTTGGTAAAATATCAGCTCTAAAAGTTAAAAACAAAAATGCTTACTTGTCAGAAAACAAATAGTTCTCTGTATCCGGGCAAGGGGGAAATTTGAGCTGTCACTTTAATTAATTGGAGAAATGTCTATGAAACTTCGATGTCCATTCACGAACGCATGGCGAGGCACTAATCTGAAAGGGTTTTAAATGGACAATGTTTCACATGCCGCCAATATCATGGTGGAATAAACTTGGTCAAGGCCATGTATAGGAAGAATAATAAAAGTAAAACTTGTTTAGTGATTTTACTTAACAGCTGGAGGTTGTAGGTTCAATTACGCATACATGTGATGTATGTCCTTGGTCGTATTGACAGCATGCATGTAAACGATTCTTGCAAGTTCAATACACGAGGCCAAATAAAATCCCTCACTCTGCACACATATCTCATACACATCATTGTTTATTAGCCAGTTTCCATGTGCAAGATGATATGCGTATCCTTTACTTTTTTTTATATAACATCCCGGCTTCTCTATGTGGTTTAAATGCACCAGCGCATTAATTAATTAATCAATTAATATTGATCCTCAAGCTCACAAACATGTGCATCAATTTGCTTGTATAAAAATCAATGTTTAGCAATTAGTATACGTTGCAAAAATGGCAATTATTTATCAAATAAAGCGTCACTGAGATTGACTGCAACAGAGGGTTCTACACTGGGATGTTTGGCCAATTTCATTGGATGTGACTGGGTGCTTCAGAGGTCAAGGGACTGGCACTGCTGAGATCCTAGGAGGCCGTCCATAAATGACGTCACGCACCTATGGGGGGGGGGGGGGTCAGACATTTGTGACGATGTGTGATGAGGGGGGGGGGGGTTCGATTAAGATTTGAAGTTTTCGTGACTGCAGGGATCCATACTCTTTGGTTCTTTCGGTAAAGTTACGTGACTTTACCTATAGAACCAAAGAATATGGGGGGGGGGGGGTTAAAAAATGTGACATCATATCAAAATGTGCAACTTTAAATAAATATAGAATTGTTATAACAACACTAATTGTTATAACAACACTCCTACAACATCAGAGTGCAGCGCCACATTAAATACGCACTACAATGACAATAGTTTAAAGTGATTTGAATCATATTTTATTTTCAAAATGGAAATATGATTTTTTTTTGGGGGGGGAGGGCAGAGCTTTGTGACGTCATATTTGAGGGGGGGGGGGTCTGACTTTTTGTGATGTCGTGTGACGAGGGGAGGGGGGGTCAAAAATCGTCCAAAATCGCGTGACGATTTATGGACGTACCCTAAGTTGGAATCTGGGTTTCAGCCACTCATGATTTAACCGGTTTGTCAAATATTTTAAGTGTGTATTGTCTCAGTCCGGTGAATACGTTAAATTCAGTTTTGCATTTAATTAGGCTAAATTCCAGTTTCTGAGTTAAATAGATTAGTAATAATAGGTTTTAACCCTTTCAACTGGTACAAAAACTGACACCTTTATACAAGGCATCATGTTTGCAATAACCACAACACAAGCAGTCAACATGCAAACAAAAAGAAACAACTCTGATGATGATAATGATATGCACTGTCCTTGAAGTTGATTGGTCGACACTCGAGACAGCTTTTCTTCGAGCCTAGTCTCCATTGGTGTTGGACCAGATGACGCCAAAAGGCGTACAACTCAAAGACAGTGCACTATCAGAGTATTTTTCGAAGCTTTCGTGACTGCAGGGATTCATCTTCTTGGTTCTTTCGGTAAAGTCACGTAGAATGGAAATAATAAAATAATAAAAATGAAACATAAGAAAATAAATATGTTATTGCGCTTTATTTATTAATTATTTTATTATGCTTCATTTGTATTAGTTTATTATTTCCATTCTACGTGACTTTACCGAAAGAACCAAGAAGATATCAGAGTATTGAGAGCTCGGGGCAAACATTTACACTATGAGACCTCCTTTAAATAGATTGGGTTTACTGCCATGCAACAATCATATTGCAGAGTGTGGGGGA
The DNA here is from genome assembly GCF_964198595.1 of Lampetra fluviatilis. NCBI lineage: Eukaryota > Metazoa > Chordata > Hyperoartia > Petromyzontiformes > Petromyzontidae > Lampetra > Lampetra fluviatilis. The sequence goes on from NC_136280.1 coordinate 7,792,456, forward strand.
AAGTGTGTGTTTCTATTGTGGCATAGTTTTGGGGAAAATCTCTTCTCTTATACACTGGGGACACAGCTCTGTGAAATTTCCTATTGGATTTTTTTTTTATCTTACGGTATAACATATTCCAATAACACATAATTCGTATATCTTATAAGATAATTTACCACACCCCCAATTAGCACAGGTTCACCATACATACGTACAAGTGGAATAAACTGTGGGGTAATTGACCAAAAAAAAATATATATTCTTTAAAACATTCATCTTAAAATTCACACCTTAACCAATATTAAGGGAAAGGGATATGTTGGTGTAAAATCCGTTGCATGAGAATTATGTAACACGATTTTTGTTCCTGGGTAGTAAGTGTTATTTTCTAATTGCCTATGCCTCAAAAGTATAGAAAATTGCTATTATTCCACACAAACTTTTCTTATTACACAGTGTTGTTAATGGAGTGGATTATTTACTTTATTTTTGTGTCCTGGTCACAAAAGCAAAGTTAGTGAGGAATAATATCCAGTTTCGGTACTTTTGAGGCATATGCAATTAGAAAATAACACTTACTATACCCAGGAACAAAAACAATGATTTGTTTTGTTTCACGGTGGCAAATCAATGTTTAGAAATCTTCTCTTCTTCTTTCTCTTGTTCGTCCATCAAAGTTGATGATGACCATGGCACGTTTGTCATTTTGTTGGGTTTTGATGAGTGCGCAGATGGCTGAAGAGGCCAATCCGAGCCCGGAATTCCCTGTGGCACACTGGACAGGTCAGGGAGGATGTAGAGCTCTGAGGTGCAGCCACACGTCCTTCCTTGGTAGATTTGCGCTGCTGCCTCTTCAAGATAGCACAGGAGCGTCTCCTACTCTCACAGAGGACTGCACCGTCCTGTACTTTTCTTCTCCAGGCAGGTTGGTTGTAATACTTACAATTATTTACGCAATAAAACCTCACCGAGGCTCAGGGATATGTTGGTGTTATGCTGCAGGCCACGTGCCCGCTGTAGTTTACCCTCTGGTATTGCGCTGCAGCTCACAGGATTCCAAATGTCGTTATTGCACACAGCACGTTGTGTGACTTTGTGGTCTGTACACAGGTCACATTACTCATACTGAAGGTGACATTGTTCTGAAGTTGACACTCTGGTAGATAATTGATAGAGATTGACTGCTGCATATCTGAATAGTGTTGTAGATCATAATGATTATATTGGCACGTATTATATGATTCTGCGTCAAACAAGGATCTTTCATGGGCATTTTCGCCCGTGAATATAACCATTTACTCTCTTTATAAGGTTGGCATTTTCCAGGCTGCAAAATCTATTGAGGGGCATCTTCGTAGGCTATGAAATATGCGCTTCTCCACACCTTAAGCAGAAACCTGTTTCAAAACAATTACTACGTTGCAGTTTCATGTTCTTTACAACCACATGAGATCCAAAAGGCGACATTAACGTATAATTCAATGAGGTGCGCAAGGCACGTCTTATCATTCTTGGAATTTCACCGAGAATGAAACTGCGCTTGGGATAGCTGGCTGGCTGTGCAAAATTACGTTGCGTTTTCCAAGATGTACATTGTTTCCATACTCTTCAGCCAGATATTGCCTTATGTTAACTGTCAAGGCAGGTTGAATGTAGATGGCACAGAGACAGCTTTCTAAACATGTGGTTAATAATAGCACACAGGCCCACGAGGTTAAGTGGCCTATTTGTTGTCTTTTTCATTAACAATTTAAGACAGGAAAAGGATATGCCATGAATATACATTTCTAAAATTACCTGTAACTAAATAAGCACACCGCTGCTTTTGTAATATTTAAAGTGGAAATTTATTTTCTGCTTACAAAAGAAAAAGTGATATTGTTGAAACATGGTCGTAATAACGTGCATCTGATCTGGGGGTCTGTATCGAATTTTTTTTCTCTCATATATTCACAAGCATGGTTAAGTACTTAACACATAGCTATATTTAAAACGTATTTTAACGGGTAGCAATAATGTTCGGAATACCAGCAATGAATTCATTGTATTTATTGGAACATATTCTTAACACGTTAAAATAACGCAAAGGAGTGGTGGTGCAGTTTTGCGCTCACCGCGCTGTGAATGTAGCAGTCTGAGTGTGATTGGGTGGCAGAACGGACGACGAATAGCAAAAAGATCCTGGGTTCCATCTCCGACTGGGGTGCCTTTCTGTGTGGAGTTTGTATGTCTTTCCCCCTGTTCTGCATCGGTTTCCTCCGGGTTATCTGGTTTCCTCCCATGGCTAAAGAAACATACCGTGCAACTTCTATATGGGCCAAACATTAACATGCTGAAACATTATCTACAAATCACATGGAGCAATATCGCTCTTGCTGCGAAAGCCCGACAGGACTCGCCTGAGACACAGTCTTGAAACTCAATGAGAATTTCCTGGGAAAACAAGCGTTGCAGTGGTAGTAGTGGTAAAAATAACTATTCCCGCCGAAGGATAACATCAGTGGTGATAGCCTGTGCTGACCCTTGCACATCCCCTTTCACCAACCAGCACTGACTCGCGTAGTTGAGGCGTGGTCAAGCAAGTTTCAAGTTCATTGATTAGGTATAGCCCTGTGAGCCATTCGGCTCTTGAATCGGGTGCAACCGCAACAAGCAAAATACGAACGGAGAACATCTTAAAGCGACGACGCGTAACAGAAACATCCTGGATAAACCAGCAAATCTTCCAGAAAAAAAACACACCGTATTACAACGCTGTGTTGTAACTGGCTTGGTGTGAAAAGGCCACCATCGAACAGTGGACGTATTCTAGAATCTAGAACATCGTTACGCACAGAAACCAATCATTTCTTGTGCGAGTGTTTGCGTTGTCACAAATCGCCGCCTCGGCGATTCGACTCAATACCGCGATTCAGGATCATTGTGGCGAATATAGCAGCCTCTGGTGTCTGGAGGGAGTGACCTAAACATAACGTGTGTGTGCATAATGACTTTAAACCCCCCGCCAAACCTCCTACGCATTTCACAAGTAGTACTAATCGCATATCTGCATTTTCCATAAATATGCTAAATTCCTCTTGATATGCAAATTATTTTGTCAAGGCGCTCTTCCCCCCTCCATCCCAGCTTAAATAGACGCTCCAAGCCTGGGGTGTGTCATTCAGACTCTGTCTTCTCGACAGACCTGTTCTCCACCTGAGGACGGCTGCTTGCGTTGTGGCCGGAACGTCGTGAGAATTATTTTATTATGTTTTATTTTTTATTATTTTATTATTTCCATTCTACGTGACTTTACCGAAATAACCAAGAAGATGAATCCCTGCAGTCACGAAAGCTTTAAATCGAAAGATAACGTGTGTTATTTTTTTAAACATTGCTTTTTACACAATGTGTGTATTGTAAGCTTAAGAATCAGCGTTCATCGACGGGCATTAACACAGACAATAGAACTAAATATATAAAAGTGTGCAGAGCCGCTAAGAGAAAGACGGAGATAGATGCACGTTTCAGAATTGCGCTGAGAGGCACAGCAAGAAACACGTGGATCAAAGTTCAGCTCTTTTTTTTTGGGGGGGGGGCGGGGGGATGTTTTAAACTGATAAGGGGAATCACTGTCTTCCCTATCTAACTGCGCACAAGCCGACCTTTGTATCTCCAAGCTTAAACAAGTCGAAAGGGGGGCAGGCGGGGTGGGGAATTCAAAAACTCGGGCGGAGACGCAGCGCAAGCAATGTTATCTAACTCTAAACAAATGTTGCCCACGAAGCTGATCGACTAATGATACGATCTGCTTTTGTTGTTGTTGTTGCTGTGTGCCGAGCGCGCGCATCATCCGCGGCTGGCTCCGTCACCCCCTCTGTAACAGGTGAACATGTAGATTTGAAGCTTTCGTGACTGCAGGGATTCATACTCTTAGGTTTTTTCGGTAAAGTCACGTAGGCAAATAAGAAATAATGAGTAAAAAAATATTTTATTTCCATAATAAATTATTTTATTTTTATTATTTTTATTAGCTGTATAAAAAATAAATAAATAAATCTGTTGTTTTTTACTTGTTCTTTATTTTGATTATTTGTTTTAAAAATTTACCTACGTGACTTTACCGAAAAAACCTAAGAGTAGGTGAACATGTTCAGGTGCAGCGCTGAAATAACTTTTCTCGCGGCACTGCTGGCAGAAGGTCCTCCACTAGAGGGAGCTTCAGTAAGCCCCCCCCCTCCCCCCACTGCCCCCCCCACACAAAGAATTCGGCCAAATCTTCCACGCTCATCACGCGTCCTACGGAAGAAGTGAGAGGAGTTACCCGAACTCGCGTTTTCCCCCCACCGCGCGCGACCCGACCATCGATAAGGACAAAGCGACCCATTGCGTCAAACATTGTACGTGCCAAAGTACAGGTTTTATTTTTAACTCGATTATAAAATACTAGTTTTTTTGCCCGTTCAAGGACGGCTGTATGTTGCAGTAACGTCACCCGCTAATGGTTATTGGGGAGGGGTGCAGCATGTGGAGTGACGTCACCCGCTCATGATTATTAATGAAGGGAGAGTTGTGGCATGTGGAGTGACGTCACCCGCTAATGGTTATTGGGGAGGGGTGCGGCATGTGGAGTGACGCACCCGCTAATGGTTATTGGGGAGGGGTGTGGCATGTGGAGTGACGCACCCGCTAATGGTTATTGGGGAGGGTTGCGGCATGTGGAGTGATGTCACCCGCTCGTGATTATTAATGAGGGGAGAGGTGTGGCATGTGGAGTGACGTCACCCGGTAATGGTTATTGGGGAGGGGTGCAGCATGTGGAGTGACGTCACTCGCTCATGATTATTAATGAAGGGAGAGTTGTGGCATGTGGAGTGACGTCACCCGCTAATGGTTATTGGGGAGGGGTGCGGCATGTGGAGTGACGCACCCGCTAATGACACGGTACTAATTACTGCTGGCCGCTCTCCGGATGACGTGATTGCTAAGCTCCAGAGTGATTTCAACAAACTACAACATCAGCTAGTTGCTCTTAAACTAGTCCTAAATCCTGCCAAAACCAAGGTGCTATGCTTCTCGCCAGGACTAAAGCGGGAAGTTATTTTCCCCTAATTACATTCCTTAAATAATGATCAAATAGAGCAAGTTAAGATCTATAAGTATCTTGGGGTCATCCTGGATTCAAAACTGAATTTTGAAGATCACATTGATTATATTGGGAAAAAGACAAAAATTAAAATTGGTTTTCTATATCGACACAAGCACTGCTTCCCCCTTATGTTCCGTTTGGAATTGATTAAAGCTACCATACTACCTCTACTTGATTACTGTGACATTGTTTATAAATCAGCCCCAAGTACTGTACTGAAGAAGCTTGACTCAATGTATCACTCGGCCTTAAGGTTTGCATTGAACTGCCCATATAGGACTCACCACTGTGATCTCTACATTGGGTCAAACTTAACATCTCTGAATGTTCGACGGCTTGTGCACCAGATCTTATTTATTCATGATGTACTTGCAAAGAAATCTGCAGATTACCTACTGGATCTCATCTCTGTTTCAAAGAACAAATTTGACCTAAGGTCTACACTCATTTACCAGCTTCATATTCCCTATTGCCGTACATATACTGGAGGAAGGGCCTTTGCTATTGATGCCCCCAGGGTCTGGAATGCTGTTGCCAATAAATTGAAACTTGAGTCACTACCTATGAGATCTTCACTCAAAACTGCTCTAGAGGAGTTGTACACCCCTAGCTGCCAGTGCTATTCAGTGACCTAAAATAAAATGTTTCGCTCCGGATGATCGCTACAAAGTATGACCTGTGTTTTGATTTAGTGTGCTGATCTTAAAGGTGCATTGAAAAATTACAATACTCCGATTGATGCTCCTGCTGTTGTGGAGTGACTCATGCAGCCAGCTATGGCTGCAGGGTTTTGGTAGTACATGTTGTTTATGCCATTTATTGTGAAAATTCCGTCACAGTTCCTATGATTGCTTTTTCATTGCTTTCATGGCTTTATTTTGGTGATTTCGAAAAGTGTATTGGTTTAGCCATGTTTGTTTGTTGTAGTACAGAGTTAGACTGATGGCCTTAATTTAAGCTGTCTTGTGGTTGTTGTTGTTGTTTGACTTGCATCCCACTGGGATTTTTGCACACAGCGTTGGTGTACGGTGTTTTTTCTGCAATATTTTTGCTGTCTTTTCTTGGATTTTCTGTTTGCACTTAGTCACATATTCACTTTAAGATGTTTTTTGTTCATGTTTTTGTTTTTTGTTTGTTGCGGTTGCACCCGATTCAAGAGCTGAATGGCTCACAGGGCTATACCTAATAAATGAACTTGAAAACTTGAAACTTGAATGGTTATTGGGGAGGGTTGCGGCATGTGGAGTGATGTCACCCGCTCGTGATTATTAATGAGGGGAGAGGTGTGGCATGTGGAGTGACGTCACCCGGTAATGGTTATTGGGGAGGGGTGCGGCATGTGGAGTGATGTCACCCGCTCATGATTATTAATGAGAGGAGAGGTGTGCCATATGGAGTCCGCGACCTTCTTGTGCGTTAGTGGAAATTTCCATGTGGGCATGAATTTTAAAGAAGGGGGGGGGGGTTCTTTTTCAGTGACGTCACGACGGTTGTAGCACTGTGCAGCTTAGATTTGTTTTTTACCATCACTTTCTGTAAAGAAACGTCATTTGAAGCGACTTTGCGTAAATAAATAATTTTATTCGGCTCGACTTTCCTCTGCGTTCCTGTAAAAATCCACCCACTCATGAATATTAACGAGGGGGGTGGGCTTCATGTGAAGTGACGTCACGCGGGGGGGGTGGGCCTCATGTGGAGTGACGTCACGCGCGGGACGGACAGACATTTCTGGGTGATTCTAGTAGGTAATGTATATGCATAGTATATAGAGAGAAGAAGGAGGTGGTGGTGGGGGTTTCGTCTTCAACAGCGGGGGCTTCAGCCCCCCATCTAGCCTCCCTCCCCTCCACTGCCGCTACGGGCTGCGGCTATTGATCACGCTTGAACAATACAATGAATTGTTTTTTTACCCTTCCATCTGGCAACAAAACTGACACCTTTTTTACAAGGAGTCATGTTTGCATAGACCACAATACCTGCAGTCATAATGCAAACAAAAAAACATAACATAACTCTGATAATGTGCACTGTCCTTGAAGTTGATTGGTCCACACCCGAGACAGCTTTTCTTAGAGCCTAGTCTCCATTGGTGTTGGACCAGATGACGCCAAAAGGCGTACAACTCAAAGACAGCGCACTATCAGAGTATTGAGAGCTCGGGGTAAGCATTTATACTATGAGACCTCCTTTACCAGTGGCAAAATATAGTAGCTGGATGTGTAACAATGTATGGCATCAGAGGTGGTGCTTATACCCATTGGGGGCCCTTAGCAGAAATTATGGATTGGAGGCAACCATGGCCGGATTAAGATTTTGTACACCCCTGGGCGACAGGTAATGTGAGGCCCCCAAGTAATATTTTCAAAAGGAAAACAAGGTTAAAGAAACAAATTATAATTTATTTTTACAAGGCCAACAAGAAATAAAATTCAGCATTCACAACTTAAATAACTTTTCACTTAATACTTAATCTCTGGAGGTCCTTCAACTGGCGGAGACACCTGGGAAGCAGCCAACCCTACTCTCAATTTCCAAAATCAAAGCGAAATGACAGATGAGCTAGAGATTGAGAGATATTGATGCACTTGAGATAAGAGAAAACGTAGACGAGAGACAGAGGTGTGGTGAGGTGAGAGAAGGGAGATGCAGACAAGATAGAGATGAGGGCGATCCATCGACTTATCTTTGTTGTTTACAATTTGAGTTTAAGCTGATATCGTGCATGATACACCCCTCTGTTGTTTATGAACCAGGGGCCCTTGAGTTGCGTGTGTGGAATAATACAATAAAGCAATTACATTTGTCAATAACTCGTGGCAATTACTGTAATATTACATGAGTGCACGATTACGCAAGTGTTGGATGGCAATATTGTGTTTGCAATTTTATACACACTGCATGTTTTCATGTTTACGTCTATTCCAATGTATTTCCAGCAGAGTTCCGCAAAGGGGAATACTGTACAAGAAGTTGACAGATCGAGAATGCGGCTCGCTGCTCTCGAAGAGAGCCGCGGTGGCGAGATGTTAACTGTATCGCTCGGCACACAGGAGGTCGTGTATATTTGGAGTTTGCACGTTCTCTGCGTGGTCGCGTGTATTTCCCCCCCCCCCCTCCGTGTCCTCCGTTTTTTTTTGTCCAACGCATTTATAATAATCAACATAGTATCTGGCTGCTTTAAAATCTCCGCTTCGTTGAGCTATCATTTGTTGTCGCTTCTGAAAAAGAGCTATACAGTATATCGCAGTTGGCCTTACCTGGCAAAGTATTGACAAAAATTGTTGAATTTATAAATGCTTTAGTTTTAGGGTGTACAAATTGTTTTGCGTTCACTGCAATGTCGAAGCAGTCTTCACCAGTGCCACAGCAAGGGCGGGGCGGGTGGGGCGGATGCCCCAAGCCCCCCTTCCGAGGGGGACGCCACCCGAAGCTGAGTTGTTAAGGAAGCACAGTAGTGGCAGCGGGAATGGCACATTTCTATGGGCGCCAAAATGTCTAGCTTCGGCTCTGGCTTCGACCGTGTTTATTCTGCTTTGGATGGTGGAAGGCTTTCTGTTCCATGAGAATTTTTAAATGTGGAAAAACCACGTGGAATCGCAATATCTCTCGCGACCGAGTCCCATCCTATTTGAAAGACATTGTGCTAAAATAAATATGTCTATTCTCAGTTCTTTCGGTAAAGTCACGTAAATAGAAAAAAATTAAAATTAAAATCATAAAAGCAAAAAAACACAATAAAAATTGAAATTAAAATTGTAAAATTTAATTAAAAATTTTTTAAATTAAAATAAATTGAAAATAATTAAAGCAAAAAACCCACGACGTTTCGATCACAACACAAGCGGTCTTCATCAGGCGGAGAGAAATAAATAAATATAAATATGTACCTTCCCTAAAATGTAAAATTTAACAACTTTCGAACGAGGGAAGACAAAGTCTTAAATTCATGTTCTTTCATGCTGTAAGTGAAATGTGAGTCTTCAATCAACACCAAAAATCAGTTCAGTTGTTTAATTACAGAACAACTTAAACTGTAGTATGTTTGCTCTGGGCATTGAATCTACAGATAACAAGTGTATTGGCACGCCAATATCACTCCCGTATAGCCCTCAAATGGCTCACCAACCTCGATATCGACACAGACAAAAGAAATATCACAAACGCAGGAAAGCCCTCCAGAGATGATAAACTCTGTAGGGCTAAGTCTTTACAAACAAACTTACAAGCCTGGGGATGTTTATATACAGCCGGATATTGTAGCGTTCTGACCATCGGCAAAATCTGCAGAACAGTCTCCTTCCTATTCCGCGTGGCTGATATAGATGCATAGCATCAACACTATCACATTCAGGCGGTCAAGCTAGATAATCGCGTCAGGAGCAGCGGAGTGTATCTCTGTGATGTCTCCTTCGTGTTTGTGGATCGGGCATTGTGTCGTTATATGTCGTATGTTACGTTCTGGTTGACCACAGTCAACCGACCAGTGACCGCCACATTCATGAAGAGCGCTTTAAGAACGCTTCATTAATATTAAACTACGTTACTCGTTGTTTGCACCCAATACCTCTTGTCTTGTTGACTTTCATCCTCACTCTTTTCTCAGGTGAGTCGTAACCCCATCTTCGCAGTGTTCTTACGGCACCTTGCAGCATCTCCCAGATCGTCAGATGAAACAATGGAGCACGTTTCTTAACCCCCTACCCGCCTCTGTTCACCCAGGTGTATAGATAGGCACACCACAGTCCACAGGCAGGTCGTGTGTGGTGGGGTACGACGTGGATTACATACACCTCTTCTGAGACGTCTGGCCAGCGTGGAAGAGTAGGCCAAATACCCTCTCGAGGGGCCCTAGTGGAGGCCCTTCTACCAACGATGGCATTCGACTTTTTTTACCTACGTGACTTTACCGTAAAAACCTAAGAATATGAATCCTTGCAGTCACGAAAGCTTCAAATCTAGAATTCGACTCTCCACCACGCTGTCTCTCTGGCACAGAGCATGATCAAGGTCTCCCAGCCGAGGCTTTCTGACGCCTGGTTTCCATGGCACGTTCATTCGATACCTAGATTTCGCTTTCAATTAAAGTTACATCTGGTGGAAGCAAATGTAATGCAACCGCGGCCTTCTCTATTTATCCAGCTATCTTTTATTTATGCTCAGCACCACCACTTCATTCTCATGCTCTTTGAAACTGAAAATACAAATTCCCTTTCCAATTGGAAGCACACGCTTCTGCCGAGGTGCTACCAATATCTCATGCGACACACACTCCTGCATGGGAATGCTTGTTCAACGGAATGACGGATATGAAACGACTGTGTATTATGATAATAGTGGCGGTTGAACAATGCACCCCTGCCCCACATTAATGTGTATTTCGCATTATTTCCCCAATACCGTGGTTGTAATTGAAGTAGTGTTCACGCTTGTTTATCCGGAAAAGTCCCACTGAGTCTCGCGACTGATTTTCAGGAGGCTCCTGCCAAGTTTTCCCAGTGGGGGGCGATGATTGCCATGTTAATTCCAATTGAGTAGTTTGTGGTTAATTACAAAAAAAAATTCCAAATCTCCAACCGCGGTGAATGGCAGTGCCTCTCGGGGCTCCAGGGGTTACATGGATCTGCAGCAAAGACTCTAACGTGGATGACAGGCTGAGTGTCACCTTCCTGTATTAATGGGTTTTCTATGGGTACTCCATTTTTACACCCACATGCCATACACTCAATAGTGGAATTGACCAAGCGTTATTATTTAGGACCTTCCTAAAAAGCAGTCTTGAGACTCAATGAGGCTTTTCCGGGTAAATAATTGGCGTTATTACAAAATATACAACTCGCCAAACATTGATCCGTACAAAATCGATTTTATGTGAGTAATGTGAGAATATAATCAATAGTCATCTATGAATCAATACATCCATCGTTCCACTCGTAAATAACAGTTTGCCTTTGAGTACGCATACAGTAGTTGATATTTGTTTTATCAAAATACTTTAATTGGTAGGCAGGATATATGTTTTTGCTCCAGTGGTTCACAATGCTCTTGGAAACTGGACAATAGGCAATGATATTTATGGGATATGTAATCATAGTGAGGGATCAGGATCATATTTGAACTCGTAAGAATCGTTTATGTGTGCGTTGTTTAAACCACGGAGGATAAACCACACCTTTATTCAGTAACGAACCCACAACCTGCAGCTTTTAAGTAAAATAAGTCAAAGCAGATTTGTCGTCTCCCTTTGAAACCAAGGGTTGTATCTTATCCTACTTATACGTTTAATATATTTTTTTATCTGCCAATTTTATACCTATCACGTTATCAGTGTCACGTCGTGAGATCACGTGATTTGGAACCAGATGTGACGTAAAGTGCTCCGGTACGCGCCAGGGTACAGTGCGCTATATAAAAAACATAAATAATCATTATAAGAGTATAAATTTGGATCTCATGCAGATGAGTGCCTCATCCCATGTGTTCGAGAGCAGCCATCGAAGATTTCATTTAAAAAATTATTGCTGAGACCTCTTATCCACACACTATAGGGCACTGCACTCTTCCACCCACCCAACCGCAGAAAAATATTTGTTACATGGCAGCCAGACCGATTTTTTAAAATTCTCAGAAATGAAATGTTTAAGTGAAATTCAAATTTTAGTTATTGGTGACCAGGCTGAGAACATCAAAACTCACTACGCTGGAGAACCCAGTTTTACCATACACCACTGTCTGGATTCGAACCTAGGTTTCATCTGTGGTGGCTCAGTCCTCTAACTCCTACTACTTATTGTGTTATTAATGTTGTCATTCGTGGTGTCAGTCCTGGCCCTGCAGATCAGTATCAGCCCACAGTCAGGCACGGGATTTGAACATTATTACGGCAGATGTGGCCATTGGAAGAAAAAAAAAGCCTAACAGTTACCATTTTCAAATAGGCTGTTGATGGCATGTTATCAATCATTGTTTGGCCCGTATTTTCTACATCTGAAGTGGTCAATTTACAAAATCTTCTGCGGATCACAGTAGAAGACCTTGCTAGTGTGTGGGTGTTTTCGGTGAGCAGTCACAAATGCTGCCAGGATCTGCTTAAATTACCAGTATTTTGTGAAAAATTAATCATACAAATTAAAAGTCATGCTTTATTACAGCCCTAATTCGATCCACTGCTGGATGAATTCCTCTTTACATCATGTACGTCACGGGTAGGGTTTTACCATATTTCAGAATAAGAATACAGCATTTACTTCTACTGGAGAAATCACAAATGTCCAGTATGGGCGGATCAGAACGTTAATACAACAAACAATACAAAAACACGATCCGAGTGCAAAGTATAGGAAAGGTAAACAAATCACTTAAAATATAAAAATTAAAGTAGTTTATTTTTATTTTACCAGGTAAAGGCCCACTTAGCTATTAGCTTATTTTTCAGAAGTAACTTGGCCACAAATGATAGCTCACCATGCTGGCCAGTGAGAGGTTGATGAAGAGGGAAGGCCTGGACTCGTTCAGATATCATTCATTAGCCAAGGCCACGAATTGAACTCAGACGAGATTCATAGGGTAGTGCGCTAACAACTGTCACAATTCCTCAAAAAATAATGTTATTTGATTCTCTTTCTGTAAAATACATGGGCAAACATGTGCCCAATTCCCAAGATAAACCAGCACGGTTATGGCACATGAACGAATTGTTTCTGTAATGTTTTAGTCTGCACGCCTCCCACACTATTGATGAAATCGTGACATAAATTGAATCCTGCAGATAAAATTGGATTTCTGCTTTGGCATGTGGGAAATGGTCCTTCGTGTCTCCATTTCTGCCAGATAAAACTACCACTGCCAATCAACTTCGTTTTTTGCAAAGCTCACCTTAAGGCCTCGGTTTCCATCCCCCACTTCCTACCAAAACCTGTCGAAATCTGCAATGACCCAATCAATGTCCTTAGAAAAAAAAATATCATCGCCCGCAAACTGCAAGTGTCTTAGTGTGAATGAATCATTGTTATTCCTGAGCGTTCCGCTCTCTGTACTAGGATTGGAATGGCCAGTGTCTGTTTAGTTGATCGGCAGTAGCTCGCTTTTATACCTTTGTATAGCCATTCTCTCCAAATTACGAGACACTTGGGAAAGTTAGATGCACTCCAAAACTTGTGCCCAGTGTTAATAAAGTTATACAAATCTGGTCTCACACACGCACCTATCGGATTGTAAAAAGAAGCCACAACTTGTGTTTAAAATACAGGGGTGGGAGGGGTGGGGGGAGAAATTGCATCTTATAATCCGGACAATACAATAAGACATTTTTCGTATTGAAAAAAAATCCAATAATATGAACTACACCGTAGTTTAAACAAAAGCAAAACAAATGTTCATATCAGTTTACAAATGACTATGCAGGCTTTATAATGAGCACACGTAGGTCTGTGGCCAGGAGAGAGACTTAAAGGCATTTGGTGAGAAGCTCATGGGGCAGACCTTGAAATTTAGGAGCCGAATGTCCAACATCCATTTGAAGAATGGACGCAAATGTTGTGAAAGTTTTGGGTTGGATGTGTACATAGGACAGATATTCCCACAATAGCCTTTTTTAACTGTTGGGGCCATCTGTAAAGCCAGGACCTATAAAGGCTGCCAAGGAACACGAGGGGTTGCTGTGGCCAGCACCACGCCTGACCTCTGTTGTCTTAATGGCGCTGATGTTTATAAGGCTCGGTTAACCGAAATTAGCATATTGCTGCTTAATTATTTATTACAAATAAAGTAATAAAATTATCACCTACAGCAATCCTCTGCTGGTTGAAAACATTCCGACGGGACGTGCAGTAATGAGGGTTCGTTTGAACATACTTCGCCGTGAAGGTCATTACAAGTTTGTGAAATTGGTTGGGTTGGAGGCAGAGGACTCGTTCCAATATAATTTTCTCCTGACGATAGTCACGGCCGGCAATCAACTTTCGCTCCCCGAGTTCACAGTGTAGTGCGTTAACTACTGCACCACGACGGCTCCATGCCTTAGCATGTTTGTGGAAAAAATTGTCAGCAGTTTATTTACAAATGGCTGTATATTATAATTTAGAGTCTGTAGATTTCGAGCATTTTTTAGGTACAAAGTGATATTTCGCAAAGTATTACATATCCATACTTTTGGGTAGAATAAGAAATAATAATTTTAACAATTAATAATAATAAAAATTAGGTTTCTATTGAAAATAACGAGTTGTTATTTAATTTGAATAATTGGGGCAGAAAGCACAAAATTGCGCAGTCTAATCAAATGGTACAGAAGCTTATTGGCTATGTAAATGTGGAAGGAAAAAAACATTATGGGATGCAAATTCTTAATTAACTGCATGATGTGTTTAAGTCATAAAAAATTAGGGCAAATTGTCTTCTCACTTATGTTTAATCCACTGGTAAGAGAAATGGCTCAGGAATAATTTTAGTATAAATGTCCTACAAAAGTTCTGGCTTGATAATCAAATCAGCTTTCATTTCACATTCCATAATATCTGGTCCATGGTCCAGAGCAGAAATTGTTACCTCGTATTGTAGAACAACTTTAAAAGTCCCTATCTTTTTTATTATATGGCTAATGACAGTGAATAATTTGATAACCTTACTCATTTCAAATGGTTGTAACATAATTCACTTTTGGCTGGGCAAAAAAGAAATTGGAACCGCAAAAAGTTATGCCACCTCAGATGGTACTGACAAGTGAAATATCTGGCCTGACCTCTTGGATATATAACACTGGTCAACAAAAAAAAAATTCTGGCCTGGACTTTTGCAGCTGTTTTAGGCTAATTTCAGGGTGCTGATTCCAAATCTGATCTCAGATTTGCTTTATCACATCTCATTTTATGCTATCGGCATACCCCATTTTTATTGATTTTACCCAAAATTTACTTTGTCACCTATGATTGGAAGTTGTTGCGAGTCAGTGACTGCTTTAGTGTTAAAATATGGTGCTGTATTTTTAGGATAGTGTATTTAAAACATAATTTTATGTAGATATCCACATTTATTTAATATTTTTCTTCTGCAGTTTTTATTGAAAATGCAATATTTGATATCTCAAAAACCTGATGTGATAGACAAAAACTGATGCCAGATTTGGAATCAGCACCCCAAAATTACCGTAACACCGTTGGAGTACCTTATGCCAGAAAAAGTGTGTTGACCAGTGTAATAAGAAAGCCAATGGAGAGCAATTTGACCCGCACTTATGCTGTTTAGTTGAAGACAGGGAATGGGAGAGAGGAAAAATTGTCTTATAAAACAAGTATAAAATGCAATTGTTTTGAATAGGAAATCACATCTTAACTTGGTGAAGTCAGAATAACTGAGAATCCACCACTCATCCAAAATCATTGTCAATTATTATCAAATTTATTTCCAATGTTGTCAGTCCTATAATACACTATTTAAACAAAAGTGTAAGACTGTAATTGCAGTTATTACTGTTTGTCACTGAAATATAACGAGAATAGAGCGCGGGTGGGAAGTTATGGCGTCGCTGTTCGTCCACGCCGTTGTGAACCCCGGTGACCCCATTTTAGCCACGGCTAACATCGGTGGTGAAGTGATATCCGAACCAGTCCCGCGCCCCACCGGCATCATGAACCCGCACTGACCGCCGCGGTGAAGTACGGTCAAACAGCAACAAACGTGGCGTGCGGAGGCACTCATCCGGCAGTGGACGTACAGAGGGCCTCAAAACAATAATCACAATGTTTGTTATTTGAACACAGCAATTACGATTTCAGATTACATGGCCATATATGTATCACACGCACACGCATTTACTGTCTTCTTCTTTTTTTACTTGTAACTTGTGCAGAACGACTCAAAGAGTGGAGCTGAACGGCCGTCAAAATTTATAAGCCTCTGGGCTGGCATTTTTTAAAGTGATTCTCACATATGTCGAAGCTTCAAGATAAGAATTTCCATTACATATAAATGGCATGGAGATACAGTAACACTGAACTATTCTATTCATGTCACTTTGATTCATGGCGACATCAAAGGCTATTATTTAAAATGTATATATATACAGAAACATCGTATTGCGCGTGACATGTCTGTACCGCTAAATGTGAAAGCAGCTCACGAGTGTACACCCCATCTCTATAGCGTTCCTCTTAGGTCACGTTAACGGCTATGGATGAGGTGGAGCGGTGACACAGTAGTTAGCACACTGCGATACGGACCCAGTGACCAGAGTTCTATTCAGCAGCGTGAAATATCTGAACCAAGTCGTGTACACCCCCCACCCCCCCACCCTTCACATACTCGCACTGACGAGTGTGGTTAAGTATGGTCAAACAGCCGTCGTGACTTACACACGTGGAGACAATTTCATTCAGCAGTGTATTGAAAAGTGGCTGTAAAAAGTACGTGTATTTTTTTTTTACATTTTAGAATGGCTATACTGATTAAACCATGAAAAGGCCGTCTTGTCCATTGTTTCAGTGAATATTTAATGATTCTTAGCTACACGTGGGACTGGAAATGGGAAGAAATTATGGGGGGGTGGGGGGGGAAACTCATGAATGCACCCCTCACCCCCCCTACCAGACCATACCAACTGAGCGTTTGCACATATTTTAAACAATAAAAAGCACACCTTTTAAACGATCATACGTATGTTTTCTTCCCGCGTTCCGTTTGGGAGATCTAGCGTGTAACAGATAGAAACTTGCAAATTATATATGCATATATATAGATAATTACATATAATATGTACAATTATACGTGTAAAATTACGTATAATTAGCAACCGCGAGCATCCTTTGGACATGACTGTCCGTTCGTTCCTCCCTCCCTCCCTCCCGCCCAGCCAGCCGGCAAAACTTTTTTTCGTCTCATTTCGAGCCCTCTCTCCACCTTTCTCTGACCTTCTCTGTGCTGTATATCCCAATTGATCTCAATGTTTTAGTTTGTCTCCGTCTCTCTCTCTGTTGTCTCTATTGCTTCGTTGTTCCCTCTTCTACCACTTACTCCCTCTACTTTCCTCTCCTTCCTCAACTGTATCTCACCCACTTCCTCTCCCCCTATCTCTCCCTGATTCTTTCTCTTACCTCTCGCCCTCTCCTTCTTCACACCTCTGCCTTTCCCACCTCAATGTCCCTGCGGGCCTCCTTAATCCTCCCTCCCACTGGTTGTTGCATGGCCTCCTCGGTCTCCCTTTTCCCCATCTTGCACTCGCTTTCCTCTCCGTTTCACGCCCTTCCGCTGTCTCCCTGCCCCTTTCCTTCCCTGTTCCTCTTCGTCTCTTCCCTCCTCTATCTCCCTACCTCACCTCCCTTCTCAACCGCATCCAACGCTGTGGGATGCGGGTGACGTCATCCCGCGCGCCAGCAAGTCAGCCAGGAATCCAGCCAGCAAATGTTTTTCTCGTATACAGGTAGTTCCCGATCTGCACGACTCCGTTTCGCACGAATCCGTTTTTACACAATTTATCGGTGAAATACACCCCTTCTGCACTCATCCGTTTTCTATTCTTACGTTTTCTCTGCGCTCCACCCATCACAGCTCACATGTACAGACGACATGACTCTTCACTCTAGGCTACCTTTGTCATCGTTTATTTTATTTTAAAAGGTTACTCATGCATATCATATGCACACAAAGGCAACAATAAAAAATAATTAACCAAAATATATTCATAATAAATGAGTAATAATTATATATTTGTCGATCGAGTTGGGGGACTTGAAAAGGAACGACAGCCCCCTATCTAGATTATTTATTTATTTAGGGAAATTAGTGTTCTATAAACACGATTTCACCTTGCAGGACGATTTTCAAGAACGCATCCATCATGTTAATCGGGGGCTACATGTACTGTATTGCGAATCAAATAGGCTACCAGGCCACTACACTTATTCCCTGGTTCTTAATGGAACGCAGTTGAGTTCACATTTCCACTCCCACCATGGCGCTCCGGTTCGTTCCGGCCCATTTACACTCCTGGCTACACCCGGTGCCTAATGCAGCCAGAACAATCTGGAATGCTGTTCTGGTAATTACATCGCCATGTCACATCCTTCTCGCCTTACTTTGCACAACATCTGTTCGGAGTGTTAGAGTAATATAGGGTACAATAATTTACGGTTGTTGTTATTATTATTATTATGGATGGATGTACCTTGTACTCTCGTGTTAGTGCCTCACAACTATTATCCACACTCCAAGCCAGCCTAGCAGTGTTCTGGAAAGTGTCAAGTGGGAAATGAAGCCCTGGTTACACCATAGCTCGTGGTAATAACAGAAACACACATTTCAATGTATGAATAAAAATGTGTGCGCTTGTTTTTTTGGTAGCCAGTACTGCACTCATTTTTGTCTAATGCACGATTCTGTAGAGCCTTACAAATGAAACAAAAACTTACGTGAGAAAAAATTGGGTTGCTACCAATTTTCTTATCAATTGCATTTGCAAATGTATGGATTGAATATGCATCTATATGCAATGGCGGAGCCAGGATTTTCATGTAGGGGGGGCAACCCCTCCAGCAATGAAACATGATAGAGGAGTTGTTAGTAAGTAAGGACTTGTCGCTTGCTTTTTATTCGACGCGTGTGCGGCGATGGCGCAGCCATCGATCGAGGGTCGAATTCGAACCGCGTTGTGTGATCGGCATCGTGCTCGCTGAAGGTGAATGCCTTCAGAGAAGTCGTGCACTGGATACGCAACTGCGCACAATTCTGTGAGTCACTTATAACTGCTTTGCCGTTACTTATTGCCAATTATGGTCTCAGACTATTGTCCTATCATCTCATAGAGTCCCTGGCAAGTAATAATATGCTACACAGTGGCAGTGGGGGTCGCAAAATGATCCGATCGAAATGAGGGATTTTCGATCGGATCATTTGGGCACGTGCCCCCCCCCCCCTCACTGGCTCTGCCAGTGTCTATATGTGTAAAAATGTAATAGAGGCTGGCTCCTTTGGAAATTATTTCAGTTTGATTCAACGTAGCACAACATGACACGGTGCTCTTGACAGGTTAAATCGAACGGTTAAAACTTGCCTTCATCTCACAATTGAAGGTCGCAACCCACATTCCTGGGTAATTAAAAACAAAGAAACATTTTTTGTTGAATCAATATTCGCCGGTCAGGTGGCTCAGCAATGCAGCGAGTGGTTCACAAGTGGAAGGTTGCGAGTTCAAATCCTGGCTGGGGTCAAGAAGATCTGTATCACTCAGTGTGGAAGTCAACAGGGGTTGTCCTATGTTTCGAATTGCCCCGGCATAGGAATGTGGAATTTGTGTCACTGGTTCAGGGGCTGTAAACAGGAGGTGAGCAACACTTCGGTGTTCATTTGAGCAAAGATATGACATTTATTTGTTTTTTTACGGGAAGAATAATAATATACATATTCAACACGTAATTGCACGATTGCAATATCTTCATATTGTCATCTTGAAACGGGCTCAATTTCCACGGTTGACCCCAAAAGCCATGATTTCCTGAGCACATAAGAAACCAGATATTCCTTCAGTTGGACATTTACAGAAGTGTTGAAATGCATTTTAAAAAGTAATCATGCGTGGTTGATTGGTTTTGGTGTACAACGTTCAGAAATAAATGTGCATGAAGCATCAATATGCCTGTCTAGTAATGTGCACGCACTCTTTACTGTGCATATCATCGTGCTTCGACAGATCCATCCTTCGCACTCACCAGTGCAGAAAGGCAAAATTGGACAATTCTTTCTGAAACACTTATGGAAAATAGCTGCCAGATTCAGGCTGTCTTTCTCTCAGTGCAAATTATTCTGTAATCCCTAAGGTAATGTATAGTATGATAGTAAAAAAAAAATACAGGGAGAAAAAAAATCACGCGTCTTTTTTCCAAATGTCAAATGCGCAAACATTGTTGATATTATATTGTGCCTCCAATCAATTGCAACGTAATATTTTCCTGCAGTCTGCTAACAAGAAATGCAATAAATGTAAATCAGGTAAAAAAAAAAGAAATGAAAACCCTATATACACGTGAAAAGGTTTCACAGGGTTTGTGTTGCATTTATGTTATCCGACTCTCTGTTGTATTACATTACATTTCTAAGTATACTAGACTTGTGTTTATATTTCATTAATACCTGATGATGATTGCTTGTGTTGCAATCTAAACGTCGTATGCTAGTATTTAATTTATTATTTTCTCTTTATACGTGACTTTACTGAAAGAACCAACGAGTAATTCCTGCAGTCACGAAAGCTCCAAATTAAGTATTTTGCATTTATATCTTTATATTTAACCCACACGGGACAGATGTTTCATTTTGAGAAGTTCCAATTTAACAAAAACAACAATTCGCGGTTGTTGAGTGCAGATCCCAAGTCCCAAAACGCCAGTCTGTCGGTAACAAATGGCGCTATTGAAGGTGTAATGGCGACCAGTTCATATATTTCTTGAATCGAGCAAGGTTATAAGAACTTTCGAAAAAACAGATTATGGGAGGGAATTCCAAAGCCCAGCAGTGGGAGGAAAGAAAGCAGTGTTTGAAGTGTTTTGATCCTAATAGTAACACAACTTTATAATCACATTTAATTCATATCGGATCATGTCTACGATAACGAGTGTGACCCCCCCCCCCTCCACCCATTACAGGCAGACAGACAGAGTTAATGTATTCATGCTTTCAAACTTAGTTGGAACGTATTTTGAAAGGAATTGTTCCACAGTTAGAGGCATTCTTGAATATGTTACATACAAGGGGGATTGCTGTATATATGTATTTCTTTATAATTTAACACAAATCTGAATGTTTTGTTGCACATTATCAGGTTTTATTATTGGGATGAGTGTACAGAGTAATATTAAAGCATAACATGTTAATTGGCTGTTTTGACCACAGCCACTTAAAGATGATGGTGATGTGAGTTGACCTCAATGCATAGTTATATTTTTTAAAAATACATTTTGGTTATTTCCTCTCCCCCCCCCCCCCAACACATATTTATTCAACTCTGCTATTTTGCATCATGAAATGAGGCAAAAGAAATCCATTTGGAAATCTCACGGAGCAATGCCCTCCATGTGTCAGATTATTTTATGCAGAAGAGATTTCTTACCGGACAACTTGACAACATCCTTCAAGTTGTCTTTTCATCTTAGACACGGACGCGGTGACGCTTTCAAATGCACCCTGCTTCCAGATTGTAATCACATGCCTGACTAAAACCGATATTTTTTGTTTCATTATCAGACCTGGAATCATTAAAATTGAAATGTTTTACGTGGTGGATTTTCCGTTGTGGGAAACCGTTGGTGACTAAAGAGGATGACCCAGTTTGATTATTGGCGGCTGCCTGGGAATATTTTTTTCTGTTATAAATTTGCACATGATAAGCCACTGTGTTGAGCTATCATTAGTGGCCAGGTCGCTTCTGAAAAAAAATAAGTTCATACCTAAGCGGACTTTACCTGGTAAGATTTAAAAATAATTGTTGTATTTGTATATTTTGAAGTGATCTGTTTACCTTTCCTATTGCGCGTTGTTGTATCGTTCTGACCCACCCTTACTGGACATATGTGAACAAGAGCCGTGTCGCTCATTGGATTCCTCCTGCAGTATAAATACATTTGCTGATTCTGAAGCCAGGATCGCAGCGTGCTGGCCGTTACTGTCTGTGCCGTCTGGCCTTTGAGCTACCAGGCGACTTCTCAAATAACAACTTTTAACTGACATGATTACTTTGGCTCGCATGACCACATGTCTGAGGAAGTCCCATTGTTCACCTTTTCACGTGTTTATATATCTATGGCAATGTATTTTTAACAATATATAATGTATACAGTCATGCAAGGAAACTTGTTACCACGGGATAAACTGTTTGGAGGAAATGTCTGTGAAAATAGGTTTATTATACAACATAGAACGATAAATGTTTACACAGCCATCAGAACAACTTGGTTTAATATCTATGAAAATGCTAATTATTTTGCAGAAGCCTTATAGATCTTGATGGGGATAAGCTCGGCTAATCCGAGGATGGGGAAGGGGGGGCTGCCGCAACGGGCGAGAGGGTGGGGGTGAAATTTACAGAGGGAACAAGGTGATTGAGAGAAAAAATAAAAATAGAGAACACTTAGCAAACACTATGGGAACCTCATTTGCCAGTAAAAATATGATAATTGGTTTTTTACCCTTCTATCTGGCAACAAAACTGACACCTTTTTACAAGGAGTCATGTTTGCATAGACCGCAATACCTGCAGTCATAATACAAACAAAAGAACATAACTCATGTGAGACTAGGCTCTAAGGAAAGCTGTCCCGGGTGTGGACCAATCAACTTCAAGGACAGTGCACATTATCAGAGTTATGTTCTTTTGTTTGTATTATGACTGCAGGTATTGCGGTCTATGCAAACATGACTCCTTGTAAAAAGGTGTCAGTTTTGTTGCCAGATAGAAGGGTAAAAAACCAATTATCAACACTTAGCAAACTTAGAAATGTAATGCAACTAAGAGAGTCGGCCAAGACATCAGTTAACACTATATTTGGTTGATCAACGTCCTTCCAAAGATTGCAAAATTTTGCATCCATCTTTTCGGTTGAAGTTATATCTGAGTTGTGTGGAAATCCTCCCCGTCGAGGTGGTTCAATCGTGATTTGAAGCTTTCGTGACTGCAGGAATTCATAGTCTTTGATTCTTTCGGTAAAGTCACGTAGATAGAAAAAATAACTAATAAATCACGACGTTTCGATAGCAACAAAATTCAGCAATCTTTGCAAGGACGTTGATCAACCAGGTATAGTGTTAACTGTTGTGTTGGCCGACTCTCTGAGTTGAATTACATTTATAAGTTTGCTAAGTTTGATATCTTTTTCTTTTTTCACTCGATCACCTTTTTCCCCTCTGTAAATTTCACCCCCACCCTCCCGCCCAGCTCAAATTATGTGCTTAAAGCCATGGTCAGAATAAATAACTAAATAAATATATTCTTGGTTCTTTCGGTAAAGTCACGTAGAAGGGAAATAATAAAATACAAATATAAAACAATAAAAATTCTCACGACGGTTTCGACTGCAACCCAAGCAATCATCATCAGGTGTGAAATCCACAGCAAGAAATTTTTTAAAAAAAGTGGCGGTTTGCTGTGGATTTCACACCTGATGATGATTGCTTGTGTTGCAGTCGAAACGTCGTGAGAATTTTTGTTGTTTTATATTTTATTATTTCCCTTCTACGTGACTTTACCGAAAGAACCAATAATATGAATCCCTGCAGTCACGAAAGCTTTAAATAAAAATTTAAATAAATATATTCAAACTTCATTGATTGTGAAGGGCTTTGGTGACGCCCGTGACAGGCACAGGAGCGCAGCGATGCAACAGCGTCAAACGAGGTGAACGACGCAGCTGCAATTCTGAGAACAACGACTTTCCCTCGCATTACACTTAACCGCCAGATCTCATGAAACCCATTGAATTTACGGTTTATAAATGGTTCATGCTGGACCGATGCGCAGTAGAGCCTTACACCTATTGGCATCGTGTCATCGTCAAAGGCAGGAGGGGACATTGCGTTTCCTTAAGAACAGCCAGCTCCCCTGCCAATTAAAGTCAGACGTCATAAAACTCATCAGCGCTGCAGTTTATAAATGGCTCATGCTCTTAGGAAACATTGCAAGGCCTTGCACCTGATCTGTATAACAATTTGATTGTGAAAGCCACGAGCGGACATGCAGAAGAACAACGTCTAGCTTTCAATTTCGGGCTGGTGTAACCATAATTGATCCGTGTTTCTGTGGTCAGCCAACCAATGCATGAATGTAGCTTACTGTTTGACGCAGCAGTGTTATAAGAATCCAAGCGCGCTCACTGAAAATTCACCATAAACACCAGGCAAGGTCATGCGAGAGCTTTTGGTTTGTTCTTAATGGCAGCAGAGTACATTTCACAAGTAATGGTGTGTAACCAGGATCATTGCCTGTATTAGTAAACCTTGATGCGTGTGCGTGCGTGCGTGTTTGCATGTAGAATGTGAATTTTGTTGCAGCGATAAAACAAATGCAGCCAATGGTGTCGACATTCTTCGGTTCCAGATAATACCGAACGAACACACGTGGCTCGATTACATTGGGTGAATGGAAATGAGACATGAAATTAGACCTTTTGTCGTCCAATTCCACTCCAGTATTCATTGTATGTGCATGCCCTCGTCTTGTTTTGGTTTACACATCTCTATATATATTACATGTTCGGTGGGACAAATATGTTTAACATTTTAATAACTTGCCTTTTTTGTATTTGTTTAACAAAAATATTATCTTGCACTGCATAACGAGGAAATCCAGCAAAGTGGCACTCAACACTAAATTGTTGTAACTGGCCACTCAAAGTGAACATTAAACTTAAAGCTCCGCACTTCCAGCTTGGTATTCGAGACGAGGCGCAGTGAGGGCACTTATTGTGGCAGGAATATCAACACAAGCTCGACCTTTTGCCACTGTTCCGTAGTAGGCACCGAGCTTGGACGTGTAACACCTTAACTTAGGCCGTTATTAGTCTTTTTGCAGATCATTAACCTTAGCAGTGGGCCACTCAAGAGTCACACCGCGGGAGGTGAATTTGCTTTAATTTCCCTGCTTCTTGTTGACACACTTTGAGCGCGCTTTATTGTAAAGCTGATCATACCTGCTGGCAAACTCTGCACCGATTCCCTCTGCCCGGTTCAGTTGACGGTAACAATGCAGCCAGCGTGCAATACATATATCGAATTGTGTCGGCATTACAGTGTTTTAGAATGCTGCTTTGGTGTAATGGTCAGCAACACTTGGGACTCGCAATCCAGATGTCACACTGATTGTATTCTCTCGGAGCAGCAGTTTAAGGAAAGGGCAAGCTTCTAAAACACTCCCCACCCATCCCCACCCACCACCCCGTGGCCTTCAGCCTTGTCCACCACGCAAGATAAATTGATGAACGGTCAAACACGTCACCAACGATTGCACCATCTCAGCACACCCTGGCGGTATCGTTGCAATCCATTACAGCATCTTCTGCCGCCTTGGATTGGTTGAAGGACCTTGACATTCAATGATGATATCTATACAAATTGTTGCTTGCATGCCATACGAAAGAGGAAGAAGGAGAATGGATACACCAGAGCTTGTTTCTTGGCAGTTTGCGTGCGTGTCGTAGGGAGAAAAGTGGTGACTCCACACCTCTTTTCACGACATACGCAAAGCGTGGAACGGGAGGGATACATTTCTTCTCAAGGGGCTCGCTAAGGCTTCATCGACCGATGGCACCAGCAGTGAACTGAGAAAGCAATTGCAGGGATTCACCTCTGCTTATTTTCTCTACATCTCTCGCATCATGTGCTTAATGTCCAAGAAAAGTATCCTGCAAGCCTATTGGGTGAAGCCGACATTAGTATTCCTGTAACGATTCGCTCCCCTCGCAATGGTGAATTTTCAGGATTCGGGGTCACGATGTAATTCAGATATCGATTTAATTTTATTTGACGAATGTAGCGGCCTCTAGTGGCAGCAGCGATCTTTTGAACCCATCGAATGCAAGACATAAAATAGTGAGCATGCGAATCAATTTCGCACCCGTACCCATTAATGTTTTCTGAGTCTGTGAGTTTTTACTTGATGTGACATTGAGGAATTGAATTGAATCTGAAGATGAAAGTCTGACTGCTGGAGTTCATTCCTTATTATGAGGGTGCCAATCTAGTGCAGTGTATTGCAATGCGGTAATGTTAGGCTGTTCTATCGAAATTGTCCTTTGCCTTTATAAATCCACGGGTAGAATTATAAGCACAAACATCCATCTTTATCGGCATGGTCAAGCATATTTCAGTGGATGGCTCGTTTGGTCAGATAAAAAGATACGAAGCAAATAAATAATATATTTTCATGGAAAGACCATCATTCGACCGATGTGCACACAGCGACTTGTGCAAACTCGCTACAACATTTTTTTGGAGTGGAATCTTCAAGAACCACCCACACAGGCAGCCGCGTGCACTTCTTCTGTGTATTTGCAGCGTGTGAGTCGTAGTGGTGGAGAAATTAAGATTCTGCTTGTTAAGCACAAGTTTAATGATCCCTTTTTGCACTCAACCTCTACTCGACCATCAATTACATTCCCTCTACCCCACTCTGCTCACTACCTTTGCACATCTCTCAACTGCGCACTGGGGTGTTGGCCGGCCCTTCATTACCTCCGCATTTCCCAGCATAATCGCCAAATTAATCTCACCATCTCCGCTATAAATTGCCTGATTGGCCCTCCTCAGTTGCTTAACCTTTTCACCTTCCCTGAATTGAAGCGCATGTTATAATGCCTTTTTCTTTTTTTACCAAATGTAGTTTTCCCTGAGGTTTGGATTTTCATGAAGTTTATGTATGGCTTACACGTTACCGTCTTAAAATCCGTACACTGAAAAAAAACAGAGTGGCCAGAAATGTGGACTTCAGCAGTAGAGAGGGACTTGCAATCAGGAGATAGCTCTAGATTTGAAGCTTTCGTGACTACACGGATTCTTACTCTTGTATCTTGATACAGCAGATTTGCTGTATCAAGATACAGCAAATCAAGATACAGCAAATCTGGCTGTGACGGTCCCACCTGATGACGGAGTGTTGCCTCCGAAACGTCGTGATTTTTTATTATTTTTATTAATTTTTTATTTCATTTTTTACCTACGTGACTTTACCGAAAAAACTAAGAGTAGGAGATAGCTCGTTGAACATTCTGAATAAAGGTTTACTGAGCCCATCATCCTTTTGGAGTTGAAAAAAATAAATCCTACTTTGTTCTACTTGTGGATAGACTCATTCCCGCCGTAGGAGTGTAGAATGTTGACCCCCAGCTTAAGTGCTGTACCGCCTAAATGCTCTTTTAGCAGGAAATCACTCTTTGACTTTAAACATGATAATTCATGGACGACTAAATAAAAGTGGAACGCTACGTGATATTCGCGTGGGATTGTGATATTAGCAATAGGAAACTTACATATTCGAAGGAGTCAAGT